>NC_051307.1:177492007-178117007 GCF_015220235.1 Choloepus didactylus | reverse complement strand
AATGTTAATACAAAGCACTCAAGTTTGACCTTATATTCTCACTTTTCATTTCATGAAAAACAGAATAAAAGAAGCAGAAAATGATTTCTTATTAGGTTCACCTCAAAATACCTCCAGTTCTGTGATTCAGGATTCTAAAATGCATTAAATATCCAAAGCTAACAGGAAACAAAAATCCCAACCCTAAACCCAGAATAAGAAATGCTTTTTAATGCTATTATTTAAGACATTGTCCTTAAACCTTTTTCTTCTCCACCAGGGAGTATATTAGGAAAAGCAGGACAACCCATCCCTATAATAATAAGGCTGAAAAGGCAAACTTCAGAAGTACATTTCTCTATATAAAGATCCAGGATGCAGGTGAACTAGAAAAAATTCATAGATTTAGAAAACATGGGTATAGAGTATTTCCCCAAGTAGTAGAATTCCTATTTAGGAATGAAGGTGAGGAGGTATTCCCAGGGCAAGGATGCATCAAAAGGATTGGGGTGGAGGTGAGGATTGGGGGATTTTATATATATTTTCATTACATAATATTTCAGGCTAGCCATTATTGGAGTGTATTATTAGGAGTGTAGATAGCAGGGTTACCACTATGTAGTCCATTTAAAAAGGCACCTACTAATACCTGTCTGCGTAACACATTGTCACAATTTTGTGGAAGACATTGAGACTTTTACAGAGTTGAGAATGACCAGTCTCAGTTCCCAAAAAGATTGTGTGGTAAGAGGAGAAATGAAATCAATACAGTCATCACCCACCTACAAAGAAGGCAAGTGCCACATAACAAGACAGTCAAAGGGAGAAGAAAGAACACACAGTGAGGAAGACTCAGGGAAGGCATCACGTATGAATGGATTCTGAGCATCTAATGGAAGCCTGCTAGCTAAGAGGAAGCCATAGATGGGCTTTGTTCAGGTCTCACACAGTATTTTAAAAAAGAATTTTCTTTGAATTTGTTGCCAGTGTTGGATATTTTGAAAATTGCATATAAAACTGAATTCTGAATTCTTTTGCAAAATCAAAAGATCTGAACATTGTGGGTCCACATTCCAGCCCAGCAATAATTACCTAGAGCTGAAAATACTGGCCGTCCCACTAAACCATACGCAGGCTCTCCAGCTTGACACAGTCTCGACCACTCCCTGTTGAACCCCAACATATGGCCTGCTTCATTCCTTTCTTTGGCTTGGCCTGCTCCTGTAGGCATTTGAGTCTTCTTTAAAGGACAGATAGGATGTCAACAGACAGAGTTGGATAAGGAAGGCTGGAGCAAAGGTAGAGAGGTAGAAAAAGTTCAGGTTACGTTCAAGAGCAACCTGCTTGGGTTTAGGAATGGGATAGACTTAAAAGATAGACAAAAGGTAGCTAGGGTGGGGGAGGGGATTCCACTGGGTCCCTATATTACATACCAGGATGAAGAGAGTTGACTTAATTTAGTTGGAACATGGCATCAGTTAAGAATGTTAGAACAAGGAAATGTCATCTTAGGGAGCTTTTAGAAAGATTAATCATGAGTGAGCAGATCAGAGTCAGGCATCTAATGCGGACGTTTAGGTAATTAAGGAATGAAAAGAATGGGACAGACTTGGTGGACACCAAGGAGGAGGTATATATAGGGCTTGGGAATTGCTTAGATATAGTGATTGGGAAGGAGAGAAGTAGGAAGAGAGAAAATGTCACAAGTTCAATGTCTTCAGGGGACATGCATGTAGCAGAAATATAAAAAGTGGAAGGTACAAAAATATCAGGGAAACCAGGAAATTTGATGAATTGGAAAATGCATATTGAAAATCAATTTATAAAACAAATAACCAAAAAGTATTAAGCCCATCAAATAAATAAAACATGTCAGGGAGACAGAACCAGATTGCTAGCCCACCTCAACCCCTTGAAACTGGGTATGGAACAAGTTGCTACAATTGTATATTGGGAACACAGGTTCAGGGCACATAGAAATGTTTATCAAATGATCCATTTTGTTTTACAGACTAAAGAGTCCAGAAGAGGCAAATAATCTCGTCACACAGCACAGAGTCCAAAAGAGCAGGGCAAGAAGTTCCGTCATGGCTGGTCTCCTGGGGTGGCTGAAAACTGCTCAGGGACGGGCTGCTCGTGGGCGGGGTCTAGAGATGACAGCTCCACATGCTCCACTTCACCTCTGAGAAGAGAGACAAATCCATACTGTGGGGTGTGTTTTTATCCACCTCAGGGAGGGTTCCCTGCCACTGAGAATTCCTGTTCTGCTAAGCATCTGGGGTGGCTTATTCCTGGTTTCTGCTTTCCAGGTTTAAGGTCTAGCCAGGTGTTCTGAGTAAGGTGAGGGGCTGTATAATAAGACATCCTTCCACCAAACTGCCAGGGGTACAACAGACCAAAGACAGACTTGGATAAGTCCAGCTTGGCAAGTAAAAGAGCATTTATGGGGGTTGACATGGGGCCCTCGTCCTCATCCTCGGTGGTAGGAGGAGAGTCAGCAGTTCCTTGCTTCGATGGTGGGCCCTGACCAGAGGTGAAGGCAGGGTTTTATAATGGGGATGGATAAAGAAGGCCCGGAGGCAAGAGAATACATGTACTTAATTGCTGACAAAGCTGTTTCTTAAAGTTCGTCCCTCTGGGCATAGCTTCCCAGGAAGTTAGCCTTGGGGAAAGATAAGGAAGGCACAGAGCTAAAAGGGTACATGTAGGAATGTGCATAATTGCTGACACAGTTGGAAGTTTGAGGATATTGAAAAGTGTGAAAGCATTACTATGTTACCCCAGGACTTTTCATTAGACCCTACATCTCCCACTCTATTGTGTTGAAAGGGAGGTGGAGGTAGCAGAAGCTCAGAGGATGGTCACTGAGCATGTGTTTGTGACTTCCCCAGAGAAGGAGGTGGGGGTAGATGAGGTCTGGGCACCGGCCTCTTAATAGGTGTCTGTGATTTCCCTAACACTAGGGAAAAGAAATGAAAAGGTAGGAGGAATATGTTTGGTGAAAGGGCAATAATTTTGGTTTTAGACTGATTGGATAAACATGCTTGTAGGTTATCCAGATAGAGATGTTCACCAGGACTGAATAGACACATATCTGAAATTCAGGGGATGCAGAAAGACTCAAGTTTTGATTTGGGATCAATGGATGAATGATAGACTCTTGGGACTGCAGATTGTGGGTTCGGGTACGCATCCATATGCAGATAATAGTTGAGGCAATGGAAGAAGGTAAGAGAAGAAGCATATCAATGCTGGGTCTTCAGGGAGCACCTGCTACTTGGGAATGGAGCAAGAAAGAGGACAAGAAAGTGGTTGGAGTAAGAAGTGAACAGAGATAATATAGTGTTATGAAAAATACAGGAGGAAAATTTTTCAGTAAAGGGGAAGTAATCCTTCTAATGAAATGCTAGGTATAAAATAGATCTGTCTAATCATTTAACTTAATTTAATTATTCATTTAATGCATTAATTCATTTAATATGAAAAACAAGAAATAAACAAATATAAATGAGATGTTTTCAGCTTGTGCTACCATACTCCCACACTTCTTCCTTTCTCCCAAAAGTAATAATTTCTACAATAGCTTACTACATTGTCAGGTTACTAGACTTGCATCTGTTTCTAATATTTCTTGATTTCCCCTCTGCCCCAGGACAAGTTCCCATTCTTACATATGGCTAGCAAAATGATGTTTTCAACCACTGACGTGCCCCTGACATCAGAAGAGACAGATGGGACGGTGCATTGTACATGATCTCCCGAGATCCTACTCACTGCCTTCTTTAGTGGTGTTTTGAACTTCCTGGATTACCCAAGTTTTCATGGATATCCCTTGCCTCTCCCCCAGCAGCTGAGAAGCCAGTAGTGAGGGTGCAAAGATGCCACAATAAGCAGGGAACCTACCCTGTGTGAAAACAGAGAGAGAAATCAGGATATATTTCAGAGCATCCTGAACCTCCCTCTCAACACAGTAAATCTGGAATCAAATTCACTTCATGGTTCTCGTAGTTGCAGAAGCCACAATTACTCCTAAATCACCCAACTTGTATTCTGGGTGACAACACACAGGGTTAGTGATTTGGCTTTAAAAATAAACAATTTTTCTCTCGACTTCATTGAAAAGATGGAACAGCAAATAGACACAGATACTATATATATTTTTTAATCCTAGGAACATCTGTTACCCAGAATCTCATCAGGGAAGATGCAGTGCTTAGCTATGACTGCTTTAACTCTCCACAGTAGAACAGCCATGTGACAGCAGAGATTGATCCAGCTGGTTTCAGAGCCCTTTATGAGGTCCTGAGGAGCAGAATGGTGGGAGGACAACCTGGACGCCCGTCCACCTAAGGCAACAACGAGCATGCACGTGATTCCTGCCAAGGCTACTTTTGCATTGCGTTCCTATGCGTTCTGTAACTCACCTTTCTCAGCCCCACAGCTGCCAGACATTGTTGTGTTGTCATCAGATGTGCGGCATGTCTTCTGCAATTCATAATTAATAAAAAGTAAGTCCTGATGTTTATGAAGGATTTACTTCTTATAAATAAATTAGAGTGGGTATGAGGTTATCCTGACATCATCTCTCTAAATCTCTTCTTTTTTGACATATTTCCTTGAGAGAAAAAGATGGAATTGGAGTGAGAACCAATTCTGCATGAATTAAGCTAGTCTTGAGTAGTACCAAAGAAGATGGGGGATGGGGGCATGGCGGGAGCAGGAAGTCTATGAGAGCTTCGCTTCTGTAAGTGATCCACCAGATGCCTTGTAACGTATGTGCACGATGGGAATGGATCCCCATGCATTTCCATCCAACTCTTTCTGTTCTCCCTTGTTTACCTTCCCTTTCCTTCAGGGGAGGCTTTGAGAAAGAGGAAGGGAGGATGGACTGTCCTGCATTCCATGTATAATCAGTGAAGGAACAACCGGGTCCTGCAAGGAAGCCAAACAAGCCAAATAACCCTTATGTCGCGGTTCTTTGAGATTTTCAACCCAAAGGAAATGCTCCACTGGAGAGAAAACCCATGTTCTGTCCTGCATTTAACCAATTACATTTCTGCCCCAAGGGAAGAGACAAAGGTAGGAAAGAGGGAAGCCACAGCTTCCTATTACAATAGGGCAGAATCTCTCTCTCTACCACTGGAAAACATTTGTGGAGGTTCCTTTCAAACTCAATAGCTTTCCTACCTGGCTGTTTCAGGAAAGAAGAATGGGAAATAGAGTCTTAGACCTCTCTCAAGAAACTCACCCTCGTCCATATTCTAGGAACCCCCCTTACCACCTAAGTCCTGGGGCCAGCTACCTTGGTCTCCATCTCAAGGGTACAAAAATGAAAACTGGTGAGTGCCCTCATCCCTTGAGCAGATCCATGCCTGCCAACACAATCCCCACAGGCAGCTTCACTGGCTCAAGGCAAGGCCTGGTCTGGGCATGTGCTAGTAGAACAGCCGTTTAGCCAAGGAGAGACATTCACAGAGAGCCTCATTTAAGAGTTTTGACATTTTCTTCAAGGGAGGTTTCATGCTCACTGGAAGAAATGCACTGTCAGAATTGAAAGACCATGACAAAGTGGCACTTCACGGTGGGTGGGGGGCATGGGGGATAAGCACCCACCCCAGGTGCAGGAAAGCATGTGCATTGTCTGCAGAGAAGTTAGAAGCAGTAATCAAACTGACTAAAAACAGTCTGCTTTTTATTATCACCATGTGCTGGCAATTCTAACAATGTCAGTGATAAAATGCTCCTCCCCTCTGGGGTGGGCTGCTCCCACCATACAGCCCCCACCTCTGGGTACACCACTGAAAAGACATTCATCTTCCAACTTCAAATCTCTGTTCTATGACTGAACCACACAATACAAAGTGAATATATCTTTTATATCAATCCCTTGAAAAGGGCAAACATTTTTTTTTTTTTGCTTTTTTGTTAAAACGTTAATTTGATAAATGCAAGCATTTAAAATAGAACACTATTTGAAAGCCTGTTTGGCATTTCTCTTTTCCCTTCTCCTCCTCCTTTTCCTCCTCCTCCTTTATCATCCTTTTTCTAATATTTGAGACACCTCAATAAATAAAAGTGGTACGGATTTCTCTAGAGCTCTGAGATGACCTAGTTTCAGGTATTTATCCAGGCTTACCCTCCCCTATGCTCCCTTTATTAATATTTGCTCCTCTTCAATCCTTGGCTCCATGTCCTAGCTTCCAATATCCTCTTCTGAAAGACTCCCTTATTTTTCCCACCCATTCTCAGTCTTGTGTCCTGGTGTCTAGGCTATTGGCTTCGCATTTGTCTTCAGTCCTGATATGCCCTTAATTCAAGTGCTTCCTACAACTTTGATTATGAGATATTATTCCACCCCCATCTCAGCACTGGTGACCTCATTGTTGGGCTAGTTCCCCACATCACCCCTCATCAGCCTTCATCAACCCTCAAGGGAAGAGGATTAAGAATGCGATTTTCTGCCATCTTTCCACCCCATAGCAGTAAATTTCCAGAGTAAATGAGGCTACAGTCACACACCTGAGACAAGAAAATGCTCTGTCTTTACCTAGAATAGGAGAGTTCCGTGGTATATAATGAGTGCCTTTGCTCAGGAGCAAATAACGTCTCAGACAAGGAAAGCTCCAGCTCAATCACAAGAGGTGAAAAGGAAATCAGATGACAGGGCCCACCATGAAATGTGGATCTCTAAAGTGGATTGAGAGGCATTGCTTCCATTCTAATGAGGCAACCAATGACAGAGCAGCTCGTCCTCCTGGTCCTCAACTGCATTAAGCATGCTTACCTTTACACATTGTCATGCTGCCTGACCCTTCCCCACCCAGGGCCTGCTGAAATGCTACCACCCCCACCCCCCGCTTTCTCCGTGTCAGCAGAATCTTACCCTTCCCCCATAGCACGGTGCAAATCCTATCTGCTTTACTAGGCTTTCCTACCTTTATGGCCCACATGCATCACTTTTCTCCTCTGAATCACTAAAATACTTTTAGACTGCAGTATTCATCCTACTTCTTAATCCCTCATGCATTGTCTCAGATGCTGCAAGTGAAAGCTTGGCCTCCCAACCATATTGAAAACTCCTTGAAGTCATGACCTCTCCTTGCACTTCTTCATGTGCTCCGTAGACTAGCTCTGAACCATGCTACCGAGTCCTCCTAATAGCTACTCACTGAACAGAAAAGGTTACACAGAGATATTTGGCAAAATACAAGCAATAGAAAAACAACATGTTCAAAGAATTTTCCTTTGTATTTAAAGGAAATATGTAATTACCTCCATAGTACTTTGCCAATTAAATTCATGCTGCTAATTCCCATGTAGAAAGAAACACCATTTGAGGAAAAGATACTTCCTGGATCTTCTGCTCAACTTGAGAAAGAATCTCTTAATACGGAACAATTTTCCTTTCCTTTCATTGCCAAAGCTACCATAATTTCAACCAAATGCTGTTCATCAGACCAGATCTTCTGTCATTCTAAGTAGGCCAGACATTCACCATCATTCTTTCATTCACTCAATCATTCTTTGATCCAGTGGTGCCAGGCACTGTTCTAGATACTGGGAGTACCATGGTGAATCAGACAAAAGCCCTGCCCTTCTGGAGTGGACATTCTAATGGGAGAAATGGATACTACATGTATGAATAAGTAATAAATGTTAGGAAGTGGTCAGTGCTATGGAGAAAAATAAATTAGGAAAAGGAGCTAGAGAGTGGTGGGGGGATGGAGAGATAGAGTGACCTTGAGGAGGTGACATTTGAATGGGAACTTGAATAAAGTAAAGGATAGCAGTGGTTCCAGTATAGCGCATCTGAGTAAAGAGCATCCAGGTAAAAAGAACAGCAATGCAAAGATCCTGGGGCAAATCCAGCCTGGATTGTCCAAGGAATAATTAGAAGGTCAGTGTGTCTGGAGCAGAATTAGCAAGAGAGAAAGTAGTATGGCAAGACTGGCAGAGACCAGATTTCTATTACAACAGTGGGGCAAAAAGAGAGAGAAAAATGCCTCCCTAAAGTGGTAAAAGATATCAAAAGTGGTATCAAAAGATTGGTCTCAATCAAATTCAACTCCAAGCCCAAGGGTATGTTTTGATTTCACAATGTTTTGTTGACCTTCCCCCAACAGAGAAAACCTGAAGGGCACTGAATCCTTTTTAATTGAGACTCTTTCCCACAAGTCAATAAAGAAGAATTGATATCCAATCAGATGTGTCAACAGTCACCAGATATATTTGTTGTCAATATCTTTTGATGAAATGATTTTCAGCATTCTGCTTCTCTTCCGGCTGTGCAATCAGTGGTCATATATTCCATGTGATAATCCAACTTTATTTCTAAAGGAAATTTTTGAAAACCAGGTGTTGTATATCCATTGCTATTTATATGGAGTTGTAGAATATAATCTATCCCTTTTTACTGGCATTTAATTCACTTTAGCATTGAGTTGAAATCCTGGAATAAGATTTTGTTTATCAGTCACATTAATACAAATGTGGATAATCACCTCTTTTCATTTCATAGACAAAGAAAATAGAGTACCATAAGAGAATTTCTCCACGGTTACTGACAGAGTCCTGAGCCCTGAATCTAAGACATGCAACAGGCCACACTGCCATTTATTTGTCCATTCACCACACATTTTTAGCATTTAACCACACCAGGCACCATACTCAGTGAAGAAGAAAGGGTAGATTCTCAGTCATGGAGTATCTCACAACCTAGGATGAGATACAGGTAATAACAAAAAATCATCCAGAAAAATCTAATTAAATATGATAAGTGGCATAAGTTTAAAATACCAAAGGTACTAGAAGATGGTGGGACCATAGGGAAGTACAGAAAACTGCCCAGAGAAGGTGACATTTAGCAGGTCGTCTTAGTCATGTCTGTCTCTTAAATAAATTTCTTGCATTTTCAAATAAATACTGAATGAGATTGCTTAGTGTGAGAGAATTCATTATCCCTCAAAATGATAATATTCTTATCTAAATATTTTTAGATAGTTTATACACTTCTTGCATTAACTCCCAAATCCCACACCCATACCCAATTCCCTTAAGATATCTTTGCATTTCCTTTTAGTCACTAAATGCAGTAGCATTTCTTTTAAATTCATTTAATCTAGTGCCATTGAATCTACTCTTCTATAAGGTAAAAGTCACATGAGTCATGAGTCTGTTCTTTGGGAGGAAAACTCACCAAGAATTTATATCTTTATGAAATATATTTTGTTCTGTGTTCACTAGATTCATTCTTATGCATAGAACCTTCAAGTCAGGTAAAGACCTAAGAATGGGAAAAGGGTCAAAATCCTTAGATGAATGATATGTGTCGGAAATAAAGTGGTACCTGTAAGGGAATAAATGCTCTCTCGGTTCTGGAGGAGAAAAGAATTTATTTACGATCTTGCAAGATGGGGCGTCCAGCCAAACACGCGGAAGGCTGGCGTGCCAGAGGAAGAGAATGGCGATGTTTAAATCTCCTACTCCTAATTCGCAAGTCCCTCCCCTGTTTCCCCATTGACTGGGTACTACAGAGGTTACAGCCTATCCGAGAACACTAACTAATTCATCTTTTGAGATTTTAATTTGTACAGCCAATCCCAGAGAGCCAACTAGCTCATTATTGAGATTTTGAACTGATTAGCCAATGCCCCCCCCCAAATTTTTATTTTTTTGCTGTGAGTTCCCGCCTCTGATACTACCTCATGTCTCTTTACATCAGGCAGATTCTCTCTTCTCTTTGTCTGGGGCTTGTTTAAACTGGTTTTGCCTCCATTTCCCTTATTCCATGCTGTCTCTATGTGAAAACGAAACTTATTCCTTTCTTACAGATTCCCTCCTTTTTTTTTTTAAACACTTTTAGTTTTCACATTTTAGATTCTCAAATTTGCTAAGGGCTTTTTTTACATTCCTCATCATAGGGATCTTTCTTATTTTTGATTCTAGTGGTTTTGATGGCTTTTTGAACTAGCCTTTGAGCACACGAGATTATGTAGCACCCAGCTATTATAAACATTTTGGCTGGAATGATAAGGAAAATTAAAATAGATGTTGCAATTCCTTTCCATTTCTCGAACCAATTTTCCAACCATTCTATGAGTGGGTTGTTAATGCTAGAATTCTTTTCTAGTTTCTGAAATAAGGCTGTTAAGCCTTGTAGGGCTTTGGTGATAGTTCCATTAGGTGCAGTATTATTGGGGATGAATGTGCGACAATTTCCCCCAACTATAGCACAGATGCCTCCTTTTTCAGCTAGCATTATGTCTAGGGCCATTCTGTTCTCCCATGCCATTTGGCTAGTGGCATCTAACTGTTCTGCTATTTTTTTTAATGACATTCCTGGTATAGTTGATAAATTTTAGCTGATGATTGACATTTTTATTGATGGTGACCCACCAGAATAAGGATGATTTAAATTCTGCAGCTAATTGATTTCTAGCTTTAAACTCATTAGGAACTTTCTGGGGAACCCCTATACTATCTACAAACATTTTTTTATTGAAGGAACTAGGTACACTTTGTACATTTTTCTTTTCTACTTTGCCTTGGGTTGGTACTTTATTACTTTCAAATGCCAGGGTAAATGAGATAGCCAATTGAACCAGAGCACAGGTTCCTCCCCACCTTTCAGGTAGTGTTGGCCAGAGGATGCCCTTCCCACAGTACCACCAGAGGTCTGCTCGGGGTATAGTTAGGCTGGAGAAGTTGCCAGTACTATCCTTGCTCACATTCCACACCTGTGTACACAGAGCCATGGTACCAAGATTCTGGAGCCCTTCTTCCCATCTGGAGAGACAGGCAGTGTGGTTTCTGGGACCAAGGTGAGACGCTGGTATGGCTTTGACACTTCCCTCCTGGACTGGAGGGAAAAGGGAGGACAACGTACTACAACTTTCACCAGGAGTAGCATTTTGAAAGAGGAGTGTTATACATTTAAACTCCCTTTCATGCTTTTTCATCCCCAAGGGGAAGGGCATAATCTGAACAGTGGGTTGTTTGGTTGCACAAGCAAACAGTTACTTCTGTTTAGACTCTGGATGGTATATTTGCCCCATTCTACCCAGGCATTTGTATTTCCATAACCTGTCTCTATTTCTGTGGTTTGCTTTAAGTCTTTGGCCTTAAGTATTCTAATGACCTTGGGGTCAATTTGTACTGGAGAGTTAAATTCCAGCCAAATTTCCCTTAATGGTTTTTCCTCCAACCTGGGTTAAGACCCATCCCTCATACTGTGTGGTCCACCAAGCAGTGTTCCAAGGATAACAGGGGTTAGGTGTCTCATAAGTTATACTCTCAAATGTTCGCCCCCCAACAATCTTGCTTTCTATTTGAACAGTCTGCTTACATAAATGCTTATATTCCTCTCTCAGTTGTTGCTGACGTTTTAGATTTTTACAGCTCATTACTTGACAAACATCAAATTGTACAGTTTGAGACTTTAAGCCTTTGACTACACTTATAACCAGCTTAGCAGAACCTGTTACTCCTTCAATATAGAACATTATGATCAGCATAAGCAATTTCATCATTAAGCTATACACAGAGCACAATGCAAACATAGGGTTTAATCCAGCCCTTTCTCCCTTCTAATATGTTCCTTTAACTGTTGCCTATTTAAAGTGATCCTTAGGGGATCTGAGGTAGGAGTCACTTTCCAGGATTCAGGTTGAGTTGCTGGATACTTATTGTCTGGTTCAGGCACCGGTCCCTTCACTCGTGTGTAATGAGTCCAGCCTCTTTCTGCCATTCGGACTGCCGTCTTAGTTGTCAGCAAGACTTGATAGGGTCCTTCCCAGATCGGTTGAAGTTTGGATTCTTTCCACGACTGGATCAGAACCCAGCTGCCAGGCTGATGTCAATGGGCAGCAAATTCAAGAGGCAGGGTCTGAGCCAGCAGTCCACGGTGCCTGAGAGATGATAAAGTAGAAGACAAGGCCAGTATATAATTCTTAAGAAAAAGATCCTTTGTGTCTAGGGAGGGGAGCTCTCCAGTCCTCCTGGGGAAAGGCAAACCAAAAACCAAAGGCCTACACCTTGTAATTGCCTAAGTACTAAATTACACATGGCTTGCACCCCTCTAATGACTCCCCTAGTGTAAAACTGCTAATACCTGCTTTAGGTACAGACACTCCTGAAGTCATGTGCATGAAGAGCAGCAAGAACTTACCAACATTTCAGGCTAGAACAATTAGACTAAAGGACAACAATAATTTACAATAACCTGAGATTAATGAACATAAAAAGGCTTACCACTCTTAAATGCTAAATTAAAATTCAGTTTTTAGTACACCTAGTTTAGTGATGCTTGAATATACGTGATTCACATATATGCATACCTTGAACATACACACAAGTTTTGCTGTTAGATGAGTAAAAACTCACTCTCCAGGGAGAGGAGGACAAGCCTTGGTGTGTAGTATTTGACAATATATGTGGTGTCTTTATTCCTATTAGACTTAATGTTAAGATAGCAACCTGGCATTACCAAATGGAGACCTGGGAAGAGATATGAACCATTCACTGTTCTAAGTTTGTTTAATTCAGCTTTAGTGAACCTTAAACCCTTTTATAGGAACATTTACTTGCACTTTGAGTATGGACCTTTTGCTTTTGCCCAAAATATATCAGAAAAATTATTCTGCTTTTTACAAGAATACACAGTCTCATATATCTGGAATACAGACACATATAACTTATATACACACTCATAACCATACGAAACAGACATACATTCCCATTTACAAGCATGTATAGCCAATACACTACTGTTACACATACATAGAAAACTTTTACACAGTTTTTCTCACCTTTTTTTTTTTTTTCATTTTTCACACTATTGTGAAACTGCACACAATTGCCCAGCTTTAGAGTACACACAAACTAGTATACGCTATAAAGACACAAAGAAATAGCTTCAGTTTACTATAGATGAGTACACAGGAAATTTTTGCCAAGCTTTAAATTACACACTGACAAACTTTCACAGTTTGAAAGACTCCTATGTAATTATATTACATGCTTTTATTACATACAAATACAACTATCCCACATTCCTGTGTAAACATACAACTTAAACTCCCATTAGATTCATGAAGTTTTAACTCTCAGAATGCATCCAAATACAGTCCTAAAAAATGTGCATATAACTTTCTATATACCCTGATACACACATTAAGGGACTTTAAATGTAGCTTCCACATGCCTTAGACTTAATTACACAGCACACTAAAATATGTAAATGTATTTATTAATACCTGTTTAGCCCCACATAAATATATGAATAGAGAATCACACAAACCCCATGCTACAAATTTCCTTCCTCTTTTTTTTTTTTTTTTTAAACTGCTCCAATTACTTCTCTATCTCACTTTTGTCTGTTTCCTCCCTGGCTTGTTGATTCTCTGAATATTTCCTCTAATGGCTTATTCAGCCATTCATCAATTTTTGGATCTTCTCTGAATATTAGGCTAAAATTCCTTTATATAACTGACCTTTTAAAGTCTGAGTTATTAACAGAATGACATTGTATTCTTGGGGCTTGAGGGAGTGGGAGTCCAACCCTTTTTAGAGGCTTTTGTGGCAGCCCTTTTCTTTTCAAAGTCTGGGGTGATGTTGGGGAGATTACCTTTTTGGCCCCACCCTTCTTAAACATCAGGGTGCCACCCAGACTCTGCCTCTTCGGGGTAAAGGCTCTACCTTCTCTGAACAGTGGGGTGGCAGCCAGGCTTTTCACATTCCCCTGGGAATGTGCTCCACCCTCTGGGTCCTGAGGCGGCAAAACTTTTCTAGAGCATTGAGGCCGAAGGCCCACCCTCAACCCCCAGGGCAAACTCACCCTTTTCATGCATGTGGGCCACTCCACTCTCCCAACCTGAGACCACTTGACTTCAGACCTCAACTTTCATCATTCTTTGGGGATATGGGTACAGCCAATTTTATTTTAGGTGGATGCAGTCTCTCTCTTTCTCTCATAGCCGCCCTCTTTCCCATTTCCCTTTCTTCTCCCAAGAAAGGGATATTTACATAAACCAGAGTTTAAGAATCAAGTTAATTGTTATTCAGCTAGCCTTGCTAGGCTTTTTATTAATGATTCTTACCTTTCTTTCTTTACGAGCCTTTAGAAACAGAAACTTTTGGAAATCTCTCCATTTTTTTTTTTTTTTCTTAACTTTTGGTGGGTTGTAATTACTGGAGCAGTCAGCATTAACTGGCTCTCCAATTGCCTGGGGGCATAGACTGCTTCCACCAAAACCCCAGGCTTTAATGGTTCCCGCCCCAGTGGGGGAAGGGAAACCATAAGGTGGGGGAATGCTTATCCCAGGTTTTAGTTTCTTTTTTCCCTGCAGCCACCACATGGCACAGTTCAATTCTGCCTTGGAAAAAGGTTTATTTTTATTAACATGACACACGAGGTCAGCACAAAGCCAACTCTTATCTGCCTTATATTTTGGCCAGAATATATTTGGCAGCAAAATGACTTTTTTTTTTTTTTTTTGTCTAAACATAACAATAATATTTGATCATTTTCTTTTACCCTTTCCCTTGGTCCAATTACTTTTAGCCCAATGTTTTAACATGTTTCCCAATGGATTATTTAGAGGAATGTTCCCCGGGGACCCTAAAGGTACCCCCTTCCCTTTATTCCCAGCCGGCTGACTGCCTCTATTCCCCATTCTGAGTCTTGCCTGAGCATCTTTCCCTTAGGATCAGCTCTAGGCTCATCAGAATGTCCCCATTCTGAGTCTTGTTTGGGCATCTTTCCCTCAGGATCAGCCCCAGACTTTCAGAATGCTTTAACCACCAAGGTAATATAATATTTCTTTCCTTACCTTGGTCCGTGCACGGAGTTACCTGGTTAACCAGAGGCAGGCCTTTTCTTTTTCCCCCTTTTCTTATCCACAACCGGCAGATCCAAGCGTCTGGTCTTGGGCCCTTTAGCTGCCGGAGATGGGCCCCCAATGGCGGAGTCCGAGACCGCTCAATCAGCGGGGCGCGCCTTCCCTTTGTCCACCTCAGGGGTCCCCCTCCGAAGCTTTGGATCCCGGACGAGCCCCCAAGTTGTCGGAAATAAAGTGGTACCTGTAAGGGAATAAACGCTCTCTCGGTTCTGGAGGAGAAAAGAATTTATTTACGATCTTGCAAGATGGGGTGTCCAGCCAAACACGCGGAAGGCTGGCGCGCCAGAGGAAGAGAATGGCGATGTTTAAATCTCCTACTCCTAATTCGCAAGTCCCTCCCCTGTTTCCCCATTGACTGGGTACTACAGAGGTTACAGCCTATCCGAGAACACTAACTAATTCATCTTTTGAGATTTTAATTTGTACAGCCAATCCCAGAGAGCCAACTAGCTCATTATTGAGATTTTGAACTGATTAGCCAATGCCCCCCCCCAAATTTTTATTTTTTTGCTGTGAGTTCCCGCCTCTGATACTACCTCATGTCTCTTTACATCAGGCAGATTCTCTCTTCTCTTTGTCTGGGGCTTGTTTAAACTGGTTTTGCCTCCATTTCCCTTATTCCATGCTGTCTCTATGTGAAAACGAAACTTATTCCTTTCTTACAATATGTATGTTCAGTTCCTCTGATATGTCTGGTGAGAGCCCCATCTTTTCACAATATGCACACAAAGCCGATCCTAAATGAGTATCTTCATTATACGTTATCAAAATATTTTCTCTGTCTAAAACCCAATGGCCTTGTTAGAAATAAGAGGGATTTAGCAACAAAGAGAAATAAATATGTCTTCTTCCCCAAGTAAAGAAACAGGAGCTGGGTTTCTCAAGTGGGCTAAATTAAGGTTTCTGCAGCTGAAGTTTACATTGCATAGTTTTACAGATTTTGTTGGTGAAAACGTGTTTTTTCTTTAGATTTTCATTTTGCTATCTTGTTCCACAGTAAGGAAAATCTCACTGCTTGCAAAACTGAGAAATTTATTAGAGTCCTGTGGCGTTGGTCTTCAATTTTCACACACTGGAGCCAACATGAAATGAAAGATAGTGCCGCAAACAGGAAATGTGAAACACTTGCAAAAATACACAGCTGGAGATGGCACCACCTAGGCTGTGAGAAAAGGGTCTCCCAACCTCAGCATCCTCCTTCTTCGCAAAGGTAATTTACTATTTGTTTTTTTCTGAAAATAAAAAAAAAAAAAGTTTCTAGAGTTGAGGTCTTACACAGTTAAGAAAACTGCTGTGTAAACTGCCAAGAGATTTTTATATTCATGTAAATTTATCCAGTTTACTTCAAAGGGGCTTTGAATCATCAGGAGGTTTAAAATGTCAAGAAAAATCTGCTGGACGATTGGGTTGAAGTGAGAAAAGGCAAAACTAAGTCAATAGATGTGTTTGCTTTTTATTCATTTGCCAATATTCCTAACAGGCATGTTAGGAAAGCCTAGTGAAAAAAAAAATCACACCAAAACTAAATCAAATAAATAAACCTTGAGAAGTGTAAATTGGGGCAGATGAAAACATCAGATAAAAATTCCCAGAAGTACTGGACAAAACTACAGATTCAAGCAAGAGAGAGAAGCCAATGGATAACCAATAAACCAACTGATAATTAAAGGAAAATTATTTATAAAATAGCATATTTCCATTTTTAATTACAAAACAAAAAAGTTTCTAGCATGAGTCTGTCCAAATGGCTCAAGCAAGAGCACTGGCCACAGAGAATGTTACAAATGAATATTCTGAGTTTTCTAATGAAACTTATCTGTTCTATTGGGTTACAAAGCCTCCGAGGACAGGAACATATGCTTATGAATGACAAACACATATTGTTTGGAAGAGGAAAACTGTCTTTTTCTCCCACTTTCTTTGATTGGCTATTTCAGCATAAGAATGTAAGATTGGTATAGTTTTCAAAGTGTCAGCCTGAGTCAGTAGGAGAACTCTGACTTGGCCAACATCTGTCTAATAGACCCTAATGCCCACCTGATAAATGTGCTTATTAACAAAACTTTGGCAAAGCTTATAAGTTCTCCCATGCTATTAAAAAAAAAAAAAAAAAAGTAACATTTGAATTAATTCTCATGGTTAAAAAATTAAAATATTATATAAATGGCTGAACTGTTCTTTGACTCTTCCCACCGCCTACCAGTTTCCAACAGGTTCTCCCCATCCCTTGTCTCTATAATATACACATCAGAACACATAAATTTTGTGGTGTCTGTGTTTCACAAATTAGATCATAATGTACATATCTTCTGGAAATGTTTTTTGTTGAACGATTAATAGGACATGGTACTCTTCCATGTTTGTACATATAGATCTGCTTCATTCTTTTTTTATCGGCTGCGCAGATTCCTTAGGAATTTTAGTATGTATTTTGCCGTTCTTCATAGAAGGATACTTAGGTTTGTTTTGTTTTTTTTTAATTTTTCACTTTTACAAACAACTCTTCAATGAGCAACTTTTTACATGCCTCCTTGGATACTCCTCAAAGTGTTTTTCCAGGGCACAAGAAAAATATCTTAAGCTTTTCAAATTCTGTGCTAATATAGTAAGGAATAAAGAATGACATATAATGTACCCATCAGAATGAACAGAATAAAACTAGAGCTTTCCCTGAAAGAACTAGAAAGTTCCAGCCTGTTGGTTTGGAGCCAATGCTCAAAGGTCAGAGAATCCTGAGTTCAAATCTCACTTCCAGCTCCACATTGAAAACACCTAGGAGCCCATCAGTGAGGAATGGCAAAATGCATAAAATACCTGAGGAATACTATGGAGATGATGGGAAAAAAAAAAAAAAGAAAAAAAAGTGGGACAGATCTAAATGTACTAAAACAGAAAAGTGTAGTTTTGTGCAACCTAAACACATTTACTTAACTTCACCAAGCCTTAAGATAATTCTTCAAAAATAAGAAAATTACACATTTAAAAGGTTCTTACAGCATTGGGTTGTTTTACAGATTAAATGACAGAATAGTTGTAAAGTACTTAGTACAACAGCCAATACTGAACACTGATAAGTGTTCAATAAATAATAGCACCCATTATAATTTTAATGGTAGGGAAATTTCAACAACCCAAGGCCAATTATTCATTTGCCAATCTTTTATTAAGCATTTACTAAGAGCAAGGTATTATGCTACCTAAGTTAAGGAAAACAAAAATGAATGAAATATTTTATGCCCTAAGGACCTTTGGAATATGCCTGGGAATTTAAGTCATGCTCACAATAACATTAATACACAAAAGGAAAGTAGTACATTTCATAAGAGACTGTTGTAATAGACCACTATTTTATCTGCTTACCAGAATTCCCTTCTTCCAGGAATAGCAGCCCCCATCTTTAGAAGAACTGCCTGTTTTCCAATCTGAATACTGAATTGGGAATAGCCAATTACAGAAACTACCATTCTCTTGCCACAGTTGATAGGTGAAGAAATATGCATGAGACTTAGTCATATGACCCAAGCCAGGCCAATTGGATGATTTTTTAAAACTAAGATGTAGGGAAGAGAACAGTTACTAGCTCTACATACCCATAAAACAAGGTAAAATGAACTAGGACTATATACTGTGAAAATCCTAAGCACCTGAATTAAACATTTTTTGTTTATAAGTTTTAAAATAATAGTAGATTGCCAGTTATGTGCTGTATATGTGTATATTACACGTGTATATCCATTAAAGTGCATTTATAAACACACAGGTTAAACATACATGGTCTATGTTGTTAAACTTCTTGTGTGCTAATCATCACTGTGGAGGGAAAACCAATTTATTGTTTATTTTACCTCTTCCCTGCATTAATTAGCCTCTTCCTAATATGCCCATAGCTCCCTGCCCAAAAACATTTCTTCCTGTCTAGTCCCATTATGGAAAGTGCAATTACACATCGTTGTTCATTCTCCTTCCTGGATCCTATCCCTAAAGCCCTCTCTTGACATTCTGCCCACAAATAAAGACACAACTGTCTTATGCAGGCTCAGACAGATATAGCAAGTGTTAAGAAAATAAATGTTTCAGAAGCAGATTTTTTTACTCTCTGATTCTTTTGACTAAATGTTATTAAAAGGCAAGCCAAATCTAAAAACTAGAGAAAAATTAAAATACCTAGATGGTGATATGCATGGAGGAACCACACACATGGGAAATCCTTGAATGTGTGCTCTAAAATCAGACCTGGTGCTGAATGACCTTATTTCTTCAAGCATGGATCCTTTAAATGAGTTTCCACCTTCTGATAAATAATTCAACATGAAGACCATCTTATTCAGATGGTCATGACACAGTTGTTGCTGACAGGGCGGCGCAGGAATGAGACACAGACACAAAGTTAAGAATTAAGGGAGCAGGGGGCCCACTGCATCTCGTGCTAAGTGGACAATAATGCACCTTTGCTGCAGTTATTTATTTCAGAAGATCAAGGACTATATGCTAAAGTTCCTCAGGCTCGGGAGAGCCCACCAGATACCTATGTTTACATCCTGTTGCATATCAGAAGGAACAATCTAGGTTTAGGACAATGGTAAACATTGTCATCATAGTCACAAGACACATATCTTTATAGGGCGGGCCCACATGGCGTTCCATGCAGGCCTGAGGCTTAGCGTTCTAAGCCACCACCCTAGATATGACTCTGTCAACATGGAAGACTCAGTTTCCCACATGTCCCCCTATTTATTTTAACCGCTGGCCAGATCTCTGTCTGCCACTTGGGCTCCGATCTGAGCCGGGCATGGGAAACAAAGTAGCCACGGGGGCAGGAGACTTCCCTTAAAAGGGGTGAGGGTTCAGACACTTACAAAGCTGGGGGGGTGGGGTCCTGTGTCCCACCTCTGTTGGCCCCCAAGTTTTCTCCTGATGGCCCCTCTGTGACTGTGCCTGTCTTAGGTTGTTCCTTCCCTGAGGAATCTTACCTGTCTCTGGCTAACCAGCCATCCTCCAGGGCCATACAGGGTGATGTAAGGGAGGGGCAATGCCCCCCCAAGAGGGTTAGTTTTGTCTCCTTGACAGCCTATGCCCCATGGCCTCCATGCCCAACAATGGTTTGGACGCAGGCAGCCAAAATAAGGAGGGAAAACTGAACGAACTGTTTTCTTTTGCATTGCCAATGTTTATATCTTGTTGCAGCAATGGGGGGTTAGGAATATAAGCCCAATAGGTATAATTTCCAGAATGTGCACATGCCAGAGATATACTCACAGCAATAGCAATAAGAGCCAACGTTGCTGCCGTCAGGTTAGAACCTGTCATAGGCAGCTTGTCTCGTTGGACTTGTTTTTCAGCATCCTGACATAATTTCTTTATCTGATCCCAAGTTGGATGTTGGGCTTCCCTAGTTCAGGGTGTTGGCCCGATCACTGTTGTCTTCAGTGTCAGACCCTGGAACTGCATCACTGGTGGCTCAACGTCCCATAGGAATTTTCTTTTCTTTGCTGGGTTCATGGTACGGCTTCAGTCATTGGGCCGGTATCCAAAGTGGTGCTCATCCGTCACCTGGGGAAACGCAAGCATAACCTCTTCCCCATGTTAATAAAGTAGCCATTGTCCATTCATTAGTTAGCATGTCCTTCCACCATATAGGAGGTGCTTTCTGGAAATAATGTTTCAGTGTTGTCTTTTCAGCTAGAAAATGTCGTTCTGCGGCAGTGCCACACAGTTTTTCATAAAAATTTAGAAAATTTAAAGTAAATAAAGCTTTTGATAATCGTTCTTGGGGAGTGCCATCATCTCCCCCTTTTTGTTTTGTTAACATAGTTTTTAAAGTATGATGGGCACACTCAACAATAGCTTGTCCTCGGGGATTATAAGGAATACCAGTGGTATGATGAATGCCCCAAGTTGTAGTAAAAGTAGCAAATTTTGCAGATGTATAGGCTGGGCCATTATCAGTTTTTAAAGCACGGGGCAAGCCCGTAGAGGCAAAACAGGCAAAAAGGTGAGTACGAACATGTCGAAATGTTTCACGGGTTTGTGCTGTGGCCCAAAGAAAGCCAGAGTACGTGTCAATGCTGACATGAACAGTGGCTAAGCGGCCAAAGGAAGGGATATGAGTAACATCCATTTTCCATAAATCATTGGGGGCTAGACCACGAGGGTTAACACCAGGATCCTGCAAAGGTGGAGCAGTAAGAAGTTGACAATTAGGGCAAGAAGGGAAAATCAAGTCATGAGTCCTTGCACTTTAAGATGAATAAGTGAGTGAAAATGAGAAGCTTTTGAAATAACAGGCAGTAATAATTTATCCGCAGCAGCATTGCCAGCTGCTAAAGGGCCTGGGAGGTTGGTATGGGAACGAATATGGGTAATATAAAAAGGAGATACACAAGTGCAAATAGCTGATTGTAGCTCAAGAAAAAGGTTAAATAAACAAGGAGGCAACTGTTGCTTAATGGATGCTGTTTCAATTTTACTAGCTACATGAACAACATAGGCAGAATCAGATAAAATATTAACAGCCTCAGAAAAATCTGTTAAGACGGCTATTACAGCAGCCAGTTCAGCTTGCTGGGCAGAGAAATGAGGAAGATCTAAAACTTTGGACTTAGGGCCAGTGTAGGCAGCTCGACCTTTAGATGACCCATCAGTAAAAACAATGGGAGCATTGATTAAAGGCTCACAAGAAGTATACTTAGGCAGTATCCATTGTGTACATTGAATGAACTGGAAAAGATCATTTTTTGGATAATGATTATACAGCTGGCCAACATAGTCAGCTAGAGCAATTTGCCAAGCTAGATGTTGTTGAAAAATAACTGAGCGTTCTTTAGCAGTTATAGGGAGCACAATTAAATGAAGGTCAAAACCATTGAGTTGTTTTGCCTTTTTTTCTGGCTTAAGAAACTAAAATAGCTAAGAGATCTAGATAAGGGGAAATAGATTTTACAGAAGAATTGGGCAAGAAGATCCATTCTACAAGCTTATCATTTTGCAAAAGCAAGCCTGTGGGGGATTTGGGAGTGGAAAAGATAAGTAGAGATAAAGGTTGTGTAGGATCAACACGGGATATCTGAGCTTGTTGAACTTTAGCTTCCACTAGTTGTAATTCCTTCTCTGCAGCTGAAGTTAAAGATCTAGGGCCGTTTAATTTAGAATCTCCACAAAGGAGAGAAAATAGGTTGGAAAGCTCATGGTTAGCTATACCTACTTTGGGGCAAAGCCAATTAATATCCCCTAGTAGTTTTTGTAAATCATTTAAGGTGGTAACAGCATCTCTGCGGAGTTGTACTTTTTGGGGTTGAATTGTAAGTCTATTGATACTAGAACCCAAATACTGTACAGGCAAAGTACGTTGCACTTTGTCAGTAGCAATATGCAATCCTACATCCTGTAAAGCTTTTTGAACAGCATAGAACAAAGCTTCTACTTCAGTCTCCTGAGGTGCAGAGCACAAAATATCATCCATATAATGGATTATATAAGCTTTAGGAAAATTTAAATCGACAGGCTGTAAGGCACAGTAGACATAATATTGACATATTGTAGGACTATTTAGCATTCCTTGTGGTAAAACCTTCCACTGATATCATTTGGAAGGGGTTTTATTGTTAAGGGACAAAATAGTAAAAGCAAATTTTTCCTTATCTTGATCAGCTAAAGGGATGGAAAAGAAACAGTCTTTAATATCAATGACCACTAAAGCCCAGTTTTCAGGAATCATGCTAGGATTGGGGAGCCCAGGTTGTACAGGTCCCATGGGCTGAATGGCAGCATTAACACCTCTTAGGTCAGTTAACATTCTCCATTTTCCTGATTTTTTCTTTATTGGGAACACAGGAGAATTTCAAGGACTAAAAGACTCTTCAATATACTGCAAGGACAATTGTTCTTGAACCAATTTGTGTAAAGCCTCTGATTTTTCTTTTGTAAGCAGCCACTGCTCTACCCATACCGGTTTTGTTGTAATCCACACTAATGGGACAGGTTGGGGAGGCGAATGAACAGCGGCCGCCACTAAAAAGGTTTATATCCTAAACCAAATTGACCACATTTTGGTGAGACTTGTGTGGGTGAAGGGGTACCTTGCAAACATACGCCAAGCCCACAGCTAGGGACATACCCCATATTTGCCATCATTTTGTGGCTTTGAATACTGTACACTGCACTAGGAGGAGGGATATGTACAGTAGCACCCCATTGTTCAAGCAGGTCTCTGCCCCAAAGATTAAGAGGCAGAGCAGCCACGTAAGGTTGTAAAGTGGCCTTCTGTCCCTCAGGGCCAAGGCAAGGCAAAATACAAACACTTTGCATAAGTCCCTGAGGGGAGCCTAGGCCCACAACAGTAATTCGTGCCTCTTGCAAAGGCCAATGTCGGGGCCAATGTTGTTGACTAATAATAGAGACACCTGCACCCGTATCTATAAGCCCAGTAAAGCTATGCCCATGAATTTTAAGAGTACACATAGGGCGCGGCTCCTGCAGAGCCTCTGTGAGACAAATTCCTGCCTTTTCTGTGCTACCAAAACTTCCATTTTCCCAATTTTTAGAGGAGGAACCAACAGGTACATAAGGTAATAATAAGAGTTGAGCAATTCTTTCGCCTTTATGGGCAGTCCATGGAATAGAAGAAGACATGACCACCTGAATTTCCCCAGTATAGTTAGAGTCAATGACTCCAGTGTGTACACAAACACCCTTAAGATTGAGAGAACTGCATCCAAGCAAAAGACCCACCGTCCCTTTAGGTAAGGGGCCATAATAGTCAGTGGGGACCTTAACAGGATTATTGGGGAGAAGAAATACCTCAGCATTGGCAGCGAGGTCTACTGCTGCGCTCCCTGCTGTAGCTGGGGAAAGCTCCAAGACAGAGGGCTTGGAGTTGGTGGAGGGACAGCACATGGCCTCCAGATCTCCATGCCACCTTGCTTCTGCCAGACCCTGCTGTACGCCTGAGAGGCGGGCAGGTTTACAGCTATGTGCAGAAAGAGGCAGCAGAGGAGGCAGGGGCCATTCCTTCCAGCAAGGCGCAGAAGGAGGTTTTGGGCATTGGCAAGAATAAAAAACTTTAGCAGATTTTACTGGATCTTTTTTACCCTTATCATCATCAGAAAGAGGATTGGGACCAGTATTGTCATCAGACTCATATTCTTCCTCGTCATCATCAGTTTTTAAAGTCTCAAGAACAGACTTAATTAAAGACCATGTAGACCAAATAGTAATAGGTAAATTAACTGCTTGCATATGTTTTTGTTTCAATTCCTTACCTACCTGCTCCCAGTCATACAATTCAAGGGATCCAAGGGTAGGGAACCAAGAGCAGTATTTTTCAATAACCTGCAGCAATTCTAAGATTTGTGACTCCCCCACCTTAACAACTCTGGCCCGCAGCAGCTGCCGTAAGAGGGAAATATAGGAAACATATTTATTGTATCCTTCAACATTACCCATTACCTTGCTTATAACACTCGGGGTCGTTCTACAAGGAACGCATACAAACACGGCCGTTACCTCCACCCGAGTTCCAGCGCCGCTGTACCTCAGTCGTTCAAGTGCCGCTGTACCTCAGTCGTTCAAGCGATTCTTCTGTCAGGAACCAGGTCCAGTTCTTCGAGCCCCACTTTGGGCACCACTTGTTGCTGACAGGGCGGTGCAGGAATGAGACACAGACACAAAGTTAAGAATTAAGGGAGCAGGGGGCTCACCGCATCTCGTGCTAAGTGGACGATAATGCACCTTTGCTGCAGTTATTTATTTCAGAAGATCAGGGACTATATGCTAAATGTCCTCAGGCTCGGGAGAGCCCACCAGATACCTATGTTTACATCCTGTTGCATATCAGAAGGAACAATCTAGGTTTAGGACAATAGTAAATGTTGTTGTCATAGTCACAAGACACATATCTTTATGGGGCGGTCCCGCACGGCGTTCCATGCAGGCCTGAGGCTTAGCGCTCTAAGCCACCACCCTAGATATGCCTCTGGCAATGTGGAAGACTCAGTTTCCCACACACAGTATCTGTGGTAACTACTACTGGAGAGACTCTTCCAGAAGACCACCAGCAGAATCATTTCATTCATGAAAAAATAAAATACATAAAATGAAGCAGTACTACGTCAGCATGTGGAGTACAGGTCACTGTGGTGGCTTGGAGACATGTACTCCCAAAAAATATGTTCTTAAACTTAATCCATTCCTGTGGATGTGAACCCATTGTAAATAGGATCTTTTGATGTGGTTACTTCCATAAAGGAATAGCCCAAATGAATCAGGCTGGGTTTTAATGCTATTACTGAAGGCGTCATAGGAAAAGGCATAGAGAAAGAGAAAGCCGTGGGGGGCAATCAGAAGTCAGCAGAACCCAGAGAAGCCAGGAGAGGTCACCATGTGCATTGTCAAGGATCATCAGCAGCGAGCCCCAGAATACCAGAGTCTTCTGGGAGAAAGTGTTGCCTTGATAATACCTTGATTTTGGATTTCTCCTAGCCTCAAAACCATGAACCAATAAATTCTCATTGTTTAATCCAACCCATTTCATGGTATTTGATTTATCAGCCAGGAAAATAAAACATTCATTTAATACTGAAGTGGACTGGGTCTTAGAGATCATATTTTAAACTAGTGGTTCTCACAATGAGGTCCTTCAGCCCACAGCATCAGCATTATCTAGGAACTTGTTAGAAATATAAATTCTTAGCCCTATCTCAGACCTACTGAATCAGAAACTTCAGGGGTAGGAACCAGAATTCTGTGTTTTAACAAACCCTCCTTGTGATTCTGGTGCACACTCAAGTTTGCAAAGAATTGCTCTTAATGGTTTCTCACCTTTCAGATGAATAAACTGAACCCCATAGAGGTCAAACAGGTTTTACAAGGCGGTGACAGGAACCAGGTGGAAATCTCACACAGCACAAAGCAAGATTGCTATTGGAATGCTAGAGATCCAATTTCTCAGACCCCAATACATTTATTAGTCAAGGTCTTGACAGGAATCTCTTGGCATACTCAAATTATAAATTTTTAAAAGAAATCTATTTACACAAGTATGGGTAAAGTATAGGGAAACCACAGGTAGTGCAGTAACCCAGAGCTAATAACAGCAGAGGAATTTATACCACTTGCTGGCCTGAAGGGGCAAAGGGACAAGGGGAAGAAGCCATGTAGAGAAGGGAATCTTGAAAAGTGCAGCAATCTGGTCGTGGCCAGCCTGAGGCTACTTCACAGGGAAGAACCCAAGGTTCAAAAATCCCTGATTTCACTCTCTGCCCCCCATCCCCTTGGCTTTTTGGTCAGGACTTTCCTTTGGGAAACCTAATTGGAAGCCATAAGTCAAAGGTACCTATGAGGGCCATCTGTACAGGCAGCTTCCCCAGGCAGAGGGTAAGGAGTGAGAAGGAGGATGGAGAGTGAGTCTGGAAGGGCAAATGGAAGATATATGACACAATACACAGCCAAGCTAGCAATTCCTGAGATTCACAACCAATACCAGGAATTCATACCTTATTTGTCCTCCATCTACTTTCTCCTCAAAAAGGGATCAAAAACACCCCAACTAGCCAGCAGTCAAAAATATTAGATGTATCTAATCACCAGTCTTCTCCCAATAATTGTCCTTCCCTTTTTTTCAGTACTATAGCTCCAACATTTTGTCTGAGGATGTGGGCACCACCCCAGCAAAAGATAATGCCCAGTCTAACTTGAAGATAGGGATGAAATGTGACTAACTTTTGGCCAATAGCACATAAGTACAGATGGCATGCATGATTTCAGGGAAATGTTCTTAAAGTCTCTCCTTCTGGCTGACTATGTATTAAGACAAAATGGCGGGAGTTCCAGCCATCTTGGATCACAAGGTGACTTTAAGACAGGAAGCCACATACTGAAAAGCCATCACAAGGAAGGAGGCTGAGTGTCTTGACACCATAGAACACTATACCGGATCCAGACTGATTTCTCTAGGCTACTTAATTGGGGGGGGGGGGTGGAGTGAGGTGGAGGAAACAAACTTTTACATTTGTAAGCCACAGTTATTTGAGGGTTTCTATTACTACCAGCTGAGTCTAATTATAATTAATACAGTCCATATGCATTAATATGGAGAGATCAGTATATTAGTTTCTTAGGACTTCCATAACAAATTACCAAAACTTGGTGACTTAAAACAACAGAAATGTATTCTCTCATAGTCCTGGAGACTAGAAGTCCTATATCAAAGTATCAATATGACCATTCTCTCTCTGATCTAGCAAAGAATCCTTCCTTGCTCTTCCTTGCTTCTGGTCACAGCCAGCAATCCTTGACATTCCGTGGTTTCTAGTTGTATAACTCCAGTCTTGGCCTCTGTCTTTACATGGACTTCTCTCTTGTGTGCCTCTGTTTCTGTGTCTCTTCTTCCCTTCTTATAAGGACACCAATCATTTTGGATTAAGTGATCACCCTACTCCAGTATGACTTCACATTAACTAATAACAACTGTAATTTCCCAATATGTTCATGTTCTGAGGTGCTGGGAATTAGGACTTCAACATATCTTTTTGGGGAGGGATACCATTCAACCCATACTGTGCTGGTTTGAATGTATTATGTCCCCCCAAATGCCATTATCTTTGATGTAATCTTGTGTGGGCAGATGTTATCAGTGTTGATTAGATTGTAATTCTTTGAGTGTTTCTGTAGAGATGTGCCCCACCCAGCTGTGGGTGATGACTCTGATTGGATAATTTCCATGGAGGTGTTGCTCTGCCCATTCGGGGTGGGTCTAAGTTGAGTCACTGGAGCCATATAAATGAGCTGACGGACAGGGGGATCTCAGTGCAGCTGTGAGGGACATTTTGAAGAGGAGCTACAGTCAAGAGGGACACTTTGAAGAATGCACAGGAGCTGAGAGAGGAGCTGCAGATGAGAGACAGTTTGAAGATGGCCATTGAAAGCAGACTTTTGCTCTGAAGAAGCTAAGAGAAGACAAATGCCCCAAGAGCAACTGAGAGTGACATTTTGGAGAGAAGCTGCAGCCTAGAGAGGAATGTCCTGGGAGAAAGCCATTTTGAAACCAGAACTCTGGAGCAGATGCCAGCCACATGACCTTCCAGCTAACAGAGTTTTTCCAGACACCACTGGCCAACCTCCAGTGAAGGTACCCTATTGTTGATGACTTACCTTGGACATGTTATGGCCTTAAGACCGTAACTTTGCAACCAAATAAACCTCTTTTATAAAAGCCAATCCATCTCTGGTGTTTTGCATTCCAGCAGCATTAGCAAACTAGAAAACATACCAATCAGCAAAGGCATGTTACTGAATAAAAGAAAAAAATTATAGATGAAGGTATAGAAATATATACCAAAAAAGAATAATGACCATAGTTAAAACTGGGGAGATGATATAGTGACTAGAATTGGGGAAGGGAGCCAAAGGGGAATTTCATTTTATATTATAGCAAAAATATACTCAAGATTAGATGCAAAAATAATATTTTAAAAAGCCTATTCACTTATTCTCTGGTGTTGGCAAACAGTTGGCCCAGTTGATCTCTTAAATTTGAAATCTGCCTCCACCTATGGTGGTAACACCCAGTGAAAAGAGGATCTTAGAGTTGGATAAGACATTTGGCTCTTGTTGTGTTTTTGTTTTCTGGTTTTTTTTTTTTTGTAATTGAACCATGGTAGCCCAGGCTGCTACTAATTGTTGAGGTAATGTCCCAGTTTGCTAATACTGCCAGAAATGCAATATACCAGAAATTGATTGGCTTTTACAATGGAGGTTTATTAGTTCACAAATGTACAGTTCTAAGGCTATGAAAGTGTCCAAACTAAGGCATTAACAAGAGGATGCCTTCACTAAAGGAAAGGCCCATGGCATCTGAAACATCTCTGTTAGCTGGAAAGGCATGTGGCTGGCATCAGCTTGTCCTTTCCTCCTGGATTGCATTGCTTTCAGTTTCTGATTTCAGTGGTTTTCTCCTTAAGCATCTGTGGGTTCTCACTTCACTTCTCTGGGGCAAACTCTGGGCTTCATCTCTTAGCTTCACATCTCCAAACATGCTTCTGTCTGCATCCCCAGGTGTCTCTTAGCTTCTTTCTCTCTGTGAGCTCTCTTAAAGGACTCCAGCAAACTGATTAAGTCCCATGTTGAACGGGCGGGGTCATACTTCCATGGAAGTAGTCTAATCAAAAGGTCCCACTCACAATTGGGTGGGCCACTTCTCCATGAAAACAACCTAATCAAAGATCCCCCCCAAAATAGGTCTGCCCCCACAAGATTGGATTAAAATAACATGGCTTTTCTGGGGGATATAATAGATCCAAACCAGCACAGGGAACTCGTACTTTGACTTCATGATCTGCAAAGCTATAGGAGAGCCATCTAGGACTGAGGTTAACAGGACTGAGGGGTCATGATAGTGCTGTGGGGTCATGGTCATATGGATTACATGCTGGGTTGCTTGGGATCAAACCCAGAAATATAGAGAAGTGGCTAGAGATTGGGTAGGTCAAAATACGATCTGGTTAAGAGACCAACAATTAGGAATGTGTTGCAGTTTTACTTACATTGGATAGGGAACAAACAAAAAGAAATCCTTCCATTGGGAAATGTAAGAGTGATTTTGAATAACAGAACTTAGATTATCCCAGGAGGGATACATTTAAAAATTCACATGGAAAACTCATCTAGACAGGGCTGAATAAAACAGGCCTCCTTGAATGGGTGTTTCCCCACATCCACATTCCCACTGAAAAGAAGTTAGAGTGGCTCCTATGAAAGAAATATCCAGGACATAGCATACGGAGAATTACCCTGAGCATTGGTGCCTATTACAAGAATAGCCTAGAGTTATAATTAGAGGAGCCAATGAATCACAAAGGACCACTGTAGCATGGCAACCTTTGGAACAACGGGATGAATAAATAGGTCACAGCTCTATCTGAGAGTGGGACAATGTTATTTCTGTATGCAGCACCTGGGTCTAGTTAAAAGATTACCCTGGAAAGAAGGGATTAGAGGCTCAGAGTTTACAATGTTCAGTGTGGGGAGTTTTAATAAGGGTATATGGCTATTTTTATAGCAATGTATTAAAGCAATAAAGTAATACATAGAAAAAAAGGAAACAAGCAAAACAGATGGGTAAAAATCATTAATGAGATCCTTTATAAAAAAATAAAAATTTAGGAGGACACTTGTAAATGATCAGTGGATATTGTGAGGGTGAAATATTAATCAGAAATGAAATCTAGGAAATGGCATACATCTAGCTAGAAGAAACTTGTGTCAAACTACCAAATTACTAAATTTAGGAGAAATTATTTAAGTGAGTTAGTCCTTGTGGTGGAAGAGAGACAAAACAGAGGAAGAAAATGGACATCACTTTAACCTCAAGAGAATAGCCAAATAGAGTTAAAAGACTGTGTGTGTATTCCATTTCTAGTTGCCATGACGATAGGATTCTTACCTTATGAAAATGGAATGATAATAGAAAAACAGGCAAATAAAGAGATTCTTTTAGAGACAGTGCCACTCCGTTAGCTTCCCTGGGAACAAAGTAGAGGTTTGTGCTTAAGGCAAAGAATAATGCCAAAATGGGAAAGACCCTGACCTGAGCACAAAAAGATAAAGTTCCTTTGCACCAGGGGCTGGGAAGAGCTTCCAAGTTCTGCCTACCTCTTGCTTCTACTGACTGGTTGGAATTAGAGTCTAGCAATAAATCATATACTGATGTACTCACATTCTATCACTAGTTCTATTCCAGCCTTAATGCTTAAAAGGAAATATAAAAATCAAGAACAAGATCTAGAAGAGGCAGGTGCTCATTCATTTGGTGTCTATAGCCAGGGCTTCGATTTATCTTCCAGCATTTCCATCACTCTAGAAATTTAGTTCTTCCCCGAGTGGGGAGCAGAATATGGAGTCAAATAACTTCTGCAGACACTTTTTCAGAGACTGATCCAACCCAAGATTTCTCCTGGAATAGGAGATATCAAGGATGTTTTCGAGGCAAATCTTCCCTAACACAGACCATCAATTACCATGTTAAAGTTTCTTTCATCTTAAACAAGCAAAATAAAATCCTTTCTAACCAGAAATGTAAATCTAGTTATACATCCCGATCCCAGAGAGGACCACACCCAAATACTGGAGTTGGCTAGAATATGGTCCTGTAAGCAATCCAAGCGATAGTATAAGGAATATGGAGACTAGGATTACAGAGATTATATCCACGTGGGACAGTCTCACCACTGCCTGGGCAGTAGTAATCTGAGTTAGCTTAAGTTGGCAAACCCATAGCTTTCCAATTCAAGTTGCTACTTCACTGTTTCCACCTTCATCTTTCACTAATCCCTGCTGCAACTGGCTCTACTCATTAAAACTTCTACTCCTCATGCCATCATCTGACCCTGTGCATGTTAGATGATACCTTTGAGAAAGTCATGAAAGAAGTACTAGTGTCTTACAAACATTGTGACCAGTTTCAGAAAGGAAATCAGCTGGGAAGGCAAGAGAGGAAATCTGCCTCTACTCCCCAGAGCATACTAGAATATTTTAAGACTTTTTATCCTTCAATTCAGCAAACCACAGGATGGAGGCCCAGGGAGAAGAGGTATCCATTCTATTTCAAACCCTGTAAATGGATCCAGTCCTTTGAACAATGACAGTAGGTACTAACAGGAAAGAATCCAGTACTATTTCAGGTTTCCATCCCAAACTCCATCTCTACCTGCTGCTTCTTGCACATGATCAACTTCATTGGCTATCTATACCCACTTCAGGATTTCTTTGTTTAGTGGGTAATAGGTTTGGACATTTTACTATAACTTGGATGCTTTCAGACATGCCACAGTATACAATTGCACAGGTTGTGCACTGCCCAACACTGTAATGCCATTCACATAGTGGTCTTTTGATACTATTGGCACAGATCCTTTGGCTTCATAAACTCATAGCTACAAATAAGAAGCACTTCCATGTTTTGCCCCTTTCCTGTCCTATGCAAGCTGGACAAGATCCAACAAGGAGAAGAGAGTCAGACTGAGTTCACAGAAGCAGAGATCTGAGCCAGTGACAATAAGCCCACAGAAATGGCCTGCAGATTACGTGCAGCTTGGCTGTTTTGAGATGTGGCTTAAGGTATAATTTCAGAATCAAAGATTCAGTACAGAATCAAGATGCCAGAGTGAGACACTTCAGGGTTCTGCCCCAAACAGAAACTTTGAGCAACAGGCAAGAACTGGCAGAAATATCTTCTATCCAATCTCCAGAAAACAGTTAAAGGACTGTACTAACAGGACAACTGCCAAATTAAGAAAAAGGTTTGGCCTGAAGCTATTTCCATACAGCCCATTGTATGCATGATTTTTGAAGGAAAGCACTTGCACAGGTCAATCTGCAAAGACTGGGAAGGTATTTTGCTGTTGTTGCTGTTGTTAGCTCCTGGCATTCAAGGAACACGTGGGTATTTTATCAGATACTTTGAAACATCTATTGAGATGATTATTTTTTTCTCCTTCAGTGTATTATCAGGGTATACTACATTAATGGGTTTTCCACAGTTTAAGCTATCTTTTATTTTGGGGATAAACTGCATGCGGTCATTATATATCTTATATACTACAAGATTTGATTTATCTTATTTATAATTTTTTCATCGCTCTAGATCAGTTTTTTTCTTTCACACATAGTCTGTTCAATTTTGGTAACAAGTTTATATGAGCTTAAAATTAGTTGGGAAGCTTTTCCTTTGGAATAATTTATATAAAGGGGTGATTTTTCTTAAAGATTTGGTGAAATAAAACCTTCTGTGCTTGGTACCTTTAGACAAGGCTGGAAGAAGGAGGAGGTTTAGACCTAATTCATTCTCTTTAGTGGTTATTTGAGTACTTAGGTTTTTTTTACTTTTCGGCTAATCTTGACCATTTATTTTCTTTTCATTTATTTATTTTCTCAGTTATCCAAAATTTTACCATAAAATGATTAATTTTCTCATTGTTTTTTATATAATTACTTTATCTGTAGTTTTGTTTCCTTTTATTTCTGAAATTGTTAATTTGTGCTTTATCTCTTTTTCCTTGATAAGTATAGATTTATAAATAGCACAAGTCTTTTCAAATATCCAATTTCTGTGGTTTTGTTAATTGTATCAATCATTTATTTATCTATATCCCACAAGTTTTGAAAAGTAATCTTTGGTTTTTGTTCTGTTCTTAACATTTCAAAAGTTCCATTGTAACTTTTCTAAACACATGAATTATTTATAAGTGATTTACTGTCCAAAGACATGGTTTTCTATTGCCTTTGTAGTGCATAATATATATGATTCTTAGACTGTCATTAAGACTTTTTTGTAACCAATTTTTGTAATATATCCTGTTTGCTAAAAATCATTTGTGTGTGTGTGTGTGTGTGTGTGTGTGTGTGTGTATGTTGAGGAATAGAAATCATATATCTCCGTTAGTGATTTGTTAAATCTGTTATTGAATTCTTAAATATTTATCATAACTTTTTATCTCCTTGACTTATAAATTTTTGAAAGGCATGGTGTTACAATCATTCTCTAATAGATTTTTTTATTTTCTCCTAGTAATTCTGTCAATTATTGCTTTATATGTTTGGATGCTGTGTTGTTCAGTGCACACAGGTCCACAATGCTAATAGCTTCTGAGTCAACTGTTTGTGTTATCATTAGGTTATACCTCTAACACTACTAGTGTTTTTTATTAATTTCTATTTTATGTGATATAAAATTATTAGTATGCCATGATATGTAACTTTCTATCCCTTTATTTTCAAACTTTCTGAATCATAATGTTGTTTTAAATATTTATAAAACTGTTCACACATACACAAAAGTTTAGGGCTGGAATAACTAATCCCATTATACCTTTCACCCCATATTCAACAATTAGCAAAATTTTGCTTACAATTGTTTCATCCTTTCCTTTTTCTTTTTTTGCTAAATATTTTATAGCAAATCCCATACCTAATTCTATTTTATCCATGCATATTTTGAAGCCATCTTCCAAAACACAAACATTTTCTTACATAACATACCATTTGCACTTCTAATAAAATCAACACTAATTCTTTGGCATTATCTAATTCCAGTTCATATTCAGATTTCTCAATTATCTTTAAAATGCCCTTTTAAAGTTGGTTGTTCAAATAAGGATCCAAATAAGGTCTACATATAATGCTTAGCAGTTATGCCTCTTTAATCTAGAGTAATCCTTCTCTTTATTATTTCCTTGTCTTTCTTTCCTGAAGACTTAAGAAAAGCAGGTTAGTTATCAGTTATCTCATAAAATTCCCTGCATTCTATTTGCTTCTCTATTACATCATCTTGCATCTCGATTCCTGTATTTCCTGAAACTGGAAATTATTTCTAAAGTATACACTCAGGTTCAATGTCTTTTGGCAACATGATTACTTCAGATACAAAGCTATGTACTTCATATCACTTCACCACTGGAGACATGTTTAGTTGCCCCATTCCGTATTATGTTTCTGTTCTATTATCTTATTCCTTATTAATTTTTTACTAGCTTAGACTTTATATATTCTATTTCTACTGTTTTAGTGACTACCTTAATTTTTCAATATTGTATTTTCAGTCCAATTATTGGGAATTCATTTGTCTTTTCTCTGTGAGAAAAATTCTCTTCCTGTCTTTGAAGTTTTGCATTTCCATTATGATATGTCTGGGTGTGAAATTGCCTGTTTTTCTAATTCAGCAATTATTATACCCTCTGAATGATATTTATATATCATTCAGCTCTGAGAACTGAATAATATTTTTTTTCAGTTCTGATTAGTTCTCTGCCATTATGTCTTCAAATATTGCCTCTTTAACATTTATCCTCTGACTTCTTTATGAAATTAAGATATTGGAGTGTCTCATTTTATCCTCAACATCTCTAAGCTTCTCTTTCATATATTCCATTCTTTTCTTTCCCTGTGCTGCCTTATAGGTGATTCCTAAAATGTTTCTTCTAATTCCCTCTTCAGCTGTATGTAATCTTCCATGTAAACGATCAATAGAGGCTATTGCAAAGTTTATATGTTCCGATTCTAAAAATTTCTATTTGTTCTTTCCTAAATTTTATTTTTATTTTTCCATAATATTCATTCTTTCTCTTGAATTGTCTTTTACTTGTTCTCTAAGTTACTGCTATCAAAGTGTGAACTTGGCAATTTTTCTGATTTGCTGATTCTCATAACTTTTACCTTCCAAACATGGAAGTAGAAATTGTTTTTCAGGAGGTTCTACATGATCTGAGCTGAGGCGTTTGCTTATGTGCCAGTTTCATATTTATCTCTACCATTGTCTAAGGGTTTCCCTAGGGTCTGATTATTTTAAAACCAAGTTATTCAGCTGGGAGTTTCCATGCCACAGAGGTAAAGGGAATTGGGACTCCACATCCACAGTGGTTGACTTCCTGTTTCATTTTTCAACATGTTCCAGGCATGGCCAGCTTCTTATTACCTCCCCCAAGTTGGTAGGTGCAGACTTAACTGGTCTCCATTTCACTGATGGAGCAGTGTTGAGAGACTCCCAGCTCTGTGAAAGTGCCCTCGATTTTAGTTCCTCAGTTTGTTGTGGACCTTAGCAAAATTTCATTGAGCCCTTGGCATTTTTAAAGCATTCCTCTATCCACATCAAAAGGAAAGAAGATATAATTTTTGGTGATTTGTGATATTAAAAACAGGAAAACTGAACTGAATTTTTTGTAGAGGAAATATTAATGTGGAAAGCACAATTTGTGACCTCATATTTTTCATGATGAAACTCTATTTCTAGGACTGTCCAAAGAAACCAGGGAGGTGGACTAAACAGCTGCTTCTAGTTAAGAGGTAAGGAGCACCAATGGACTGTTAAGCCAAAAGCTCCAAAATTTAGGTTTCAGGTGGATTGTGAGGTTTTTCAAACTTCTAGGGTTCTCTGGGTTTCAGCTTTCTATGTATCAGATCAGAAAGGGAAAAAAAAAGGCATCCAACTTCAGAGATGTCAATGAAGAAAGGTAAAATCCTATTAAAAATGCATAAATTTCTTTAGTCATATGTCTTAATGTAAGAGGAAATAACTTTTGAATAGTAAGAGCATAAAATAAAGGCATAAAGGTAAGGTTGCTTTAGTCCAGTAAGTTTGACCCTGGACTTTTATTCTTCAAGTGCTACTTATTTAAATGAAAATAGTTTGGAAGCAGATCATTTTCTAGGCTGGGCTGGAGTATTCTGTAAATTAGGGCCTTTCAAAGAGATATTACAATAAAGCCATTTTTAAGTATAGTCTTGCTTGCTCTGGTCTAAAAATTGATCTAAACTAGTTCTCTTTAGACAACCTTAAAGAATCAACTCCACAAATACTTCCCCTTCTGGATTTAAGATCAGCTCCCTCATGTGACAGGAATCACTTTGAGATTTCAGAAGGTAGTTTTTTATTTGGAAGAAAATGTCAGTACATTTTATCTCCGCAAAAACACTAATCAGTTTACAGACATCAGAGAAACATCAACAGCCCAGGAATGTGTGAAAGCCTACAATTTAAGAAAAGGTGTGTTTTCTGTTGGAAAGGAACTAGTACTCTTCTAATACACATGAGCTAAACTATATTGAAGTCATTAAATTGGGACAGCCTTTCACTCCGCTTTTTCTTTCTCCTAATTCAGTAACCAATGAATTAGTCAACAAAACTTTGCTTCTAGGGTGAAATGCTTCATGTTTGTAACCATTTTGCCTCATTTCCAGGGCATTCACAAGCCATTTGAAGATGATTTTAAAGAGAATGAGATGCATCCCTTTGGAAGAAAAGCAGATTAGGTCTTCCAGCAAGTCCATTGATTAAAGATACTCACTGAAACCTAATATCTTGAAAGCATTTTTCTTTCTAATGTGGTGTCATCTTAAAGAGGATTTTCTGGCAGATACTCAAGTTTTGAACCCACAGAATGAATCTACCAATAAGGTCAGCTCTTATTTCCAGGGGGTGAGAGGAGTCCAAGAACTCTGTATCCACATAGGGGGAAGTCAATACTTTAAGACTGAATTATACAATCAGCAGAGATGGAGCTATAATTTCAAATGAACAACTTGGACAGTCTTTAAATATTTTGACAATTACCCCAGTTGTCTGCTGAATTTTCAGATACAGATTTTGTTACTTGACAGTACCATCTGCCTCAAGTTCAGTGTTTTAAAACTTTCTATGGCCAGGACAATTTTCCAGATGTTTCCTCCTCCTTAAATGTTAGCAGAGAAAAAATTAATGCAATCAGGCACAAAGAAGTCTGCTGGCCCAGCAGCAGCTGCAGGAGCAGTCTGATCTTCTAGAACAAGGATGCTTTACTTTCTTTCCTGGCCAATAAAGGAGGGGATATCTTGTCAATCAGTGAAAAGAATGCCATGCTGAGTCCCATGGACATTCTAGTGGAAGAAAGATGGACAATAAGCAGGTAACCTAATAAATCATGTCATATAGTAAACAGTTCTATGAAAAAAAGAATTCAGGTAATGAGACAGAGTAACAGAGAAATAGAGGTGAATGGCTACTTTAGATAGAGTAACTGAGAAAATCCTCATATAGGAGGTGGCATTTGAGATGAAAGATAGGTAGTAGTAGCCAAACTACTTTTTTTTAAAATTCAATTTTATTGAGACATATTCACATACCATACAACCATCCAAAGTGTACAATCAATTGTTCACAGTATCATCATATAGTTGTGCTTTCATCACTCCAATCTATTTTTTGAACATTTTCCTTGTACCAGAAAAAGTGAAAATAAGAATTAAAAAAAAAGTAAAAAAGAACATCCAAATTATCCCCCCACCTTATCATGCCCCTCCCACCCTATTCCCTAAAGCTTTATTGTGTAGTATTTTTTAAATTCAGTTTTATTGAGATATATTCACATACCATACAGTCATCCATGGTGTACAATCAACTATTCACAGTACCATCATATAGTTGTGCATTCATCACCCCAATCTATTTTTGAACATTTTCCTTAAAATGTTCCAGAAAGAATCAGAATAAGAATAAACAATAAAGATAAAAAAAAACACCCAAATCATCCCCCCATCCCATCCTATTTTTCATTTAGGTTTTGTCCCCATTTATCTATTCATCCATCCATACACTGGATAAAGGGAGTGCAATCCACAAGGTTTTCACAATCACACTGTCACTCCTTGTAATCTACATTGTTATACAATTGTCTTCAAGAGTCAAGGCTACTGGGTTGTAATTTGATAGATTCAGGTATTTACTTCTAGCTATTCCAGTACATTAAAACCTAAAAAGTGTTATCTATATAGCGCGTAAGAATGTCCACCCGAGTGACCTCTCAACTCCATTTGAAATCTCTCAGCCACTGAAGCTTTATTTCATTTCCTTTCGCATCCCCCTTTTGGCCAAGAAGATGTTCTCAATCCCACGATGCCAGGTCCAGATTCATCCCCAGGAGTCATATCCCACGTTACCAGGAGATTTACACGCCTGGGAGTCAGGTCCCACGTAGGGGGGAGGGCAGTGAGTTCACCTGCCAAGTTGGCTTAGCTAGAGAGAGAGGGCCACATCTGAGCAACAAAGAGGCACTCAGGGGGAGACTCTTAGGCACAATTATAAGCAGGTTTAGCCTCTCCTTGTAGCAACAAGCTTCATAGGGGCAAGCCCCAAGACAGAGGGCTCAAGCTATCAGTCCCCAATGGCCAAACTACTTTTAACACTAGAATATTTTATATACCTTTCAAATGGACTTATAACTTATATTTACTCGATCTATTGTGAAAACATTTCTATTATTTAAATACTCTTCCACAGCAAAACTTCAACATTTTATTTGAAAAAAAAATAACACACCAAGAGTTAAAAATCACCCATAATCCCATCACCTAAAAACAATCATATAATGAAGTTAAAGTTCTCCCTGCTCCTAACCCTCATTGCTGTCCCACAGGAATCACTAGTAGCAATTTGATTGCTGACAGAAATACTGATAAGCAGTCTGTATCAAAATCTTATATTTAATTCAAGTATGATCATAATTTGCAAAACCTTAGGAGTTCCTACATTGTTCTTTTGCTAGACATCATTTTACCGGGTCTGTGGAAAAACCACCAATAGTCCTGATGGTTGCAAACCACCAGCAGTTCCCTTTTCAACTGGGAGAGTGAACTGCAAGCACCAAATAGATGGCACACCATGATCATTCCAGGACCTACCCAGCACCCAGCTAAAGATTTTATAGATGTTTCCTTATGTAATTCTCACAACAACCCTACTCTGCAATGTCAATGTAAATGTCCCCATTTTAGAAGTGAGACAAATGAAATAAGTTGCCCAACATTACATAGTAAATGGAAAGCAAAGGTTTACACACAAATCTAACTGAATCCACCAGCTGTGCTCCAGATCAGGCATTTGCAAACTGCAGCCTGAACTAACTTGCCACCTGGTAATTTACAGTCATGAGCTAAGATGGCTTTTAAATTTTTATACAGTAGAAAAAAAAACTGAATACTCTTTAATGACACATAAAAGTTGTATAAAATTCAGTTTTAAATGTCCAGAAATAAAGTTTAATTGGAACATACCCACATTGATTGATTATATATTGTCTATAGCTGCTTTCTCACTGCAATGGCAGAATTTAGTAGTTGAATAGTTGCAACAGAGAAAAAATGGCTTGCCAAGGCTAAAATATTTACAATCTGGTCATTTAGGGAAAAGTTTGTCAAGCCCTCCTCAAGATAACCACCCAGACAGCAAATGAGGGATAGACTGCATCATACTGAATTTCATCAGAAAAATAGAGCTACTTACTGCAATATTATGGCAATAGAGGGTTTATTATAGGAATCAGGGCTTACAGGACTGTGGAAGGTGCTGGAAGAGTGACCATCTGGAGACAGTGGTCAAAAGATTAGTCCTTAATGATTTCAGCTTGAAGCACTGGAATAAGCGGGACGAGCTGAGCTCATGAGGGACTCTAAGAAGCCACTGTGTCTGACCACACAACCTCAGTGAGGGAGTTCATATGCTGGTAATCAAATTCCACACAACCATGCTCCCACACTCCATGCCTCAAATAGACCCCTTGGGAAGTTTCCAATTCAAGTAGATTGTACTAACTCTCCCTGATTGTAATGATTTTTATCCCTGGCTTCTTCCTGAATAAGGGTTGGGGGTCAGATATATTATCCTTCTGTTTCTTTTTTGCAATCCTGGATAGTGTACCATCAGTCAGCTCATCTGCCCCACTAGGAGTTCTCAACATGCAGCATGGCCTGGGGTGTTCCTCACCATGACAACAAAGATCTACCTTAACATGCAGTCTCCTCTCCTAAAACAGAAAGAGTAAGAGTTAAAATGTCTGCTCTGGCGTGAGATTGCCTGTGTTTAAATCAAGGCCCTCCCACTTACTACCGATACATGACCTAACTCCTTTTACCTCAGTTTCCTCACCTCTAAAGTAGAGATAATAGTAGTCTATGCCTCACAGGGTTGTAGTGAGGATTAAATAAATTAAGATATATAAAAAACTTGCAACCATGTAAGGTACTTAATATATGCACAACTGGTGGCCATTATTATTATTATTGTCTTTATAAATCAATGACATCAGAAAAAATACTTGTTCTTAAAAATGATGCACAGTACACCTTCCACCTGAGCCAGGCAATTTAAGCAATTATTTATGGTATAATGAAACTTTCTCAGTCTAATGATGATAAAAATAATTAATAGTAGTTAGCCAGTATGGCGCCTTGTGATTTTGAAATAGCTCTCTCATTAATCATGAGCACGCACAATCATTTCTGCTCATGGACTAAGTCTCCAGTTAATGGATTCTGAACCAGGGCTGTGTCAGAACAGCCTGAAAGTGTGTGGATCTGTGCAAAAGCAGAGGAGGGCTTGGGAAGCTGGTGTTCAATTACTAATGCGTGCAGGACTCTGTGCAGCTGATCTGCATACTAATTGCTTGCCAGAAGCCAGATTCTGTGGGGCAGATTTACAGTGTTAACAATATTCTCTCTCCTTCGTCTGCTCTTCCTTCCCCCTGTCTCTCTGCTTTTTTGCTCTCTGTCTCCATCACTTAATCTCTGTCACCAAAAAAGAGATTCGCACCGCCCTGTCCCCAGAATGAAGCAAGAGATATGGAAACAGTGAGTCTTTTATGGAGTCTCTATAGCTGGGAAGCAGTTATAAAAATCACCTTTGGGATCCAGGCACACTAAATGGCTTTAAGCATGACAGTGACAGGGTCAGATTTGCATTTTAAAAAGATCAACCTGGTAATGAGGAACAAGGGATTGAAAAAGGACTAGCCTGAAAGCAAGAAGTACCTATTACAATAACCCAGGGCAATACTATGATAACCCAAGCAAGGTGGTATGAAACAGGGAAGAAATGGATAGACCTAAGAGACTTTAGGAATGGGAACTGCGGTGTGACTGGAAAAGGTGTTGAGGGGAGACAAGGAGTCCAGGATGACCTCCTCATTCCTGTCATGGGCAATTGTATCCTCTGGGTCTAGAGATAATTAGAAATTCAAATTATTACCTGATTAAATGGCTTCACACACCCAATTCATTAACATGCCAGGTCAATATATTCATATTAATGTTAAGACAACCCATCAAACATTCCAAAATAAGGGAATCATTGGCAGAGGTAATTAGGAAATCATCTATATCATGCAGGCACCACGGAGGATAATGAGATGAATACAACATGCAAAACATTTGTAAGCAAAATTGTTAAGTATTATAATAAGATAAAGATTAGATTTTATATGAAAATGTAGGGGAAGAGGAGATTGATTCCAACTTGGAAGAATAAATAATTGCTTCAGAATGAATATGGACCTTTAAGAACAAGCAGATTTTCAACAGGGATAGATGTGAGCAAAGACACTGCAGGTTGATGAAACAGTTCAAGTAAAAACTCAGCAGGTGTGTGACTGTGCTAGCCATATTCCAGGAATGCTGAGCACTACAATTCCTCTACTCCAAACTTTGACGTAAGATGCACCATGGCCATAGTAGGAGCTGGGAGATGTTGTGGAAAGAAACACATTAAATGTATAGATCGATTTTGAAATGTACCTCATTTTGAGTAAAGTAAAATTAAAAAGTGCATTTTAGAATCAAGGAAAGTGAAGTGTAACATAGGAAGCATATTGTGCAGGAGAAGTTAAAACTAGAGATAAGTCTGGGAGCAGGAGTTTAAACTTTTATCTTGGAGATAACGGTAGATCCTTCAAAGGTTTTTGAGCATAAGAGTGATCCCATCAGATCCAAGTTTTAAAATGTAGGCACCTAATTAATCCAATTTGATAGGAAAGTCTTTTCAACAAGTGGTTACATCTTACTATTCTCAAAATTAACTCCAAATGGCTCATAAATCTATACATACAAATAAAACTACAAAAATTCTCAAAGATTACATGGGAGACTACTACCAGTGGGTAGGAAAGTTTTTCTTAGATCAGACACAGAAAGCAATAATAGTAAAAGAAAAAAAAAATGATAACTTGGCTTCATTAAAAGTAAAATTTCTGCTCCTCAAAATACACCATTAAAAAAAAGAACAGACAAGTCACAGATTGAAAAACATATCTGACAAAGGGCTTACATCCTGAGTATATTAAATAACTTCTGCAACTCAATAATAAAATTATTAAAAAAAACACAATTTTTTAAATTGGCAATAATTTGGACACTTTCCCCAAAGAAGATATGTGAATGGACAATAAGCACATGAAAAAGTGTTCTATATCTGTCAAAGTAAGGGGAATGCAAATTAAAATCACCAGTATGGCCAAATTTAAAAGACTAAGAAGACCAAAACTTGGTGAGGATGTGGACTAACCAAAACACTCATATATTGTTGGTGAGGGTATAAATGGAACATGGTTTGAAAAAGTCTGGCATTTTCTTATAAAACTAAACACATACCTACCCTATCACCCAACAATTCCACTTCTGGGGGTTTTCTCAAGATAAATGAAAACATGCACAAAATGTATGTAGGCAAACGTTCATAGCAGCCCCTTTCTAAATACCAAAAACTAGAAACAATCCAAGTGCCAAACTAGAAAATGGCTGGAAAAAAAAAAAAAAAACATGGAATATTACTAAGCAATAAAAAGGAATGAACTACTGATACATGCAACAATATGGATGAATCTCAAAATCATTATGCTGAGTGAAAGAGGCCAGAAATTACAAGGGAGGGAAAAGTCAAAGATGGCTGTGAAGTTTCCAGACTAGTTGATTACTGGACAAATACAGTTTCATCAATAGAGATAAAGAATGTAAGAGAAATACTAATTTTAAAGAGAAAGACGTCATGTTTGATTTTGGATTTATTTCATGTGGGATGCCAAAAAGATAGAAGTCTGGTGTTAAGGAGTAAGGTAGGGTCAAAGATAAATCGAAACCATTCAGTTCAAGGAAGTGGATTTGATGGCTTAGAAACAAAAAGTACATAGAACAGTGAGAAGAGCAAGAGTTTTGACAATGCCTAACTCTAAGAAGATATAATGGGAACAAGATATTTTAAAAAAAGGAAGCCTAAATCAAAATGAACAAGTGAAGGTATATGCTTTTTACATTATAGTTCTCTATCAGGTATACATCCCACATCATTTTTCATTAATTAGGAAGGAATATTGGGAAAGTTTCTGTTGAAAATGACGTAAAACTCAACTCAAAATATAGTAATTCCCAGGGGTAGGCTTAGCATCATATACGACTGTATAAGGGATCAAGTCAGGTCATTAGGACTCAGCATCTTCCTGTCTCATGGTTCAGTAGTTCCACATGGTGAAAAAATGGCTGCAAAAGCTCCAACCTCACAACTTCTGAGGTTCAAATCCAGTGGGAAAAAGCATAGGCTACCAATCTATCCATGAAACAATTACTTTCTGTAGGATAACACAATACAAAACCTGGATCAATTGCTTCCCTTGGAACTGGGAGTGGAATCAGTTCCACTGGAAGCCCATGGGCTGAGGATGTGTCTGGGAGGAAGTGTAGGAATGGAAGCAATGGATCAACAAAAGAAAATTGTGGCTGTTAGCAGAAGTAAAGCAAATGAGTAAATGGGTGCTGATGAAAATAAATGAATATCCTCTACAGAGGGCAATATAGTAAAGTAGAAACAACATTGATTTTTGAATCAAACAGACCTAGTTTCAAATACCAGCTATGTCAATTAGCAGCACTGAAACTTTGAGAAAATTACTTATATACTCTCAGTCTTGATTTTGTCACTTTAAAAAGAAATGGTAGGGGCAGGGGGCAAGATGGCAGACTGGTGAGCTGTATGTTTTAGTTACTCCTCCAGGAAAGTAGGTAAAAAGCCAGGAACTGTGTGGACTGGACACCACAGAGCAATCTGTCTTTGGGCATACTTCATACAACACTCATGAAAACGTGGAACTGCTGAGATCAGCGAAATCTGTAAGTTTTTGCGGCCAGGGGACCCGCGCCCCTCCCTGCCAGGCTCAGTCCCGGGGGAGGAGGGCCTGTCAGCTCCGGGAAGGAGAAGAGAGAATTGCAGTGGCTGCTCTTATCGGAAACTCATTCTACTGATTCAAACTCCAACCATAGATAGACTGAGACCAGACACCAGAGACTCTGAGAGCAGCCAGCCCAGCAGAGAGGAGACAGACATAGAAAAAAAACAACACGAAAAACTCCAAAATAAAAGCAGAGGATTTTTCGAGTTCTGGTAAACACAGAAAGGGGAAGGGCGGAGATCAGGCCTTGAGGCGCATATGCAAATCCCGAAGCAAAGCTGATCTCTCTCCCCTGTGCACCTTTCCTTAATGGCCCTGGATGCTTTGTCTATTAGCATTTCAATAACCCATTAGATCTCTGAGGAGGGCCGTTTTTTTTTTTTTTTTTTTTAAACCCTTTTTGCTTTTTCTAAAACAATTACTCTAAGAAGCTCAATACAGAAAGCTTCAAAGAATTGAAATTTGGGCACGTCAAGTCAAGAGCAGAACTAAGAGAGCTCTGAGACAAAAGGCAATATTCCAGTGGCTGAGAAAATTCACTAAACAACACAACTTCCCAAGAAAAGGGGGGTGTCCGCTCACAGCCACCATCCTGGTGGACAGGAAACACTCCTGCCCATCGCCAGCCCCATAGCCCAGAGCTGCCCCAGACAACCCAGTGTGACGGAAGTGCTTCAAATAACAGGCACACACCACAAAACTGGGCGTGCACACTAGCCTTCCCTGCAACCTCAGCTGAATGTCCCAGAGCTGGGAAGGGGGAGCAGTGTGAATTAACAGAGCCCCATTCAGCCATCATTTGAGCAGACTGGGAGCCTCCCAACACAGCCCAGCAGCCCAGAACTGCCCTGGGGGGATGGCACTCACCTGTGACATAGCACAGTCATCCCTCAACAGAGGACCCGGGGTGCACAGCCTGGAAGAGGGGCCCACTTGCAAGTCTCAGGAGCCATACGCCAATACCAAAGACTTGTGGGTCAGTGGCAGAGACAAACTGTGGCAGGACTGAACTGAAGGATTAGACTATTGCAGCAGCTTTAAAACTCTAGGATCATCAGGGAGATTTGATTGTTAGGGCCACCCCCCCTCCCCGACTGCCCAGAAACACGCCCCACATACAGGGCAGGCAACACCAACTACACACGCAAGCTTGGTACACCAATTGGGCCCCACAAGACTCACTCCCCCACTCACCAAAAAGGCTAAGCAGGGGAGATCTGGCTTGTGGAGAACAGGTGGCTCGTGGACGCCACCTGCTGGTTAGTTAGAGAAAGTGTACTCCACGAAGCTATAGATCTGATAAATTAGAGATAAGGACTTCAACTGGTCTACAAACCCTAAAAGAACCCTATCAAGTTCAGCAAATGCCACGAAGCCAAAAACAACAGAAAATTATAAAGCATATGAAAAAACCAGACGATATGGATAACCCAAGCCCAAGCACCCAAATCAAAAGACCAGAAGAGACACACCACCTAGAGCAGCTACTCAAAGAATTAAAGATGAACAATGAGACCCTAGTACGGGATATGAAGGAAATCAAGAAGACCCTAGAAGAGCATAAAGAAGACATTGCAAGACTAAATAAAAAAATGGATGATCTTATGGAAATTAAAGAAACTGTTGACCAAATTAAAAAGATTCTGGACACTCATAGTACAAGACTAGAGGAAGTTGAACAACGAATCAGTGACCTGGAAGATGACAGAATGGAAAATGAAAGCATAAAAGAAAGAATGGGGAAAAAAATTGAAAAACTCGAAATGGACCTCAGGGATATGATAGATAATATGAAACGTCCGAATATAAGACTCATTGGTGTCCCAGAAGGGGAAGAAAAGGGTAAAGGTCTAGGAAGAGTATTCAAAGAAATTGTTGGGGAAAACTTCCCAAATCTTCTAAACAACATAAATACACAAATCATAAATGCTCAGCGAACTCCAAATAGAATAAATCCAAAAAAAACCCACTCCGAGACATATACTGATCACACTGTCAAACATAGAAGAGAAGGAGCAAGTTCTGAAAGCAGCAAGAGAAAAGCAATTCGCCACATACAAAGGAAACAGCATAAGACTAAGTAGTGACTACTCAGCAGCCACCATGGAGGCAAGAAGGCAGTGGCACGATATATTTAAAATTCTGAGTGAGAGGAATTTCCAGCCAAGAATACTTTATCCAGCAAAGCTCTCCTTCAAATTTGAGGGAGAGCTTAAATTTTTCACAGACAAAGAAATGCTGAGAGAATTTGCTAACAAGAGACCTGCCCTACTGGAGATACTAAAGGGAGCCCTACAGACAGAGAAACAAAGACAGGACAGAGAGACTTGGAGAAAGGTTCAGTACTAAAGAGATTCGGTATGGGTACAATAAAGGATATTAATAGAGAGAGGGAAAAATATGGCAAACATAATCCAAAGGATAAGATGGCCGATTCAAGAAATGCCTTCACGGTTTTAACGTTGAATGTAAATGGATTAAACTCCCCAATTAAAAGATATAGATTCGCAGAATGGATCAAAAAAAATGAACCATCAATATGTTGCATACAAGAGACTCATCTTAGACACAGGGACACAAAGAAACTGAAAGTGAAAGGATGGAAAAAAATATTTCATGCAAGCTACAGCCAAAAGAAAGCAGGTGTAGCAATATTAATCTCAGATAAAATAGACTTCAAATGCAGGGATGTTTTGAGAGACAAAGAAGGCCACTACATACTAATAAAAGGGGCAATTCAGCAAGAAGAAATAACAATCGTAAATGTCTATGCACCCAATCAAGGTGCCACAAAATACATGAGAGAAACATTGGCAAAACTAAAGGAAGCAATTGATGTTTCCACAATAATTGTGGGAGACTTCAACACATCACTCTCTCCTATAGATAGATCAACCAGACAGAAGACCAATAAGGAAATTGAAAACCTAAACAATATGATAAATGAATTAGATTTAACAGACATCTACAGGACATTACATCCCAAATCACCAGGATACACATACTTTTCTAGTGCTCACGGAACTTTCTCCAGAATAGATCATATGCTGGGACATAAAACAAGCCTCAATAAATTTAAAAAGATTGAAATTATTCAAAGCACATTCTCTGACCACAATGGAATACAATTAGAAGTCAATAACCATCAGAGACTTAGAAAATTCACAAATACCTGGAGGTTAAACAACACACTCCAAAACAATCAGTGGGTTAAAGAAGAAATAGCAAGAGAAATTGCTAAATATATAGAGACGAATGAAAATGAGAACACAACATACCAAAACCTATGGGATGCAGCAAAAGCAGTGCTAAGGGGGAAATTTATAGCACTAAACGCATATATTAAAAAGGAAGAAAGAGCCAAAATCAAAGAACTAATGGATCAACTGAAGAAGCTAGAAAATGAACAGCAAACCAATCCTAAACCAAGTACAAGAAAAGAAATAACAAGGATTAAAGCAGAAATAAATGACATAGAGAACAAAAAAACAATAGAAAGGATAAATATCACCAAAAGTTGGTTCTTTGAGAAGATCAACAAGATTGACAAGCCCCTAGCTAGACTGACAAAATCAAAAAGAGAGAAAACCCATATAAACAAAATAATGAATGAAAAAGGTGACATAACTGCAGATCCTGAAGAAATTAAAAAAATTATAAGAGGATATTATGAACAACTGTATGGCAACAAACTGGATAATGTAGAAGAAATGGACAATTTCCTGGAAACATATGAACAACCTAGACTGACCAGAGAAGAAATAGAAGACCTCAACCAACCCATCACAAGCAAAGAGATCCAATCAGTCATCAAAAATCTTCCCACAAATAAATGCCCAGGGCCAGATGGCTTCACAGGGGAATTCTACCAAACTTTCCAGAAAGAACTGACACCAATCTTACTCAAACTCTTTCAAAACATTGAAAAAAATGGAACACTACCTAACTCATTTTATGAAGCTAACATCAATCTAATACCAAAACCAGGCAAAGATGCTACAAAAAAGGAAAACTACCGGCCAATCTCCCTAATGAATATAGATGCAAAAATCCTCAACAAAATACTTGCAAATCGAATCCAAAGACACATTAAAAAAATCATACACCATGACCAAGTGGGGTTCATTCCAGGCATGCAAGGATGGTTCAACATAAGAAAAACAATCAATGTATTACAACACATTAAAAACTCGAAAGGGAAAAATCAATTGATCATCTCAATAGATGCTGAAAAAGCATTTGACAAAATCCAACATCCCTTTTTGATAAAAACACTTCAAAAGGTAGGAATTGAAGGAAACTTCCTCAACATGATAAAGAGCATATATGAAAAACCCACAGCCAGCATAGTACTCAATGGTGAGAGACTGAAAGCCTTCCCTCTAAGATCAGGAACAAGACAAGGATGCCCGCTGTCACCACTGTTATTCAACATTGTGCTGGAAGTGCTAGCCAGGGCAATCCGGCAAGACAAAGAAATAAAAGGCATCCAAATTGGAAAAGAAGAAGTAAAACTGTCATTGTTTGCAGATGATATGATCTTATATCTAGAAAACCCTGAGAAATCGACGATACACCTACTAGAGCTAATAAACAAATTTAGCAAAGTAGCAGGATACAAGATTAATGCACATAAGTCAGTAATGTTCCTATATGCTAGAAATGAACAAACTGAAGAGACACTCAAGAAAAAGATACCATTTTCAATAGCAACTAAAAAAATCAAGTACCTAGGAATAAACTTAACCAAAGATGTAAAAGACCTATACAAAGAAAACTACATAACTCTACTAAAAGAAATAGAAGGGGACCTTAAAAGATGGAAAAATATTCCATGTTCATGGATAGGAAGGCTAAATGTCATTAAGATGTCAATTCTACCCAAACTCATCTACAGATTCAATGCAATCCCAATCAAAATTCCAACAACCTACTTTGCAGACTTGGAAAAGCTAGTTATCAAATTTATTTGGAAAGGGAAGATGCCTCGAATTGCTAAAGACACTCTAAAAAAGAAAAACGAAGTGGGAGGACTTACCCTCCCTGACTTTGAAGCTTATTATAAAGCCACAGTTGCCAAAACAGCATGGTACTGGCACAAAGATAGACATATAGATCAATGGAATCGAATTGAGAATTCAGAGATAGACCCTCAGATCTATGGCCGACTGATCTTTGATAAGGCCCCCAAAGTCACCGAACTGAGCCATAATGGTCTTTTCAACAAATGGGGCTGGGAGAGTTGGATATCCATATCCAAAAGAATGAAAGAGGACCCCTACCTCACCCCCTACACAAAAATTAACTCAAAATGGACCAAAGATCTCAATATAAAAGAAAGTACCATAAAACTCCTAGAAGATAATGTAGGAAAACATCTTCAAGACCTTGTATTAGGAGGCCACTTCCTAGACTTTACACCCAAAGCACAAGCAACAAAAGAGAAAATAGATAAATGGGAACTCCTCAAGCTTAGAAGTTTCTGCACCTCAAAGGAATTTCTCAAAAAGGTAAAGAGGCAGCCAACTCAATGGGAAAAAATTTTTGGAAACCATGTATCTGACAAAAGACTGATATCTTGCATATACAAAGAAATCCTACAACTCAATGACAATAGTACAGACAGCCCAATTATAAAATGGGCAAAAGATATGAAAAGACAGTTCTCTGAAGAGGAAATACAAATGGCCAAGAAACACATGAAAAAATGTTCAGCTTCACTAGCTATTAGAGAGATGCAAATTAAGACCACAATGAGATACCATCTAACACCGGTTAGAATGGCTGCCATTAAACAAACAGGAAACTACAAATGCTGGAGGGGATGTGGAGAAATTGGAACTCTTATTCATTGTTGGTGGGACTGTATAATGGTTCAGCCACTCTGGAAGTCAGTCTGGCAGTTCCTTAGAAAACTAGATATAGAGCTACCATTCGATCCAGCGATTGCACTTCTCGGTATATACCCGGAAGATCGGAAAGCAGTGACACGAACAGATATCTGCACGCCAATGTTCATAGCAGCATTATTCACAATTGCCAAGAGATGGAAACAACCCAAATGTCCTTCAACAGGTGAGTGGATAAATAAAATGTGGTATATACACACGATGGAATACTACGCGGCAGTAAGAAGGAACGATCTGGTGAAACATATGACAACATGGATGAACCTTGAAGACATAATGCTGAGCGAAATAAGCCAGGCACAAAAAGAGAAATATTATATGATACCACTAATGTGAACTTTGAAAAATGTAAAACAAATGGTTTATAATGTAGAATGTAGGGGAACTAGCAGTAGAGAGCAATTAAGGAAGGGGGAACAATAATCCAAGAAGAACAGATAAGCTATTTAACGTTCTGGGGATGCCCAGAAATGACTATGGTCTGTTAATTTCTGATGGATGTAGTAGGAACAGGTTCACTGAAATGTTGCTATATTATGTAACTTTCTTGGGGTAAAGTAGGAACATGTTGGAAGTTAAGCAGTTATCTTAGGTTAGTTGTCTTTTTCTTACTCCCTTGTTATGGTCTCTTTGAAATGTTCTTTTATTGTATGTTTGTTTTCTTTTTAACTTTTTTTTTCATACAGTTGATTTAAAAAAGAAGGGAAAGTTAAAAAAAAAAAAAAAAAGAAAAAAGACAAACAAACAAACAAAAAAAGATGTAGTGCCCCCTTGAGGAGCCTGTGGAGAATGCAGGGGTATTTGTACCCCACCTTCATGGTTGCTAACATGACCACAGACATAGGGGACTGGTGGTTTGATGGGTTGAACCCTCTACCATAAGTTTTACCCTTGGGAAGACGGTTGCTGCAAAGGAGAGGCTAGGCCTCCCTGTATTTGTGCCTAAGAGTCTCCTCCTGAATGCCTCTTTGTTGCTCAGATGTGGCCCTCTCTCTCTGGCTAAGCCAACTTGAAAGGTGAAATCACTGCCCTCCTCCCTACATGGGATCAGACACCCAGGGAAGTGAATCTCCCTGGCAACGTGGAATATGACTCCCGGGGAGGAATGTAGACCCGGCATCGTGGGATGGAGAACATCTTCTTGACCAAAAGGGGGATGTGAAAGGAAATGAAATAAGCTTCAGTGGCAGAGAGATTCCAAAACGAGCCGAGAGATCACTCTGGTGGGCACTCTTACGCACACTTTAGACAACCTTTTTTAGGTTCTAAAGAATTGGGGTAGCTGGTGGTGGATACCTGAAACTATTAAACTACAACCCAGAACCCATGAATCTCGAAGACAGTTGTATAAAAATGTAGCTTATGAGGGGTGACAGTGGGATTGGGAATGCCATAAGGACCAAACTCCACTTTGTCTAGTTTATGGATGGATGGGTAGAAAAGTAGGGGAAGCAAACAAACAGACAAAGGTACCCAGTGTTCTTTTTTACTTCAATTGCTCTTTTTCACTCTAATTATTATTCTTGTTATTTTTGTGTGTGTGCTAATGAAGGTGTCAGGGATTGATTTAGGTGATGAATGTACAACTATGTAATGGTACTGTAAACAATCGAAAGTACAATTTGTTTTGTATGACTGCGTGGTATGTGAATATATCTCAATAAAATGATGATAAAAAAAAAAAAAAAAGAAATGGTAATAACAATATAGCTCACAGGATTATTCATGAATTCCATGAAGTTGTGTGTGTAAAAAAATTTGGCACAATATCTGCAAAAACAAAAGACTCAACAAATGTGTACTTTATTTCATAAGATAATTGACGCAGAAAACCCTTAGTTCAACTGCATGCAGTATTCTCTTTTATAAACATTTCATTAGAAGCTAATGCTAGAGCATAAGCACATGGGAGTGGGTTACTATTAAGTCACAGCTAAACCTATACTAGAACAAGATGAGCTCTGGGTCCTGAGAAAACCTGGTAACCAATGAATACCAGTTCCTCCTTCTTTAGCATTTCCATAGACTAAGCCCTACAGCCTCCCCAGAGTTACACACCTGGGATTATCTCAGCCAGCAACTCTTTGCCCAAGCATCTAGTAATATATATATCAGATTTATCTTCAGGGCCAAGAATGTAGGTCTGATGTGATTTCAAATTGTCAATTAATACATCAAATAATTGCTATTTCCCCACCTTCATCTTAATGCTTAGAAATCCCATTACCTGGTTGTGGGGAAAAGTGTGAGATCACTTTTTAGACTGAATATGTCTCCCAGAAAGAAAATCCAGTAAACTGATGGATCCAAGGATTGGTTTTCAGATGCTTTTCCTGTTCTTGGAAATAAACAAAGTGAGCAGGAAGACACCATAATGGATTCATTGGCACTTGGTCTTAAAGAAAATTATATTGCACATCTATTCAGAAATGACACTATGTAGTAGGCTATCTCTGGACCTTTTGAATCTCCAACCAGACCCTAAGTTTCTGCATACTTCGCAAGCTCCCCAGGCGCATCTGAGGTTTACCAACGTTACTCAGTCGTTACACAGAGTGCTTTACCGTTATAATGGTTCACAAAATTATGGTTGTTTAGGTGATATCTGAAAATGGAAATGGATACAGATCTTTTCTTAAAGGTGGAAAGGGTCTTTATTTGAAATATGCCTCTTGGAAAAGTGGGTGAAAACTAAGGGCATGGATATTTGCTAGAGGCTGAACTGCTATGAATGAGACAAGAAGAAACTGGCTTTGCTCCTGCATGATTGGAACAGAGAAGAAAGGAAAGGAAGGAGAAGAAGGAGGGGGAGTGCAGAGGAAAGATCATATGTAATGTTCAACTTGCAGCTGTTTGTGTTGCTGAAAAGCAAACCCCAGTTCTGAATCTCCAAGACTATCCCTGCTCCCAAATCCTGAGTGAAGTCTACTCAGCACATGGATTGCCTTTGGTAAGGAGCTTTTGATAAACTTAAGGAAAGTGCAGAGATTCATGTCTGTGTCAACATGGTGGAGAACAGAGATGGCACTTGTGGGACCACATACTTGTTCATAGAAAGAGGGTTGGTGGCTTTCAAAGTCATGATTGCTGTAAGAATGAAAGACTATCTGGAAATTTTCAGTCATCTTTGGGACAGCCATCGGATAAGATATTTAGAGTTTGAGCCAATCTTTCCTTTATCTGAAGGGGGATGAAGGCTCCAGGTGATATCTGACAGTTGTTAGATCCAGAGCCGTTCAAGAATCCACACAACGCAGTGAGTCATGGTTTAAGAAGAGAGTTTAAGGTTTATTAGAGGAAGAAAGCAGGTGGGCGCCATCAGAAAAGAAAGAAAGATAAAATGGCTCCGGCTCTGTATCTGAGAGGAGCATTTTTTAAAGGAAAAACCCACGTTGGGTGTTGGGGGGAAAGGGTCCTGCTGAGTGTGTTCTGTGCCTTGATTGGGTGAGTGCTTATCACTTTCTGAGCTGACTGGTTACTAGGGTTCTAACACACTACTCTTCTTTGATGTGCACTGTATTATCTATGTGGAGGAAGCAGGTCTTTTGGCTTGTTTGTGGTCGTTCATCTTATGGAAATATCTGACCATGCTTTACCCACCTTTGAGGTGCCACTGTGGCTGGGACAGCCTTGAATAGCCTTCATCCTTTAGTTTATGGGGCACCTATTTTTTGTGAGATAAGCAGCAGGGCCCCTGGATCAGACATTCCTTCTATACATTAAACTCTTTTTTGGGGGGTCTGACAACAGTTACACCCATAAGGATCCTAGTTGATAGAAGCCAAGGAACCATTTGAGAAATGCCTCAGCTTGCAGGTATATATTTTGAAGTTAGATTTTGCTGCTTTAAATTATTGATTTGTGGCCATCTAAAGGACAAACTACAAAAACATTCATAATAAGAGTGCTGGCTACTCTCATATGCAAAAATCTACTGCCTGACTATCTAACAAATGACACAAAGTGATATAAAGGCAGTAGCAAAGCATCAATTTAGAGAATAAGATTCTAAAAATTAATACAGTGGTGAAGATTGACAGAATAACAGAAGAAAGGGGAAATAGCCCTTACTATTCCTTTGAGGTGAGTGCCTCAGTTCCCCAGTTGTTTTGATTTCTCTTTTCCTTTTAGTGTATCTCATCTGGGCAGTCCTTAGGTAGAGCTATTTTATTATTTTTTTTTTTTTTTTTTTTAGCCTATCTGTGTGACTAATATGTCAAAATATAACATAATATTCATTCCAAAGGGAAATCTAATGGGTTTAATTTTGTACTCTCCAGCCACCCAATTTTGTACATCACCTTTATTTAAAATGTTATAACCTGTAACATTTTTCTTCAGGAAAAGATCAAATTTAATTTGAAAGTGCTATCTCTTTCTGTGAATCTCTTCTCTAAGTGTGTTTATTAGAGTATACATGATTGCTACTGATTTAGGCTATGTCCTCACATTCTTTGTGAAATTGATTGCTTTGGGTGGCTAATATGAAACTTCTGCATATTCTTTTTTTTTTTTTTTTAATCTTCATTTTATTGAGATATATTCACATACCACGCAGTCATACAAAACAAATTGTACTTTTGATTGTTTACAGTACCATTACATAGTGGTACATTCATCACCCAAATCAATCCCTGACACCTTCATTAGCACACACACAAAAATAACAAGTGTCTGTATCAACCATTGGACTACAAGATCAGTGGAGGAAGCTAGACCAAGACTATCTTGTTTAACATTGTATAGACAGAGTTGAGCACATTGTCCAATATCCAGCACATGCCCAATAAATCTTTGTTGAATGAGTGAACAAATGAGTTTTCAATATTTCCTTTTACAAAAGTTAACACATCATCCTTATTAACTAATTGAGCATATCATTTTGATTTGTATGGGTTTCATCTGTTCATTTCTATCTATGGTTCATGTTCTGGATTTCAACTAATCATTAGCAATTTCATAATAAGTGAAAGGGGCTTACTGTATTTACCTTTAGCTGCATTACTAGCAATTCTATCATAATTGGAAAAGTCTCATGATATTTATTAATTTGTTCATACACCAACTATTCATTGAGCGCCTAATATGTGCCAGGCACTATCCCAGGCACTGCAGATAAAATGGCAATTGAGACACATATGCTGTCATGGACCTTAATTTTAAAACAAACACACAAGCAGATACAGTGACAAATATATCATTTAAATTATTACAAATTATAAGCAAGTGAAATAAAGGAAATACACAGGGAGTTTTGGTAGCCAATAGAGTCGTCAGGCAGAGCCTAACTGAGGAGGAAGGCTTTAAGCTGAAACCTAAAGGATGTGAAGGAACCAGGCAGACTAAAAGCAGGGACTAGAAGGGTCTAGGCAAAGGGAACTGCATGTGCAAGGCTCAGTCTGTTGGAGTGGTGAGCTGCAAGCAACGGAGGAGGGGCAGGGGAGCAAGGAGGGTTCACTATAGGAATAAACAAGCACAACTTTCAAGATCCCTCACTTACTGGACCCTTGGACCCAGGGAGGGCCTTGCAATGTGTTCACATGGTCAAATACTTTTGTAAAATTTGCAAAAGTGATACACTTTAATTGCAATTGATTTGAGCAACTTTTCCATTCTAATTTCTCCTCTGTTATACTTTTCCATGTATCAGGCAATGTTGGGCAAAGCTGTGGGCTATGTTGAGTCCAGCTAAAGGAAAATTGATTTGGATGTAGCAGACCTATCTAAGAAGTTCATAGTTACTTCCATGTGTAGTTAGGTTATTTCTAGTCATGCAGGTGTAGGAAAAGTTTCCAGATTACTCCTGTCACCCACTGTGCCAACTTACATGGCAGAAAAGTGCAGGCTTCATCAAGATATGGATGTGTCCAGCATGGAATTATGTGGTAATGGAAAGGAAATAAGATTTGAAATAAAGGGAGTCAGAAGCTGGTCAGTGGAAAATGCTCCCAACCATCAGACATGAAAATTGTAATCAGAGGATTCTGTTCTCATCAATGCCCAGTTAATACTGAAGTTCTTGTCTCTTAGGAATATATCAGTAATGAAGCACATTACTACCCCCACACACACACACTTTCTGATGGAAAGTACATGAAATAGAATAGGACTCGAACTGATATTTGCATACTAATGTTCTTAGCAGCATTATTCACAATTGCCAAAAGATACAAACAACCCAAGTGTCCACCTGATGAATAGGTAAACAAAATGTGGTATATATGTACAATGAAATATTATTCGGCCATAAAAAGGAAAGAAATCCTGTTGCATGCAACAACATGGATGAACCTTGAAGACATCATGTTGAATGAAATAAGCCAGACACAAAAAGACAAATATTGAATGACCTCACTGGTATGAAATAATTAGAATAAGCAAACTCACAGAGTCAGAATCTAGAATATAGTTTACCAGGGGATAGAAAGGGGGTAGAGAATAGGGAATTAAAGCTTAAAATGTACAGTTTCTATTTGGAACAATGGAAAAGTTTTGGTAGTGAATGGTGGTGATGGTAGCACAGCATTGTGAACATAATTACAGCGCTGAAATATATATATCTGAATGTGGTTAAAAGGGGAAATTTCAGGTTGTATATTATTGGGTTCGGAGCCATTCAAGAATCCACACAATGCAGCGAGTCAAAGTGTAAGTATAAAGTTTAAGATTTATTAGAGGAAGAAAGCAGGTGGGAGCCAGCAGAAAAGAAAGAAAAAGATAATGGCTCCCTCTCTCTATCTGAGAGCGGCATTTTTTAATGAAAAAAGGAACCCCTGTTGGGTAGGGTGTCTGCTGTGATGTCTGTGCCTCGATTGGGTAAGTGCCTATTTAGTTTTGGGCTGATTGGTTGGTAGAATTCTGAGACAATATTCTTTTTTTTTTTTTTTTTAATGCAATTATCCCCTCACCCACCCCCCAACTTCGGTGTTAAACATCTTTATTTTGCTCAATCCCGTTGGATCATCAGCTTTTACTTTTCTTTTTCTTTTTTTTTTTTTTTTTTTAATCATCATTTTATTGAGATATATTCACATACCACGCAGTCATACAAAACAAATTGTACTTTCGATTGTTTACAGTACCATTACATAGTTGTACATTCATCACCTAAATCAATCCCTGACACCTTCATTAGCACACACACAAAAATAACAAGAATAATAATTAGAGTGAAAAAGAGCAATTGAAGTAAAAAAGAACACTGGGTACCTTTGTCTGTTTGTTTCCTTCCCCTACTTTTCTACACATCCATCCATAAACTAGACAAAGTGGTGTTTGGTCCTTATGGCTTTCCCAATCCCATTGTCACCCCTCATAAGCTACATTTTTATACAACTGTCTTCGAGATTCATGGGTTCTGGGTTGTAGATTGATAGTTTCAGGTATCCACCACCAGCTACCCCAATTCTTTAGAACCTAAAAAGGGTTGTCTAAAGTGTGCATAAGAGTGCCCACCAGAGTGACCTCTCGGCTCCTTTTGGAATCTCTCTGCCACTGAAGCTAGGTAGAGCTATTTTAAACTGACATAAATCATTATAAGCTGAGGGCACCACTCCTAATGCAGGGCATATCCCTGGTGCAGTTTCTTACCATAGTACACGACCTTAAAGTACTCAGGAATGGTGACTTTACACAAAGGAAACAAGCAGCAGTGTTTCTGTAAAGGTTACATATGTTAAACTGGTTGAACAGTGGTTAGAAAATCAAGCATGCTGATCAATCCACTTTAATCAGTCTGTCTGAAGCTCTCCAAAGTTTAATTATGTGAAAACTTTGCACATAGATCCATATTCCTTCTGCTACTATTCTGGAGTAGGAAAAGAGCCAGAGTGAATCAGTATCAAAAATGGATAAAAAAAAATTATGAATTCTTGAAGAGTTTTATGCAAAAACTGCACCATCCACTTACAGGCCTAGGTGAAATCACTGTGTCCTTAAAGTGTCCTATAATCCCAGGGTAGCACTTGCCATAAATTCCCCTCCCAGTCAACCACAAGCAACAACAAAAGAACAAAAGACCTTATCACTAGCCTTTAGAAAAGATAAAATTGCAGCATTGTTTTTCCACCACAAAATCAGAGGTCTTTGTTCAAGTTCAAGCATTTCCTTCTGTGCATGAGAAGTCTGCAGCCATTGCAGCTGGTGTCACAAAAACAGGCACCCTCACAGCTCCAGTGGCTACTGGATTGTGTAAGAGGTCTCAGATTTTAAAGCATCTGTAGTTTGTCAAAAGGAGAAACATAGGTAGAAATAAAAAAGAATATTTTCCCGAAGTATTAGCACCATCTGATTCACCATGGCTTGGCCAGCCAAAATGGTTTCTATGCATTCTTCACTTGAACTCAAATGGCATATCTGACACCTGGTTCTCTGGCAACATGAGAAATATTGAGAACAAGCCAGGAAAGATGGAAGTTACACCAAAAATGACCCCCTCACCAGATCCTGCACCATCACCTTAACTGGTTTGAATAAAACATCATGACAAGAAACTGGGATTACATAAAGAGCATGTTATTATGCCATTTATTTTTTACAAGCTTCCATCTACCTTTTGGTAAGCTAAACTTTTTTGAGCAGAAGATTTATTACTGCCCTTCCATCTCTTGATCTTCCAACTCTACTCCAGGCAATTGTTATGACCTGATTCACCAACTTGGGGAGCAATTAGGACAACATCACTTGTTCATATAATCACAAAAACCCTCACCTGCCTGTTATCAGGAAGTATAGATTCCCTTCTTGGGGTCTCCATCACCAACCCAGATCACCTAAGACTCCAGAGGGAATGGTCCACCTTACAAGGCCATAAATAGAAAAAATAGAAATTTAACCAATCTGTGACTTCTGATACCTTATGTTGTCTCCACATCTCTACCATCATTTGCTATTGTCCATCTTTTTGATGATAGCTATATTAGTGAATGTGAAGCAGTATCTCATTGAGGTTTTTATTGCATTTCCCTAATGATCAATGATGTTGAGCATCATTTATGTATTTATATGTTTATTTTCTTGTGTTTATCGGCCATTTGTATATCTTATTTGGGAAAATGTCTAATGAAATCATTTGCCAATTTTTAATTGTGTTATTTGTCTTTTAATTGTTGGGCCATGAGAGTTCTTTTCAAATTCTGGACACTAGTCCCTTATAGATATATGAGTTGCAAATATTTTCTCCCAATGCATGGTTTGTTTTTTCACATTCCTTTTTTAAGCAGTGATTTAAAACAAATGGACATTTATGGTTTATGTTTTATTAACAAGAGTTTCAGAGGTAATTTCATCATTCTTCCACTCTGTCTTCCTATATAAATTGACTTTCATCCTTAACTTTTCACTTTCTTGATGTGTCCTGTGAAGCACAAAAATTTTTAATATTGAGAAAGTCCAATTTATATATTCTTTCTTTTGTTGTGTGTGCTTTGGAAGTCATATCAAAGAAACCACTGCCTAATCCAAGGATGCAAAGATTTATGCCTATATTTTCTTCTACAAATTTTAAAATTGTACCTCCTACATTTAGATGTTTGACCCATTTTGAATTAATTTTTGTATATGGCGTCAGGTAGAGGTCCACCTTCATTATTTTGCATGTTTATATTCACTTATCACAGCACCATTTATTGAAAATCTATTGTTTTCCCCATTGAAATATCTTTGTGCAGTGGTCAAAAACCAATAGACCATAAATGTAGGTGTTTATTTATAGATTCTCAATTCTATTCCATTGATCTTATATGTCTATCCTTATGCCAAAACCACAGAGTCTTTTATTATAGGATTGTAATAAGTTTTGAAATCAAGAAGTGTGAGTCCTCCAACTTTGTTCTTTTTCAAGAGTTTTCGCTATTCTGGGCTCCTTGCATTTCCATATGAATTTTAAGGTCAGTTTGTCAATTTCTGAAAAAAAAAAAGACCATTTGGATTTTGAAAGGTGTTGCCTTGAATCTGTAGATCAGTGTGAAGAGCATTTCCATCTTAACAATGTTAAGTCTTCTGATTCCTGAACACAGATGTCTTTCCTTTTATTTAGATCTTCTTTAATTTCTTTCAATGATGTTTTGTAGTTTTTCAGTATACAAGTCTTCCACTTATTTTGTTAAATCTATGCCTAATGTATAATTACCTATTTTTATTGAATTATCTATACAATTCTGTCAGTTTTAGCTTCATGTGTATTGAAGCTCTATTGTTAGGTATACATCTGTTTATAATTGTTTTATCTTCTTAATTGATTGACCCTTTTATCTTTATAAAATGTCCTTCTTTGTCTCCAGTAACAATTTTTATGTTAAGGTCATTTAGTCTGATTAGTATGGCCATTCACGCTTTCCTTTGGTTAGTGTTTGCATGGTATATCTTTTTCTACCCTTTAACTTTCAACTTGTCTGTGTCTTTGAATCCAGAGTGTGTCTCTTGTAGACAACATATAGTTACATTGTGTATTTAAAATCAGTTCTGCCAAACTCTGCCCTTTGATTGGAGTATTTTACATTTACATTTAACGTAATTACTGATAAAGTAGGATTTATGTTTCCCATTTTGCTATTTGTTTTCTATATGTCTTGTATCATTTTTGTCTTTGACTGTTTAATTATGTTGTGTCTAGGTGTAAATCTTTCTGAGTGTATCCTCCTTGGAGTTGATAGAACTTCCAGGATGTGTAGATTAATGTTTTTCATCAAATTTTAGGACTATATTCTGCATATAAGATCATGACATTTATGGAAAGATATACTTTTATTTCTTCCTTTTCAAGTTGGATGATTTTTTTTCTTCTGGAATCCCCATTAGCACACGTTGGTACACTTGATGATGTCCCACAGGTCTGTGAGATTCTGTTCATTTTTCTTCAATCTTTATTCTTTCATTTACACAGACCAGATAATCTTAATTAACCTGTTTTCAAATTTGCTGATTCTTTACTCTACCAACTCAAATCCGATATTTGACATTTTCATGTCAGTTATTGTAATTCTCATTCCATAATTTGGTTGTTTTGCATAACTTCTGTCTATTTTTTTTCTCTAGTTTGTGAGAAATCATCACCACACTTTCTTTTAGTTCCTTAGACATGGTTTCCTGTCCTAGATGTCATTCCTAAATATGTCCTTTAATCATATTTAAAATAGCTGATTTAAAGCCTTTGCCTTATAAGTTCAAAGCTTGATTCCTCAAGTACAGTTTCTATTTACTGTTTTTATTTTCCCCATATAGGATCCTACTTTCTCGTTTCTTTGCATATTTTATAGTTTGTTTGTATTTGTTGTTTTTGGAAAATTTGGCATCTTAAATAATATAATGTGGCAATTCTGGAAATCAGATTCTCCCTCCCCAGGATTTGTTTGTTGTTGTTGCTGTTGTTGCTACTGTATTGGTTCACTTAATGATGTTCCTGAACTAATTCTATAAATTAGTCCTATTGTCATTCTCTTTATATTTTTTGATGTGTGTGGCCACTGGAGCTCTCTGCTTGATTTTTGTAATTGTCTTCTCATGATCGAACAGAGATTCCCTTACATGCCTGGAACCAATAAGTTTCTCAGTTCTGCTGATGTGTGTGCCAGGCACTCAATCATGCAGTTTAAAACTCTGTCTTAGTTTTTGTTTCCTACTGACTCAGAGCAACAAGATTGGCTGGAGGTGAGAACTTACAGATGTCTCAGGTCTTTCTGGGCATATGCACAGCCCTAGGCATGTGCATAGTCCAATATATGTGTGGCTTTCTATATCCCTAGGGATATGTTGGAGACTTTCAAAGTCCCTGATATACATTTCTTTCCCTAGCTTTTCCTTTTAAGTTTTTGGTCAGCTTGTTCTTAGCCCCAGCTGTTATCACCACCTCAGGCAGCAGAGATGTTTAACAATTATTGATGACTGTTTCCAACAAATGCCTTCATGGGAAAGGCTGTTTGCATGGCACAGCTATGGGTCAGGTCAATTAAAGACAAGCCTTACAAACCACCAATAACTGTCAGGCAGGTCAAATAATGACAGTTATCTGGGAATTGGACTTTGGAGGTGTTCCAACCCCATCCCCCACCCCTTCGGAGGCCTCTAGGCTGCTGCTAGTTTTCACTATGAGTGTAAGGCTATTGGTTTTCAAGATTGTCCCAGGGTTGGGAAGAGGAATATAGGACTAGGGCAAGTTAAAATGCCACAAAGCTTATTGTTCTTACCACGATTCAGACTTTTTCCTGAATAAACACTCCCCAGATTGTTGCAAACCTTTGGTTAATTTCCAGAGTTTTTAAAAAGTTGCTTTTGACAATTTTTGCCAGTGTTCTCACTGCTTTTATGAATGAGAGGTTTTTGAAATTTCCTTAATTCATCATTCCTACTGACATCACTTTCTCATAATTTTTAAGAAGCAGTTTCAGGGGGGTTAATGTCTGCCTAAATATGTACCTGATTACACACAGTTTCTTGTCCTATGACAACTAAAAGTCTACCAGAATAAATTCAAAAAAGATAAAAGGCTACATTTGGATCAGTAATGATCACATTTCTACCTTGAATAAACCATGATAGTTTATCATGCTTCACTGTTGTCACACAGAAAATGACTTCTTCAAGGCCAGGACACCTGGCTTATCAATCTCTCTCTCTTCACTGCCTGGTTCATTTAAAACATATTTTAATTTACATCAAATTAAAACATGCACAGGGTTAAAATATTAATTATACATTAAAGACTAATGATAGAACATATAAAAAGCAATAGTCTGATGTCCCACTCCTCATAGTGAACCACTTTTAACAATTTTTTCTTGGGGTTCTTCAAAGGGTTATCTCTATATTTAAAATTATATGTTTATACCACTAATTCATCATTAATCAAATATTGGCATAATTTATTTCCTTACTGCTATGGTAGATGAAGATTTATTTTACTCACTTGACCTCAAACCTCAAAAAATGTTGATGCCTGTGTCATTTTTAGTTTATCTATTGATCACCTTTATAAATTTAGATCATTAATACAGTACAGTTCTTTTCCCATCAACTAGATGTGCAATCACTTGACTCCCCACCTTTGTAAAATGAGGATCTCAGAAACCCATCCTTCACACCATATTTCTTCCTTCTTTCCCTTTAGCAACTTCAACTGGGAATACTTTCACTTTTCAAATTTCAAGGTTGATAACGTTTACAAATTGTTCTGGATAATTTATATTTTTTTGCCCTTAGTTTCTTAGTTAACTCTAAATGTTAAAACCAACAGGCAATATTTCCATTTTTATTATTCTGTTGTTCACCGCATAGGTAGGTAGCAAAGCAAACTATGATCAAGTTTCCTTCCCTGAGGTGACAACGTAATTATCACTGTGTCACTCAAAAAGCAGTGTTCCGACGGATAAGGTCAAATGAGTTTTCTGTTCTTACTCTTCCCATCTTCCCACTAATTGCTCAAATATATTTCAGTTTGCTACTTATGTTGAACATAATTTCTCATACTTTTTAAAAATCAAGTTTGCCTTTCCTCAAGTTTCTCATGGCCTTAGGTGAACCAAAAGCTCTGTTGTAAGTTCTTAGTAAATATTCATTGAAATTAAATTCCTTTGAATTGCCAACCTATCTCCTTTAATAAATGAAATGTTAAAATATTGCCACTTCCCAGGGATTTTGTATGTGATTACTGGTAAAAGAAAAGGAAAACCATTCAATATGTCCCTTTAGGTAAATTCCATTCCAATATTTAGTAATACCAAGTTTCCTTAAAATGTTTGAGGGTAATGGGCTCATCACACCTAGCAGGACTGTCAGAAATCACAGTGCCTTTGCTATACTTGATGCTCGCTAGCCAAAAGGTAAATAAATATTTTATTTTTCCATAATTATGCTAAAGTTGTTCTATCAGGTTTAAATAAAAAGTTTCTGGCTCAATTTAAAGGGTTTACCTAAGGTGTTTAGTTCCTGAAGAATGTGCACATAATAAAGAATTACAATAATCAAATCCAGAGAAAGGAAGAAGTACCCATGGGCAAAATATCGACAATGACAAAAAGAAATGCCATTGAGAGAAATAGCAGCCTTAATTACCTAGAGAGTGAATGCTTTTTAGCCTCCTAAGCTAAACACCCACAGCCTTTCCCATTCAAACACACACACCTGGCAAGCCTCCGGTAGCATGTGTTCTAATTTAGGTCCTCAGACCTCCATGAATGGACTTCAGCAAGCAAGTGAAACCCTTAAATCTATATTGAGTTTTATGTTTGTAATGTTGCTGAGTGGAGGGTTTATAGATTTTATTAGATTTGTAAAGGTTCCAAGACCCCAAACGAGCTAAGATCATTACCACAGATTAAATAGGCTACTTGGACACTGAGTATGGACAGGCCAATTATAGGCAAATACACGAGACTTCTTATTTAGAAGGGCTAATAATTTTGTCACAGTCACACATGACATACCTTTTCTCTCTTAATGACTCCTTAGTCAATCTGCCACACTGGATGCTTCCTTCTTAGTTTTCTGATTTTATGCCTATTGGTAATTATACATGGCCTAAAGAAAATTTAAAATGAGGTTCATACATACTAAACAGTATCTTCATATTTCTCAGGACCATTTGGTAATGACAAAACATCTGCCAAAAATTTCACTGAAAAAATAGGCAAAACATGCCAACCCTCTGGTCCACTCTATTAGGGCCTGGAGGGCAGGAAGTAAAGTATTCCTTAGACTGTTTTGACAGAAATATGAATGATGTAGATTCAAATTTCATGAAAAGACAGGGGCCTTATCCTCCAGTGAAGTTTCTGGGATCTAGTTGTCTTGGACATATTGGAATATCCCCTCCAAGTGACAGAAACTTGCTGCACCTTGAGCCCCTTACCATTAAGAAAGAATTGCAACATTTAGTGGGCCTCTTGGATTTTAGAGGTAACGTATTCCTCATATTGGTGTACTGCTCCAACCCACTTCCTGTTGATTAAATGGCTGTCCCTTTAGTGAGGCCAAAGGCAAGAAGAAATTCTCCAGCTGACCCAGTCTGCAGAACAAGCAGCCCTGATGTTTGATCCTTATGATTCAACAGATTCAATGGGGCTTTGTGTACCTATGGAAGATTACGATGCAGTACAAAGACTTTGTAAAATTTCAAGGACAATCCCTGGGTTTGTGGGATAATTACGTATTTTCTAACTATTGTCCTTCTACAAAATATCTCTTGGTTTGTTATTGAGCCCAATGAAAACTCAATACCTCACCATGTGATACCAGTTCATCATGTAACTTGCCCATGTAACATCATGTATTAAGAGCTATCTAATCAATGGCACCACCATAAACTCAGGTATATCCAATAAAGTCATAATCAAATGACTGACATACTGATATATGTATAGAGATATCAAATGATAGATGACAGAAAGAGAGATGGGGGAGAGAGATAGAGAGAGAGAGAGAGAGAGAGAGAGAGAGAGAGAGAGAGAATCTGGGGCAGATCTTAAAGGTACAAGTAATTTGCATGTGTAAGTGCTTTACACTCCCTGAGTACTCACTCTTACCTCCTTCCACCTCTCCTTCAACACTCACTTTTGGCCTCTAGGGAAGTTTTCTGTGATCAGTGATCAGAGGAGGGAAAAATATGAGCTTGATTTACAGACAGTTCTACACAACAGAGCTGGCACCAAATAGAAGTGGGCCACAGGCAACCTTATAATCTACTTTAGCTGGCCATAAAAGAGAATGGAGAGAGGAAGTTCTCCCCATGGGTAGAATCTTGAGCAGGGTATTAATCAGCTTTCACTCATTAAACTGTGGTAATAGCTCCAAGACATGAGTGGCTTACAGTAACAGTTTATTTCTTGCTTACTATATATGTTGGCTCCTGATCATCTGTAGCTTTCCTCAAATGTTTTTTTCAATCTTGTATCCAGGATGAAAGAGCAGCCCTTATCTAGGGCATGCTATTCTTGTTGCAGAGGAAAAAGAGATAAAGTCAAAGCTCATTATGGCCCCTAATGTTTTATTTGGACAGACCAGATGTTATGACTTGCCACATTCCACTGGTCAAAGCATATCACATGGCTAAGCCTAATCAATGGTCTTGGGAGGAGAAATTGTTAGTCACATATAACAATAGGAAGGGATGTGAAAAGTTTGAAAACTAGTATACTCTACCACAAGCAGGTCATATTATTGTTCACTTTTACTGCAAAGAGAGACTATTCAAGATATGATTCAAGACCAATTCATAGGGAATGGCTGATAGTTTAGTTGGATAAAGATTGGAGGACTGATAAAAGTAGGTTTGAAGAGGTATGTGTGTAGAACCTCAGAACGGACCCGAGGTGTGAGGATGTCTATATCCTCACCAGAGGATCACACTATGGAAGAGATTCTTAGTATTCAGTCAATCTAACTATTTGGCATCAGTCAGCTCTGTCTGCAGCCAATAAACTCATAAGCAAAGTATCTATGGAAACCAGGACAGAAGGATCTCCCTGCCAAAGTCAGCTGGTCACTACCACTGGTGAGTGCTCAAATTGTCAGCAGCAGCAACCAACCCTAAGCCCTGATATGAAACCATTTCCTTAGGGTGGTGGCAGGGCAACCAGCTAGCTATCTTGTCACAGGTTAATTACATCAGATTCCTTCTATCAGGATGAGTACATCAATCTGTCCTCACTAGAATAGTCATTATTTCTAGATTTGGATTTGGAGCAGCATACAGCATACAGTGATGAGGTTTCCTCACAGATTATTTCTGCAACCTCCGTTATGAAGTTTGGTTCTTCAGCCTTCCCACTGGTTCTATGGACTATATATATCCTTCCAAAAAATCCTTCTTTCAGTTCAGAGTTAGTTTCTGCTCCTTGCAACCAAGAATCCAGACTGAAAAATCAAGTCTTTGGGATTTCTTATAAAATAAAGCCCTAAGTGCCATATTTTTCCATAAATAAGAAGGAAGCTTCCTGTCTCTTAGAATATGTGCTTGACACTCTTACTATAATTAAATCAATCCAAGAAGAATTTATTAGAGATTCAAGTTTAGACTGCCTAAGAAAGACAAGAAAGCAATTATCCACTGAATTTACTCAATGTAGGCAATGAGCTGTTCATTCACTTTATTGAATGCTACTTTTTCTTAACTCCATTGTAGTCAGAGGGGGCAAGATGGTGGCATACAGAGGAGTGGAATTTAGTTAGTCCCCTGGAGCAACTAAATGAACAACCAGGAACAACTAGTAAATAATTTGGAATAACTGCTGGGGGACAACCGTGACTGTCCACACATTATACACCAACCTGGATTGGGAGAAATGCCTGAAATCACAGCATAAGATTTGTAAGTAAAAGCTGTGGAACCGTGCCGGGAGGCCCCTACCCCCACAGCAGGCTGAGCTGCAAAACTTTGCTGTAGTAGAAAGCAGCACTCTCTGAATAAGCAAATGTAGGTCAGCCCAGCTCCAACTGGGGTTTTAATTAACAAATGTGGATTGCTGAATATAAGCTATAAACCCCTAACAGGCAGACAGAGGCTTTTAGTGACAACAGACCTTTGAGGACCAGAGGACTCATCTGTCCCAGGAGGGGAGCCCAGAAGACTGGGTGTTACCTCTGGCCAATGAGTGAAACTGGGGTCCATGGACTGGCTCTGAAAGGGGGCTTTCTTTCCCCTTTTCTCTCTCAACCTGAGGGGCTCAGTGGAGAGAGCCTCAGCCATTTCCAGTTTGCAGTGCTCTGACCTAGACAGGGGTGGAGATAACAGAGTTAAAGAGACAAAGCAGTTATTCAAATGCAGATGAAATCTCCCTAGGATGTGTATCTTCCCTAAGAGGAAGGAAGTGGGGCCCAAGTCTGCGACCGGTCTTCCTTTCAGAGCCAGACCCCAGACCTGGGGGCAAACAGCCAAAACAGAAACTAAAGGGGCCACATCTCCTTACACCAGTTGGGTGCAATAGGCTGACAGGTGCCACCTGCTGGGAAAGTTAGGAAAAGCACAGCAGCTAGAGACCTCATGGGAAAGTCTGTCATTCTTCTAAGATACACCCTGAATATAACCCGATTCTGAGACTGAACCCATAATGGTCTAGGAAAATCTGGCATAACCAAGGAAACCAGATGCCTAGACAACAGAAAACTACAATCTATACCAGGAAAAAATGAAGAAATGGCCCAGTCAAAGGAACAAACTTAGACCGCAATCAAGATACAGTTCAGATATTGTTTCATTTTAATGAAATAATCTATTAAAGATTTTCAAAGAGATATGCTAAATCAAATCAAAAACCAAATCATTGAGTTCAGGGAAGATATAACAAAAGAGATGAAGGCTATAAAGAAAACACTTGGCGAACATATGGTAGAAATTGGAAGTTTCTATGGAAATGAAAGGCACAACAAGAGATGAAAAACAGGAGACATACAACAGCAGATCTCAAGAGGCAGGAGAAAACACTCAGGAACTGGAGAACAAGAAACCTGAATTCCTACATGCAAAAGAACAGAGAGGGAAAAGAATGGAAACATATGAGCAATGTCTCGGAACTGAATGACAACATGAAACACATGAATGTACGTGTGTAGGAGAAGAGAAGGGAAAAGGGGAAGAAGCAATAATAGAGGAAATAATCAATGAAAATTTCCCATCTCTTATGAAAGTCATAAAATTACAGATCCAGGAAGTGCAGTGTACCCCAAACAGAATAGATCTGAATAGACCTATGCCAAGACACTTAAAAATCAGATTATCAAATATCAAAGACAAAGAGAGAATCCTGAAAGCAGCAAGAGAAAAGCAATCCACATACAAAGGAAGCTTGATAACACTAGGTGTGGATTTCTCAGTAGAAACCATGGAGACAAGAAGGAAGTAGTGTGATATATTTAAGATACTGAAAGAGAAAAACTGTCAACCAAGAATCCTACATCTGGCAAAACTGTTTTAAATATTCTCTGACAAACAGACAATGAGAGAGTTTGTGAACAAGATACCTGCTGTACAGGAAATACTAAAGGGGGCACTACAGACAGATAGGAAAAGACAGGAGTGAGAGGTTTGGAGCACAATCTTGGGTGATGGTAGCAAAGCAATGTAAGTACACTGAACAAAGATTACTCTGAGTATTGTTGAAAGAGGAAGGTTAGGAGCATGTAGGACACCAAAAAGAAAGAGGAAAGATAAAGACTGGAACTATATAACTCAGTGAAACCTAGGGTGCTCAACAATTGTGATAAAATATACAAATATGTTTTTACATGAGGTAGAACAAATGAATGTCAGTCTTGTAAGGTGTTAAAAAATAGGGTGGCATTCTGTTTATTAATGGAAACTTTGAATTATTCTTCCTTTAATGTAACAAAGGCAATATACCAAAGCTAAATGCCTATAAGAGGGCAACATAAGGAAGGGGTATGGGACTCTTGGCATTGGTGATGTTATTTGACTCTTTTATTCTACTTTATTTTAATTCTATATTTCCTTTTGTTGCTTTTTAGCTTTCATGTTTTTTTTCTTTCTTTTTCTTTTTATGTCTCTCTACCTTCTTTGATTCTTCCACCTTCTTTGACTTTTCCTCCTTCTTTGTGGAAGAAATGGAGATGTCCTTATATAGATAGTGGTGATGGTGGTGAATACATAAATACATGACTATACAGGGAACCATTGATTGTTTACTTAGGACAGAAAGTATGGTGGGTGAACAAAACTGTCTTAAAAAAAAAAAAAAAAAACAGGTTGATGAAGAAAACCTGAGGGCACTATATTGAATGAAATAAGTCAGACACATAAGGACAATATTTCATGGTCTCACTGATATGAACTAATTATAGTATATAAACTCACAGACATGAAATATAAGTTACCAGGATTTAGAATGAGGCTAAAGAATGGGGAGTGTTGTCTTATTATGAGCAGAATGTTCAACTAGCTTGAACTCAAGTGTTTGGAAATGGACAGAGGTGACAATAGCATGCTATTGTGAGAATAACTAACAGTGCTGAATGGTGTGCGAATGAGGTGGAAAGGGGAAGGTTAGAGTCACATATGTCACCAGAAGGAAAGTTGGAGGTTAAAAGATGAAAATGTATAAAACAGTGAATCTTGTGGTAGACAATGTCTGTTATTAACTTTACAAATATTAGAAATCTCTCTCATGATCTAGAACAAATGTATGACAGTATAACTAGAAGTTAATAATAGGGGGTATATAGGAAAAAAATATATACCTATTGCAAACTATGTACTACATTTAGTAGTATTTTAACATTCTTTCATCAACAGTAACAAATGTACTATACCAATACTATGAATCAATAATGGAGCGGTAGTGGTTAGGGGTATGGGAGGATTTGAGTGTTCTTTTTTGTTCTTTATTTCTTTTCTGGAGTAATGAAAATGTTCTAAAAATTGAAAAAAACTTAACTGTGGTAATGGATGCACAGCTGTATGATGGTACCATGGGCAATTGATTGTACACTTTGGATCTATGGATAATTGTATCGTATGTGAACAATCTCAATAAAATTAAATTTAAAAAAAAACATTGTATATTTTCCTGGATATTCTCTCTCCCTTTCCACATATTTCATTTTTTTCTATATAAAATATTTAAAATTCATTGGCTCTATTTTAAATCTAGCAGTTATTACTAGTATGTCTGTAATTTTCCCACAGACCTTCTTACTGAGAAGATGTGCACCTAGCAGCTTCTGAGAGACCAAACTAAGAAAGAATTCAGACCATTCCAAAAGGACATGTTGACACCCAAGCCTTCTGAATAGCTGTTTCAAAAGTCTGTATGCTACACATTTCTATGTCAAACATCCACTAGCTTTGATGAAATACATTTGTCAAGATAGACTAAACTCTGAAATCATAGTGACTTAGCAAAGCTTCATTTCATTTATTTTTCACTCTTCTAATGTTTGATATAGAGCAGTTCTCCATGCATGGCACAGGGATCCAGGATGCTTACTTTTACAGTTCCACAATCTCAATATATAACTTTTAGCCAGAACAGGTCATATGTCCTCAATCTAACTGCAAGGGAGGCTGGGAAATGTAAGGAGAGCATGTGAAATATTTTACGAGCAGTAACTCTCTGCTATAGGTGCAAAAAGAACCAAGTGGTATTCATTTGTTCTAGCACTCAGGAAGTATTATTCTCCTTACTAGCTGATATACGTCTAGCACTGTATCTGCACTGGGACTATGAACTTGAATTAAACATGGGCTTTTCTTCAAGGAGATTACAATTCAGGGGAGTGGGGTGAAAGGGATAAGGGACAAACAAAATAAAGAATTAGCAACATCAAATAATAAGCACGGTACAGAGGTAAGTGTTAAAGCTGGATAAAGGCTGGAGGACTGGTAAAAGTAGGTTTGAAGAGGTATGTGTGTAAACCCTCAGAATGGACCTGAGGTGAGAGGATATCTCTGTTGCATGTGAATTAACCAGATGATGGAGGAAAAAAGAACATTCTAGACAGAGAGATAAGAATGTGGGGACATTTGGGAAAGAGTAACAGCATGATGATTTCAGAGAATGAGAAGCTGTATTAAAGGATACAAGAGGGAAAGTCCCTAAAGTTGAGTTGACAGAAGACTCACAAAGGGTAGTCATCAGAATGAGGAGTCCCCTGAAATGCAATGTGACAAAAATATTCAATGGTGAAGTATGTTTGGGAATCTTAGTAAATTGTATTCATATTTTAACATACTGAAGGTTCTAAGAAACCAGCTTGACCATTTTTTACTAGGATTTACCAAATTCAATATGAATTCCTATTACCTGTTTATGGAATTGATATTCTAGGAATAGAAATGGGGAAAATCTCGGAGTAGATGTAGAGATAGATTCTGGATCAAAAAGGGCCTAATCTAAAAAGCTTTAATCCTTATCCTGAATGTTATGGGCACAGTGAAGGATTCCAAAGAGCAAAATTGAAAGATGCTACTATGGTATGTGTTTTAGTTTGTCAAGGCTTCTGAAAAATATACCACAGACTAGTTAGCAATACATAATTTTATCGCTGGTGGATAGAAGTCTGAAATCAAGGTATCAGTCGGGCCAGGCTTTCTCTGAAGTCTGTAAGGTTCTGACAGTAGCTTGCCAGCAGTCCAAGATGTTCCTTGGCATGTGGCATGACTCAATCTCTGCCACCATCATATGTCCTCACATCTCTCCCTTCCTCTCTCCCTCCCTCCCTCTCTCTCTCTCTCTCTCTCTCTCTTTCTCCTACTGACTGTGTCCAAACTCCATCTCCATATAAAGATACAAGTCATATTGGATTACTCTATCCTATATATAGGATTACTCTATCCTATATATAGGATCTACTCTAATCCAGTTTGGCCTCATTTTAACTAATAACATAATCAAAGATCCTATTTCCAAATAGGGTCACATTTGCAGGAATGAGAGTTAAGTCTTGAGCATAGCTTTATGGGGGACACAATTCAATCCATAACAGTATGGAAATCTCGGTATGAAGCTATTAGTGCCAAAATGGGTGTTTTCGGACTATGTCATTGAATCAGCTAGACTATTTGTTTGCTAAAGCCGGGGTTTGTAGTTTCTTCATCTCTGTATACCCACTTTCCCTAGTCCACCTTTTGTACATAAATGATGCAATAGCTGAATGGCTGATAGCATGACTAGCCCCAATATTTCACCTCTGCTTATACCTGGCCTTTCCTCTATGACTTTGAAGTTTTTCACATTAAAGAAATATGAGACATTTTCTAACCCCTTGACATTGGGTTTGACCACGTTACTTGTTTTCACTAATAGAATAAGGCAAATGTGCCTGACTGCCAGTTACAAGCCTAGGTTTCAAGAGGCCTTGAGTGTTTTTCACTTAGATTGTCTTGCAATTCTGCCACTGCCATGAGAATGTGCTCAATTTAGTCTGCTTGTCCCAGGAGAAGGATGAGAGTTACGTAGAGCTGAGCCACAAGGTCAAGACCAGCCTCAATCAGCTGATCCCCAGACAATCCACAGAATCATAAGTTACATAGATATTTATTGATGTGTGTTGCTGAGATTTTTGTGATTGTTTGTTGTACAGCATTATTGTACCCATGGTTAACTGACAGAAGCTGTGTTCAGGAAACAGGCTGGGGAAATATTCCTGCTAAAATACTGGTCTTATTATAAAAATCCTGAGTCCAAAAATTAGACCAAATAAAGTAAAAAAAAAAAAAAAAAAAAAAAAAAAAAGTGTGTGTTACATTATCAAGCAACATCAAATAATGTGGCCAATTTTCTAAACTCTGAAGTTCTCAGATCTTGTTACTAATGCCTTGCTTACACCTTTAATAAGTTATGGGTTTTTCACTCACCTTAATGAGTTATAGAAATGTATGAAGCTATTTAAAAGAAAATCCCCTTCTTCACTTAAATGAAATTACACTTACTAGGGTTTCTGTTGATTGGGTTGGTATAAAATCGATAGGGAAAATTTTTTACTGAAGTCCCTTTTTCCCATTACCATGGTTCATAAATTCGATGTTTTGAGAAACTCATTAGTTCTTTGGGAGCATAATTTTCTGGAGGCTATGAAAGTGTACAGTGACTCTGATTCTGATGGCTAAGTTATTTTCTCATTAAGTTCGTGAACATGAAGAGGAGAAAGGGGTCAGTTGAAGATAAATTTAGCTCATGAATGTTTTACATGCAGTGTAAGAAAATTCAACCTTTGGTGGACTGAATTTTATTGGAACCAAAGCCTTCTATTTGAGCTTGATTGTCTTTAAGTTATTTGAGAGAAATTACTATGGTTTTGGTGTTACTATCTCTTCCAAAGTCCTTATCCCATTGCCTTCTTTTAAGGATTGGAGCATTTCTTATTGCTCTGCTCAAATTGCAAATCTCCTTCCAAAGATAGCTGAAACATCCTAAAACATTTTATACAGCAAACCAGAGCCTCTCTGGGGTGTTTATACCCTGGCCATTACACCATAATAAGCAACACATTTTTTAGCTTTCTATAGCACTAATAGTAGAATGTTTTGAAATTCACAATATGGGGGGAAAATGTTTACCACTCAAACCACATGGCAAATTAAACCAGTTTTAACGTTGATGTGGAGGTACTGCTCCCTTGAAATGCTAGTCTAGGCTGAAATTGCTGTAATTATCCCTCAGCAGGGGGATGGTATTGATTTCCCAGCTGCACCAGCTGCATGGCATACTGGGACTAAGAGGAGGGACAAATTGAGGGACTCGTGGGGTTTCTGGAATAAACAAAAATGCAGTTTTGAAGAAGGAGATGATCAAAAAAGACCAAGTTTGAACAGAGGCATAGCAAAATTAATCTAGATTTATCACTGAGGAATGCAATATGCCATTTGGGAGTGCAGAGTGAAAATCTTGTCAATGCTAGTTTCCAAGATGGGTCTTTCCAAGAGTTCCATTAAAACAAGACACAGAAAAGGAAGAGTGGGAACCACACTCCAGGTGTGATAGGATGATATTACATATAAGTAGCCCATGGGTCTTATACTCTACATTCCCTTTAGGTGTGACCTTCCAACCCCCTCTAACACCCAAGAACGAAGGGTTCTCAAATGAGGCCAGCTAACAAACACACCCAATTCTTTGCCTTTAAATATTTAAAAGCCAATGCAAGAAGGTACAAAATTTTTTTTTTCTTAAATATTCTATAAATGACAGAAATGCAAATAATATTATCTTAGAGATTTCCTCACTCTCATATATTAAGAAGTCTGGAGGGAGGTGATTCTTGGGGTGTTGCAGTAACTCAAAGGTGTCATCAGAGACCCAGGTTCCTCCTATCTTCTTGCTTCACCATTGTCTTAGTTTTCCAGGCTGCTCTGACAAATATCACACAATGTGTTGGCTAGAATAATGATAATTTATTGGTTTATGGTTTTGAGTATAGAGAAAACCAAAATAGAGGTGTCAGCAAGGCAAGCTTCTCCCTGAAGTCTGTAACATTCTGGTGTGGTCTACCACTGATCTTTGGAGTTTCTTGGCTTGTATCCCTGCTTCATATCACATGATAGTGTCCTCTCCCTTCTCGTCATGGTTCTGTTGATGTCCAGCTTCCAACTCTCTGTTTCTTCCTGTAGCTTTCTCGGACTGACTGTGTCTGAATTTCTTCTACTTATAAAGAACTCCAGCAGTCCAGATTGAGACCCATCCTGGTTCAGTTCACCACACCTTAACTGAAAATACCATCTTCAAAAGGTCCTTTATATAATGGGTTTGTACCCACAGGTACATGGATTAAGATCAAGAACATGTCTAAATTGGGGTACATAATTCAACCTACCACACCATCCTTGGTAGGTGGCTCTCATCCTCATGAATGCAAGAAGGTTGCAGCACCTTCAAGCATGAAGCCTGCATCCAAGGTAGGAAGGAGGAAGAAGGCCAAAGGGTGAAAGGACAAAAGTTTTCTCCTGGTAAGATGTTTTGCTTCATTTTGTTTACATACTGTCATTACAATCATGGTGTATCTCCTTGCATTCTCCTACTAAAAAGCTGAAGAAATGATTTAACTGATTTCATTTTTCTTATTATTTTCAACAGTTTTACCAAGTATAACAAACATACCATAAAATTCACCCTTTAAGGTGTACAATTCAATAATTTTTACAAATTTGCAGTGGTACAACTGTCACCACAATCCAATTTTAGAATATTTTCATGTCCCAAAAATTTTCCTCCTGCCTATGAACAGTCACTCTCCCTTCCACCCTCTAATCTCAGGCAAATGCTAATAGATTTTGTGCCTCTATATATTTGCCTTTCCTAGATGTTTCATATGAATGAAATTGTGGTCTTTTGCATCTGGCTTCTTTCGCTTTGCATGTTTTGAGATTGATCCGTGTTTGTAGCATGTACCAGCAGTCCATTCCTGATTATTGGTAAATAGGATTCTATTCCATAGAAATATCATATTTTGTTTATCTGGTCACAAGTTAGTACACATTTCTGTTTTTCAGTATTAGTTTTTCAGTATTGGACTATTATGAATAATGCTACTCAGAACGTTCAAGTACAAGTCTTTGTGTAGAAATATGTTCTTGTTTCTTTGGGGTAGATTCCTAAGAGTGTGTTGGGGATTGGATCGTGTCCCCCACAAAAGGCATGTTCAGGTCCCAACCCCTGACCCTGTGGGTGTGAACCCATTTGTAAACAGGACCTTTGAAGATGTTGTTAGATAAGGTGAGCCCAGACTGAATGAGGGTGGGCCTGAATCCAATATGGCTGAGGTCCTTATAAGCAAAGGAAACTGGACACAGAAAGAGAAGCCTTGGGAGAAGCAAGAAGCTGGAAGTCAATAGAACCAGAAGAGAAAGGTGAAGACACTAGCATGTGCATTGCCATGTGATGGAAAAGCCAAGGAATCCCAAAGATTGCTGGCCAGTCAGAAGATACCAACTCTGGGAAGAAACAAGCTTGTAGTCTCTATAACCATGAACCAATAAATTCCTATCATTAAGCCAACCCATTTTATATATTTGTTTTAGTACATAGGAAACTAAAACAGAGTGCAATAACTGGGCCATGTGGTAAATTTATGATAAACTGATTAACTTTTTAAGAAACTGTCAAACTGGTTTTCAAAGTGGCTGTACCATTTTATATTCCACTTGCCATGTATGAGGGTTCCAGTCTCTCCACAGCCTTGTCAACACTTATTATTCTCTGTTTTTTTCTGACAGTCAACTAGTGAGTGTGAAGTGGTATCTCACTGTGCTTTTAATGTGCATTTTACTGATGACTAATGATTTGAGGGATTTTTTCATATGCTCATTGGTTATTTGTATAATCTTTGGTGAAATATCTATTTAAATCTTCTGCCCATTTTTTATTTGGGTTCTCTATCTTCTTGTTGCTGAGTTGTAAAAGTTAAATTCTTTATTTATTCTGGATATAAGTTCTTTTTCAGGTATATAATTTTCTCACAGTCTATGACATCTATTTTCATTTTCTTAATGACGTATTTTCAAGTATAAAAGTTTTCAATTTTGATGAAGTCCAATTTATTGCTTTTTCTTTTATGGATCTTCCTAGTGAGGTTTTATCTTTTAATTTAACAAGGAAGTTCCTCACCAGTGACTTCTGCCTGTATATTATTGGCCAGAACCATGTCATATAGCCAAACTTAGTAGCAAGTCTGCCATCCATAAAATTTGCCCCCAACAAAATTAGGGTCTATAAAAAGAGAGGGGAAAATAGCATAATGGCTATTGGATAGGCAACTAGTACTGTCTGTCATAGTTTTGCAAGATGATCAGATTGTCACTTTAGGAAGTTTATCAGTATATCTTCTGTTGTAATATTGCTTTGTGACAACCACAAAACCTTAGTGGCATGCAACAATAAATGTTTTTGACCATGTGTCCAGCTGAGAATTTGCTGGATGGCTCTGCTCATCTTGGCTGGGCTGGGCTCACTCACATGTCTGGGGATGGGTGGGCTGCCATTTGACCTAGGCTGGTTTTAGTGGGCTGACTGTGGCAATGCAGCTCTCTCCACATGTCCCTCCTCCCCCAGCAGGCTAGCCTGGCCTTGCTCTCATGGCAATGGCAGAGGTGCAAGGGAGCAAGGTAAATCCCCAAGGATCCTGAGGCCTATGCTAGGAAGTGACATTCTGTCAATTCTGCCACACTCTGTTGTCCAAAGCAAGTCATAAGGCCAGCCCAGATTTAAGAAGAGGAGAAATAGATTGATTCCCCTCATTAGTGAGAAGAATTGCGAAGTCATACAGTAAAGACGTGGTTACAGGGAAGGGAGAAGAATTGGGGCCATGAAACAGTGACTCTAACACACCAAACTCTCACTCTGTTGGTTTGGGAAGTCTAGGTCAAGGAATGAGCCAATCTAAAGGTAAAAATGCTAGTGAGACTCCTATTACAGTAACCCAGGTGAGAAGATGGTGGCCTGGACTGAGGTGGAGCTTGCAAAGATGGAGAGAAACAGATCAACTTCAGAGACATTTAGGAGATAGTGAAAAGAACTTGGGAAGGGATTAAATCACAGGAGCAGAAGAGGAATATGGAGGAGGTAAGGAGCAGGAGTTGTCAAATATTCAGTTTAATATATTCTCTTTCTGCTTTTCAGTGAAGTTCTAACTAATCAGATATTTTTGTTATCAAAGAGAATGACTACAGGAAGAAAATAACATTGTCTTATAAGGAACAATATGACATACATTTGAATTTTACTTATTGCCAAAACTGACCCATTTTTATTTAAACTTCAGTTTGATTTTACACTGATCTCTTGGGAGTGTTGCAAATGGAATAACTTGTGACACATGCCTATCACCGAGATCTAGTTTAATGAAGCATTTTATTCTAAATGGTATACCGTGGGCGAGGTGAGAAGAGAAATGTTTTCCCAGAGCCATATGGATATGGCTTTTAGTTGATTAGCCCTGAAAGTTGTCCAAAATAAATTAGTACTTAATAAAATCAAAAAAGCCAGATGCCAGATTTAATGGAGAGTCACAAAGTAGCATGACAAAGGTGACACAAAAGAGCTGATGGAGTCTGTGAGTCAAATGTTGCATTTGCTGACAAGGATTTTGTGCATTCTCAGGGCTGAAGATACCTGCTTTATTGGGAGTAAAAATTATAAGGATTATAATCATGGAATATGCTGTTCCCTGGGATTATAATTGTGGAATATGGTATTTCCTGGGATTCATGCAGTCTTCAGATGTAGAAGTTCCAGCTGAAAAACAAAGCTGGAAGCAGATATTATGCTGGGTCTTGATGATTGCATTCTCCAATAGAAATTTCTTAAATCCTTTAAGAAAAGAATGCTAGTTTCCCATGCCCCTAACCAACACCCTTTTGATTTCAAGAACAGGGTAGTAAGAGATGACAGCATGACTTGGTGCCTCTGTGTATGCTGAAGCCTCACCTCACCAGCACATTGGAGCACCAGGTGTTCTGGAGGACCTGGAAGAGGACTGCGGGGTGGGGGGGTGGGGGGGTGCAAGGAGCAGATTTCCTCTCCAGGGAAATCCCACACGTTTCACCACTTGTCCCCAGAAAATAAAAAAAGCAAAAGTGGGAATATGAATATGATACCAATTACTGATCTCCACGTCTGGGTCTCTAGTGAACACTGCCATTTGCTTAGTTGTTTTCAAACATTTGACTGAGACACTATGGATGGTGAGTTCTGCTGAGATATATGGGGTCACAAATGTAAATAAAACAGGGACTCCTCCCTTCCTGAGTTAAAGTAAGCTTGATAGCATTCTCCACTGAGTGCTGGCCATGTAGCAGACATTTTGCGTATTGATCCTATTTATGCCTTTTAAAAAGCCCAAAACACAGGGATTATTACTGTTACTTTAAAAACGTAGAAACTGAGGTTCAGGAAGTGTATATAATGTATTGAAGCTCATGCACCTGGAGAAGTTGTTCATTAAGGATTTGGTCTCCTTCTATTCTGACTCCCAAACTCTTGTATTTAACCAAGCTTAGAGTCCAAAAGAAGACATAAAACATGGATGAAAGCAAGTATAATCAGGGTAGACATAATTTTTATAATGCTTTTTATATGTCACCAGCATTGTTCTAAACACTATATTTTTTAACCCACTTAATCTCATAGCAATACCATAACGTAGGGACTAGTATTTCCACTTTAAATACTGGGAAACAGAGGCACAGAGAGATTAAGTAATTTACCTGAAATTACACAGCAAGTAAGTGACAGAGCTGAGATTTGAACTCAGGGAGGCTGACTCCATGAGTCCATGCTGTCAACAGCATGCGGTGTTGGCTCTCTCAAAGGAAAATTACAGATACATGCCAGAGAAGGGAGTGATGTCTTGAAGCTGTAAAGCAGAAAAATATGTGCAAATAGCTGAGTCAAGTATTTGGAAGAAGAAGAAGCACTTAAACTTGGTTTTTAAGAAGTAAAAGGTGGACATATGGAGGGATGGTGAAGTTCAGGTGGAAGAAATTCTACCTAAATAAATTCCTCTCCACCATCTGCCTTGTTCTCTATTCTCAGCATCATTTCCTTCCTGCTATTTTGTGGTTTGTAATTACTTACTTATGTATTTCCTTACTCCCTTACAAAAAGACCACGAGAGCAGGGACTAGATGTGCAGGGCCACACACACACACAGAAGGCACTCAATCAACCCCTGTGCAATGGAGGAAAGAGAAGGAAAGAAATTAGCAAAGTTAAGAAATGGGGAAACAGCAGATAAGTTCTGTGGGTATTCAGGAAATATGGCCAAGATTAGTCAAGGAAAGCCTCATGGAATAGGTAGAATTTGAGCCACACAAGTTTTTAAAATATAACATGTTGTATGGATTCTAAGACTTACACATTTTCAATTTTAACATCTCTGAAATCAAACCCATCTTTTAGTCAATGAGGTGTTTAGTTTAATTGGCATCATTTTTTTTCTATCTTGGGTGATACATCAAAATAACTTTAATTTTATAATTGATGGCATCTTAGAGTCAATGAAATAAAGCACTGATGCAGAAATGTCTCATCCAGCTCCTATACACAAATGTCTGTTAGGAAATGAAGAGAAGCACAGAAGCAGACTGCAGAGCATCCTGGAAGCTGGTCATATTCTAGACTTGATATGAGAAGCAGTGGGGAGCCATAGTGACTTCCTGAGCAGAGGAACAACTTAATCGAAACGGTGCTTAAGAAAGAGGTACTAGACTCAGCATGCAGAAAAGACTAAAGATGGAAAAGAATGACATCTGCAAGGATAGTCTAGAGATGAGGGGGTGCAAAGAATCATTTCCCAGAAATCACAGAGGTGTCACTAATGCTGTAACCTGAAACATGAGAGTTCACCCTTCTAGGTTTCAATTCTTCATCGGTGAATCAAGAGGGCCAGAACAAAGAAGCTCGCGAACACTCTGAATTCTAAATCTCAGTGGTTATTTGATATTCCAGGTATGAAGCAGCAGGGCCTTGCTGTGGTTTGCAGACAGGGTCATGGAACATCAAAGATAGGCACAAGAAATATTTTGTAGAAGGAGCAGTGTGTGCAAAGGTGTGAGGTTAGCGAAACGATGGAACTGAGGCCAACATTGTTTGGAGGGTGGGGCAAGGCATGCCAAAGAGGAGAAAAGGACCAGGCTCAACAGGGCCTTGGGAGCCATGTGGGACAGTGTGGACTTTATTCCAGGAACAGTGGGAAACACTGAAGGCTTCATAAGCAATGGGACTTTCATAATCAAACGTACATTTAAACTGAATGGTAGTTCAGGCTACATTGCAGAGAGAAGACGGGAGCAGGGCATGCCTGGAATGAGGCTCACCAGAAAACCACTATGGGATCCAGTTGAAAGAAAAACAATACAGGCTTAAATTAGAATGGTAGCCATAGGGACAGAGAGGACTAGACAATTCTCAGGACACTTAGAAGACAGAATTAGCAGTGTTTGCTAAGTGAGGGAGGGAAATAGTAGTAACAACAATAACCACAGCTAACCCCTAGAGTGCCTACCATTTACCAGGCACTGTTCTAAAGACTTTGCATATATGAACTCATTTAATCCTCATTACAACCCTGGGAGATAGGTCTCTTATTACCATTATTCAGATGAGGAAATGGAAGTTTAAGATTAAGTAATTTATCCAAGGTCATTCTGCTTAACAAAGAGGGGAGCTGGGATTCAAACCCAGGCAATCAGGCTCCAGCCTGTTCTCTTGGCCTCTACAATTTACTGCCCAGAATAAAGCCCAGGTATCCCTCTTGAGCAGTCAGGGGATTAGGGTTCTGTTCACAGAGAGAAACCCTGGAAGATGAGCAGGTGTTGGGGAGAAGAAGTTGACTTAATATTGGGACTCCATGACTTTATTACTTCCTGCTGTCATTTTCACTTCCTCGAGGGTAGTTTATGTATTACTGGTTCTATTATCTCCTTTTTGCTGTTCTGGATTACATTCATGTTTTCTTCTAATCCCCATACTCCCCAACCCATGTATCCATCAGCTAACCCACCTGCCCTCCCACTAATCTCCTGGGGCTAGAGGCCACCACCCTCATGCTGGACACACTGGTCTCCATTCCAGCTGCCCAACCATTCATTAAATCCCCTAGCTCCCCTGGCCCTCATTTGATCTCACCTTCCCTGACCAATCCAAAGAAATAACTATCATCCCAGCACCCCTATAGCAAACATGGTGAGTCCTGCCTCATCACTCATCCTCTTAGTATATGCCAATAGCCTCCTACTGAAAACACCAGTGACTACCTAAGGGGCCATCCAGAAGTGCCAGGGAATTAATGCCTGCACCAGGTTGAGTTCCCCAGGAAGCAGACTCTGAGATAGTTTAGCATGCAGGGTGCTTATTAAGGAGTTCTCTTGAGATCAACATTCATGCAAAAGAGGGGAAAGAAACAGGATGGGGTAGAGAGAGAAGTCAAGTTGTGGTGCAGGACCAAAGGCAGCCTTGGCCAACCCTAGAGGAGTTCTGGAGCTAAATTGAATTGTTCCAAGTTGCATGCAAAAGGCCAGGGCTTTAGATCTCCAATTCAATTAGTTATTGGATGTGGGCTCTCAGGGATAGGCATGACCTCAGGCAACGTGGCTGTCTGCAGCTGAGGCAATTACTGAAGGGGCTGACAACAGGAGGCTGCCCACCGACAGCTCCCACTGAAAAAGACCTTCCTTGAAAGGGCATCTGGTGGTGCATAATGTGGTGGCCACCGCAATGCACTAGGGAGCAGCTTTCAGCAAATGAATGAAAAGAGTTAGAGAATAACGTATCTTGAGATTGAGGATGGAGATTGGGGAGATATCTTTAAGGTATGTTTGATACCCAGAATTTCCCAAATGAACTGAGCCCCAGTTGTCTTCCTTCCCTCCCCTGCCTCACTTCCCCACTCCTTACTTGTGCTTCCCAAATAAACTATGTGGCATTCAAATCCTTATCTCAGAGTCTGCTTCTGGGAGAACCCGACCGAATACATCCCCCAAGAGCTTCTTTACTCATCTGTTCTACATGATAAAAATAAACATTTTTTTAAAGGAATGACCCACTTCTCTAGGTTAAATTGCCTCACTCTCATTGCAATTCACACTGGCTTTTTTTTTTTCCCCTGAGCCAATTATTTGAAAGAGTTGTAAAATGAACTTGGAACATGCTAATGCCTCCAAAGTATAGACTGTTCACAGAAAGGGCTGATTCCTCCAAGTGTGATGCTTACTGTTTACCAGAAAGTCCCATCCTTTCAGCAAGAAAACAGCCTTAGCACTTCTATTTCACTTAATCAAAAAGCAGCTCAGTGACTCACGTTCCCCAACCGTAAACCCAGTCGACAATAGAATCAATCTTTCCTGAATGGCTAAGCCTGGCACCTGCTTCCAGTGGCTTGCTGGCTGCTTGAGTGCTCACACCTGTGCTCAGCAGCAGCTGCCCAGGGAGACGATCTTTATATACCTAGGAATACCCGCCGTTGGCCTATTTGCATGGGTGGATATAACCTGAAGATAGCGCCTCATGGCAAGGGATGACAGATGGGCTAAAAAACCCAGCATGTTTGGTTGCAATGCCAGGAGCGGCAGTTTTTTTTTTGTTGTTTTTTGTTTTTTTTTGGGGGGGGTGTGGGGTGGTGACTACACCAGCCTTCTTAACCAAGCACAGCCTTTCTTGATCTGGGAAGGTAGTCCCAGTTGACAGACACACATGGCAAAAGGAATATTTGTTTTGGTCTTCCTCTCTTCCTTTCAATCTGTAGCCCTTGCCCATTTTGGTCCATCTGTATTGTCATGAAAGATAGGCAGAAGAAAAATGGAAGATCCTTGGCATTTAAGCCCAGAAGCCATAGTCTAGCTATCACAGGAAGGCTTCAAAGAATACATGCTAGAAGACGATTTTCCACCCCCAGAAGAGATCATTTTTGTCCCTGAGACAAGGACTTGGGTGTAGGCAGTTCATTTGGAGAAACACAAGTACAGAAGTAAGACAGGGAGGGAGGAAAGCCAATAATTGTTATGCCAAGAATCTGATTACCATTGTGGGAAACTGGGGCTAAATCTAAGTGGGGACCTTCTGCTGAACTGTGCAAAACATCCATCAGCATCCTCCCACTGGAGGACAAGCAGGCTGAGCATTTATCCTCCAAATCCCGTCATCCACTGGCCAGTAGTTGCCCAGAAGGATGTCGATACCCCTGAATTCTGAAGTTGTGCCAGCACAGCTAAGCATGATCCCATGCTCATAGAAAAGTCCTTAAGCAGAGGAAAGAAAAGAGATAGCTGTGGACACTTTAGGTGGGGGCGGAGGACTGGGAATGAGGGACTATGGGGCAAGGCATCTACAGTATCTGCTGCAATGTGTTTGAGGGTTGAAGGAAAGGCAAAAAGAGACATAGGCAGAAGGGAATAAGGGCATGAGATAATCGTGTGGCCCTTTAAGAAGGGGCCATACCTCTCCCTCCCTCCCTCAAATCCAGTGTGGGGAAGAATAATGACCAAACCCCACAAATAACTTTTAAGATCAAAAGGCAGAAAGGATGTGTGTTCAAGTCCCTAGCAGACTTGAAAGCAAGCAGGATGTTTGGTTTTCCCCACACTTTACTAGCTTCGAGCAGTAGTGCCAGTAGAGTAAAAATGATGTCAACAAGGGTTGTCTCAGGAAACATCTAAAAATTCCTAGCAGGGCTAGAGAAGTGGAGGAAAACAGGCTCAAGGTCATATGATGAGAAGGAAAAAGAGTTCACAAACTGATAGCCAGAGGTTAATGGAAATACAGACATTTCAACAGAAGTCAGGATGGAAGGATAGTGATGTCTGAAAGCAATGTGGACCATTGCAGCAGATGTCAGTAAAAAAAACACATGCCGAAAAAGATTCCTTCTTTGAAAGCATGACACTCTGTAAGTTCTCTGAAATCTCAGATACTTCTCCAGGGAGGAGGGAAGAAGGCAAATGCCCCAACTGGCTGCAATTAAATCTAAAATGAAGATGCTTCTTTGGGTTTCTCAAAAAGGAGAGCCTGAAATAGATTTCTGTGCTGGGAGTTTATTTGAAAGGTGATTCCAGACAGCAGGATTGAAGGACTGGGGAGCGTGAGAAACCAAAGAGGAAAAGACAATATAAGGGCGTATTAGTTTGTATTCTCTAGAGAAGCAGAATCAACAAGAGATATCTATAAACATAAGATTTTATAAAAGTGTCTCACACAACTGTGGGTATGCACGAGTCCAAATTCTGTAGGGCAGGCAGAAAATTGGCAAGTCCAATGAAGGTGTTCAATGAACGCCTCAGGGAATGCTTCACTGGCTAGCCGAAGAAGAAGTAAAGGTCCTCTTCTTTTCTCGCTTAAGTATTCAACTGATTGGATTAAATCCAGCTGATTATATTCTCTAACTGTGAAAGACACCCCCTTCATTGATATAATCAGTCACAGCTGCAGTCGATTGACTGATGATTTAATAAGCCAGCCTTCTGGTTTATTAACCAGCCACAAAGTCCTTGCAGTAATGGTTAGGCCAGTGTTTGCTTGACCAGACACCTGGACACCATCACCTGGCCAAGTTGACACATGAATCCAACCACACAAAGGGTGTGTTATTGAGGTACCCATTGTGGGCAAGGGGAGCTCAATTCCGTCAGGACCTCCTGGGAGTCATATAAAATGGTCCACATGAAGGAAGGGAGGCTGAAGCCTTTATCCACTAGTTCCCATCTCCCACTGGTCAAGCCCTCAGAGATGCTAATTCTTCTGCACTTCAAACTGCCTGTGCACTGAGTCAAGTGTCTGTCAATGTTCATAAATTCAGCCAAAGTGAAGGCTCAGTGCATAGACCTAAGACTAGAGCTGACAGCAGGAAGTAAAAACCTATATGGAATTGTGCACACAGCTAAGACTTAAATCAGATGCGAGGCAAAGATGATGGAGCATACGAGTATCTTCTACGTTAGGTTTTTCAGAATTTAAGATTATTTCTGCCATCATAAAAATAGGAATTCAAAATAGAGATTAGATTAAGTTCTAGAAACATGTATAAGTTACATTTTTTAAACACCTGGTTTTTGTAGTCTGGGATATCCATGCCTACCTCACACATATAAAAAAAATCTTAAGTTAGACCAGCTTAATCAAATCTTGGCAATCAATGTATTGCTGCTTAGTCATCTCATATCTGACATGCTTATAATTTATTTTTCCACATTAATTTTTCCTAGGATATGAAGCTGTTACATACCCTAGAAAAGGCCATGTCCTTTTCATCCATTCCTGTGGGTACAGAGCTATTATAGGTGGGACCTTTGGATTAGGTTATTTCAGTTGAGGGCCAACGCATGGTGGGTCTTAATCCCTCTATTGGACCCTTTATAAAAGATGAATTAAGAGAAGCTCACAAAGAAGAGTACCAGAGAAGCTGAAAGAAGGAGGCTCTGAAGCCAGAAGCTGAGTGCAATGGAACCCAGGAGAGAAGGACCAGTAGACGTTGCCATGTACCTTGCCGTGTGACAGAAGAACCCGAGATGCTGGCAGCCTGTCTTCAGAGACCAGGTATCAGCTTAGTGATGCCTTGAGTTGGACAAATTTTAAGTTAATAAATCCCCATTGTAAAAGCCAACCCATTTCTGATATACTACTTTCTGGCAGCTTTAGCAAACCAAAACAAGTATATAAACCAGTATGCCAGTTGGAAGCACATAAGGTTTAAAAGCTGAATTGTCTGCTCTATAATAGCATCGCCATTATTTGCCTTCAAAGACAAAAGAAAAAAAAGAGATTGATTCTGTGAAAAATGGCAGCTTTTTGTGATTATAACTTCAGGCCTCATTTGGGTGCACTGTCTCAGGATGGGGATTGGGAGAAAAAACAAATATTACTCCAAAAATTAAAGGTTCCAGAGATCCACATTAGTTCCATGTTGTTTCCCCTCAAAGGTAAAATGTCTGATTTCAAATTTCTAGGCATGCCAACATGTAAATTTATAAAGAGAAAAATATTTCTCTTCAATTCATTACCAGTGTCATTCTATTTCTTTTTATCCTTTGGCAATAAAGGAATTAAACCAAAAACTAATTGTTTTCACTCTCATAAATAAATTAAGCCAATGTCTCCAAATTAATCCTTCTGTATTTCCTTCTCCCTCATTGACTTTTACCAACTTCTTCTTTTTCAGTTTTTCCCATTCTTTTCCAAGAAGTCTGGAGTATAGGGGCAGGACACAAGTGTGGAAGAAGAAAGTGGGGAAAATGGGCAATTTTTAAGATAACCATTTCTGCTCCTTTTGTTCCCATTTCAAACCCTGAACAAGAGTGAACTCTGACATGGTCCCAGTTATTCACTTGAATCAAGGAGACTCACAGTGTGCTCTATGGGTGATAAGTGGTCCATAAGAGATCTCCTAAGAAGTCAGCAAATGATCTAAAACTGCACATTCTTTGGTCCTTATAGGTGGGTGATGCATGAGTCCATAGACTTTATTTTTTTGTCGTATTTGTAAGATCTGTTAATAATAGAAATAATAGCTGGCATTTATTGAGTGTTTATTATTTTCCAGGCATTCTAATAAATACTCTACATATATTAACTCATTTATTCCTCACCCCAAACCTAAGAATCAGGTTCTTTATCCTCATCCCTATTTACAGATGGGAAAACAGAGGCACGCAAAGTTTCAATAGATCGTCCAAGATCACCTAGTGAGTAAGCGATGGAGACAGAATCTGAGCCCAGGCATTCTGTTTACAGAGCTCTGTACTACACTGCTTGTACATGAGCTATGGAGCAGTATTGAAATTTGGCAATTATAAACTAAAATTAACACTTTTCTGAAGTTTACCAGGGACTTGCATTCATTATTCTAATAAGCTAGCTGTCTGCCAAGTGACATCACATATCTCCTGCGAAGCATGATCATGAGCAGGTATTTGAGATTCTTAAATTTCTAAATCCAATGGTCAATTCTCAGTTATACTTTATTTGATCAATACACTCTTTCTCTTCTTGGCTTCTAGAATACCAGTCTCTTGAAAGGTGCATCATTGGTCATTGCTTCTTGGTTGCCTTAGCTGGTTCTTCCTCTTCTGTAGACCTACAGAGCCCCAAGGCACAGTCCTTGGTCCTCCTTTCTTATCTATAAGCACATGCACTTTCTTGGTGAGATCATTCATTCTCACAATTTTAAAAACCGTCTATTTATACGCTCACAACTTAAAATTTATAACTCTAGCCCAGCTTTCTCTCTTCTGAACGCCAAAAGCTTATATCAACTATCTACTTATAGTGTCACCACTTGGCTATCAAATAGACACTTCAAACTGAACATAAAAAGAACAGACCTCCTGATCTTTCCCCAAGACCTATTTCCTACTCATCTTTATCCATGTTCAATTGATGGTGGCAACTCCATCCCTTTATATTCGCTGTCCCCTCTCCCTGGAAATCCCTTCTCCAAAATATCCACTTGGCAAACTAACTTTCCTCTATGAAGTCTTTTCTTAAATGTCACCTTCTCAATGAGGCTTGGCCTGGTGTCCCTATATTTAAAATTGTAACCCTTCTCCTACCCGCCCCCCAATATTCCCAACTGCACTTAGTTGGCTCTGTAATTTCTTTTTATGTAGCAATTATCACCCACTGGAATGTTATATAACTTATTTTTTCTATTCTGTATTATCTGAATCTCCCACTCAAACATAAGCTCAAAAAGGGCAAGAATCTTTGTCATTTTTATTCATAAATATATTCCAAGAACTTATTCTAAGAAAACTGGCACATAGCAGTCCTGCTATACGCATTTGTTTACTTGATAATAAATCAATTAATCCTCCCATTTTCAGAAAGTATTCTTTTTTAATAATGTATATGTTGCCTTGAATTTGTCATGGTTTTCAATTATTAATCTTTTTGCTTTTTAATTATCAATTGTATTTAATTTAGCTACAGCATTATGAAGATAACTTGTTTTCATTTCATTAGCCTAATATACTTTGCAATGTATACATCAACACATTTTTTAACCCATAGTCTCCCAACAATTAGACTTTAAGAGTTTTGTATTGATGTACAAATATGAATTGGCTTTTATTGTCAAAGCAGATATGTACAAAATCCCCACAATTTGGCTTTTATGGTGGGAGATATTTTATGGGTAGGTGATATGCTGCCTATGAATCTGGGTTATTTAAATAGAACATTATTAAGGTAAATGTGATAATATTACTAAGGGATATCCTATATTTATAGAATAATGCCATATAATATAAAATTAAATGTATAGGTTTAAATTCCTTTCTTATAAATCAAATGTTACTGTGATAGCAAGCAAATTGCTACTTTTCAATTTTCCTTTCTCTCCAGTTCTTCATTATCAAGTCCTTTTACAATGGGAAAGTGGCTCTAACAATAGATTTCTACAGTTTATGCCCAGCCTATATGAGCCATCACCAAAAATGCATGTGATGCATTGATTTTGAAGTCACTGAATGTGTGTTTGGAGGGTATATGATAAAGTAACTAAGAACTCAGGCTCCAGAATCAGGCATACTTAGGTATGAATTCCCACACTGCCAACTACTAGTTATGTGAACTTGGGCAAGTGAACTAACCTCTCAGCACCTCAGTTTTCCCATCTGGAAAATGGGGATAATATTAACACCAATCTCATAGAGCTGGTAAGAGGATTCATTTAGAGAATGCAAGGGAAGCACTTAGCACAGAACATAGCATATTGTTTTTGCTTGTCAAACATTAGCTATTATTAAAGTATTTTTATTTTAAACAAGAAATACACAATAGAACTTATCATTGACAATGAATCATGTCACCCAAAAGAGTTGAGACTTTGTACAGCTGAAAAATCCAGGTTATGCATGAAAGGAAAAATATACACCAAATACTGGTTTCTGTGGTTTTAAATGGGAGGATAAAAAAAGAACACATTCATTTCAAATCCTCCCACCAAAGTCAAAATTAATTTTGCTTTGGGCTTTGCCAATCCCTCCTTTAATTGTCTAAATGTCTGTAATTGAGAGGAAAATGAACAGGATATGTAAGTTTACTTCCTCAACAGACTTAAAAAAAAATATTGAGGACACCAAAATCATTTGCTTGTGCGTAATATGAAGACCTAATGGGGAAAAGAAATCTTCAGAGATGTTTCATGCAGTCACTTCATCAGCCATGATGGCCTTAAGATATATATTAATTTCATAAACTAATAGAAAGAAAATTAAATCTCATCTATTCCACCTTTAATAATTTTTTTTACCTTTTGAGTTAGAATTTTAAATGGGCTACAAGAACCAATGGCCAGTGTATATATAATATAGACACATTTCAAGTTTAGTATTTCTCAATTTCATGAGCACATGATTTTTAAGAACTAATTTTATGTTAATATTTTCTGTTTATTCTATTACAACCAAATGATGCTAGTGAGAACAACTTTCAGCTGTGGAGGTATTAACAAATGTTGTAGGTAAAAGGCGGCCAAGTATTCTTTAACATTCTTCCCATGAAAAGGTGGAGCCTTTGTCCTCTCCCTTTGAAAATGGGTGGTCTCTTTGACTGTTTTCACTAATAGAAAATGGCAGAAGTGATGCTGTCCCAATGTCTGAGCCCAGGCCATAGGATACTGGCAGCTTCAAACTCTTTCCTGTGGAAACACTCTCCTGGCAGAAGTCAACCACTGCATAAGGAGTCCAGCTCCTCCAAGACATCATGCAATGAGGAAACTCAAGCTAGCCCTATGAATAGGCCACAAGGAGAGAGAGAGAGAGAGAGAGAGAGAGAGAGAGAGAGAGAGAGAGAGAGAGAAAAGATGCCCAACCAACCAGCAGCTATTCCAGCCATCTGGGGACCCTGGGTGCGAGATATGTGAATGAAGAGGACTTCAAATGACTCCACCCTCAGTCACCATCTGACAACGAGTTGTACCTGTCAACCCCCAGATTTTTGAGGGTTTATTATTAAACAATAGGTAACCTAAATAGCATAGCCTTTCATTTATTGATAGAAGTAATCAACTGTGAACCAAGATAATCTTTCTTTCTAGTCTTGCCTTATAAATTTTATGTAGAATTAGACCTAGAATAGGGATTCCAATTCTACAAGCTTTATTTCAGAGCTACAATCCAATGTTTTCTAAGTAGAAATAGATTCTATTACTGTCTTTTAAAACAATTATCACAATGATCTACTTTTCACTATCCCTAAAGTCTCCTCAGTATAAAATAGCTAAAACTTCCTGTCTAACAGTCACTCAAAATCTAGTTACAATATGCTCATATATATTAAGAGCAACTGGATCACACTAAGAATTTTCTAAATTGCAGACTGTATTAGCTTCCTGGTCTGCTTAAGCAAATACCACATAATGGGTCAGTTTAAACCATGAGAATTTATTTGCTCATGGTTTTGAGGCTAAGAGAAAGTCCAAACCGAGGTATCATCAAGGCAATGCTTTCTCCCTGAAAACTGTGGCATTCTGAGGCCAGCTGCAGAGATCCTTGGTCTTAGCTTATCACATGGCAAGGCATGTGGCAGTGTCTCCTGGTCTTGCCTTTCTCTTCTGGTTTCCACTAATGATCAGCTCTGCTTACCCCCTCTGTGGCTTTCTATCTGTCTAAGTTTCATTCTGCTTATCAAGGATGCCAGCCATGGGATTAAGACCCACCCTGGGCCACACCTTTGCTGAAGTAACCTCATCAAAAGGTCCTACTTACAATGGGTTCACACCCAACAGGAATGGATTAAGTTTAAGAACATGTTTTTTCTCGGGTACAAAGCTCCAAATCACCACACAGAATTTTATCTCTGTATTTCATATATAAAATTCTGGGAGAGAGAAATGATCCTTGTCTAGAAGAATGAGCTAGAATGAGGGTTGGACATCAGCAATAAGCTGATCCTTTGAAGAAAAAATGAAGTTTTCCACTTTAATCAGCATCATAACTCAGTTCAGCCATGACTCAAGGAAGAAGACACACATATGTAATGGCTTTAATCTTGCTTATAATTAAATTATGGAAGGACAGCATGCACAATCTATCTTTTTATTTTTATATTTTTAAGTGGAGAGTTTCAAATGGATTATGTCCATTTTGTCATTCACTATATAAATTATTAACTTAATCTTTCCTTATGTAGTAACTCATTGATTCATTTGTTCATTCATCCATTCAACAAATTGGGTGCCTACTATTTGTCAGGCACAATGTCAGGTCCTGGTGATACCAAGATAAACAAGACAGACTTGGTCACTACCCATGGAGATATATTCTAGCAAAAAGCAGACATTATGCCAATAATTATAGTAAAGTGCATTAAGAACTATAATGGGGGAAATACATGGAGTTATGCAAGCATATAGGTAGACATCTAACCCAGTGTAGACGGTCCTAGAAGGCTCTCAGTGTATCATGTTGTTCTAGTTTGCTAATGCTGCCAGAATGCAAAACACCAGAGATGGATTGGCTTTTATAAAAGGGTGTTTATTTGGTTACACAGTTACAGTCTTAAGGCCGTAAAGTGTCCAAGGTAATACATCAGCAATCGGGTACCTTCACTGGACGATGGCCAATGGTGTCCAGAAAACCTCTGTTAGCTGGCAAGGCACGTGGCTGGCATCTGCTCCAAAGTTCTGGTTTCAAAATGGCTTTCTCCCAGGACATTCCTCTCTAGGCTGCAGTTCCTCAAAAATGTTACTCTTAGTTGCACTTGGGGTATTTGTCCTCTCTTAGCTTCTCCGGAGCAAGAGTCTGCTTCCAATGGCCATCTTCAAGATGTCTCTCATATGCAGCGCTTATGCTTTCTTCAAAGTGTCCCTCTTGACTGTAGCTCCTCTTCAAAAGTTCACTCTCAGCTGCACTGAGTTCCCCCTGTCCGTCAGCTCATTTATATGGCTCCAGTGACTCAACTTAGACCCACCCCAGATGGGCGGAGCAACACCTCCGTGCAAATTATCCAATCAGAGTCATCACCCACAGCTGAGTGGGGCACATCTCCACAGAAGCACTCAAAGAGTTACAGCCTAATCAACACTGATAACATCTGCCTACACAAGATTACATCAAAGATAATGGCATTTGGGTGACACAATATATTCAAACTGGCACACATGTCTTGATCCCAATAAATAGCCCATTACATCCCAGCTTCTGCACAATTTGAGGAATAAAGTAATGAAATGGAACAATATCATCTTTTATTGACAGACTTAATTAGAGGACATGGTAGCATGCGAGTGGAATAAGCCTATTATCTGGACTCCAGAATTAGGCAGATTTACCCACGGAGACCAGTTAGTACTGGACTAATTTAAGCAAGAAGAGCAGAGCTGAACTGGGTAATCCTCGTTTATTATTTGCAATTTAATCAATCCAGTATATCACCAGTGAGGAAAAAAGTAAAGAGAGGTCAGATGTGTCATGTCAGTAGGGCTTCCTCCACTTGAAAGAAAACATCATGCATGGGAAGAAGCCATCCACATCCTAAGAGTGTGGTCCTCTCAGCCATCAAGGGCTTTATCTATACAAGAGAAAGCCACTACCTCTTATTCTAAGTGGTTTATTCTTGCCCTGCTGTTCCTTTTAACAATGAAAGGAAAATCATTCTGAACCTGGCTCCAACATCCTGATGATCTCTATTAAAAGCAAATACCATTGCACAAACTGTTCAAGTTTTAATAAATAAATTTGAGGTACAAAATGATCTTCTTGCTGATTCATTGAATGCAGTTTGACCAGATTGGACACTTGAAATGCTTTCTACTATGATTACCATATGCTTTCCCAAGTGCAAAGCTGAGTGTCTAATCCACTGCTTAAAATACAGTAGATTAGTATAATAAATGCTAATTAAAAAGCTGTCAGCAAAAGTTTCACACTAATTTTTCTCTGTTCCACCTTCAGAAGAATGTAAGAATATTTATTTTTTAAAAACTCAAAGGAAGAATGTTGAATGAAAATTTTGAGTATTTACAGATGTCTCACATTTTCACTGTCCTTACACCAAATTCAACATTTTATTTTGTCCATCCTCTAGATAAGTAAATTTTAAGTGCCAAAAATACGCCAGAGACTAGGCTGAACACTGATATTTTGTGGAGTGGATAAGTAAAATAATGTATGCAAAAATGTTTTATAAACTACAAAGCAGTAAATAGACAACAGACGTAAAAAAGACTTGTAAGGGTTGCCATCTTGTAAAGGTTGTAAGACATCTTTAATAAGCTGCTGAACAGATTCATATTTCAAAGCACTTTACAAAATGAAAAAATGGGGATTTTTTAATATTGTGAATTTCCAGAACCTTTCTGGATGTCAGCAGTAATCATTAGAAAATAGTGAGATGATGGTGGACTGAGTCAGGAGGAGGCCCCAGATCTCCTTATGTTCCCAAGTAAAGCCCTCCCTTCCCAGCCTCTACCCTCCATCAGCATGAGTGAAGAGGAGAACACTGAGCTTGTATTCTTGGCAGGGCCTCTACACTAACCATTGCACCATCACTGCAAATACTCACAGCCTCACTACCCTTGGAGACCCTCAGAAGTAATCCAGTATGCATCCAACTCAGGAAGCACCAAATCCCAGCTTTTCCACCATTCCCATATGGCTCTGCACAACTCTCATCTGAACCACTCATCCCTCCCCAAGTCCCAAGTCCTCCCACTGTAGGCTCTGGAGCTCAAGGTACAGCATCAGCAAAATCCCTGTTTCCAAATGCTTCCTGCTGGGTGGCCTAGCACAGTGGTTTGTTTTTTTTCAGGTTTGTTTGTTTGTTTGTTTGTTTAAAAAAGGCTTTGTTGTTAGACCAACTTTAGACTTACAGAAAAGTTGAGAAGATAGTAAAGAGAGTTCTCATATACCCTGTATACAGTTTCAACTATTATTGACGTCTTACATAGTAACACCTTATTATTAACTGAATTCCATCCTTTGCTTCTTACTCTATTTCTACTATTACCATATCTTGGGGGGAATTTCAATGTCCTTGTAGGCAATCTTTTCAATTCACTGGCTTCACTTTCCAGACTGCTTCATCTCCAATTATCTTCTCCTTAACTCTAACTCAACCACTCCCTCATTTGGTTATACTCTAGATAGACCTTGCCATTACCAATAAATTAATCCCCCACCACAACCACATAGAATCATTCTCTGACCACTGACCCTATCTTTCCAGCTCTCTCCCTCTACTACTCTGAACTCCAACAATTTTTTGTCCTCCTGATTTCCTTGGTACATTGATCCTATAACCTGTTCACTCATTCCCCTCATGTCTAGACCTCCCTGAATATTAGCTTTTAGTGCATGATCTATCATTACAGTGCCTTCCTCACATACAACCTCTACTCCCTGTGTCATCATCTTTCATTAACTCACCTTGAAAAATAACCAAAATTGTGCTGCTTCTCACCATCTCCAGGCAACTCCCCTGATCTAAACTAAATTCATCTCTTGCCTGATTACTGTTATAGCCTACTAATTGGTTCCCCTGATCACTGAGACTTCCCCAGGCATCCAGTATAATATGCAAACTCCCTATTTCCCTTGCTCAGCTTTATTTTACCTCCTAGCACATACCGCCTGACATAATCTATATTTACATATTTGTTTCCTTTCTATTACCCCTCACAAGTAGGTAAGCTCCGTAAAAGAAAGGATCTCAGTTTTTATTTAATTCCCAGTGCCTGGAACAGTATGTAGTACACAGTGGTCATTTAATACATATTTGTTGAATGAGTGGTTGAATAAGTAAAGTGATTTCACAATGATTTCATGATCTAAATTCATATGACTAGAATGAGAGACCTGTGTAATTCAGACATCATAGGTGGGGCCATTGTTAACTACTCATGCACTGAGTGATCAGCCTTAAGCCCTTGCGAAAAACGCATCTTCACAACCTAAGATTTAATGCATGACTCCACAGCAAGCTTGGAGAACTATTTCTGGGAAGAAAGCATACAATGTTTCTTAGAGAAAGAAAAAGAAAGTATGTTCCAACTTTGGGAGAAGAGTATTTGAGAGTGGATACTAATACAGAAGGTGTAGGCTGTAAGAGGCCTCTGGAAAATAGGGTCATTTGGGCAGTAATGAAAGATAAGCTCAGATGCAGTGAGACTGAGTACCACGTGGTGCATATCAAACATTTATTTATTAAATACCTACTCCATGCAAGATACTGTGGTGGGTACCAAGACTGAAACACATTTAAACACGGATAAGACATATTCCTGTCTCCAGGGATTTATAATCTAATATAGCAAATTAAATATATGTTTAAATAACTGTAATAGAAAGTATAATATGAAGTATCAGAAAGGAAGAGAAAGTGAGAAGAAAGAGGCTTCACCGAGGCCTAATGACTGTTAGTGGAAATGAAGCAGCAGGTGGAGTCAAACGTGCTGCTAAAACTTTAAGCCTAAGGTTCCAGAAGAATTATGATGACAAGAACAGAAATGAGGAAAATCAGTTTGGCAAAGTTATAGGATCAGCTTGAAATTTCAGTAGACCATTGGATGAGTCATTGTCCACAGTCTCCCAAGACTGGCTGTGCTCAGGACAAAACTGCCTAAGGAGCCTCCAAAAAAAACTGACTCCTAAACCCCAGCCCACATATACTGTATCAGAATCTCTAGGAGTGGTGCATGTTGGTATTGTACATATTATGTATGTATGTATTTGAATGTCTATATGATACATATACATTATGTATATGTGCATATGTGGGTTTCTTAGATTGTTCTGATACAGCCAGTCCATGGACCATTATTTAGAAACCACTTGTTATTTACAGCTGAAAATACAGGGCTGATGAGAATATCAGGGGTCATTGTTGGAGAAGTCATAATTCTTTCAACCAATGATGACCTTATCCAGATACTAAGAATTGTCACTTCTGAGAATGGAAGAAAATCTGGATGATTTATAGCTTCACAAAAGTAGAATCACATTGGCATTCATGGGACAAAACGAAAGCACAAATAGGCATTCTGAAAACAGATTAAAAATAGTTGTTAGAAGAAAAAATAATAAACTACATTGATTCAATAAGAGAATGTATTTTCTATGCATAATAAAATATGGAGTCATTATCAAGTGTATCCATACCCCATATGCATATTTTCCTATGTTTTTTTTTCATTTTGAAACTTGGCAGTGTAACAGCATAATTATTCATTTCCTTCTCCAAATATTTTTGAAAAAGGGAATAGCTGTCTTAAAATAATGAATACTGAACTGAATGTTGCAGAACAGATACAGTGCCCAAAAAGACAGGTCTTGCTAATTAACCCAGTATTCATTAAAAATGAACAGCTCCTGCAGCTAAAACATAATTGTACTCAGGTTTAAAATGTATAATTAATAGGAGAAAGAATGTATTATTAAAATAAAATAATTTGTTAATGCAATGGTTAGACTGTGGCCTACTTGGGAAAAGTATAGGCTTAACTTTTACCGTCCACAGACCTAGTGTTTAATTCAAGTGTTTAACCAATACTTACATAACACTTATTATGTGTCAGGCATTCTCCTGAACACGTTACACACCTTAACTCATTTAGTGCTCTTAACGAAGTTTGCAGTAGACTCTGTCATTATGCCCGCTTTACGGTAGGTAACAAAGGCACGGTGAGAGTAAGAAGCTTGTCCAAGGACCACGACTAGAAAGGGAAGGATCCAGGCCATCCATCTCCAGAGTCCATGTTAAGGTAAAGCCATAGTGATGTGAATGTTTCTATTAATTTTGACTACATTTATTTTTTTATCTGAAAATGGGTAAAAGAAGTTAATTTTTGAATTCCAATGGTATGTCTAATGACCATATTAAAATAAACATATTTGGAGGATGAGGTGACTAAAGTATGTCATCCAGACATCTGATGAATGTGTGTATGTGTCTCTTATTTTAGGGTGGATTCCCCCAGAAGTAGTGAGACCCAAGCAGTTTATTTGGAAGGTGATCCCAGGGAGCATCAGAAGGGCAGTAGGTATATGAGGCTTTGGAAAAAAGATGAATAAAGTACATTACTGAGTAGGGGACTGTGGATCAAACCCACCAGGGAATTCTGGGAGGCCATGTAGAACATGCGCATTCCAGTTTGCTAATGCTGCCGTCATGCAAAATACCAGAAATGGATTCGCTTTTATAAAGGGGGCTTATTTGGTTACAAGTTTAGTCTTAACGCCATAAAAGCCTCCAAGCTAAGGCATCAACAATAGGGTACCTTCACTGAAGGATGGCCAATGGCTCCTGGAACACCTCTGTTGTCTGGGAAGGCACGTGATTGGCATATTCTTCCTTTGCTCCCAGGTTTGTGTTTTAAAATGGCATTCTCCAAAGTGTTGCTCTTGGGTCATTTTTGTCCTTTCTTTGATTCTCCAGAGCAAACTCTGTGCTAGCATCTCCAAAGCATCAGCAAGTGTCTGCTTTCAATGGCTGTCTCCAAAATGTCTCTCTTAGCTGCTCTCCAAAATGTCACTCTGAGCTGCCTTGAGGTCCTTCTATTTGTGAGCTCTTTTATAGGACTCCAGTGATAAAATCAACACCAACCCTGAATGGGCAGGGTCTATATCTCCATGGAAACAATTCAATCAAATGTTTCACCCACAGTTAATTGAGTCACATCTCCATGGAAACACTCAAAGGATTCCAACCCAATCAGCACTAATACATCTGCCCTCACAAGATTGCATTAAAGAACATGGCATTTTGGGGGACATAATACATCCAAACAGGCACAATGTATCTCCATGGCATGAGGGAGCTGGGGTATTTATCCACCAACTCCAGCTGGTCATTGGTTGAGCGCTCCTTCCCGGGACCATTAATAACTTACATTTCTCTTGCTGCCAGAGAAGGCCTTCAGGCAAAGAATGGCAGGTGTTTACAGTTGGAAACTGTGGGGTCAGCAGTCACACCAATTCTGAGTGTTCAGGGAATGTGGGCAGGGCATCAACAGCATCCCTTACACATTTTGATATGTTTCTCACTTCAAAGAAGAGACGATTTCCCATGAAGATGGCTATCATTATATAAAATTGTAATTCTATAAAGCTTGTACTCTTTTCCTATTTGTTTAAATTATACAACCTCAGACATAAAAAGCTCTTTTGAAAAAATATTTGCATATTAAAGTACAAGTTATTCCAGATATCATAATGCATTTGTAAAATTTTACAAAAGTTATGGTAAAGATAGTGGTAAAGTAAATTTCCACAAAATATGTCAGTACACAAACAGATTGACATGAAGAAAAAAGTGTGATAACATTTGAAACCCAGTTCTACTGAACTACATGATCTAGGACAAGTGATTTAACCTGTCTCTATCTGTTTTATGTGGAAAACAGAAATGATAATATTTACCTGACAGAACTGGCAATGAATACATATTCTTTGTCTTTGAAATATTTCTTTCTTTGAAGAATTAGTCTTCCTTCATTCTACAAGTCCCTGTCTACCATGATGCCTGGTCATGCCCCAATAGAGGGAGGCAAGAACAATCAGAATTTTTCCTGGGATTGAAGTACAGACTCAAAAAAAGAATTCTTATCTATGAGTTTGCCAAGATGACAAGAAGAAAGTATGACCAGGCCAGCAGCCATCTTGCCAGGTACATGGGGAAAGCCCATCTGCAAAAGAAATCAAGCAGATACAGGCAGGACTGAGAGAGAAAGAACCAGAACCCTTGACACTCCTGAATCTGGTCATGGCTGAAGCAAACATTGTCTCCTAAAATTCCCATTCAATTCCCTACGCTAAAGCTGGTTTGAGTTCAATCTCTTTCTCTTGATGCTGAAAGAGTCTTACCCCAGGCTTGTTAAAAGCATTGAATTGGAATCATATATTAAAAACCTCCCTCCTAGCACACTGTTTGGCATATAACAGGTGTTTGATGGATACTAGTTCTTCCCTATCCCAGCCCAGACAGTAGTTTCCCAGTTCCTGCCTCTGACTTGAGATTTAGATAGCTCCCACATTTTAAGTTTCTCTTTTTCCTTTGAGCTGGTCAGGTAGATGACTGCTGCAGAAACTGTCTCACTGGTAGAACCTACAACCCAATATACCATATGTTTTGCCTGAAAATCCCTTATTTCTAATGACTTCTAGGTTAAGATGGATATTTCTCCTGCAATACCTAACAAATTGGTGTGGGGTGGAGGTGGGGGATTAGCAGGTGTACAAAATTTCTCTCCGACAATACCTAATGAAACAACAGGAGAAATGTAAATAAATTAATTAATTAAAAATAAGAAGCAATAAAGTTAATCACAAGAGCAACCAAACAAGGAAAGTGATATAACCTAAGGCAATGGATTTCAGATATTGCCAGTCAATGAAAATAGAATATACTGGAGCAGAACACATCTCAGCTTCTGACATCACCCTCACCTCCCCAAAGCCCTACTGCTTAGTCAGCAATCTCAAAAAGTCTCTTGAATATTCCAAACTGGGAGAGAAGCAACAAACTGAACTGATAGCCTTGACTTTTTCCCCTTCTGACCAAGTAGAAGTGGAAACTGCTCTTGGAGACATGGGGGAAATAGAGCAAATGAGCAAAGTGAAGGTTCCAGTCCTTCCCTGAATTGAATAACTGAAATTGTAAGGATATCACAAAGAAAGGTGTATACCCCCAACTAGGTGGACTAAATCCTACATTTAATAAACATCCCTTATTACAGTTTAACATTCAAACTCTGATGAAGAATTAATGTGCCTATTTGTAATCACTTTCAAAACTATTAAATTAATTTAAAATAACTGTGTGCATGAATGTAGTACAGGTAGGAGGAGAAGAAAGAACTAAATCCTCATCTTCCAGTTAAATATGCACACTCCCCCAAAAAATAAATATGTATAATATTATATTAATATTTTATGTGTGTGTGTGTGTAAAGAATGAGTTGGAAGTGGTTGCCTCTGTGAAAGGGGAAATGGAGAGGAGTCACAAGAAAAAAACTTCTTAAAATTGTATAACCAGCTGACTCTTTAATTTACATGCATGTATAACTTGGATAAAAATAAAAACTTACAATAATAAAATAGAATTTAAAAGGTTACCAATAGACACACTTTCAAACTATTTTAATATTTTTCTATTTAAGATACAATCACTCCCCGGGAAACATACTTTCACTCCCTTTTCCTACTCACCAGTGACATCAGTCAAATGCATGTGTGTACTCCAGTGTAAGTAGTTCTGAAAGCAGACATTGTCCACTACACTAAACTTCATTGAGCTACTAATGTCTGCTGACCACTGGACTGAACAAACACCATTACTGGTCTGTGAGAGAAGAAGAGAATCACAAAAGAGATCAACAGCCCACAAAATGAATAAAAGTGTTTAACCAGAGTTGTTTTTCTCTTATGTAGTTTTTCATTCAACAGATGTGTTATAACTAAACAACCACACACTATTGTAGATATTTATATCAAATGCATGTTCATGAGTTTGCTAAATGGTGTCATGATCAGAAAGATTACAATGAACATTTGACTCACAAATGTTGGAATTGATAATAAAGCAAGAGTCTGAATCACTGAGTCAACATGCAAATCCACATTGCATATCATACTGGGTATATTCGTCTGAAAAAGTCTCTTTAAGATGCAGAATAGATGCTGGAAGGACAGTGAGATGGTACAAATACACGTTCACTGCCCTATTTACGGCAAACAGGATCTTGGTTGAATTCAATTAACATATATGTTATCAAGTGTTTTTTATGTGCACGGCATGGGCTGCACACCAATTCTGACTCTTACTGCCATCCTATCAATTCATCCCTGAGGGAGAAGTTGAGCCATTAAACATGTTCCCATTACAAAGCTCTATTAGGGCTATGTCTTCCCAATCAAGATATTAATTTTCAATCCTCCTTTATGCTTAAAAAAAAAAAAAAAGAAATGTCATAAGAAAATAAAGACCTCACCACTCTTGATGACAAAATATAGTTAAGTTCCTTTTTAATAGGCAAATTATTAAGGCAAAATTCTCCACCAATCTAATTACCAGAATTAGCCCCTTCAATGTGTCCATTGCAGTTGCTAAGAATTTTCCTGTTTTCTGCCTATGGGCACGCCAAAACCTGACCCTGGCTTTCCTCCTCTATGGCCTCCCCATCTTGTCTCCACAGCTGACGGAGCATGGCTGATGTCTGGGCTCTGAGTGAGAGGACTGCACTGCGGGGTGCATCTGTCACCCACTAATGACCAGTGTTGAAGGTCCCATTTGGCCCTCAGGGAAAGAGATCATGCTCTTCTCTTAGTGAGTCCTTCCTTCCAAATACTCCCAAGTGGCTTCTCTTGGAACCATGGGTGTGAACCTCATCTCCAAAACCCTCCCATCCCCTTGGCAGCTCCCATGTGGCTGAGGTCACTCCCTGCCCCTTTCTAACCTGCCACCCCTCTCCCAACCTGCCCAGGGACCTCCAGAATTCTCCATGCATTGGAAAAACTGAACTGACTCTCTAGTCTCAGAGAGACAACAAGTCCACACTCCTACCCCTTACTGACTGTGCCAGCTTGAATGTGCTATGTCCCCCAGAAAAAGCCATATTCTTTGATGCAGTCTTGTGGGGCAGACGTTTTGGTGCTGATTAGATTGGAATCCTTTGAGTGTTTCCATGGAGATGTAACCCACTCAACTGTAGCTGATAACTCTGATTGGATAATTTCCATGGAGGTGTGGCCCCACCCATTCAGGGTGGGTCTAAATTAAATCACCGAAGCCATATAAATGAGCTGACAAACAGAAGGAACTCAGTGCAGCTGACAGTGACATTTTGGAGAGGAGCTACAGCCAAGAGGGACACTGAAGAATGCACAGGAACTGAGAGAGGAGCTTCAGTTTACAGAGACATTTTGAAGATGGCCTTTGAAAGCAAACTGTTGCTCCGGAGAAGCTGAAAGAGGGCAAACACCCCAATAGCGACTGAGAGTGACATTTTTGAGGAGTTGACACCTAGAGAGGAACGTCCTGGAAGAAAGCCATTTTGAAACCAGAACTTTGGAGCAGACGCCAGCCATGTGCCTTCCCAGCTAACAGAGGTTTTCTGGACACCATTGGCCATCCTCCAGTGAAGGTACCCAATTGTTGATGCATTACCTTGGACACTTTATGGCCTTAAGACTGTAACTGCGTAACAAAATAAACCCTCTTTTATAAAAGCCAATCCATTTCTGGTGTTTTGCATTCTGGCAGCATTAGCAAACTAGAACACTGACACTTCTACATTAAGGAGAAGCATGCCTTTTATCTATAGAAGGAAATGGTTCACCAAAGTGGGTTCTCTCATACTACCGGCTGCCCCATAGGCCAACTCCAGTCTCCACCCTAGAATTTCTGGTATATTTTTCAATGACATTTTCTCTAGGTTAAAAATGAACAAAATTCAACTTAAAAAAATGAAACCTTGAGATTTCATCCATGCCAGGTATCCCATTTCAAACACAATTTAAGAAGGGATAAGCAGCAAATGTACTCTAAATAATATAACAACAAAGTAATGACAAATAAATTGGGTGCCAATGGCCTATGGTTTTTAGTTGGGTCCAGCCAATGGGAGACAGGAGCAAGGGATCAGAGAGTGGGAGAAGAAAGAGGTTGAGGTATTCATTTCTTTGGCTCACTACCTGCTAGGCAGTGGGTTAGCAGTGACAACATTTCTCTACTAAAGAGCACAGCTCCTGTCTGGAAGCCTTTTCCTATAGGCACAGCCTTCCCCAGAGTCTGGTAATTATTGCCCCTTCAAGCCAGGGGCAGGAAATTAACAGAAAAGTTAATGAAGATTCAGGTTCAGGGCCTTTCACTGGTAAAGGCTCACTCCAAGTATATGGGAGAAACTCCAGCAGTATGTTCAAATGGTCATGCATCATTTAGTATTCTTAATTTTTAATTCCTCTTCTAAAAGAGAGTATCCAAACCACCCAAGCTTCAGGCCCTGGCACTCAGCCTTGCTCCTGCCCCAGCTATTGTCAGTCCTGAAGTATTTCACACTCCCTTGCTACCTCCCTAACCCCGATGTTGTAAATAGTCCCTGCAAAAAAGTCTCTTCAATTTCCCCTTTGCAAAGAGCTATGTATTTCCTGCAGGACCCCCAGTGATGTAGATGTACAATCTCTTACCTGTCTCTTTTTTTATTTGTATTCCTTCCACCCAAAACTTGCTATTTCTCAGGCTAGACTGATAAACCAGAAAGTGTCTGATATTTGGAAAGAGCTATCTCTCTGAATGATTACTAACCTAGAGCTAAAACAGAAACATGATATTACAGTTTTCATAGGCTTGCCTCACAAACCCTTTAACCTGTAAAGGGTTAAAATATTAGAGATGCAGCATGACTTAGTAGAAAAAACACTCAATTGGAAGTCAGGAGACTTGATTTCTATTGTTAGTTCTGTCCCTGAGAATGTGACTTTGGATAAGCCACTTGAATATTCTGAGATTCAATTAGCTGGTATATAAAAAGGGGGCATGCATAAATGAATTAAATAAGTTCTTAAATTCCCTTCCAGCTAGAACAGTGCAAAATTATTTAAAAACTGTTTCCTCTTTTTCAAAGAATTTTGCTCTTAGGTAACAAAAATATAAAAATGAATTTATGCATTCTAGTAATGACACTAATATTAACTGGGTTGTCAAAAACCTCTGCAAGGGAGATTTGGCTTCTAGAAGGAGCCCAGGGTTTCTTTCTACCACTCCACCACCCCTGCTTATCCCATCTCCTCTCCAAGGGTCAGAGTCAAGGCAAGAAATGGCATCTCAACAAAGAGGAGTGTCAGCCTTGGTCAGCTGGAGTCTGAAGCATTGGTTGTATAGTCTCTAGATGATTCAAATGGGAATATAGGTTGCTATGTGGGATCATGATCTCTCCTCTTTTCTCTTCCTCTTGTTAGTCTTTCATTTATACAGCTAAAGCAGTCAGCAAACTGGGGTTCCCTTAGGGTCAGCCCTGCCATTTCTTTTTCTGTTGGCCCATCTCTCAAACATGGGCAGGGACCCCCTGGGCACTGTGACCTAGGAAACTCGTTCAAGCTATTGGAGGCAAATGTGCTCTGTCTTGCCAACCTGCTCTCTGATATCATTGTCCCTATTATCGGCATTGTGGCATTTGGGCCTATAGAAGCGGTAAATACTGATATTCGGGGTTGAGTTAAGAGAGAATGGGGCTAATGAGACCTCAGGATGCAAAGCTAGCAAATGGCAGATCTTGAATTCAAACTCATACCTTCTTGACTCCAGAGTCCAGCTGTTCCTGTTATACTCCTCTCCCCTACTAAGGGTAACATATTCAATCCAGATGGTCTTTCAATTATACAAAGTTAGTGCTGACCACAGCATTCACAAGGAATTTGATAATAAATGCAGTGTCTCGGTTGGAAACTGCAGCAATAACCTTTCAACAATTTATTGCAGTAAAAGTAAGTGGGAAGAAAATGGTTTTAATACTTAATCATGACTCAAAATGGTAAAATTCTGAAAGAAGCATGAAAAATAGATGGGCTATTATATTACTCAAATGACTAATATTTTTGAGAGTGAAAACTATTTTATGAGAATAAAATAGTTTTTGTTTGTTTTAGGATTAGGGGGATTTTTTTGGCTACTTTACTTCCAAATAGTGTGCAGAAATAAAATATGATAAAGGCATTTCTATACACACCATGTAATATTTTATACAAAACCAGTGCTACAGAAATAGGTATTGATATGAATAATTCATAGGCAAGAAATTACATGTTACTTCAGAAGCATTAATCTACAATTACTTTCACCCCCATTCAAGTGCTAAAACTTTTCAAAGTTGAAAGCAGGATGACAATATGCAGCAGCAGCATGGCCAATAATACAGGTTTCAAAGAGAAAATAGGGAATCTGTGTTTTGTCCTAAGAAAATCAAAACCATTTTAGGGAGACATGTGGCTTTGTTAAAATTGTTCAAGGCTGTCTCAGCTACATTGAAGTAGTTATTGAAATGGATAGTGATCACTGTGATGATAGTCCCAATCCACCTACAAAATAGCAGATGTGATTATTAAGTCATAGAAAAGTCTGCCTGTCAAGATACAAACAAAGCCTGAGAAATGCACAAGACTTCAGCTGCCAGTAGCATCACTTGTGCTACATGGAGAGGACTGGACAATAACTACTTGAGATGTATTCTCACATTTCACCCTATCAAACTCAGGATATGAAGCAACATGATCTGAACTTTAATATCTCTTAAAATAAAAGTAAAATTATAGGCCTGTAGCTAACTTAATACATGCTGTAACCATGATAATAAGCATCCAAAAAGCCATTCCTCCACTGATAAAGTAGGAAGAGCTGAATATGACTAATGCTGATTCATTCAAATATCTCCCAAACAATGGCATATGTGAGTATAATTAAAAAAAAAAAAAGTCAAGTCCTTAAATAGCATTGTGATTGCATATCTTGATTTTATACCAGTAGTTGGATGGCATGCTGGGCTGCAGCAAGGAGACACAACTCTGAGGGCAAAGGAGTTGGTCAGAGCTTTCTTTTCAAGACGAGTTGCAGGTGGGTCTTTGGGATCATAAGTTGGCGACACAAACCAAGTCAAATGCCTTGACTTTGTACAACACTGATTCTGTGATTAATTTCCTTCTGACAGCATAGTTATAAATTATTGCACTCCCCCTTAGCTCTCCCTTAATTTATAATTTATAAGATGTGAGAGAACCATTCCCTGCATCCTGAAGTGACTGTACCCTGAGATTGCCATAGTTTCATCATATTGTTGGTACAGATGTGATCACAGTAATAATGATAAAATTAACTTCATTGAGTCTTTCCTCCACTTACATCACACTGTATTGCATGCTCTTGGAGAATTTCCTCCAAGGAGAGTTCCCAGGAGGTATCTAATGAAAGTTTACCATCTTAACTTCTTCTCGGGACCCTTTTATTTATAAATGACAGCTGTCCATAAAGCCACCTAACAGTGGTACTTTACCACTTCTGCCCAGGTTTTCAGGTATCATTCTATTAATACCCCCATTACCAAAATGCTGTATGGTCCTGTACCAACTGGCTGGGGGTGGGGGGGGGGGGGGACACTCTATAGGCTGAGGTGATTTGTCCCAACTATGCTTCAACTTAAAATCTAAAACATTAGCCATGACCAGTATTGCTCATATAAGGTAGGAGAGAAAGAACTGAGCACAAACATAGCTGTGACATCTCTGGGCAGTCACCTGGCACAGGAAGGGGGCAGCCGCCTGGGAGTGGCTGCACTCCCACACGCAGGAAGGCTCACCAACTGGTCAGCCACACCGGACACGCCACACAGATGCAGATATCAACCAGCACCAACCACAAGCCCTGTAGAGGTGTGCTCCACTCTGGGTATGCCCAAAATGTGAAAATCCAAATAATCAAAACAGCCAAAGTAGAGGAAGGTTGATTGTTTTATAAAAAGAGCAATCATAGGCTGCCTTTAAGTGGTCAACTGTCCAACTGCATCGAAAAATAGCACTTGGTTTACACAGAACTGTCGGAACAGCTCTGTTGTGTAAAGCAAAATGAATCACGTCTTGAAAAGGTTTGTCCCAAGGCCACAGGTACTTAGATTGGGAAGCAAGACGATAGTTCTGGTGAATTTAAGTTTCCAGTCTTAAAGTAATGAGATTCAAATATGATATTGGTAGATTTTCTCCCCTATTGATGGTGCCCTAGAGTTTTGGGGAAGCCAAGATGGAGGCAGAATAACTGCTCTCACTTTAGCTTAGAGCCTGCAGAGACCCTACCGGCATTGCCAATGACTGTTGGAAGCTAGCACGGCCAATCTGCAGCAGAGAATCCAGGGACAGGGATGCCCCCAGAGGAAAAGAAGTCAGCACCATGGAAATTATGGGCTGAAGAAGGAGAAGAGCCAGGGAGGGATGAAACCAAGGGTGTAATGAAGCCAACACTGTTCATGTCTCCTCCAAGTCTGGGGCAAGAGGAAGCACTAGGACAGAGGGTTGCAGGTCCTTGCTGTAGGCCATCGGCAGGTACTGGAAAAGTGAGCGCCAGGGGAACACAGGCAGGCACTGACACTGCTGCAGTCGATAAAGATGTTATGAGGGATGGCACTTCAAATGTCCTTAAATAATACCCTCCAATTTGGTACAGAAGAATAAAGAGTTCCCAAGAACATACAAAAAGGGGAAGGGGCATTAGCATGGACATACTGAGGAGGCGGAATTGGGAGAGGGTAGCAGCATGGATCTTAAGAAATGGCCTTTTCCATGTAGTCAATTTTTTAAGGAGAAGGAGCATCCCATTTATCCCAGGATTTTTGTATTTGCATGAACTAATCATTTCATTGTACACAGATCTGACGAAACTCTCACTACGAAGTGAAAAGCCTTTGGCTTAGGAAGGAGGCAGACGACTTGGGTAATTAGAGAAAAGTCCTAAATAACATTAAGTTTTAGAAAATAAGAACAATTAGCAAAGGCTAACATTTAAAAAACTCACTATGTAGAAAAGGAATCAACAAATTTGCCCTTAAATCAAGTCAAATGCCTACTAAGTATGAGGCACATAAGGCTTCTTCCAAGGATACATTTGTAGAAAGTCTCAAGCAGTGGCCTTCAAAGGGGTTGTATATCATAATCACCTATGACATTTCTTTAAAAACACAGATGCCTGAGCCTAGTACTCAGAAGTTTTGATTTAGAATCTTCAGGGGTTGATTCCCAAGTTCTTGTATTTTTTACGATCCGCAGGTAATCCTAACATGCACCTTAGACTTGGACCATGAACCTCAGGTGGAGAACAGAATGAACTATGAGTCGTAAGTGTTTATGTAATCTGACTGTGCAAGGTGGCTGGGAAGAGAGGGAAAGGATGGCAGGACAACCAGAAATGACCTTGTGGCCAGAAAATAAAACATTATAGAAGAAGAAAGAACAGAACATGACAATGTCAATGATGAACATGAGCACTCCCATGATGCCAGAGAAAGCTTGGATACCTATAAACCTAAATCAGCAGGCAAGTGAGAAATGCCACATAGGATTCAAGGAAACGGGACAGACTGCAGCATGAGCATTAACAAGGCAGATCACAGAATTAAGAAAAACTTAGAGGAAGAACTTCCCAAGGAGTTAAACAACCGTAATCGGACAGCAGCAACTTGGTGGCATACAGAATGGAGGAGTATTTATTAGCTTCATGTACCAGGCACTGATTGAATGTTGAATATGGAGAGCTTTGTTGACTGAATTTATTAACATCACTCTGTGCCAGTAGTACTCATAAGAAATTTGTTTAGGGAAAGAGCAGCACTTGATTTAGTGGTTTCTAGCTATAAAGCATGCTAAACAAAGAAGATTTATAAAAACCTTAATCCTTCAGGCCAACAACAGGCTGTGTGGTGGCAATATTTTTATGCTCCAGGAATATATATGAAAGAGCAACCCAGGTGCTTTCTGCTCCCCCTGAAAAACATCAGACTCACAAGATATAACTTGTAACGGAAGGCGAAATTATTTTAGTTTTAATTGTGCACAGGTTCTGAAGTATTAAACAACCAAAATGGACTAAAAGGGTTATTGTGGAGGTCTTTAGGATTCTCACTTTCTGGAACTTTGCAATACTTCATGGATCTCTCCTACATTCATGAATCTCTAAATGTTGAGTAATAAAAAATAGAAATGATATCCTTTTCTGCATCAAAGCTATTTATTGAGCCTATCTGTGGTGGTTTGGAGCTATGTACCCAGAAAAGCATGTTCTTAAACTTAATCCATTCCTGTGGCTGTAAACTCTTGCAAATAGGACCTTTAGATAAAGTTACTTCAGCTAAGATGTGGCCCAGATGAATCAGGATGGATCTTAATCCTATTACTGAAGGACTTATAGGGAAGGTCACAGAAAGAGAGAAAGCTAGAGAGGCAGCCAGAAGCTAAACATCTTCAGAACACAAAAGAGAAGGCAGAAGCCAGGAGAGGCTGCCACATGTGGTGTTGCCATGTGACAGACAAGCCAAGGACCAAGGACTGCTGGAAGCCAGCCCCAAAATGCCATAATCTTCTGGAAGAAAGCATCACCTTGATGATGCCTTGATGTTGGACTTCTCCTAACCTCAAAACCATGAGTGAATAAATTTCCATTGTTTAAGCCAGCCCATTGCATGGTATTTGCTTCAGCAGCCAGGAAACTAAAACACTGTCCTAAGTGTTAGCATAATCCTAGGTGTTTGGGAGGATATAGAAGTAGCAAAACACTTGACCCTTGTCCTCAATGATTTTATATTTTAATCGAGTAGATAAGTGCAACACATTTGAAAGAATAGCAAAAAATGAAAGACAATATATATTGAGTTTTTCCATTCTAAAACATTGCTAAGTATAGCATGCATAAATTTCTTGGTAAAACAATTTGGGGTCAGGGGCAGGGGGTGGAGAGGAAGTATATTAAATATCCATAGTGATTTTGACATGCTACAATTTCAGTGAAAAGACAAATCGAAATGAGAAATCAAAATCAAAATTGCCCTTCAAACTTCAGCTCATATTTAGTATTGTCTGTCTCAAATACTAGGTGTTCCCTAGAACTTTACTTATCTTTTTATGTGAAAACCTGGCTCCTCAAGTATACTATAAACCTCCAATGGGAGTAATAGTGATTCAAACTGGTGGTTCTCAAACTTTGTTGCAAATGAGACTCACCTGGGGAGATCTTTAAAGTCTCAATGCCCAGGCCACTTGCCAACTAAATCAGAATTTCCAGGGGATAGAATCCAAGCTTTAGTAGTTTGCAATGTTTCCTGAGCAATTCCAGTGTGAAGACAAGGTGAGAACCAATGTTTCAGACCCTTCCCTATCACCAATCTCTAATAGCATATTTTTTTCAGTAAGTGTTTATTGTTGATATTTTTTGGAGGATTCTGGGGGGGATTTTTAATCATCCTATATCTCACCCTTTTTCCTTTTGGAGTTCCTAATTGAGAAAGCTAGGTATGAGTCTGAGGGATATGACTCCCAGGTAATGTACCAGAGGGAAGACATAGAATTTGATCAAGATGAAGATCAGTGCTTGCTCATCAATTACCTCATGCCCAAACAGAAGGCCTACGAAGAAGAATGACAGGTTGAGGATTCCATAAAAAGGAGAAAGGAAGGTAGGAAGGGAAAGAGAAAGACTGACTGTAAATTAAGCTACAATTAAAATCATAAACTTTAAGAATAACTAGAAACATTAAAGAAATAAAAGACTTTCATAATTCCAAAGTCAAATTCAAAATTAATCTATGCAGCAATATTCTGTAATTAGAAGAATAACAAGTGACCACAGCCAATGTATTATTAAATTCTTGACAAATTACCCTGTGCTTCAGAGTTCCCACTGTGATACAAAAAGGCCTTATTTCACATGAAATATAACTGACCTCAATAAATTCCCATCATTCACACCTTATTATTTTTGTGATCAACACATTAGTCTATTTTGTTCAAGCTTAGCTGTCTTCTCAAACTTTTTTTTTTCCTATTTATTGCAATACATTGTATGTACCCCACCCACCACCACCACCACCACCAAACACTACAACTCTCCATAATCAATCTGATAGGACTATTATCATCTCTAATGTCAGTCATACTTTCTTGGAACTAAAACAAAACTAAAATGTCTCTTGTTATGGAAATTTCCATAAGGTAAGACAGTAAGTACAGCACTAAAAGGCATGGCCATAGAGGCACAGCCCTTAAGTCCAGTACCATTCTGCCACCTGCTAGAGTTATTTTGGAAAAGTTATGTTTTCTCCTCAGAACTTCCTTTTATTAATCAGACATGGGGTACTCGTAATACCTGTCTACCTATTCCACTGGTTTGTTATTAAGAATCACATGACTTTCTTTTTTTAAAAAAAAATATGCATTTTATTTAAGGTCTTGCAACCCCCAAAATTGTTAATATGTAGTTCAATAATACAGTTTATTTAAAATAACAAATTAGGCTACTTTTTTAGAGAAGTTGTAGGTTTACAGAAAAATCATGCAAAAAATACAGTGTTCTCTACCTACTGCCCCCCACACACAGTTTTTCCTACTACTAACACTTTGTATTAGTCTGTTGCATTTGTTACAATGGCTGAAACACCATTATTATAATTATACTATTACCTCCAGTCCATGGTTTACATTAAGATTCACTGTTCCTGATGTACAGTCATTGTTTCTTTGAGTTTTATTCTAATAACATAGAGACAACCTAAGATATCCCCTTTTAACTATATTTAAATACATATTTCACTGCTGTTAATTAAATTGATAATGTTGTGCTACCATCACTACTATCCATTATGAAAGTGTTTCCATTGTCCAATATAGAAACTCTGTACCAACTAAACATTAATTCCCCATTCCCTTCTCCCACTCTAGCTGCTGGTGATTTGTATTCTAGTTTCTGACTCTTTGAATTTACTTAACCTAATTATTTCATGTCAATGAGATTATACAACATTTGTCCTTTTGTGTCTGGCTTATTTCACTTGACGTGATGTCTTCAAAATTCATTCGTGTTGTCACATGTATCAGAACTTCAGTTCTTTCCATGGCTGAAAAATCTTCCATTGCATATATATACCATATTTTGTTTATCCATCTGTTGATGGACACTTAGATTTCTTACATACTTTGGATATTGTGAATAATGCCACTATGCACATCAGTATGCAAATATCTGTTCCAGTTCCTGCCTTCATTTCTTTGGGTATATACCTAGAAGTGTGATTGCCAGGGCATATGGTAATTCTGTGCTTAACTTTCTGAGGAACCACCAACCTGCTACCCACAGTGGCTGCACCATTTTACATTCCCGATAAAAATGAATGTGTTCCTATTTCTCCACATCCTCTCCACAACTTGTTATTTTTTTACTTATTTTAAGAGTAGCTATCTAATGGGTGTGAAATGGTATCTCATTGTGGTTTTGATTTGCATTTCTCTAATGGCCAATGGTTTTGAGCATCTTTTCATGTGATTTTTGGTCATTAGTATATATTCTTACTCAAGTCTTTTGCCAATTTGTTAAATGGATTATTTGTCTTTTTGTCATTGAGTTGTAGGATTTCTTTATATATTCTGGATATTAAACCCGTATCGGATATGTGGTTTCCAAACATTTTCTCCCATTCTGTAGGTTGTCCTTTTACTTTCATGATAAAGTCCTTTGCTGCATGAAAAGATTTTCATTTTGATGAAGTCCCAATTATCTAGTTTTTCTTTCATTCCTCATGCTTTGGGTGCTAAGTCTAAGAAAATGTTAGCTAAAACAAAGTCCTGTAAAATGATTCCCTAGGTTTTCTTCTAGGAGTTTTATAGTTTTAGATCTTACATTTAGGTCTTTGACCCATTAAGAGTTAATTTTTGTATATGGTATGAGGCAGGGGTCCTCCTGCATTCTTTTGCATATGGTTATCCAGTTTTCCTAGTGCCATTTGTTGAAGAGTATTCTTTCCTGATTGGGTGAACTTGGCACCCAAATCAAATATCACTTTGCCATATATGTGATGGTTAATTTTGGAACACTCAGTTTGATTCCATTGGTCTATATGTCTGTCCTTGTTTCAGTATCATGCTGTTTTGATTATTGTAGCTTTGTAATAAGTTGTAACATCAGGAAGCATGAGTCCTCAAACTTTATTCTTTTTCAAAATGGTTTTGGCTATTCTGGCCCACTTATCCTTCCATATCTGTTTGATGATTTGTGCTTTCCATTTCTGCAAAGAAGGCTGTTGGAATTTTGATTTGGACTGCATTTAATCTGTAAATCACTTTGTGTAGCATTGACATCTTAACAATATTTTGTCTTCCAATCCATGAACATGGAATGTCCTTCCATTTTTTAGGTCTTCTTTGATTTCTTTTAGCAATGTTTTGTATTTTTCTCTGTACAAGTCCTATACATCCTTGTTTAGATTTATCCCAAAATATTTGATTCTTTTAGTTGCTATTGTAAATGGAATATTTATCTTGATTTCTTCTTCCAATTGTTTATTACTAGTGTTAGAAACATTACTGATTTCTGAGTGTTGATCTTGTACCCTGCCACTTTGCTGACTTCATTTATTAGTTCCAGTTGTTTTGTTATGGATTTTTCATGCCATCTGCAAATAGGGAAAGTTTTATTTCTTCCTTTCCAATTTAGATACCTTTTATTTGTTTTCTTCTCTAACTACTCTAGCTAGAACTTCCAGTAGATTAACAGTGGTGATAGTTGCCTTCCTTTTAGTCTTTCACCATTAAGTATGATGTTAGCTGCTGGTTTTTCATATATGCCCTTTATCATGTTGAGGAAGTTACCTTCCATTTCCAGTTTCCTAAGTAAATGAAGCTATTTTAAAAATGAACTTTAAACTTCTCAGGTAAGATGATGGAATGACACCGAATTACAGAGCCTTCCATCTCTAATACTAACAAATTGAAGAATAAATAATAGAAGCCAGCCTCCCACACACACACAAAAATTCATTAATAGCAACCAAAAATGAAATGGGCACAATCGAATAGCACAAAATTCAAAGGTGGAAATTTCTTACAAGCTGAATTTGGAGAATGAGCTGGATGTGCACCCCCAAGGGTTCATGTGATAGTTCAGCAAAACTCTTGAGACCAGAGCTCTGTTCTCCAAAGATGTTTCTCCCTGTCTCCCAACCCCCAAAACCTCAGGCCATAGAAAAGCAGTTGAAACACAATATCCAACCATTAAATTCTAGTTCAGAAAAATATAAGTGGAAAGAAGAAAAAAAAAAGTTAAGGATTATACCAATAATATATCAGAGCAAATAGAAATTCTGGTTAGGGTTGGACACATTAAATAGGAGCTAAATGCAAGGAATCACCAGAAGGATCATACAAACAGATAGAAAGAAAAAAAAGTGAAAAGAAGAAGAAGAAGAAAAGAAGGAAGAAATGGGTGAAAGAGAAAAGGGGGAGAGGATGGAGGAGAAGGAAATGAGGGAAGGAAGGAGGGAGAGTGGAAGGGAAGAAAGATATCAAACTCCGAGTCCATAACCTCTATCTGATAACTTATGGTCTCTACATCAGATTCAGATGTGCTGCCTCTTGACTGAGAGACCCAGGAACTGAGAAGACCAGTTATCTTCCCTCACCCACACCCAACATGCAGTGGTGGGACAAGAGTGAGATAACCACAGTAAACTCTCTCATTCAGAAAGAGGAAAGATGGAAACACATATCAGACCAGCCGATTACAATCCTGAAATCCTGCTGGGAAGATACTATGAGAGGTTCAGAACCTGGAGTGCAGAATATTCTTTCATTTAGCTCTTATTCTGCAACCTTGGAGGAGCAGTTCACCTGCCCATTGTAACCCATGGATCCTAGCTGCACCCTCTGGAAGGGCCTTCCTTTTCAATTAATCTATCTTGTTACATCTGAAGAGGACACTGAAACATACACCCTCCTTGTGGCCTGATGGTCCTTTTGGCAATCCTAAAGTTTTCAGTTATTAAGACTTGGGAGTCATCCACTTCTGCAGCCAAACTTATTCTAAGCTGATTAATAGAGAAACCTAAAACAACCATGGTTTAAATAAGACAGAACTGTATTTTCTCTATCACAAAGCAGTCCAGAAGCTTGTGGTTCAGAGATGATATGTCAATTCTACTCCACAACAGCAGACATAAACTTAGGCATCTCCTAACTTGTCATTCTGCCATCCCTAGAGCATTGACCTCATCTTCCTGATCCCTGACTCACCACCACATCATGTTCCAAGCATAGAACGAAGAAAGGAAGAAAAAACAAAAAGCCTTTATCTAAAGGCACTCCTGGAAGTAGAATGTATCACTTCAGCTCACATCCTATTGACCAGAACTTAGTTATATGGCAACACCCATCTGTAAGGGAGTCCAAATATATGGGTTTTATTCTGGGTGACAATATGCCCAAGCAAAAATCAAGTGTTCTACTACTGTAGAAAAATGGGAGAAAGCTACTGGGGATAACTAGTAATGCATGCCATAGAGCCACATCCCACTCTGCCAACTCAGACTCTCAGATCAGAAACTGAATCTGTCACCAGCTCATTGTTTTCTAGTAGTGATTCAGCATGACTCTAGATTTTGTCTTTATGTCACAATTTGTACAAGTATGATAGGAAAGGCCTAAGGCAGTTTCATCAAGTCAATAGAACTTGCATTAGGCCTTTAGGGATAGACAGAAAGGAAGAAAGCATCCAAGATTGGGGAACATGGAAGATGAGGCCTGGAGGTTTATTGTAAGTTGGATTCCCTGGAAATCAGACTCTGATTACATGCAGAAAGTTTCTTGGGACTTGCTCTTGGAATCAATACCTGTGAAAGAATGAAGATGGAGGATTAAGCAGAGGGAGCAGTTGAACTTCAATACAGTTGCCATAAAGGATTTAGCCAAGCCTACGGGAAGCTCTGGAGCTGCAATGGCTCTTCAAAGTTTCCCAAGTGAACAATAGAATCAAACCTTTGTTCCCCCAAAAGGACCAGTAATTAAAAGTAGGCTGCTCAGGCCAGGCAGCTCTTCCCAACTGGCAATTCCTGTAGAGGGACTCTGCCAGGAGTCATTGCTGGCAACACTTTTGGTGGTTGTGGAGGATCGAGGTGGTGCACCACAATATCCTCTCCAAAGTAGACACAAACACAGCTTAGTCAACAGTATTTGAGGAGATGCATTTGGCCAGAGTGAAAAGATTGTGCAGAGTAAAGATAGCAAAGTTAAGGGATCCTTCAATATGTCCCCCCATTGGGACTACAAAATAAAGTCCAAACTCGTAGCTTGATCACCAAGACTCTTCAGAGTTCAGCACCAACCTTATTTTCCAGTCTTATTTCCCTTGACTCTGTTTCATACAGTGTATAGATGAATCAAAGTAAATCACCTGATAAAGTATTAGAGTTGTGTATATATTTATTATTGAGAACCTAGTAACAAAATTAACAGGAGAGTCTTCAGAGCATTTCTGCGTATGATTTTCACATCTAAAGGAAAAGTCTGGGAGGTTCTTTGTCCAAGATTCAGCAGGGTAAAGTGTCATGTTTAGAGTCTTTGAGAAGGATAAACTGCTTTGAAGTTCTGTAGCAGTGGTTCCCAAAAGAGAATGATTTGCCCCTTAGGGGACATTTGTCAATGTCTGGTGACATTTTTGTTGTCACAACTGGGAGTGGGTGTTGCCAGAGAGGCTGTTAAACATCTTACAATGCAAAGGACAATCACATCACTGCAATGTCAATAGTACCAACATTGGGAAATTCGGCTCTACAAGTCCAAGGAATGGCACGAAAGAAATATGGAGATACAGAGTTACAAAAAACAGTTCTTAAAATATGGAGACACAGAGTTAGAAAAACAACAGTTAATTTAAGTGGGGAGGGTAGTATGCTATCGGCATAGAGCCCAAGAGAAATCAAAGGCAGGACTGCACCTGCCTCTGTTTCCTCAGCCCCCATACTCTACCCACGCTCTTTTCCATGTGTCCCCACAGGCTCTCTTGGATCCTGACGGGAATGGTGCCAAAAAGCCAGATGGCTTTGCCTCTCAGCCTCTGTTTGTCCACTCCTCTCTGGACTTGTTAACTCAACACAAGTAATTGTAATTACCATGGTTATTTTCAACTTCGTGACAGATACTCCTTGATTGAACAGTACATCCTTACTGCAACAAGTAAATAAATAAATAAAAAGAAATAAAACACTTGAAATATCCCAAACATTAAGTCCTTGGCAGTGAGTGCTTCAATTTCATGTCAGGGAGCCTGGGCTTGGCATGGAGGGGAAATGCAACAGAGCATGCTATCGAAATAACTAGGTCAATTTTCAGCTTCTTCTTGGAAGGCTTTCTGCTCTTTTTCTCCCCTCCCTGCTGGGCCCTCAGCCTGTCTGTGCCAGTCACCTTCATTTAAAATAACTGGCTCTCTCACCCAACAACTCAAAGCCCAGAGGCCCCTGGGATTGAACAAATTGCCCACTCACCTTGAATCAAAGAGTACAGTCCTGCTCCTTCAATTTGGGCATCTGGAATCGATGACACCTACAGTATGTGAGCACTAGACCACCTGGCAGAGAAAGAAATTTTATGTGATACCTGCTGGCACTCTGGGCTTAGTCCACTGACTCCATCAGAGCATGCCATAGGATCCCAGGAACAGCTAGGTTCTACTCTGTACTTAAGGACATAGTTTCAGGCTTATGTCAGTTGCAAAGACATGATTTATCAGACTTGTACAAAATCAAACAATAAAACTGAAAATAAGCCCAAAATATCAGGTCTGAGAAATCCAAAAACCCTTGGAAAAACCATATGTGAGGAAAGATTCTTTTCAACCAGACCTGTCCAGAACATAGTATCCAGCCTTTGGATAAGGATGTGGTGTGAGTAAAGACATCTATTATAGAAGTTCTCACAGTTCTTCAGATATTTGTTTACACATCACTCTTTATTCCCAAACATCAAGAAGCCCAAGGGATGGAGCTTATTTTATTCATCTTGCAAGATGCAGCAAAATGCTTCACATGTACTAGGTGCTTAATAAATTGATTGATTCTTCAACCTTTTCTTGCAGTTTTCTTTCCAAGACTACCCTCATTCTCCCAACAGCCCCTGTCAGTCAGCACTTCCTGGCCCCAGGACCTCAGCCGCTCCACATGCCCAGTGTGTGAAACAAGTCTGCTCTGTATCAGCTGGCCACCACTCAGACAATCAGTTGGCCAGTCTTAACAAACCACGTGGGGTTTGTGTCCTAATGAATAGCAATCCCCCATCTTCACTTTTTAAAATCATTTTCTTTTAATTTTTATTGTGCTAATATATATTTTATATATATATATATCACAAAATTTCCCATTTTAACCACCCCACTTTCACTTTTAATAGTGATGTTTTGAAGAAAATACCTGTCTTTATTCTCTTACTCACTGGTAAGCATCTAAAACTTCTAAATTCAGATGCTTCCAAACTCTTTCTAACCCAGTGCCCTACAGCTAGTAGATGCTTATAACCACTTGTTGAACAAACACTGACTTCATTAAAGAGATAACCCTCTTACAACATCAGAGGGTCATGTCACTAAATAAATGCATTTTTATATTAATTTATTTTGTGGAGCAAGCACATAATGAGTCCCACTCAAATTCTTCCCAAGAAGATAAACAAATAAAGACAAATAAGGGATGAATCACATTAAAAATCACAGCCCCACTTTCAATAACAACCTTCCAACCATGGAATTATTAGCACAATAAAAATTAAAAGAAAAAATTAAAAGAAAATAATTATTTACTCCTAAAGGAAGCATTTGGGTATGAATTTTTTACAGTAGGACAAATTTTTTTAAAATTCTATTCAAACTTGACATATAATCTGTCAGTGATGAGTTCTTGAGTAAATGAGGGTACAAAGTTTCTTTGTTAGAAGTGAAAGCTTGGAGAAGATTTAAGCAAGTATTGCAAAGACCTAGAGGATGAGAGAATAGCATGGAATCAAGACAGCAAAGGAACCCAGTGCCTGAATCATCAAAGAAGATAACAGGCAAGGTGGAGTAGTGAGTCAAGAGAGAACAAATGAAATGTCATAGCCAAGGAAGCAAAGCAACATAAGTAGTGTCTATAAAATTGGAGAGTTAGGTGAGGTTGTCTCTAATATTCTATCATTCCCCAAACATGTAGACACCATTTTCAGTTTCTGCTCCATGTTTTTCTCCTAATACTGTCTCCTTTTGTTTGCTCCAGAAATATTTGCCACAGTAGAATACAGTGATGACTTAGATCACAATCCTTTGGAAATAAACCTAAAGTTCTCAGAATATGAGAAGTTATTAGAAAATTGCTTCTATAAACCCACAGTGAAAGCTTTAAGACCTAATTTTAAAAAGATACATGATGTGTATTGTGATAAAAATTATAGAACTCATAAAAACATTTTCCTCAAGACTACTCTAACTAATGGAATTTTTAAAATTACTACATGGTGCTAAATAATAACAAAGGGAAATGGAATCAACATTTATTGAATTCCAAATCCATCTCACACAATGCTGAGTCCAAGTCATGACTGTCCTCTATTATGCCCTGTGTAGGCATATCTCGAGGAAACAATGTGCCAGCCATTTTGCTGGATGTTTTATGAGCGTGAGAACATGTAGACTTCCTAATAATCCTCTGAGAGAAATGTTACCATCCCTAGTTTATACCTGGAGAAAGAAGAGCCAGAGAAATTAGTAAATTTCTCTAAGCACATATAGTATGTTACTAGCACCACCAGGATTTGAACTCTGATTCTTCTAATCTCAAACCCACAAGCCTAATATTGTCAGTAGATCCCATGTTTTGAAATTCCACAGACCAGTAAAATTTCAAAAAACATAGTCCTATTTTCCTCACATGACCTCAAATGGTGAAAATTTGAAACAGATGGTGAAAACTTCAGACTGGCACTGTTCTAAGGACTTGCACTTGGGAATTACCACTGCAAAACCAGTCTCCTTATTGTGCAATGGCAACTATGTCCCTCTGCCTAGGATTGGTAGTTGATCTACAGTTGGATCCACAGATGAAGACCTAAAACAGCTATCAGAGCCAGGTTTGTTAACCTCCAGCTATTAACATAGATCAAGATGTTCAGGAGAACATGAGAAAATTTTTAATTTGCATGGAGAAGGAGCGGAACCTACAAATAAGTTCAAACCAACATGCATAGTGACTTTGTGGCTACTTTAAAGTGAAGATATTGCTGTTTGTTAATGTTCTATATAAACTCTTACTCTGACCAAAGACATTTCTGTATTGTAAACATTTACAATAACTGGTGCTGAATAAGGAAATCCATATGTTCTGCTTGGAATTTGGGATTTACATTAAGCTTTGTAAATTTTCACAAAATCTGTACTGATTGAAGGGCACATAATTTAGTAGAAAACCCATGTGGACAGGAGATCTGGGTCTCCCCCTGGGTCTTTCACTCAATCTGTGACTCCTAGCAAATCACTAGATATCTGTTGGTCTCATCTCCTCATGGTAAAATAGAGAAGACTGAGAACATCACTCTCCAAGCTTCTCTTCAGCTGCATTAATCTCTACTTGCAATATCTGAACTAATGGTTTATTTATTGCTTTTAGTCTTCTCTTTTAAATTTTATAAGTAATTCTTTGATGCTGTAAATAAGTTGAAAAATAGATCAAACATTTGAAGAAGAAACAATAAATAATAATCTCACCACCCAGAAACAACAATTCTAACAATATTAATAGTTTTCCAAGTACATTTTACATGGGTTATAAAGCTTTGCATGTAAACTTTTGTGCCTGTTTTCTCCTGATGTCATATTAAGAATTTTCCCAGTATTGTCTAATGTTTTCTGAAATATACCTTTTAAAAGACATTACGTATCATTATAAAATTAGTATATGTTTATTATGGAATGTCTGGAAACTGACAGAAAATAATAAAGAAAAAAACTTTGTATTTTCAAGGGTCAATTCCTGCTAGCAACATTCCAGATATATATTATACAAATTTTCCATATTAATTCTTCTACATCATATACCAGCTGTTTCGTATTTCACCATAAGAAACGACCAAAGGTATATATGCAATCCCACGTTGTTGTTGCACACTTAGGTTTTTAATTGAGTCTAATATTTTTAAATGTTACTATTGCTATTTTATTAATAATGCATTTTATTAATATACATTTTAACATTTCAGATTTAAAAGCTGTTTGTTTGCTATAACAATTACAGCTAATACTACTGAGCACTCTCTACTAGGCATTGTTCCAAGTATTTTACATATACTATTGCATTTAATCCTCATGGAAACCCTATCAGGTAGGCACTATTTTTATCCCCATTTTACAGATGAGGAAACTGAGGCTTGGCAAGCTCAGGACCTTGCCTCAAGCCACATGGTTGGCAAGTGCCACGATGGGAGCCAGGATTGAAACCTGTCAAGCAGCAGAATTCAGGCTCTGAACCAGGAGACTGTGTTGTTTCCTCGGGACGCCAGACAGTAGGTGCTATCGTTTGCTTGTTTTTATTAAATCTCACTTAGTCGTCTGAACAACACTGAGAAGTGGGACTTGTTATCTCCAATTAGGAAATTAAAAAACTGAAACATAATGAAGTTACATAACCATGCTAAGATACCAAAGCTAGCTAGTGACAGAAACGGACCAGAATCATATGCTGATAACTCAACATGTATGTGGTAGAGTTTGATACACTTTATTTATTGGTTTAATGGATATATATGGTTTATTTTATGCTTTAGTTCTTTAAGTTTTCTGGTTTTCTTTTTTTTCTCTTTTTGTTAGGTTTTCTTTTCTTTGATATACTCTAATATACAAAAAGTATATGTCTTGTTTTTTGTTTTGTTATTGGAAACTTTACATTTTTCCCATCCTTAGACTCACCTTCTACTTTTCAGAATCAAGAATAAAAGAGCATCTTTTTAATTTTCTCTTTTATAAGGCATGAGGGGTACATTTACCCCACCAACACCTGCTCCCTCAGTGTCTACTTCTCAATCTTTTTTTTTTTTTTATTTTGAAATAAATTCAAAGTTATAGGAACAGTTGCAAAAACAATACTAACCCCATACACAGAATTCCATCATACCCTGACCCCCCTCCCCGGATAGCTCAATCCACCAACTTTAACATGCTGTCACATCGCTATTTCTTTCCCTCCCTATCTTTCATCCATCATCTATTGCTCTGTCTTCTGAACATAAGAGAGCTAGCTGCACACATCCTTGAACATACACTATAATTCACATATACACTTCCCATGAACAAGAACATTCTTTTATGCAATCCCATTAAGCGCAGCCAAGAAGTACAAGAGATTCAACAATGATACAAAGCTTACATTCCATATTTCCTTTTCCTTATGTCTCAGCTGTGTCCCTTTGAGCCACCTGTCCTCTATCCTCCAATCCCATCCAAGTTCATCCTTGGCATTCAATTGTCATCTATTTAGACTGTCTTTTTTTCTTTTTTTCCAGTTTTGGTAACATATATACAGCCTAAATCTTCCCATTCCACCCCCTCCCTAGCCTTCCATTAGTGGGATTAATCACATTTAGAATGTTGTAATGCTCTTTGCCACCATCCATTACTAGAAATTTCCCTTCACCTCAAACAGCAACCCTACACTCATTTCTTAACTCCCCATTGTCCCTTCCCCTATTTCTCTTAACCCATGCTCTACTTTTCATCTCTATGCTTATATTCTCTGATAATTTCTTTGTGTTTACTGTGGGGCTTAAAATTAACCCCTTAAATCCATAACAATCTTGTTTTTCTTTGATACCACCTTCACTTCAATAGCACACATAAACTATGTTCCTATACTCCTCCATTCCCCCACCTTTATATAGTTGTCTAAAATTACATATTTTACATTGAGTTCAAAACCACTGATTTGTCATTAGAGTTTGTGTATTTTATATCATGTAGGAAGCAAATAGTGGAGTCACAGTTCAAAAATTATTGACTTCTATTTGTATTCCATTGTGGTTGGAGAATGTGCTTTAAGTATATTCAATTTTTTTTTTTTAATTTCTTGAGGCTTGTTTTATGTCCCAGCTTATGGTCCCTTCTGGAGAAAGATCCATGATCACTAGAGAAAAATGAGTGTCCTGGTGATTTGGGATATAAGGTACTATATATGTCTGTTAAAATTCTCTATGTCTCTTTCTCCTTTCTTTGTTTCTCTGTTGGTAGGGCTCCCTTTAGTATTTGAAGTAAGGCAGGTCTTTTATTGGCAGACTCTCTCAGCATTTGTTTGTCTGTGAAAAATTTAAGCTCCCTCAAATATGAAGGAGAGTTTTGCTGGATAAAGTATTCTTGGTTGGAAATTTTTCTCTCTCAGAATTTTAAATATGTCATGCCATTGCCTTCTCACCTCCATGGTAGCCACCGAGTAGTCACAACTTAGTCTTATGTTGTTTCCTTTGTATGTGGTGAATTGCTTTTCTCTTGCTGCTTTCAGAACTTGCCCCTTCTCTTCAGTATTTGAGAGTCTGATCAGAATATATCTTGGAGTGGGTTTATTTGGATTTATTCTATTTGGAGTTTGCTGGGCATTTATGCTTTGTGTATTTATATTGTGTAGAAGGTTGGGGAAGTTTTCCCCAACAATTTCATTGAATACTCTTTCTAGACCTTTACCCTTCTCTTCCTCTTCTGGAACACCAATGAGTCTTAAGTTTGGACGCTTTATTTTATCTACGTATCCCTGAGATCCATTTTGATTTTTTCAATTTTTTTCTCCATTCTTTCTTTTGTTCTTTCATTTTCTGTTCTGTGGACTTCTAGGACACTGAGATGTTGTTCAGCTTCCTCTAGTCTTGTATTGTGAATATCCAGAGTCTTTTTAATTTGGCTAACAGTTTCTTTTATTTCCATAAGATCTTCTATTTTTTTATTTACTCTTGCAATGTCCTCTTTATGCTCTTCTAGGGTCTTCTTTATGTCGCTGATATCCTGGGCCATGGTCTTCTTGATGTCCTTTAAATCCTTTGCCATGTTTTCATTCCTCGATTGTAGTTCTTTGATTAATTGTGCGAGGTACTGTATCTCTTCTGATATCTTGATTTGTGTGTTTGGAGTTGGATTCTCCATATCGTCTGGTTTTATCATATGCATTAAGATTTTCTGTTGTTTTTGGCCTCTTGGCATTTGCTTTGCTTGATAGGGTCCTTTCAAGTTGTAAAAAAAATACCAATCTAATTTTTCAGAAACACAGTTTGGTGGAGTACACTTTCTCTAACTAACCAGCAGATGGCATCTGTGAGTCACCTATACCCCTCAAGTCAGTTCTCCACCTTGTCCCCATGGTGTGTAGGGAAATTATTCTTGTGGAGTTCAGTTGGAGAACTCATTTGGTTGTGTTGCTGGAGCCGTCCGCCCTGAATATGGGGCATGTGTACAGGTGGCCAGGGAGGAAGGACAGCTTTAATATTCAAATCCCCCAGGTTCCCAGAGATTCAGGGCTGCTGCAAGAGTCTAAGCCTTCATTTCATTTCAGCCCCAGACCCTCTCTCTCACTGTCCCACAAACCACCGGACTTGGCATAGTGTCCTTGAGTTCTCCGAGCGGGTCCCCCCGCCCAGCCATGATCCTCCAGGACCTCTGCTGAGGGAATGCCGTGCTACATCACCAGTGCACGCCGTCCCTCAAGGGAAGTTCCAGGCCGCCGGGCTGTGCAGCGGCGCTCTCAGCCTGAAGCAAAGATGGCCGAACGGGGCATCCCAGCCCCCTCCTCCTCGCACAGTTCCTCCTTCCCAGCTCTGGGACAACTGGCAGGGCTCTGGGCTGTGGGCACAGCCCTGGGCAGGATTTATCAGTGGGGTTTCTTTCTGCTTCCAGCTCTCCCCTCCGTTCCCCCGGCCCCAAGGGTATCTGCAGTGGGCTATCCTCCAGGCCAGACACCGAGAGGCCGGCCCAGCCCCCTCTTGCTGTGTTTTACTGCATGGTTCCCACTATCGCAACTGCAGCTGCTCCTGGGTTTTTCCCTTTTTTTTTTTTAAAGAGCCAGTCAGCCTCCAAACACCAAACCCTGGCTTCCCCAGACCACCACGCGGCTGCAGGACTTCCCACCAGCTTACTCACTCGTTTCAGAATGCAGACTCCTGATTTCACCAAGTATATGGCCCCTGTGGAACTAGTAGTCCTCGTCCAGCTGGCGCATCTCTGTAACAGGTATTCTGGGTCACTTTCTGGTTTTTATCTAGTGTTTTTCATGGAGATGTTTTTTTGTCCTGTCTCACCTAGCCACCATCTTAGTTTCTCCCTACTTCTCAATCTTTATTATTGTAAGCTGAGAGATTCTACATTATGTTTCTATGTTATTATATATTAATTTATAATTGCATGCATTCCTTATTAAAAATAAATGTGTAAAATATTAAGTTCATTTAACTAAATTGGGTTTTCACACTATACATCTTTCATAAAACATTTTAACAAAAGTATTCAGTTATATTTGCAAATTTACAACAATTATTCAGATTTTAAGCCAGTTCCAGCTAGTTGGTAACTAACTTAAGCTAGCTCCAACTACACAACAGTTATCTTTTACCAATATACCCATTCTTAAGCTCTTACTCTTCATCTTTCAAGCAGTCATATTGTTACTCAAGTTCCGGGGCCACCTAATATTTATGCCATTGTAGATTCCTTTCCTTCCGGCTGGATGATTATAAGATTGTTTTCCTTCGCTGTTCAGTTCAATGGATATGTTTGAATGTAAGTCTCTCTTTTCAATTATTTTGCCAGGATCCTATTGGAATCTTTCAATATGCCTAAACTAGACTTTCTAGCTTATCTATTACATTTACGTTTTTTCTATTGCTCCAATATTCCCCCAATGAATACAAATTATTCATTTTTTGAATCTTTATTCTTTATCCTCCATTTACATTGTCTTATTTCTCATCATTTTTGTCAATTTATCTTTTATTTTTATATTCTGGTTGAGTGTATCTTCATTGATTTGATTTTCTACAATGCAAAAATTGACATATTTTTGCCTTCATTGTACAGTTTAATTCTATTTAATTTTTTTAATTTTATTTTGAAATAAATTCAAACTTACAGGAACAGTTGCAAAAGCAATACAAACCCCATACACAGAATTCCAGCATACCCCGACCCCCCTCCCCCGATACCCCAATCCAGCAACTTTAACATCCTGTCACACCACCATTTCTTTCTTTCCCTCCCTATGTATCACCCATCATCTATTGCTCTGTCTTCTGAACATGTGAGAGCAAGCTGCACACATCCTTGAGCAAACAATATAATTCACATATACACTTCCCATGAACAAGAGCATTTTTTATGCAATCCCATTAAGCGCAGCTAAGAAGTTCAAGAAATTCAATATTGATACAAAGCTTACATTCTATATTTCCTTTTTTTTTTCTTATGTCCCAGCTGTGTCCCTTTGAGCCTCCTCTCCTCCATCTTCAGATCCCATCCAGGATCATCCTTGGCATTTAATTGTCATTATCTATTTAGACTTTTTTTTTTTCAATTGTGGAAACATATACACAGCATGTATCTTCCCATTCCATCCCCTCCCTAGCATTCCATTAGTGGGATTAATCACATTTAGAATGTTGCAATGCCATCACCTTCCCACCATCCATTACTAGAAATTTCCCTTCACCCCAAAGAGAAACCCTGCACTCATTTCTTAACTCCCTATTGCCCTTCCCCCACTTCTCATAACCCATACTCTACTTTTCATCTCTATGGTCATATTCTCTGATACTTTCTTTGTGTTTATCGTGGCACTTAAATTTAATCTCTTAAATCTATAACAATCTTGTTTTTCTTTGATAACAGCTTAACTTCAATAGGACACATAAACTATGTTCCCATACTCCTCCATTCCCCCACCTTTATGTAGTTCTTGTCAAAAATTACATATTTTACATTGAGTCAAAAACCGCTGATTTATCATTACAGTTTATGCATTTTAGATCCTGTAGGAAGTAAATAGTGGAGTTACAAATCAAAAATACAGTAGTATTGGTATTTATATTTACCATGTGATCTTTACTGGAAATCTTTATTTCTTCATGTGGTTTCAGCCAATTGTTTAGTGTGGAAAGCCGCCTCCCGAATCGGGCCTAGCGTATGCGCTGCAGCCTGCTCTAGAGTTACCCCCGCCCATCGAGTGAGCCAAGATGGCGCCTGCATCCTGTTTCCGCATAGTGACGCATGTATCCGCCACCCGCTCCTACCAATCGAAATCCTGTATACGCGATACTAGCCTAGAAGCTTATTGGTTGTTAATTGTGTATAAAAGGTCTTACCTGGACGGGGTAGGGTGAGACAGCCCACAAGGAGCCGTGCCTGACGGCCACATCGAGGCTGCTCTCCCACGAGGCGCCGTGCCCCGTGTGGGAACCAGTAACACAGAATGTTCATCTAGCTGTAGTAAAGGGCTTGCTTTCACAACTGCCGTGTGGTTCGAGTCGTGATTCATGACCAGGTTAGTTCGCGCAGTCTGCATCTCTCTCTCCCCTTCCCTGTTTCCCCTCGCCGGCCGGGAACCGGGGACCGAGCGGGGCAGCGCCGGACAAGTGGTGGCCCGTACGGGGAAGCTCCTCCTCCTGCCTCGCTCTCGACGGTCCCTCTGTGAGGAGAGCAGCGCTGCGCGTCGAGCTTACGGCGGACTTCCCGCGCCTGATCAACGCGAGAAGGTGAGTGCGTCTTATTACATGATAGTTAGGGCCCGTGGGTTCTCAGGCGGTCCCGGGGACTCGGAAGAGCTCTCCGAGTGGTTAAAGTACAGTGCCGACTGCAAGCATGGGGCAGTCTGGAAGTTCACCTTTGTTGGCTCCTTTAAAAACCCTCCTGAAGCAGAGGGGTATTTCAGTTAAGAAAAGCTCCCTACAGAGGTTTCTCGATGATGTTGAAACTTTTGCCCCTTGGTTTCCCTCCACCGGCAGCCTCAGTCTGCCCTCTTGGCTGAAGCTTGGCCACGATATAGACCGGGCGCGTCAGACGGGCGTTTGTCTGGATCCAATTCTAGTCCCTATATGGGAGACCGTCCGCGCGGTCCTTGAACTGGAGTCGGCTACAGGCCTAAGTCCGTCCTCCGCCTTGCAAGAGGTACGGCACGCTCTCCAAGAAACCCAGTCGGTGTCATCTGCGGTCGGCTCCCATAAAGGCAAGCAGCCAGAGTTGAGTGGTGGTAGCTCGGACACCTCTGCCTCAGAATCGGATAGCGGTGACGGTGAGGGAGCGGAAGCGCCTCCATTAATTGATTGGGAGGAGCCTCCCGCCCCACCCACGCGGCCTTCCGCCCCGCCGGCGCCTGTCGCCGCGTCACAAAAAACGCCGCGGCTTCCGGTGGGCTGGTTGAGCGGTTCCGCCAAAGGCCCTTACCGAGAGCTCCCACTAGTGCCCGAATCCGATAATCACGATGGTCCGCCTTTGCGGGACCCGGAACCCCTTGCAGGCGGGCCGGGGGAGGGGCATTCACAGCCGTATCCCCCACCTGAATACTCAGGCCCCCTAGACCCCATATTATCAGAATGTAGAGGGAGGCATTTCTGGAAATGGGTCCCCTCTTTCACCTTTAGGCCTTTCGGTATACTAGGTGGGTACCAACCACTTAAGCCAGAACCATCCCCAGAAATGTACCCGGTTATTATTAACCACCAAGGCAACAATCAATATGAAGCATATGATTACAAACTTTTGAAGGAGCTAAGGCAGGCCGTCCATCAGTACGGCCCCAATGCCCCTTATACCCTGAACATGGTTGAAAACCTCTCCGCCCTAAATCATACGCCCGCAGATATCGTTCAGTTAGCCCGTGCTTGTTTGCCACCAGGCCGATTTATAGATTGGAAAGCGTGGTTTGAGGAGTTAGCTGAGGAACAAGCGGCTAGGAACGCAGCGGGAAGACATGGCGCATGGAATACAGACATGCTGTTAGGAAGGGGAGCCCATGCCCAAAATCAAACGCGGTTCCCTCAAGAGGTCTATGCCCAAATCTTCCGTTGTTTCGTGGGAGCTTGGAAAAAGCTGACAGGTGAGGGAGAGGCTCAAGCCTCGCTCAGTAATATTCATCAGGGCCCCACAGAACCTTTTGTGGACTTTGTAGCTAAAATGCAGACTGCAGCCGAGAGAATTTTCTCAGATCCAGGGGTGGCAGAGACTGTAGTTAAACAAATGATATTTGAACAGTGTAATAAAGAATGTAAAGTTATTTTAGCACAAAACAGAGGAAAACAGCTGACGGACTGGGTTCGGCTTTGCAGAGATGCTGGCAGCCCGTTAACTAATGCAGGTCTAGCTGCCATGCTAGCCAACTCCTTACAAGTGTCTGCAAAGAAATCTAAAGAACTAGAAATGAAGCCCAGAGGATGTTTTCATTGTGGCCAGCTGGGACATATTAAGAGGAACTGTCCCAATAGACGTCAGCCCCCTGCCACTCAACGGTTTGGCGAACCAGGTGCAGCAACCAGGCCGTGTGGCCGTTGCCACAAAGGCCCCCACCGCGCAGAAGACTGTAAATCGGTTTTCGATGCGCAGGGTAGACGCCTCTCTGGCCGCCCCGAGCAGATTCCAAAAAACGGGAAGAGGGGGTCCGCCCTTTCGACGGACCCCCTTGCATGCCATTCGACAACACAGGATCCGATCAAATTCGTGCGTCCCCCGGCTCAGCAGGACTGGACCTCTGTGCCACCTCCAGACTCGTACTAACCCCCTCCATGGGTGTCCAGTTAGTAGGGACCTCCTTCAAGGGGCCCTTACCGGCTGGTACTGTAGGGCTCATATTGGGAAGAGCATCCACGGCCCTGAAAGGATTAACAGTTATACCAGGACTTGTAGATTCAGATTTCACAGGCCGTGCCCAAGTTATGGTTCAATCTCAGCGGGGCACCTTAGTCATTGCAGAAGGTGATAAGCTGGCGCAGCTCCTGCTCTTACCCAGCTTACATGCAGTCTTTCCAAGCAGAATCAGACAGAGAGGGGAAAAAGGGTTCGGATCCAGTGGAGCGATTTTTGAGGGACTCCATATGTCCCTGGAGTCTCGACCTATGCTAACCATTAAGGTGCAAGGCAGATCTTTCTTGGGCCTGCTCGATACAGGGGCCGATCGGTCTATCATAAGACAACAAGAATGGCCCCCCACCTGGCCAACGAGCAGGGCGGAAGAGCCCATTAGAGGAATAGGCCAAATTTCAGCGCCCATGCTCAGTGCAGCTGCCCTTCATTGGGCCGATGAAGAAGGACACCAAGGCAGTTTCCAGCCTTATGTATTAGCCCTGCCTGTGTCTTTGTGGGGAAGAGACATTCTGACCCAAATGGACGTTACTTTAATTAGCGGCTACTCCCCAACCTCTAAGCGACTGCTAAAAGAAATGGGGTATACCCCCGGCAAGGGTTTAGGAGCTTCACTGCACGGACGTGCGGAGCCTATACAAGCTGCCCCCAAGTCTGACAGACGAGGCTTGGGTTTTTCATAGGGGCCACTGAGGAGAGATTCCCACCCACACCTATAAAACTAAAATGGAAAACCGAGGCTCCGGTGTGGGTGCCTCAGTGGCCCTTGCCACAGGAAAAACTTGCAGCGTTGCACGCCCTAGTATCAGAACAACTAGAAAAGGGCCATATCGCCCCTTCCACGTCACCGTGGAACACCCCTATATTCGTAATAAAAAAGAAATCTGGTAAATGGAGACTGCTACATGATCTAAGAGCTATTAACGATTGCATGGAGCCTTTAGGGCCCGTTCAGATGGGACTGCCCCTCCTCTCGGCATTACCGGAGCACTGGTCGATTTTCATCATAGATCTGAAAGATTGCTTCTTTTCTATTCCGCTCCACCCTGAAGACACCCCTAAGTTTGCCTTTACTGTGCCCTCTAGTAATCAAGAGGAGCCCTGTCAATGCTTTGAATGGACAGTCCTGCCCCAAGGCATGGCTAATAGTCCTACCATGTGCCAGCTGTATGTCGCTGCGAAGCTAGCTAGCACTCGGCAGCAGTTCCCTCAAGTGAAAATCATCCATTATATGGATGACATTCTCTTAGCCCATAGAGACACAGATCTTCTTAAAACAGTTTTGTCACATTTAGTCCTTAGTCTTAGAGAAGCTAACCTAGAGATTGCCCCTGAAAAAATCCAAATGACTGACATTACCACTTTCCTGGGGGCGAAAGTCGCACCCACTCATGTTTCCCCCCAAAAGGTGTCTCTCAGGCTAGACAATATACACACTCTCAATGATCTACAAAAACTCATGGGGGATATCAATTGGATCCGTCCATACCTAAAAATACCCAATGTCAAACTAACACCTTTGTTCGACCTGTTGAAGGGGGATTCTAATATAAACTCACCTCGAAGCTTCACTCCAGAGGCAAGGCGAGCACTATGCCAGGTGGAACAGGCGCTCAGTGGCGCTGCATTGAAGAGAATAGACCCTGATGAGCCTTTTGAAGCCTGCGTGCTGCCGACAGAATTACAGCCCACTGCGGTACTGTGGCAGCGGGGGCCGCTGCTCTGGGTCCACCCTGGAGTTTCCCCCAAAAAAGTCCTAGAGCACTATCCTACAGCGGTTGCAGACTTGGCCCTAGAATGCATTAAAAGGGCTGTGCAGCATTTCGGTCAGCAGCCCAAAAATCTCAGGGTGCCTTATTCTTCCCAGCAGCTTGAGATACTCACCGGATGCATAGATCAATGGGCCATTCTCCGGTGTACATTTCTTGGTCCCATTAACAATCAGTTCCCTAAGGCTCCTCTCTTGCAGTTTGTCACCCGGCACCCAGTGATTTTTCCCAAAGTAACCTCTCCTAGGCCACTAGCAGGCGCCCCCACCGTATACACGGACGGCTCCAGCTCTGGAACAGGGGCGTATTGTGTGGAGGGGGACACTCCTAAAACAGTGCTCTTCCAACCACAAAAGCCTCAATGGGTAGAACTGCAGGTTATCATTGCAGTCCTGGAAAGCCTTTCCGAGCCCTTAAATGTCGTCTCGGATTCTGCTTATGTTGTGAACTCTGTACAAATTTTAGAAACGGTGGGCATTGTTAAACATTCCTCTACAGTAAGGACGTTCTTTGCCAAACTACAGGAGGTTATATGGACCAGGCAACACCCTTTTTACATAACCCATATTAGAGCCCACACAGGTTTGCCTGGCCCTATGGCCCAGGGGAACCATAGCGCAGATGTAGCCACTCGACAGCTGCACATCTTTCCGACGCTGGTACCGTATCAACAAGCCCGAGAATTCCATGCCAAGTTTCACATCAATGCAGGTACCCTAGCTAAGCGGTTCAGCATACCACGTGCAGCTGCTCGAGATATTGTCCGAGCCTGCAACAATTGTGCAGAGCAGAGAGCAGTCCCCTCGGTTGGGGTCAACCCTAGGGGTCTCACCCCAGGGGATACTTGGCAGATGGATGTCACTCATCATTCAGAGTATGGTAAGATCAAGTACTTACATGTGTCGGTGGACACATGCTCCCAAGTTTTATTTGCCTCTGCTGAACCAGGAGAAAGAGTCTCCCACGTCATTGCACACTGCCTTGCTGCATGGGCAGCTTGGGGTAAGCCAAAGACGTTAAAGACGGATAACGGGCCTGCCTACACTAGTAAATCCTTCCAAAAATTTTGTGACAACATGGATGTCCAATTAAAACATGGCATCCCCTATAACCCTCAGGGGCAAGGAATCATTGAAAGAGCGCACAGATCTCTCAAAGACTTGCTTAAAAAACAGAAAGAGGGTATAGGCCACGGCCTGTCCCCAAAAGCTCGACTGTCTGTAGCCTTGCTCACATATAATTTTTTAAACGAAAATTCACAAGGAATGACACCTGCCCTGCAACACACCACCCCGAGTCCTCCGCATAGAGGTCTAGTCCGTTGGAAGGATGTCCTGTCGGGGCAGTGGAAAGGCCCTGACCCGGTGCTCAGCTGGGCCAGAGGCTCTGTTTGTGTTTTTCCCCAGGAACCAGGACGTCAACCAGTGTGGGTTCCGGAAAGACTGGTGAGAACCGTGACATCACCTGAAGAAGCCAAGGAACAGCTGTCAGAAACGCCAACGAATATACAACCTGAACCATTAGACCAAGCCTCCGACCCTGCTGATGATGGCGACGACCGACAAGACGATAATAGTAGGACTGACCACCCCGCGGTTGCCCAAAAAGAGGATCGGTAACTCTGTTCTTTGCTCTCCTATAGCAATCCTTCTAATCTGCCTTTTTCTTTTTAGTGGAACTGTGGTAGCGCAGGAGAGTGGTCTTTGGGGCCTGTGGCATCATCCCCCGACCCTGGCCCCATTCTCTGCTGGGTCTCCCGCCTCTCCTGTGTTTTTCACTCGTACCCTGTCTCTAGGTCTCCACCACCTGCCTTCTGACCCTCCACAAGCTTCAACGAGTCCTTCCCCCTCACCAATGACACACTGATCCTCTCTTTTGCTAACCTCTCTGTCAAGGTTGTCAACACCACAGTTGCGGCGAATGCTACTTGTGAAACTGGTAATGGCGAGTTAAGTAAGGGAGTCTTGCTTGAATTTCTTAACGTTACAGGGAAGAGCCGCCAGTCTTGTGAAGGGATCTTGAGTAAAAAGGAGACTCAAAGGTGCCTTTTCCTTCCAGGGTTTGCTCCTACAGTCTGCAACCGTTCCAAAGACCCGGATGCCTCGCCGCCCCGCTATCCTAGTGTATCGCCCAAGTTATGTCTGGCTCCCCGTCAAGGCAACCGACTGGGTTGGCCCTGTTTCTCAAGTTGTTTCACTTAACAATATCCCCTTCTCTAAGTCTAGGCGTCCAAGAGGCATAAAAGAATGGCTATCGAATGCTGCCAGTGTAGCTTCCTCTTTGTTTGTCCCAACGATCGGGCAGGCTGTGCTACAAGCATGGACAGATCGGCGGCTCGCCATAACGATGGAAACGGTAAATGGCTTGGTCAACCTTACCCGAGACGTGCTACGCCGCCACAATCAGATGCTGAACTTAAATTTCCAGGCCATTCAGAAACTCCAAGCGGAGATAGATGAACTTGGACTGGAAACAGATGGACTCTGGAGAGTGCTTCAGCAAACATGTGACACCCGGTGGCTTACGGTTAAACTCTGTGTCACTCCTGTCAGGGCCAACGTGACCGGAAGCATTTCCAGAGTCTCTGATTGGCTGAAAAGGTCATATTTTCCTGAATTTGTTAATCTCTCCCAACAGGTGGAATCTAGTTTAGACACAATTGGGGGGATCAAGTTAAAACCCGTTAAAGTCGATCTCTCCGGGTTAGGCGAGGTTCTACAGAAACTATTGCACAGTGTTTCTTCCTGGTTCTCTTGGCCCAATTTAACTAATTGGATCCTCATTGCAGTGGGATTATTGGTGGGATTAGTCGTTGTTAAATGTTTGCTAGAACGCCTGTTTCAAGCGCAGCAGCAATTGCGTGTTACCACTATGATGGCTATGACTCCCACCTCTGTTACCCCCGATAGTGACCGATTTATTAACCATACCCCTTCCTGGTCGCCTCAGGTGGGGCGCTTTGGAGCAAAATTTGTAGCGAATCGCATGGCTGTTTCTCGGGTGTAAAAGGCGACACCAGTAGTCATAATTTTGTCTCAGGTGGGTCTCTAGGGCAGAGTCCTAGTTGTGGCCAGACTGGACCCTAGCCATTGCACAGAGACACCTAGTGACACCCCCGACTCTGGTTACTGCTGTTCCTGCCCCCGTCGTTGTTCCCCAGTTGCCAGGCAAAGCACTGCAGGGAGAGTCACGTTGCTTCCAGCTTACGGACTCTCCGGTCTCCATATGACGTGAGCATTCTGGTTGGTGCTAGAGGCTCCGCCGCTGGATGGCTGAGGCCTAGTCCAGACTCCCCAAAGCACCAAAGAGGTTGTGAACCATTTGGGTTCACGGGAGCACGCTCATCACTGGAGACACTGGGTCAAAAATAAATAAGAAAGGGGGAGATGTGGAAAGCCGCCTCCCGAATCGGGCCTAGCGTATGCGCTGCAGCCTGCTCTAGAGTTACCCCCGCCCATCGAGTGAGCCAAGATGGCGCCTGCATCCTGTTTCCGCATAGTGACGCATGTATCCGCCACCCGCTCCTACCAATCGAAATCCTGTATACGCGATACTAGCCTAGAAGCTTATTGGTTGTTAATTGTGTATAAAAGGTCTTACCCGGACGGGGTAGGGTGAGACAGCCCACAAGGAGCCGTGCCTGACGGCCACATCGAGGCTGCTCTCCCACGAGGCGCCGTGCCCCGTGTGGGAACCAGTAACACAGAATGTTCATCTAGCTGTAGTAAAGGGCTTGCTTTCACAACTGCCGTGTGGTTCGAGTCGTGATTCATGACCAGGTTAGTTCGCGCAGTCTGCATCTCTCTCTCCCCTTCCCTGTTTCCCCTCGCCGGCCGGGAACCGGGGACCGAGCGGGGCAGCGCCGGACAGTTTAGTGTCCCTTCCTTTCAGCCTGCTCAATTCCCTTTAGCATTTCTTATAGGACTGATCTACTGGTGATGAAGTCCCTCAGCTTTTGATTATCTGGGAATGTTTGCATCTCCTCTGCATTTTTAACCTCCAGATGTTTGTGAATTTTCTAAGTCTCTGATGGTTATTGACTTCTATTTGTATTCCACTGTGGTCAGAGAATGTGCTTTGAATAAATTCAATTTTTTTTTTTAATTTATTGAGGCTTGTTTTATGTTCCAGCATATGGTCTATTCTGGAGAAAGATCCATGATCACCAGAAAAGAATATGTGTACTGGTGATTTGGGATGTAATGTTCTATATATGTCTGTTAAATTTCTCTATACCTCTCTCTCCTTTCTTTGTTTCTCTGTCGGTAAGGCTCTCTTTAGTATCTGAAGTAAGGCAGGTCTTTTATTAGCAAAATCTCTCAGCATTTGTTCATCTATGAAAAATTTAAGCTCTCCCTCAAATATGAAGGAGAGTTTTGCTGGATAAAGTATTCTTGGTTGGAAATTTTCCTCTCTCAGAATTTTAAATATGTCATGCCACTGCCTTCTCGCCTCCACAGTGGCCACTGAGTAGTCACTACTTAGTCTTATATGTGTAAGTCTTGTATGTGGTGAATTGCTTTTCTCTTGCTGCTTTCAGAACTTGCTCCTTCTCTTCAGTATTTGACAGTCTGATCAGAATATGTCTTGGAGTGGGTTTATTTGGATTTATTCTATTTGGAGTTCGCTGGGCATTTATGCTTTGTGTATTTATATTGTGTAGAAGGTTGGGGAAGTTTTCCCCAACAATTTCTTTGAATACTCTTTCTAGACCTTTACCCTTCTCTTCCCCTTCTGGGACACCAATGAGTCTTAAATTTGGATGTTTTATTTTATCTATCATATCCCTGAGATCCATTTCAATTTTTTCGATTTTTTCCCCATTCTTTCTTTTGTTCTTTCATTCCCATTCTGTGGTTCTCGAGGATGCTGAGTCATTGTTCAGCTTCCTCTAGTCTTGTACTATGAGTATCCAGAATCTTTTTAATTTGGTCAACAGTTTCTTTTATTTCCATAGAGCATCTATTTATTATTTACTCTTGCAAGTTCTTCTTTATGCTCTTCTAGGGTCTTCTTCATGTCCTTTATATACTGTGCCATGCTCTTCTTCATGTCCTTTATATCCTATGCCATGCTCTTGTTATTTGTCTTTAGTTCTTTGATTAATTACTCCAAGCACTGTGTCTCCTCTGATCTTTTGATTTGGGTGTTTGGGTTTGGGTTCTCTATATCATCTGGTTTTATCATGTGCTTTAAGATTTTCTGTTGTTTTTGGCCTCTAGGCATTTGCTCTACTTGATAGGGTTCTTTCAGAATATGAAAAACACCGATCTCTAATTTGTCAGATCTACAGCTTGGTGGTGTACATTTTCTCTAACTAACCATCAGATGGCATCCACGAGTCACCTATTCCCCTCAAGTCAGTTCTCCCCAACTTTCTTTGTTGTGTGTGGGGGGTCCGATTCTTGTGGGGTTCAATTGGTGCACCAAGTTTGGGTGTGTTGTTGGTGCTGTCTGCCCTGAATGTGGGGCATGTGTCTGAGCAGTTAGGGAGGCAGGGCAGCTTTAATAATCAAATCTCCCAGGTGTTCAGGAGACTTAAGGCTGTTGCAAGAGTCTAAGCCTTCATTTCAGTCTTGCCTCAGATTGTCTCTGCCGCTGACCCACAAGTCCTTGGTATTGGCATAGGGTCCCTTGGATTTCCGAATGGGTCCTCCTCCTCAGCCGTGCTCTTCCAGGACCTCTGTTGAGGGAAGGTTGTGCTACATCACAAGTGCCTGCCGGCCCTCCAGGGAAGCCCTGGGCCACCGGACCATGCAGGGGCATTCCCAGCCTGCTATAAAGATGGCTGAATGGGGCATGTTAATTTCTCCCTTTTTGCACAGCTCCACCTTCCCAGCTCGGGGACAATTAGCTATGGGTGCACTAAAGGCCACTGTCCATGGCCGATATTGTGGTGTGTGCATGTTGCTGCGGGAAACACTCCCCGTCACACCGGGACCCTTGGCATGGCTCTGGGCTGTGTCTCTGGCCCTGGGCAGGAACGTCCCCAGCCTGCTGGGGAAGATGGCTGCAAGGGGCATGGTTTCTTTCTCCTTTTGGCTCCCCTCTGCCCTCCTGGCTCCTAGACAATTAGCAGCAGGTGTGGGAAGGGCTATCTTCCATGCCAGATATTGGGGCTTTGGCACAGCCCATTCCTGCCACGCTTCACTGTGCAGTTCTCACCGCAGTATCCACAGCCACTCCCAGGGTTTTTTTTTTTTAAAGAACTAGTCCATCTCCAAATGCCAACCCATGGTTTCCCCACACTGCAGCATGGCCACCAGGCTTTCAGCCAGCTCACTCACTCGTTTCAGAACACAGACTCCCAGTTTCACCAAATGCACGCTCCCTGTGGATGTAGCAAAACTTGTCCGACTGGTGCATCACTGGAACTGGTGTTCCGGGTCACTTTCTGGCTTTTACCTAGTATTTTTCACAGAGGTGTTTTTTTCGCCCTGTCTCACCTAGCCACCATCTTAGGTTCTCCTATTTAATTTTTAATGTACTTGAAATCCTTTTTAATATTATTCACCTCCCTTTGCATTTCAACCTCTTGCCTTTTCATCAGAACTCTTCCACTGTATAATTCCCTGCTGCTATAGGGGTCATGCCTATTGAGAAAATGAGCTTATGGATAGCTTATTATAAATCTCATAATAGAAAATTTTTAGAGGTGTGGTCTTCCTCAAAGACTTCATGAGTCTGTTCCTTTCCTTATTCTACAAATTTTCCCATTAGCTTCATGTTAGTTGTGGGCTTTATTCCCCTTCTTTTCTTCATCGTTGATGAGGAAACATTGCTTGTCCTTGACCTAACCCCCAGTCCACTGAAGTAGTGGCTGAATTGCTGTCTAATTGTGATTTTCTTGCCACCACTGACCTCCAGCAGTGCTCCCTGCTTCTACTGAAGTCATGTTCCCATCACTATCTTTCTGGTTCTCTGGTTCTCTTAACCAATGAAAGCAAGTTAGCATTTACAGAATGCACTGCTGAGTCCTTTTACCTATCTGCTATGATTAGCACTTTCTTCCTGGAGACCCTGTCTCTCAGGATGCCATTGGTCTCTGCCCGACAGCCAGTTATCCTAAACTTCCCTGTATTAGATTGTGAGAGTGGCCTCCACAAGGGGAAGGGGGGTTTCAGCTGATCTGATTGCCTTAAAAATCAGCATGTGCACACTCGTAGTGGTTCGGAAACTTTAGCTGCATCAGAATTACCTGCAGGTGATTCTGGGCCTTGTTCCCAGAATTCATGGTTCATTAATAATAATTACCTGTATTACTTATTAATAATAAACATTATTGCCCATCCCTTGGAGGAGCCAAAGAGTGGGGAGATTAGAGATTCTATTCCTGGACTCTTCTCTCCCCAAATGCACCAACTACCAAAATGAATACTATAGAGCAGTGGTTTACAAACCTGGCTGAAATTAGAATGATCTAGGGAGATTTTAAATAATGCTGATGCCCAGGCAAAAATTGGGCACCAATATTGTTTAAAAATTCCCCAGGTGATTTTAATGTGAAGCCGTGGTTTAGACTTAGTGATGAGAACTCCGGGATTGGCCATTCCAAATGAACTGTTTGATTATTCTCTGTATGTGTAAGTCTCTGACTAGTTAATGGTAAGACCTTTTGGCCAGGAACTATACTACTATCTTCCACAAGAAGGAACATGGCATTGGGGAGTGGATAGTAAGTTTGAACATTTCTCCATAAGTCATCCCTCAGTCAGTTGGTTACTGGACTCATCTCTGTAAATTAGGTTAGCCTGTACTTACTGTCTGAGTCCACCCAGCTCAGAGCCGATTGCTGGTCATTTGTAAAGTGCTATGGAGCATGGCTTAGGGACAAATTCTAAGTACAGTATTGCTGTCTCTTTTGCTCTACCACATGCTGGAGTGTGCATTTAATTGTGTGTAATCAGAGCATATGAAATGTAAATGCTATCTCACAGAAGCAAATCCCTTTTGTTTTCCTCCTCTCAACGCTTGTATTAGCATGTCTACAAGTAGCAGCAATGCTTATAATGATGGAGATTACATGCTTCCCTAATAAAACTCTTTTTCCATTTAAAATTTTAAGTAATTGAATTTTCAGAATGCCAGAATGACCCCCTAAGGACCCTTAAAAATGTACTAAAATTATCAAAGAACATGCACGCAGAATAACTCCTAAAAATCAATAAGAAGAAAATATACAACCCAATTGAAAAAATGGGCAAAAAGACTTAAACATGTATGTTCTATTTTGCTAATGCTGCCGGAATGCAAAACACCAGAAATGGATTGACTTTCATAAAAGGGGGTTTATTTGGTTACACAGTTACAGTCTTAAGGCCATAAAGTGTCCAAGGTAACATGTCAGCAATCAGTTACCTTAACTGGAGGATGGCCCATGAAGTCTGGAAAACCTCTGTTAGCTGGGAAGGCACGTGGCTGGCATCTACTTTGGAGTTCTGGCTTCAAAAATGGCTTTCTCCCAGGACGTTCCTCTCTAGGCTTCAGCTTCTCTCCAGAATGTCACTCACAGTTGCTCTTGGGATGTTTGTCCTCTCTTAGCTTCTCCAGAGCATAAGTCTGCTTTCAAAGACCATCTCCAAAATGTCTCTGCAAACTGTAGTTCCTCTCTCAGCTCCTGTGCATTCTTCAAAGTGTCCCTCTCAGCTGTAGCAAGCTCGTTCCTTCTATCTGAACTTATATAGTGCTCTGGTAAACAAATCAAGGCCTATGCTGAATGGGCAGGGCCACACCTCCACATAAACTATAAAATCAGAGTCATTACCCACAGTTGAGTGGGTTGCATCTCCATGGAAAAACTCAAAGAATTAACAATCTAATCAACACTGGTACTTCTGCTCACACAAGAGTGCATCAAAGATAATGGCATTTTGGGGGACATAATACATCCAAACTGGCACATTCCACCCACTGGACCCCAAAATGACGTGATCTTTCCATATACAAAATACATTCATCCCATGACAATATCACAAAAACTTATATCATTTCAGTAACAATAGTTAAGTACAAGATCCCATTAAATCAGTTACAGGCATGGTTTCTCTGAAGGCATAATTCCCCTCTAGCTGTGGACCTGTGGAACTTAGAACAAGTTATGTACTTCCAATATAAAAAGGAGGGACAGTCATAGGGTAAACATTCCCATTGCCGTAAGTAACAGTAGTTAAGTACAAGACCCCATCAAAATCAATTACAGGCATAGTCAGTCCTAAGGCATAACCCTCCTTCAGCTATGGATCTGTGAACCCAGAACAAGTCATGTGCTTCCAATATACAAAGGAGGGACATCTATAGGATAAACATTCCCATTGCCATAAGGAGAAACAGTAAGGAAAACAGGGTTAACAGGACCAAAACAATTCCCAAAACCCGCAGGGCAAACTCCACTAGATTTCAAAGTCTGAGAGTCGGTTACAGAATGACGTTGCATCCTTGGGGCTTGAGAGAGCAGGAGTCTAACCATTCTTAAAGGCCTTTTTGGCAGTCTCTTCCTCTCTAAACGCTGGAGTGAGTGTTCCAACATATCCACACATTGGGGAGACCACCTTCTTGGCCCCACCCTCCTCAAATATCGGGCAGCACCTGATTCTCTTCCATCTTTGGGGCACACACTCAACCCCTTCAGAACAGTGGCCAGACTCTCCCCAGTCCCCTGGGAATGTGCTCCACCTTCTTTGAGGCCTGAGGTGGCAACACCTTTCCTGAACATTGAGGTGGAAGGCCCACCCTCGACCTCCAGGGCAAACTCACCCTTTCCATGCATGTGGGCCACTCCACTCTCCAAGCCTGAGACCTCTTGACTCCAGACCTCAACCTCCATGGCTCTGTCTTTGAAGAAATTTTTTCTTCAATTTGTTCCTTCTCTGTCTCCTCCAGTCCCAACCAGCAGCGGCTCTGTCTATAAGGAGTGCGCAAAAATTCTGTTGGCTTTGCATGAAGCACACAGGGGCAAAGCCATCAGACAATAGTACTTTCCACAAATCCTTTCTGCTTAACTCCATATCCAATCTTGGCTTGTACTGAAATGGCGGCTGGGTTCCATATTTGGTTACATCCTCATGTTGGGCTGTAGCATCTGGGGTTTCACCCCCTGGAAGCCCAGAGTTTTTCAGGCCATTGATTTCTGGTTTCTTTGAAACCAAGAGTTCATTTCTCAGCTTATCTCTGTCCTCTCACATTTTACTATAAACTGTAAAAGCCAGGCTACTTCTTCTATATTTTGCTTGGAGATCTCATCAGCTAAATATTTCGGGTTGTCACTTTCAAATTCTGCCTTCTGTTCAACACCAGGACTCAATTTTGCCAAATTCTCTGCCACTTTAAAACAAGGATCGCCTTTCTTCCAGTTTGCAACAACACATTCATCATTTCTGCTCAAGGCCTCATCAAAAGTATCCTTTGACTCTATATTTTCACGAACAGTCTATTCAAAGCAGTTTAGGTCTTTTCTATCAAGCTCCTCACAGTTCTTCCAGAATCTTCCCCTTATCCATTTAAAAAGCCATTCCAACATGTTTGGTATTTGCAAACTCAGCAGCACCAGCACCCCACTTCTCTAGTACCAAAATCTGTTCTAGTTTGCTAATGCTGCCATTAAGCAGAATACCAAAAATGGAAAGGCTTTATAAAGGGGTTTTATTTGGTTAAAAAGTTACAGTCTTAAGGCCATAAAGTGCCCAAGGTAACACATAAACAATTAGGTACCTTCACTGGAGGATAGCCAATGGCATCCGGAAAACCTCTATTAGCTGGGAAGGCACGTGGCTGGCGTCTGCTCCAAGTTCTGGTTTCACAAAGGCTTTCCCCCAGGATGTTCCTCTCTAAGCTGCAGCAACTCCTCAAAATGTCACTCTTAGTTGATCTTGGGGCATTTGTCCTCTCTTAGCTTCTCCAGAGCAAGAGTCTGCTTTCAACAGCCATCTTCAAACTGTCTCTGTAAGCTGCAGCTTCTCTCTTAAAAAGAGAGAAGCTTTCTTAAAAAGAAAGCTGTGCATTCTTCAACATGTCCCTCTTGCCTGTAGCAAGCTCGCTCCTTCTGTCTCAGCTTATATAGTGCTCCAGTAAACTCATCAAGGCCCATGCTGAATGGGCAGGGCCACACCTCCATGGAAACTATCCAATTAGAGTCATCACCCACAGTTGGGTGGGTCACATCTCCATGGAGACACTCCAAAAATTACAATTTAATTGACACTAATACATCTGCTCACACAAGATTACATCAAAGATAATGGAGTTTGGGGGGAAAAAATACATTCAAACTGGCACAATGTACTTCACAGAAGAGATTTTCCAAATAGCATATGAATAGAGCTCAATTTTGTTAGTCAGCAGGGAAATGAAAACTTCAAAAACCATGAGCTACTTGTACACATCAGAAAGAATGACTAAAATGAAATATACGGACAACACCAGGTATTGGCAACTGGACTCTCATACACTGCTGGTGGGGTGTAAATTGGTATAACTACTTTGGAAAACTGCTGGAAAGGTGAACACACACATCCATATATGACCCAGCAATATATTTATCTATGACCTATCAATTCCACCCTTAGGTATTGCCACAACATAAATTTTGTTCCTGGCATTAACAAGAATGTCCATAGCTGCACTATTCATAATAGCCAAAATCTAGAAATGACATAAATATCCATCAAGAGTAGGATAGATGAATGTATTATGACGATCTATCTACAAACTACCCATAACATCAGTAAATCTAACAAACAGAATAATGACTAAGTAAAGCCAGATACTATATGTAAGAAATGGCATTATTTCAGTAATATCCAATTGGAAATAGGCAAAACTAATCTACAGTGTTAGAAGTCAGGATTGTGTTTGTCCCTGGGGAATTGGGTGGGGGCAGTGAGTGAGAGAGGTAAGGGGGATTTCTGAGGTGTGGCAGTGCTCTATTTCTTGATATGGGTAGTTACATTAATGGGATCACTTTGTGATAATCAAGCTGTATAGCAACGATTGGTATACTTTATGTATATTATTCTGCAATTAAAGGTTCATTTAAAAAATACAATGAAGTTTAGGAAAATTTTTCATAATTGTGAACACATTTATAGTCAGGGAGAGTGATTACTCTTGAGATAAACATTGTTTCAAAGCTCCTATAACTGAAGTCCTTGTTATTTTATTTAACAAAAACTTTTTAATACTAAATATTAATGTTTTTAGACAATCCTGTGACGTAGGTACTAGTGTTGCCCTTATATCACAGATAAGAAACCAAGGACTGGAGAAGTAAAATAATTTGCCCCAGGCAGAGGGCAGTGGAGTTGGGTTTTAAATCAAGATGGTCTGACTCAGGAAGGTGGGTGGGGAACATTATCTCAATCACTTCACCAATTGTTCTCAAACTTTTGGTGAGAACCTCTTATACTCTTAAAAATTATTGAGGACTCCAAATAGTTTTTTTGTTTATGCAGGCTATATTTATCAATATTTACCACAATAAAATTTTTAAAAAACTAATCTAAGTGCAAACACAACTGCACATTCCATTGATCCTCAAAGACATGATATCATCACATATCACGCAACCTCCAGAAAACTCTACTGTGCACATGTGAAAGAATGGGAGAGAAAAGGTGCTATTATGAAAATGGTTTTAATCTCACATACTCTAGAGAGGGCCTACACCTTGAGAACCACTTCACTATACTATGCTGCCTCTTGATTAAGGAAAAGGAAGTCAACATCTAATGATCAGGAAGGTTCCGCATGCTGTTTATCCATTATCGCAGTGTAAAATTTAAGCCCAGATTTTAGGAATGCAGGAAAGAATCTGAAAATCTGGGCCTGAATTTTAACACTACCACTTGCTAGCAGGGTAAACTTGGGAAAATTATTTCATCTCTTTGCTTCAGCTGGACACTGAGAACAGCAACACTTAGCTCGGTAGCTGTCATTAGAATTAAATGGCATACGAGTTAAGTGAAAATGCCCAACACAGTGTCCAACATACAATAAGAGTTTCATAAATATTTGTGGAATTTTTATGTCATTTCACCTCCATGTGGAATAAAGAAAAATAAAACTGTAAGGAAGAGCTTTAATTTACTTCCCTTGACAGCCCAAGAATATGAACTGATTCAACCTTTGTGCCTGGCCCTGTGTCTCTTGAAAGATAACGGCTCTAAGGAATTATCCTTTTGGTTCTTCCATCTTTGCTGAAATTCATCCAACACTCTTTCTAGAAAAGTTAAGTTGCCATCTCAATATTGAGAACCCTAGTGTCTCCAGTTATTTCAAGCAGTGTAACAGGATTTTCTAAATAAGTCTACTTCACTTTATTTTTTAATACATAACTGTATATGCTAAGCATAATTATAAAGATATGGGTATAAGGCAATGAGGTAATGTATAATATCATAACATTGAAAAGTCCTTGGGAATTATTTGTTTAAATCAAGAGTCAGCAAACTTTTTCTGTAAAGGACCAAACAGTAAATTTTTTACACTTTGCCAGCCATATAGCCTTTGTCATGACAGCTCCATTCTGCCATAGTGCAAAATCAGCCATAGACAATAAGTAAATGAATAGGCAAGGCTTTGTTCTAATGAAGTTTTATTTACAAAAGCTTATGGTGAGCTGCATTTGGCCCACAGTCCCTAGTTTGCTGACTCCTGATTTAAAAGATGAAGCCAAAAGAGAAATGATTTTTTTAAAAAATAATAATAAACTTGTATCTCTCACTCAGGCTTATTTTAAAACAACCTGGAAAAAATATCCAGACAATTGAATTCAATCTACCTTGGGGCTCAGATGTTGAAGGGCTTTTCTCCCAGTCCTGGAATAATTAAGAACTTTTTTCTCTTTGACCTATCTCATGACAAGTCCACAAGGATGATGCACTAGTATCTCCATTCATCTTCAAGTTTTATCACAGCTGTGCCGCTCCTGTCAGCAAAACTGGGGGTTGTCAGCATTTTCATTATAATGCTAGCATTTCAGGAGGTTATGAATCTGCTTAAGATAGCTTGAGCCAAAATTTGTCATGACAGCTTCTAGACCAAGACTTTTCTCAAAGATGAGCAAGCTGGCTCAACAAAAAGTAAGTTCATACTGAAAGCAAAGCCAAAAAGTTATCTTTTAAAGTTTACAACAACTTTTGGTTCTGAAGATTCTCATACAATTCAATTTAACAAGCATTTATTTGGATTCCTATAGTAGGTAGCATCTGTAATTTTACCTGCCCCATTTTACTTCCTTTGGGAAACTCCATCTCCCCCCAGTTCATGTAACTCTATAGGGGCTGTCATTCAAGGGGGCTTGCCTTCCCTTTCTCAGGAGTGGGTCACAGGAGCCACATGAACTGGTTAGAATATCCCATCCCCCTAGACACAGCATTGGTCCAGGGACTGTTTAGGACCGTTTCCTATTTCATGTTATTATGGCTGCTGGGAACAAGAGAATCTTTCTACTTCTTTGTTATTTATAAAGTGCCACATAATCCTAGAGCTTCTGTGTGTGATGAATTTGAGGGACCTGTGGTGGTTTACAGCTGTATGTACCCCAGAAAAGCATGTTCTTAAACTTAATCCATTCCTGTGGGTGTGAAACCATTATAAGTGGGACTCTTACAAGGTGTGGCCCATCTCAGTCAGGTTGTGATTTAATCCGATTCCTGGAGTCCTTTGTAAGAAGAATGAAATTCAGCAGACAAGCACAGAGGGAGCAGCCAGAAGCTGAAATAAATGGAACCCAGAAGAGAACAGAGAGACCAGGAGATGCCTCACCATGTGACAAACTAAGGACAAATGTTCATTGGCAGCCAGCCCCAGAATGCCACAGTTTTCAGGGAGAAAGCATCATCTTGATGATGCCTTGATTTGGACTTTCTCTTGGCCTCAAAACTATGAGCAAATTCCCATTCATTGTTTAAGCCTAACCATTTGCTTGAGCAGCTCAGAAAACTAAAACACCACCCGTGGGATGTCCAGGTGGCAATATCCAGTAGGCAATTGGACTTACAAATCTGATAATCCATGACGAGTTGAAGCTGCAGCTATAAATTTGGGAGCCTTTGGGGTGCAGGTGGTGGTTAAAACGGTGGGCTATATGCAGTCATCCTCTTAACTATTGATATTGTATACATTATTTGAGATTAAGAACTTATGGCAATGTCTCAGGCACCTATAACTCCAATGCTTCAGTAATTAAAAACTAAGCATTTCTGTCATAACAGCCCTTTCCTTTAAAGAACACTTTGAAGCTACTTCTGAGAACCTGCAGTTTTCGGGAACATAGTTTATGAATACTGACAACACAACTAAAAAGTAAAAGCATTCAACAACTTCTTAACAAATATTTTCTGTGCTCCTACTATGTGCTAGGCTCTGGGCTAAGTGCTAGGGATATAAATATATAATCCAATAAGCTTATCAGCTGGGGTCTCCTGGTCCCTTAAGCTTTAGATTAAATGATACTCAATCCCTATGACATCCATGGAAGCCCAAAGCCCTCCCCGACATTTGTGTGAAGCCTGAGGGGCTAGCGTTCTCCGGTCACCTTTCTTTCCAGGCTCCTGCTTCCACATCCACTGCTTCCATTCCTTACTGCAGCAACTTGAATGTAGAACATTTTTATGAACACCATCATATTTACTGTTCATTCATCTGGCATGTGTTTGTAGTCTCTGAATTTACTTTGCGTTTATCAATATCACATTTCTTCAACCTCACAATGAGCTTCTTATAAACAGTTTATATCACTAGACTTCAAACTCTCCAACAGTAGTGCCAATGTCTTTGTTGATAAAACCTCAAGAAACCCATTCTACCTGTACTACCCGCCTTGAGAGGCCCCACCCTTGATCGTGGCAAGTAACAGGTTGAAGAGTGAAGGCAGTAGCCTTCCCCAATCACAAGTTGCCTAAGCCAAACCAAGAGAGCAACCATAGGATGTTCTTCTTGCAGCGGTGCCAATAGAAAAGACAGACAAGATTGTGTCAAATCACAAACACTTGCATTAATTAGGTTAGACTAAACTGCTATGACAAATATACCCAAAAATGTTAAGTGTACAAGCAAAATAGAAGTTTATTTTTTTGTTCACATAACAGACCAAAGTAGCTGTTCCTGATTGGCTTCGGCTCTCTTCCATGTAGTGATTCAAGGACCCAGGCTCCTTCCATCTTGTGGTTCTAGAATCTTCTAGAACCTCATTGTCATTTGCATCCAGCTGGCATAAAGAAAAATAGAGTGTGGAAGAGGAACAGGCACTTTTTCCAAAACCCTAGCTCAGAGGTGGCACATATCATATGCATTTAACCCCAGGCCACAATTACTCTAAGGGAGGCTGAGAAATGTACACTATCCATACATTCCATCAAAATATAATTACTATGTAGGGAAAGAATGGATGTAGGTGAACAGATAGTGGACTCTGCCATTTTTTATCTGCTTTGGTTAAGACCACTCCAGCAGATAAAATGACAGGCAAGAGAGGCTCAATACATTCCCTTTAATCCTCTCCTATCCATTATTCAGCACTTTTGCTGACAATCTCAGATGTTTTCCTCTACATAACCTCCTCTGAAACTCTTCTAGCTCCATCATTTCTCTTGTAGTTGCAAGAAGGCTGGATTAGACAATCCCTTCATTCTGATCATGTCTGTATTTCTAAGCATTTATCAGACAAAGTTATGAATATCTAATTTATAGCTATCTCTACGGACAAAATATAACATGCAAAATATTTCCAACCACGTGAGACCGTATATTTAAACTCTTACAAGGCAATGTTTCCAAGTACATAGCTTATTCTAACAATTGCTCCGTATTTTGATACAGCAAACTTTTCTCTCAATTTGAATTTCCAATCTCTCTTACTCATTTCTATATCATTTCTATTTCTACATCTAGCATTGGGGATATCATGTTATTAAGTTAATTGTTTTCAGTGTTGCCAGTTATTCTAACCTGAGGAGGAAAATATTATGCATTTATTTTATCAACAAATATTTGTTAAGAGCCTACTATGTGCCTAACACTGTGTAAGATACTGGGGATTTGAGGATGAAGAGAATACATTTGCAGCTCACCAAGGATTTACTGTCCGGTATGGGAGACAGGATATAAAGAAGTATTTATAGGCCACTGCTTTAATGGAACTCTGAAAAAGGCTTCATAAGACAAGAGAAAAGGAAGCACTGAACACTACATGAAGATGTCAGGAAAGTATTACGCACCAGCACTTGAGTCTCCAATCTGTACTCAGTGCTATGATGGGCAGCGTGAAAGCTACAAAAGAAATAAATGTTCTATCCTTGTCATTGATGAGCATATCATCGCCACCATAGGGTGATAATGTTCCCTGCAAGGTTGTAGAGAGTGCTACAACTCAATGAAAACTGATATTAATAACGTTGAAGCTGAGGCAAGCTACCTGGGGAAGGTTATGTCTTTAGCAGGAACTTGAAAATTTGTTTTGATTGGATAAGCATTGGATGTGGAGCAACTGGCTTTCTAGACAAAGGAAAGAAATAGAGTGATATTGAACAGGAAAGTGCATATGCAGTGTATGCCTGAAACAGTAAAGAAATCAGTCTTTCTGGAGTAAAAGGAGTTCATAGGTAATAAAGGAGAAGAGTGTGAGAGAGGCTGGGTGGAGTCAGACCTTGTGAGTTGAGCAGATGATAGAAGATTCAATGTGTATAAATTAATGGACTGTTGGACCATTACGAACAGAGAGACAATTTAATACAAGCAGTGTTTAAAGAGACCCTTGTGTCTGCAGTGGCCTAATCCATTCAGTAGGTACTTGTGCCCTTTTTTAAAAATCAGGTTTATGAGACATACTCCTATACCACATAATCTTCCAAAGTGTAAAATCAGTTGTTCACAGTACCATCATATAGTTGTGCATTCATCACTACAATCAATTTTTGAATGTTTTTACTCCAAAAAAAAATAAGAATAAAAATAAAAGTAAAAAAGAACACCCAAAATATCCCATCCCTCCATCCCCCATCCCCTCCTGTTATTCATTTAATTTTCATCCCCATTTTTCTACTCATCTGTCCATACACTGAATAAAGGGAGTGTGAGCCACAAGGTTTTCACGATCACACGTTCACACAGTATAAGCTATATAGTTATACAATTGTCTTCAAGAATCAAGGCTACTGGGTTGCAGGACAACAGTTTCAAGTATTTCCTTCTAGCTATTCCAATACACTAAAAACTAAAAAGGGATATTTATGTAACACATAAGAATAACCTCCAGAATGACTTTTCAACTCCATTTGAAATCTCCCAGCCACTGAAACTTTATTTTGTTTAATTTCTCCTCCCCATTTTGGTCAAGAAGGCTTTCTTGATTCCACGATGCCGGATCCAGGCCCATGTTGCCAGGAAGATTTACACCCTTGGAAGTCATGTCCCACGTAGCAGGGTAGAGCAGTGAGATCACCTGCCAAGTGGGCTTAGAGAGAGAGAGGGCCACATCTGAGCAACAAAAGAGGTTCTCTGGGGGTGACTCTTAGGCACAATCACAAGTAGTCTTAGCCTCTCTATTGCAGTAACAAGCTTCATAAGGGCAAGTCCCAATCAAGGGCTCGGCCTACTAAATTGGTGATACTTGTGCATTTTTATCCTGTGTATGTTCTTCACTTTCAAGAGTTAGGAAGCATTGGTGCTGCCGTGGCATGAATGGTACCATTTTGATGCTCTGGGTTCCTGAGGTCAAACTGAAAATGAAAATCAATGCAGGTGTTCTAAAAATGGTGCAAGTAAAATCCCCCAACCTAGTGACGCTGTTTTCCAGACTTCTTAATGAGAATTTTATGTGGGAGTACCTTAAAATCCTCCTTAAATCACTATATGTTGTACTTTACTCTCACTGTTCTCATGTGAACAAGCTTGACTACTCTGTTTTAAAAGAAATTTTTTGGTTTTTGTTTTGTTTCAAAAAGTTGCTTTATTTTTACTCCAAATCTAGTCATCTTCTAGGTACATGCAAATTGATTTCTCTATCCTCTTTAATTTTTCCTGCTGGATATGAGTCTACAACTCTGGTCAAATGCATTATTTTCCCTTGAGCTTCAATTCTTAAGACTCTAGATGATCTGTTTAAAAATTGAATTTTTCTTCTTTAAAAATAAAACTTTCAATAGAGACTGGGGCCCAAAATATCCCTTTTAATTACAGCAACTGCTGCATTTTCTTGGTCTTACCCTTTAAATCAATTCAACTGAAATGCCTATAGAGGTAAACCAGGTAACATGAACAAATGAAATAGACTTTTCTAGTAAAAACAACACCTGAAACACAATGAGGAATGGCAAATAACAGAGTCCCAATACTGAAAGAAAATGGGGAAACAATGATGCCTTTGGCAAAATCAATTCATGTTCCATCCTAATGGGGCAACTATTGAAAGACGGTTAATCATTTCAATGTGAGGATGTCCAGCATTTCCAGATTTTCTCATTTTTCAAAAGATGATGTAATTCATATTTTTATGTGAAATCTCTTGATTTTTTAATTTTGGCAACTGCATCTGAGACCCTATTGTTGGCTGCCCAGTAGATTCTGATCCCTTTAGCTATCACCTACCTCCTACTGCTAAAGTCATAAAGGCAGGTTCCTTTCCCAGAATCTCTACCTCTTAGGAATGGCCATGTGACCCAGTTCTGGCCTTTGAAATGTAAAGGAAAGTTTCTTAGGGAGATGATAAAGAAAAGTTTTCTGGGAAGATTGTTTTTTATTTCCTCACAAAAGAAGAGAGGGACATGAGGAGAAATCATATTCACTGTCCTGGGAACACCCCTAAATTTTTTTTCCCTACAAAATGTCCCTACATTTTGCCCCTTAGTAAAATCATTTATGTGATGTGATGCCTGAAGATGTGGCAGCCATTTTATAACCATAAGGGGAAAGACAACAGGATCTAGGAGATGCCAACCAATATTAGTGAGCTGATATTAGATGCCCTGATATTAGTGAGCTACTGATCCAAATCTGGAAACACCTATCTCCCCTAGTTTTATGTGAGATAATAAAGTATATTTATTAGTTAAGCCACTATTAATTACATAATCTGTAAATATGGTCAAAAATATTCCCAATATAATAACTTTTTAAAATTAAACACTGTGTAGAATTTGTTTATATTTTATTGTCTTAATGACAATTGAGAACTTCCTGTCTACCAACTGGAATTGTTAAAGATTCAAAGTCTGACATCCTCCATAAAGCTCCACCCCAGACCACATGAATTCCTCTCCATTTCCACCCTTCCATTATTTTTGTGTCAAAAGCATACTGTTTAGAACTTTTTTGCTAAAGGTGTTATGATGGTAACTCTAAGCTGCTAGACAGTAAGGTCCTTTATGTTAGTTCTGCTGGAAGGAGCTATGAGGCATAGCAAGTGAAGACTCTTTAGTCACTATGCCCAGTTTAAGTGATTGTGCTCTAACTTTGGGGAGAAGGGGAATCCTTGTGAGAATCCCATGAGAGCTTTGGAATTTCTCCTTGGGAAAACATGTATGCATTTCACACCGATCTGTGTACACTTCCATGGGTTTCACAGACCCTCTGAGTCATTCCTTGGATGCCCACATTAAAAGCCCATGAATTGAAGGATAATTTAGAATGGGGATTTATTAGAGTCTGGCCTGAAAAACTGATTAAGGACCAAGGGCAGAATCAGAAATGCCCAGTTTGGGAATGGAGGATAACCATCTTCTGTGGCCCCTGGAGATGAACTCCATGCTGGTGCTGCTTGCTCGGGGTATGGAAGCAACAGATTTTCTGTGAAGAACAGTTAGCTGTTGTGCTGTTTGTATATATTATGTCCCCTAGAAAAAGTCATGTTCTTTGATGCTATCTTGTGGGGGCAGACATGTTAGTGTTGATTAGGTTGGAACCTTTGGATTTTGTTTTCATGGAGATGTGACCCACCCACCTATAGGAGATAACTCTAAATAGATAATTTCCACGGAGGTGTGGTCCCACTCATCCAGCGCGGGCCTTGATTAGTTTACTAGAGCCCTATATAAGAGCTGCAGCTAAGAGAAATTTTGAAGACGGCTGTTGAAAGCTGACATTTTGGAGAACACCATTTTGAAACGCAACCTGGGAATAAGGAGATGCCAGCCACGTGCCTTCCCAGCTAACAGAGGTTTTTCAGACGCCATTGGCCATCCTCCAGTGAAGGTACCCGATTATTGATGCCTTACCTTGGACACTTTATGATCTTAAGACTGTAACTTTGTAACCAAAAAAAAAACCCTTTATAAAAACCAGTCCATTTCTGGTGTTTTGCATTCCTGCAGCATTAGCAAACCAGAACACCTGTCTTTAGATACAAATGCACCTTCCAAAAGTTACACCTTACATTATTTGATGCTCCCCATCTAGATGATAAGTATAATACACAGCACAAATTGGCAGAAATAAGCCAAGCTGAGATGGAATTCAGTGGAGAGAGGGAGCCTTGGATTTACCTAATTAGGACACCAGACTCTTGGCAGAAGTCACTAGGTGGTGACTATGCCTTTATCTGGAAAGAGCCTTTAACCTGGATTTATAAGTAAATAAGTGTCTTTGTTGTTATGTTCATTGTTTTTTAATGTTTTATTTTCAAATAATTTCAAACCTACAAGAAAGTTGTAAAGGTAATACAAAAACCATATAGTGAACTCCAACATAGTCCCCATCCCCCAGAAACCTTGAATCTACCAATTTTAATATTTTGCTGTATTATTCTATCTATCCAAATATTTTCTAAATATTTAAGAGTAGATTGTAAGTAAATAAGCTTCAGTGTTACCAATTTATGTCAGGATTTGTATTGTCTCTAATTCTCTAAGCCTAACATACACGTTGTATGTTGATTTTTGTATTAAATAAAGAGAAAGAATTTTACTGCAGCACTGGTGCAAGCAAGACTTTGCTCAGTGAAGCCAAGGAATCAGATGGGCAAAGTTCCAAACTCATCTTGGAACTGCCTAAGAGCCAAACAGCATGCAACTCTGTGATAATCTGAACATTTTCCTTTTTGAAAGCATGTTATTCACAGCAGTGTTTTGCTTTATCTAGTTTTAACTCTCTTGAATCTCAAACATCTTATTAAAGTAAGGAATATTTCACAATCTTGTTTAAATATGATAAAGCTGGTTACCTGAGATAAAGGAAATATATATTACTTTGATTTAGCCCTGTACACTCTTTAAGGGAAGACATATAAGTACAAAAATGTGTTCAAGTATCTGAAAACCATTAACTGCTTAAGTTTACCAAATTCTGCTCTGAGTATTTCGAGTTTGGCTAATAATGAGAAATTACCTCTTTTGGGTAAAGCCAATAAAACCTGGATGTTGTCACCCAATGAAGGAAAAAGTTCCCTTCAAACTTTCAAATGGGAAAGAGCCTTGAATATAACATTCACTTTTGTGTGGGAAGAAAATAATTTGCTTAGTAAAAAAATAAATTTGGGAAAATAAATTATTACAGCAAATTCTTTTAAATTATTTTTTGCCTCAGTGTCAAAGACTTTTTAGTATCATTTATAGGCCAATGAGCACAAGATTAAATGCTGAATTAACAATAAACAAGCTGTGTATTTTCATCTTTTCCTTTTACCTTTCATTTTTTTGGAAATAAAAGATGATGTTCAGTATGCTAACGCTGCCATTTTGCAAAACACCAGAAATGGATTGACTTTTATAAAGGGTTTTATTTGGTTACACAGTCTTTTTTTTTTTTTAATTAAATTCAGTTTTATTGAAATACATTCACACACCATACAATCATCCATGATATACAATCCACTGTCCACAGTATGATAACATAGTTATGCATTCATCACCACAATCTATCTCTGAACATTTTCCTTACATCAGAAAGAACCAGAACAAGAATAAAAAATAAAAGTGAAAAAAGAACACCCAAATCATCCCCCCATCCCACCCCATTTGTCCTTTAGTTTTTTTTTATCTTCATTTTATTGAGATATATTCACATACCACGCAGTCATACAAAACAAATCGTACATTCAATTGTTTACAGTACCATTACATAGTTGTACATTCATCACCTAAATCAATCCCTGACACCTTCATTAGCACACACACAAAAATAACAAGAATAATAATTAGAGTGAAAAAGAGCAATTGAAGTAAAAAAGAACACTGGGTACCTTTGTCTGTTTGTTTCCTTCCCCTATTTTTCTACTCATCCATCCATAAACTAGACAAAGTGGAGTGTGGTCCTTATGGCTTTTCCAATCCCATTGCCACCCCTCATAAGCTACATTTTTATACAACTGTATTCGAGATTCATGGGTTCTGGGTTGTAGTTTGATAGTTTCAGGTATCCACCACCAGCTACCCCAATTCTTTGGAACCTAAAAAGGGTTGTCTAAAGTGTGCGTAAGAGTGCCCACCAGAGTGACTTCTCGGCTCCTTTTGGAATCTCTCTGCCACTGAAGCTTATTTCATTTCCTTTCACATCCCCCTTTTGGTCAAGAAGATGTTCTCCATCCCACGATGCCGGGTCTACATTCCTCCCCGGGCATCATATTCCACGTTGCAAGGGAGATTCACTCCCCTGGGGGTTACACAGTCTTAAGGACATAAAGTGTCCAAGGTAAGGGGATACCTTCACTGGAGGATGGCCATTGATGGCCAGAAAACCTCTGTTAGCTCAGAAGGCGCATGGCTGGCATCTGCTTGCTCCCAGGTTACATTTCAAAATGGTGTTCTCCAAAGTGTTGCTCTTGGGGTGTTTTGTCCTCTCTTAGCTGCAGCTCCTCTTCAAAATGTCTTTCTCAGATGCTCTCCAAAATATCACTCTTATCTAGTCTGAGGTCCATCTGTCTGTGACCTCCTTTATATGACTCCAGTGATCCAATGAACATCCACCCTGAATGGGCGGGATAACACCTCCATGAAATTATCCAACCAAATGTTTCACTCAGTTGATTGAGTCACATCTCTATGGAAACACTCAGTCAAAGAATTCCGGTCTAGTCAACACTAATACATTTGCCCCCACAAGATTGCATCAAAGAACATGGCATTTGGGGGGACATAATACATCCAAACTGGCACAGATGACTTTTTGAAAAATAATTTATTAAAGCAAATATTTTAATGTAATTATGAAATATAACAAAGAATGTTTCCAGTAAACTTCTCATAGACTGTGGTCATCCAGCAGTGATGCCCCAAAATGATTTCATTCCCCATCTGATTTGTCCAGTGTGCCTATCTTTCCCAATATTCCATAACACACATAAGTCTGAGAAAAGGAGGCTGGACCCTAGAGCTCAAGATCTCCTGAGTTGGAAGAGTGGTGGTTGACATTATAAGAACTTTATACTATGAAAGCCACTAGAGTATATGAATTCTCAAAGATATACTTATCAAAGGATAAGGTAAAGACAATATTGCCAAAAAAATAAATTATTGCATACTAGAACCTTGCCCTCTGGTATCATCTCTGCTCTGATAATAATGATTATCCTTACTTTTCACTGTTTTCCTAGAATCTAAACAATCAATTTAGCATAAGGTATATTAGTGAGTTTATAAATTGTCAGATTTTGCTGCATAACAAATCATCCAGAATTTAATGGTTTAAAATGACAGCACTTGATTATAACTCATGAATCTACAGGTCATCTAGATGGCTCTGCTGATTTGGCCCAGGCTTGGCTCATCTTGGCTGAGCTCTATCATGTATTTGAGGCCTTGACTGGGAAACTGAGATGACCCAGTTCTGGTCCGCAGTCTCAAACCTCCATCAATCAACCCACTCTTGTTCACATGATGGCTGGCAGGGTTCCAAAAGAAGGAGTGGAAGCACACAAGGCCTCTTGAGACCTGGATATTAACTCACACACAGTCACTGCTGCATTCTATTTGCCAGTGCAAGTCTCAAGCCCAGAACAGATTCAAAGTTTGGAGAAATGGACTTGATGTTTTTATGAGAAAAGCTACAAAGTCTTCCATTGCAAAGGGCATGGATATAGGAAGATGTGAAGAATGTGACTATTTTTGCAGTATCACCCAGAAATGCAAAGTTGTTTTTTTTCTTTGTAGGAGAGTTTAATTTGGAATGAAGAGAAGAATTCTTTCAATCAGCAAAGAGTCCTTACAAATCTAAATGCATTAACTGGGTAAACTCAAGCTTCTAGTTCACCAAAAGTGCCAGTTTTCCCTTCTGAGTTCTGCTGCCAGACACTCCCAATCCCATCAAAGATTCTTTCAAATTCACACACAGGAAGGAGAATTTGGAGGACAATATTTGTTGAAAAGTAATTTAGGCAGCCTCTGGTCTGGAATGCATCCACTGAACTGGAAGATTTAAGAACTACAAAAATAAAACTTTGATGGACAAATGAATGCTTAGCTCCTTCCAAAGGAGGGGCCTGGACAGCAGAGAAACTGGCAGAAAAGGTCAATGCAAGAACATACATATCAGAATCCATGCCAAGGTACCAACCACCAACTCCCAGTGAGGCACAAAGCCCTTGGTGCAATAAGAAAGGGAAAGAAGACAGAAAGAAGCAGAATATCCATGAAAACCAAGACAAAGAAACTGGGGGGTAGGGGTGGAGAGAGGCAATAGAAATCAGTAAGACCAAAAATAAGATGCCTTGTGTTTTAACAAAGTTGAAAAGTACTAGTCTTTTTGGAAAGTGAATCACTAGCATGCATGCCAATTTCCCTGACGGCATGTCTATAATATTTGGACATACAGCAACAATTATAAATAGCTCCTTGATATTTCGAGGGTTTATATTTCCCCAGCTGTGGATTATCCAGTCCTCTTCTTTTTCCTCTTTCGATTTCTTTCAGCCTAGGGTAAATGGAAACTCATAAAACACACTAATAGAAAATGATAGCAGGGGATAACAAAAATTATTGAATACTATATGCCACTCAATATATGCTATATCCTTTACAAATGGTAAGGATTAGAACAGTAAACTAGCTTTCAGAATGTCTCACATCTTAGATGTGTTGGAATTACACCCATTGCTGTCTGACCTCAAACCTCAGTCCCTTTACAACAGTTCCTTAGAACTCTGAGACCAATTAAAGGCCTTCAGATGGGGGTTGGGATACCCAAGACCCACAGGACCAGTTGAGTTGCCAAGATTATGCACGGGGTTAATGACCAAGCCTGTGCGTGGGCCAGTTCTGCCACCTTCTGGCCCAAGGCTCTCCTTTACACTACACTGCCTCAGGGTGAGGGAAGGGGGTGAATTCAACCGGTCCATTTATTCATTTATTCCAAAATTGATTATTGAGCAGGTATTATGTTCCAGGAACTGTGCAAGGGAACTCATTGTGGACAATACACAGAGTTCCCAGCCCTTATAGAATTTGCAATTCAACAGTGGCAACATCAACACTGGATTGGCAGGATGTTTGGGGATGAAATTATCAATATCATGTGTACTTTTTCCTCTTCTCTCACTTCTTTATTATCCATCCCCTTAGTCACTCCTTTCATATCGTTTTATAACAACTACTTTATCCAGTATTGTTCAATGACTCAGAAAGAACAAATTTGAGTCTTCCTTTCCATATACTCAGGATTTTCTTCTATAAATAAAAGATTGCAAAAGAAAACAACAGCTCTGAAGCTTTAAAAGTCCTAAGTACATTGACTATCATCATAGCAATTGTCTTAATCCCTCCAGTATGGTCATAAAACTCACTACCAGGAATTTTATCCATTGTGTGCCTACTGAAATATTTCCTTTTGTTTTAGTTTGGCTCTTTTTTTAATTTTAGCCCTATGCTAAAACATCTAGAGGAAATTAGATGAGGGTAATGCCTCCAGAAAAAAGCCTGGACAAGGACTGGGGTGTGTGAGGGTTTAAGGGAGGTGGTCCCAAAAAGCAGAAGTGAGGGAGTGGGGAAAGCAGGAGAGGAGAGTGAAAAAGATGGTAAAAATGTGTGAATGTTCTGGTTACCTCTGTGGGCAGCAAGAGCTCACTCCTACTGGGGAGCCTCTGTGGAATCCTGGGGACCATGCCTCAGGGTTTTCTCACTGGAAGACAAGAAACCTAAGACATTTATGCACTTCTTCTCATCAGCCTTTGGTGGTGGGATGCCTCAAAGGGCAATAACTTCCCACAGTTCCAGGTTGTGTCTGTACATAGCTGATCAGTCCTCTGTGGCTTCAGAAAAGGCCCTCTAAGGCAGCAAGGGTGAGACAGGCACATCCTGTGCTGGATGAGAATGCTGGTGACTGACGTGGAACTGTCCATGGCAGCAGTGCTGAAATCAGCTAGGCTGAGGGGATGCAGCTCAGTGCCCCATAAGCATCTGCTACAGGCAACATGACTGGTTTCAAAATAGAAACAATAGAAATGATTTAGTACTCTTCACATGCATAATTACATTTAGTTCTTATAGTAGCCCTATGATATTATTTTTATCACAGTTTCCACGTGAAGTTTTGAGGATCAAAGAAGTTGAAAATGGATTCTCATCTTACTTTGAGTCCTAGTCTGCTTCTCCCAGTTAGAAATGATTTATTCAGAACATCTTCATTTGACTAGTAAACATGTCCTGTGGCTTCTGTCTTGAAAATGCTACCTTGGATCTTTAATTTTCAATTTTTTTCAAAACTGCAAACACCTAGCCTAATAATACTCCAGAGGAAATTTGTCAACAACTTTTATTATTCATATCCTCCAACACATAAATCAGAACTATACAGTCCAAAAGACAGTTAACAGAATCCAGTTTATCTTAAAATAGCCCCAATATAGCTCATATGGCAATTCCAGCAATATGAATGTTTATCCCTTATGCCAAAAATCCTCCATAGAAATCTGTTGCTGGAAACATTATGTGGCCATGTTCCCATCTGCAGTTATGCTTGTTTTTATCTGTTCCATGCCAGGGTACTTAATCCAGTCATCATAATAAATTGCTGTTTTCTCTGCCCTCTTTATACAATTATTAGTATATGTTTCTGAAAGATTCTTGAGATTTTAAGAATGAAGGGAAATCTAACTAAAAATTTTAATGGAATCACTCCCACATTTCATACCTCTGATCTTTGCTTCTTCAAAAAGGAGGCAGCTAAGAAGTATATTTTTTTTAATGAAATGTCACTGTGCATTAAATTCAAATGATATTTACTTTCATCCCTTACCCTATATATAGCCAAGTCTTACTCAGCAAATTTTGTATTTTGCTAGTACAAACAGCCATAATTTCATTTACTTTGCCTGTTTGCAGAGATATACATATATTCATAGCCATTGTAAATAGAGCAGATCAATTAACCTATAAAATGTGAGTTTATTACCAAGAACAGTAACATTACAATAAAATTGCTAAGAGAAGAAAAATATAAATAGTCCACTGATCTTTTACTGCCTATTATAAAATTGAAAGACAAAATTATTCCTTGTTCTTTTTAATAACAAAATCCAGAGCACCAGCTTACTATTCCAACTATTCCTGTCAAACAGTGTGATGGTATAAGATCCCCACAAAAACAGAAATATATCCATGCCACACTTTACAATTTCTTCCTTGTACTTATTACTTCCCATTGCTCCCCTTTGATGTATTTTGCAAACCACGTCTGGGCCAGAAAACCTCCTACCAACTTCTCTGTATTTACAGAAGGATTTAATGTACCTCTCTCTTCATCCTTTGATATCAGAAAGGTTCAGTCTACAAAACCAGAGGATTAAAGGGCTGCTTATTAAGAAATTATTAATAACAAAGTTCTGAGTAAAGTCAACACAGCAAGTTTGACAGATTTGTGTATGCCTTTAATATATTTACTTAACTGGAGAGAAATGTTCCACCAAAGCAACTAAGAAAATAATGCTTTAAAATGTTCAAAAGACTAACTGGTTGGTTTTTTATTTTATTTTAGACTAAGCTAGTAAGAAACAGTTGTTTTCCTGTAATGCTCTTGAAAATTCCAAGCATCACTCAAAGAAGGTAGATTTGGATCACCTGGTCTAGTTCAAATCCTTCTGGTATAAAGAAGTATCCAGTATTGTTGCTAAGAATCAATTATTTTCACAATAAAAGTGCAAAACAAAAGTTTTTGCCTAAATCATTGCAAAAACAAGGACCTGAATTACTCTCCAGAAAGCACAACACTGAGGACGTCACACCACACTCTGCGTGTAATTTCAAGACATTGTTCTTGAAACCATCTATTCCAGTTGGTCATTATACTTTGTACAATCATATTTCTAATACTTCCCAAGAAATAAAGCTTCTTGGAAAATGAAAACTTACATAGCTCCCTTAATAGAATGACAAAAAAATTCCTGTGAGAAGGTTGCAGTACAGTATTTTTGAGTGACTATAGTTCCAGAATAGATCACCTCTGATCTCTATTTGCATTCATTTATTCAAATGTAATGAGCACCTGTCCTGTGCCACATAATCTGTGATGCACTGGAGATAAAGAAATGAAAATCACACATCCAGTCTCTGAACTGGGATCAGGGTGGAGGAAGTAGGGGAGATCCCTATCCAAAGGGCAGAAAGACACAAACAGATGAAGACCATAACAAGTAAAGCATGTTCTAACAAAGCCCAAGACTGGGTGCTATGAGAGACCGAAGGAAGCAGCAATTCTGTCTCTGTCCAAGGGATTCAGGTTCACATGGGAAGTAATCCTTGCTCTAAATCTTAAAAAATTAAAGGCATTTGCCGGATGTCTAGAGGCTGGAGAGGGGGCTTAGCATTGGCAATTCAGGCATCTATACATATACAAACTCATAGGCAAAGCCCACTCAGTTAATTAAGAAAAACACACAGAAATTTATTGTCTCACACAGCTGAAATATCCAGGGATATACACAGCCTTCAGGTATATCTAGATCTAGGTGTTTAACATATATTATCAGGAACTAGCCTTTCTTTATCTATCAGCAACACTTTGCTCTCTGTAGTCTCAATTCTTAGCCAGGCTTCATCTGTATGGTGGCAAGATGGCAGGCAGCAGCTCCAGGTTTACATACTGTCTTCTCAAAAACCCCGGTGGAAAGGAATTATTCTTTCTTCCTGATAGTTCCACAGAAGTTCTCAAATTGGGACTCAGTGTGTACAACCGAATCACACAATCCTGTTACTATGGTGTCAAGAGGATGCAATGATTGGATTAGCTATGCCTGGAGCCAAGAGTGGAATCACCTTCACCAAAACTACATGGACAGAGACTGGGAAAGGTGTGGATGCTTGATGAAAATGAAGATTGAAGATCCAATGGCCAAAACAAAAATGCGGGGATGAAGGTAGAGTATATCTAAAGAGCACATGTCTTCTCCGAGGGTGTCTGGGGATCTACAATGCTTCAACATGGCTGGGGTAAAGCACAGAGGTCCAGAAAGGCAAGATATCTGACTGCAGAGATGGTGGTGGCAAATGGTGAAGAAAGTTTTTGCTATGCTATATAAGTCAGGATGCAGAAGATCAGAACTTCTCAGATGATTAATGAAAGTCCTTCTAATAGTAGAGAAGAATCAACATATTTTTCCTGGGGTTTGTTAAGAGACTAAGGTAGCTTCAAACTTGGACCAAAATTATTTGAAGTTCATTTTTAATGTTAAAATTCATGCAAATTTACAATTTAGTCCATAAGTTATCCATGCTTATTTGAACTTTCTTCTTAATGTTTTTCATTTGCATTGAGAAAATAATGTTCCAGAAATTGGTAGGGGAGGGGGGCTTTCTCCTACTTATCCTGTGGTTTTGCATACCAATAATAGCAGTAAGTATGTGCTGAGTCCTTACTATGCCAGGCATTATTTGGGTTGGCACACCAATATTTACCATATTGAAAAGCTCTGTGGAGGTAATGGGGAAGCATTTAAAGGGTTTAAAATGGTGCTATAGATTGGGTTCCCTGGAAGTAGGTACTGCGACAGAGTTCGGGGTACAAGGTGTTCATTACAGGGAGAGAGGAAACACAAATGGGTGGAGTGAAAAGTCAAGCTGAGATGTAGGCCAAACAAAGTTTTGGCCAACCTAGGGGAGCTCTGAAGCAAGAATGGCCCTTCACAGTTGTCTTGCTTTAAATAGAAATGGCCACACCTTTATATGGCCAACTCACTTAGCACTGGTTGTGGACCACCCAGGAAGTGGGGAGGGAAGAAAGAGGAGGGTGTGACCTTGATGATGGATGGGGAATAGGAAAATAGGGAAGTGGACAACTTTCTAAAGCTGGCACAGATACTGAACAGGCCATGGAGAGTTGAGTCCTTCCTTGAAGGGAGGTCTGGGTAGTATATCTAGGTGGAAAGTAACATGAGCAGAATGACTTTAGAAGAATAACTCTAGGAACTACTGGAGAGGAGAGATGGTTGCCACAGTCTAGGACAGAGCTGATATTCTTTGCTACTCCTTTACTTCTCTTTGGTTTTACTTTTTAGCATGTGAACTCAGGTGATACTAGGCAGAGGAAGAATGAAGAAATGGCATGACAAATTTGTTTTCAGTAGTTTTTCTCCTGCACACCCACACACTCCTCATAAAGTTGCATTAGCGCTATTTCTATGGTCCAGGCAGCACTATCACATACTTCATTCATTTGTTTACTATCCACACCAAACTCACATGACTATATTATAACAAAAATAAGCCAAAATGCAGGGAGAACTTCCAGGAAAGATGGCAGAGGAGGGAGCTCCAGGACTCACTCCACCTCCCAAAACAGCTATTGAACAGGCAGAAACTGTGAAAAACAACTGTTCTGGGGCTCTGGAGTTCAAGGAATCACTATACTGCAGCCAGGAAAGAGTGAAATGAATAGACTGAGAAGCTGCAGTAAAAACCTGTGAGTAACTCCATCCACAGTGACTGCTGGCACCCATCCCCCACTCACAAGGACAGCTGCATCTGGTTCAGGCCCTGGCTGCTGCAAGTGGAGAGGGACATGGAAGCCCTCCCCTCAAGAATGGGGAGGGCATGTTCAAGTATTGATCACAGCTTTGGATAAGCAAATTTACAACACCAAGTCCTGGTCCTGAACCACTCTTTTGGCCCACCACAGACAGTGACTGTTAAAGCCATTGTTTCAATCCTGCCCCCATCAGAGGTGAAGGCAGTGGAGGTTTAAAGACACAAGGCCTCCTTAGGGCTGCCAGGACCAGTTTGCTGAAGAATGCTATCTGCTGAGTTGGCCAGGAAAGCACAGCTTTGGGGAGACATATAAAAAGTCTTTTTGGTATCTTTCCTGACCTCTCCCCAGAGCTCTTTGGAACTGGTCTGCACCCTTTTCACGGGCCCTTGGCCCTGTTTGGCTGGGAAATACTGATGGGGAAGTCCTCCCCAGGGTGGTCCTCCTCCCAGAATTTGCCTTTCTTCACGGGCCCTTGGCCCTGTTTGGCTCGGAAATACTGATGGGGAAGTCCTCCCCAGGGTGGTCTTCCTCCCAGAATTTGCCTTTCAGGTAAAAGCAGCTAGAGACAATGAAAAGAGAGTAAAAAATACATAGAAGCAAAACAAAAACAAACAGAACAGATTAAGATTCCCAGAGAAGGAACAGAGGAAAAAAAACTTTCTCCTGGAGGTGAAACAATTGCACAAATAATGCAATCTTAAAAATTATACCATATGCCCAGGGCAAGAATCAGATGAAGAAGAGCTGAGTAAATCTGATCAGTTAAACACAGGCTATTTTAAAGGTCTAGAATAAGTTGGATGAAGTGTCCAAGAATAGCCTTAACACAAGGCCAATCAACAATAAATCCCTAGACAAGAGAAAGAAACTGACATTCAGAGTTAGCTCATCAAGATAATCAGAAGCCTAGACACCACCAAAAAATTACAAGCCAAACAAAGAAATAGTAATATATGGTCTAGTCAAAGGAACAAATCAAAACTTCAGTAGGGACACAGAATTTGGAGCAACTAATCAAAGTTGTTCAAAAAAATCTCCTAAATCAATTCAAGCAGATTAATGAAAATATGGCTAAAGATATAAATGATATTAAGAAGACATTGGGGAAAGAAAAAAAAAGAAGAAGAAGAACACACTGGGTGAGCATAAAGAAGAATTTGAAAGCATGGAAAGAAGCATAACAGAACTTATGGGAATGAAAGACACTATAGAAGAGATTAAAAATACACTAAAGGCATACAACAGCAGATTTAAACAGGCAGAAGAAAGAATCAGCAAACTAGAAGATAGGGCATCAGAATCTTACAGACAAAAGAACAGCTAAAAGAATGGAAAAAATGAACAGGGTGTCATGGATTTAAATGACAGCATGGCACAAACATATGTTCATGGGTGTCCTCCCAGAAGGAAAAGAGAAGGGAAAAGGAGTAGAAAGAATATTTGAGGAAATAGTGGCTGAAAATTTCCCAACTCTTATGAAACATAAATATACATGGAGAAGCACAACATACTCCAAACAGAATAAATCCTAATATACCCACTCTGAGATATATACTAATCAAAACGTCAAATGCCAAAGATAAAAAGAGAATCCTGAAAGCAGCAAGAGAAAAGCAATTCATCACATACAAGGGAACTGCAATAAGATTAAATTCTGATTTCTCATCAGAAACCATGATGGCAAGACAGCAGTGGTATGATATATTGAAGATACTGAAAGAGAAAAATTGCCAGCCAAAAATTCTTTATCTGGCACAACTATCCTTTGAATATGAGGGAGAGTTTTAAATATTTACAAACAGAAACTGTGAGAGTTTGTCAACAAGAGATCTACCCTAAAAGAAATATAAAGGGAGCTCTACAGGCTGAAAGGTAAAGATGGGAGAAAGAGGCTTGGAGTAGTGTGAAGAAATGAACATCACAAGTAAGGGTAACTAAAAGGGTAAAAAAAGAGACAAAAATAAGGTATGACATATAAAAACCAAAGGATAAAGTGGCTGAAGTAAGTACTGCCTTTATAGTAATAACACTGAAATTTAATAGATTAAATTCCCCAATCAAAAGACACAGATTGGCAGAATGGGTGAAAAAAGTATGATCCATCTGTACGCTGTCTGTGAGAAACTCACTTTAGACCCAAGGACACAAATAGGTTGAAAGTGAAAGGTTGGAAAAAGACATTCCATGCAAACAGTAACCAAAAAGAGTTTGGGTAGCTATACTAATATCAAAGTAGACTTTAAACGCAAAACTGCTAAAAGATACAGAGAAGGGCACTATATATTAATAAAAGAGGCAATCCACCAAGAATAAATAACAATCATAAATATGCATGCTCTTAACCAGGGTACCCCAAAATACATGAGGCAAAACACAGGCAAAACAGTAGAAAAATAGATGTCTGTTCAATAATAGTTGGAGACTTCAATACACCATTTTCATCAATAGCTAGAACATCAAGACAAAGGATTAATAAGGAAACAGAGAACCTGAATAATATAAGTGAACTAGAAACGAACAAACATATACAGAGCATTGCACCCCCAAACAGCAGGATATACATTCTTCTCAAGTGCTCATAGATCATTCTCCAGGATAGACTACACTCTGAGTCACAAAACAAGCCTCAATAAATTTTAGAAGATTGAAATTATACAAGCACTTTCTCTGACCATAATGGAAGGAGTCTGGAAATCAACAGATGGAGATCCAGAAAATTCACAAATACATGGAGGTTACACAACACACTCTTAAACAATCAGTGGGTCAAAGAAGAAATTGCAAGAGAAATCAGTAAATATTCTGAAATGAATGAAAATGAGAACACAATACATATCAAAACTTACAAGATTCAGTGAAGGCAGTTTTGAGGGGGAAATTTATAGTCCTAAACATCTACATTAAAAAAGAAGAGCAAGCTAAAATCCAAGCCTTAACTTCACACCTGGAGGAACTAGATAAAGAACAGCAAACTAATCCCAAAGCAAGAAGAAGGAAAGAAATACCAGCTATTAGAGCAGAAATAAATGAAATTGAGAATAACAAAACAATAGAGCTATTAGCAAAACAAAAAGTTCATTCTTTGAGAAGATCAATAAAATTAACAAACCCTTAGCTAGACTGACAAAGAAAAAAATGAGCCAAATTACTTATAATTACTGCTCCCACCTGCATGATACAAGACCCAAGAGCTCTGTGAAATCCTCAATACACATGTCCCTAACAGAAGTCTCATGCATTTCAGAAACAAGCCCCCTCTCACTCCCTCCATGAGGCCCATCTCTCTCTGTGGACCATCATTCTCCACTTTTTAACCTTCTAATTCCTATTGAGTCAAGTTTGAAGCAACAAAGAATCCTGCTTCAAGACCTATTTCTCCTTTGTCTCCTTTCTGGTCCATTTCTAACACTAGCTGGTGATATCCAATGACCCTATGGGGTTTTCTGGATCTCTTCTACCATGGAACCACTATGATCCTCTCACCACCATGCAATCGTTGTTCCCAGAGGGACACCGTTGCCTTGTAAAGTTGTTGTTCCAAGGTAGCTCCTGCTTTTCAGACTTGAAAGGGTGGTCTATGTGACATTATTGATGGCTATAGATAAATTGACATTCCCTACTCAAACATTAATTGGACCTTCTTAAACTCTCCAGCAAATAGAATTAGGCAGGAAATTGGTCAGATCTTTGTTTTGTTAGGAGTTCCTTCTCCAAGAAGAATCTTTGCCTAAATCCAGCAAGGGGGAGTGGGTGCACAAATGTTCCAAAGAGTAAATATTACTAGAGCTACCTAGCATACAGAACAGAGATGTGACCCTATCACAGTATAATATATTTGACTATTATGGTATCAAAAATAGCATATAAAAATAACTCAATTCATACTTTTTACATTAATTCTCATATGATAGAAAGTTGTTATAAAAGTCATTATGTTGTTACCACAAGATTTTCTTCTTTTAAACTTTTATGTCAGTTAGGATTTGTCTTGGTTTTGCCAAGCTACAATTACCACACTATGGTTTGGCTTAAGCAATGGGAATTCATTCACTCATGGTTTTAAGGCTAGAAATACAAAATCAAAGCATCAGGAAGATGACGCTTTCTACCCAAAGTGGATCATTCAGATGCTGGCTGCTGGCAATCACTGGAGTGCCTGCATCATCCTGATTTATATCCTGCCTTGCATCACATAGTGATGTCCTTTCCTTTCTCTTCTGGTTCCATCAACTTCTGGCTTCTAGATCCTCCCAATGGTCTTCTCTCACTCTGGCTCCTAGTTTCTTTCTCTTTTTAAGGCCTCCAGTAATCTGGAATGAGAAGCAACCGCATTCAGTTGGGACATACCTAAATAACATCTTCAATGAATTCACACCCACAGGAATGAGGATTAAGACTAAGAACAATCTAAATTGCGGCATATAATTCAATCTATGACAGATGTTTCACAAACTCTTTTAATGTCCTAATCATGAGTATTACCTAAAAGTATATTGTATCTAGAGGTGGAAATAAAGTGACATTTTCTTTCAATGTATAGATAGCAACATCTATGTTTATACCAACAGAAATCAATGGATCCGTTTTACCAGATAAACAAAATCTCTTCAAATCTTCACCACCAAGAGGAGTAAGAATGAAACAAAGGATCGATATGCTTTATTAAATATGGGGATGACAGAGAATCTCGAAATACCAGGAGACTGAAACTCCTTAGAAAAGCAAAGGAAATATTGAAGGGAAACTAAAAACAAACTTGGCCAAATTTACAGGATATTCTAGTTTTGGGAAGCCTGACTGGATGCTTTGCCAATTGATAAAGCTAAAACAATCCCAAGGTTGACCTTCACCCCTTTCAACCCACATCCACTCTCTCCCTACACATTCACGACCACCACATTTTCATTCTCACATTTCACTCAAGATTTCTATTTATTTCAAGGTCAGAAACTAATGAAAATTGAATGTACTCAGAATAGAGTCAACAATCACAAAATAAGCTCATCATGTGGCTTTATGTTATACTTAGGAAATTGTTTCTTTAGTTTGTGAAAATGCAATAGAAAATATTTCATTTGTATCAGCCATCTTTTGGGTAAGTCACTCAGTTTTGGAAAGCACAAACTTTTGCTTTTGAGATACAGGAAGAAAATTAAAAAAAAAAATGGATAGAATTGTTTCCACTAATGTTGTTGTTAGCATACAAACTATAGAAATTACTTCTTCTCAAGCACAATTTTCTTTTGATATTCAGACCAAAAGAATACACAGGTCTCTACTTCTTTTTGCCAATGTATTTCTGTAATTCAACAAGATGTTATACTTTTCATGATACAGGTAATTCCTGCTGTTTGGAATTTTGAATATGGTTATTTTGCATTCAGGAATCGCACTATAAAATGAAGACATTTATGAAAAAAAGTTTCTTTCTAGGTGTGGTATATTTGAACTTCACCCTTTTAAGTAGTTGATTTCCCTAACAGAGTGTAAGATGGTTTATCTAGATTTCAAATTAGCTAAATTGTTGGATAATTTGAGGTTTAGAAAATTCTTATGCCTATTGAATTATGGAGGAAGGTGGGAAGACTGTAATAATTACTAAGTAACAATCCTATTTCCTCTACCACTTAACTGGTCATATGAGAAAACATTATAATTGCTTTTTGTGTATTGTGTTGCAAAAAAGTTACATCCCCAAATCAGATGCTTAGCTCCAGGCTACAGGTAATTGGCAATGAATGCAGAGACAATGTTTGCTGGAAATTAACTCTCATTTAGATGTTTCTCTGAATATTCCGAGACTTTGAGGACTAAAGAGAGGAACTTCAAATAGGCCTTCAGAATCCTCAACAGTCAAGGGAATATTTAAAAGAGTACACCTGCGTGTGCAGTCAAATGAAGGAAAGACAGAATTTCACTGCTTGTCTTTGGTGCATTGGGGTCACATACAATAATCAACAATATGTTGAAATATTTACTAAATGTAAACAGTATGCAAAAAAAAAAGGGAACATCTAGAATAAATAGTTTGCAGAATCTACTAGATAGCCTTCAGAATCGTCCGTATCTTGTGTTCCAGTGCCCCACCATCATTGACAAGCATTTAAACTACAGATGACATGAGCTGTAATACTGTAACCAGTATGTTCTACTTCCTCACTTGAAAGTCATGGGTCCTTTTAGAATTCCACATGATGCAAACCGACCTAATAGAATTTGTCCATTCAACAATTGTTGGTAAATATCAACAGCTTCCACTTAGAGAGAGGTGGGGACTTTTTATTTCTTCTTGCACAATCAATCTTCCAGATAGTAGGTTACAACAAAAGTGAATCTCAAGCTAAATTCTGCCATGCATACAAACATTTATTAACAAGTAGGCGCAACAACATCAACAACCAAAGAAGTCCTGTAACTTATGGTAGCCATAGTTCTGTTACTCAAATATTGCCAAATGTCTGCCTCTGCTCGCAGGGTAGCATTGTATTTGCCAATGCACCGCCTTCCATAGTGAGCTCTCTTGTTCCTTCCACCAAGATAATGAACAATGTTGTAGATAGTGACTGTTCTGTCATACGGGTGTCAGAGTGATCACAAGGCAGAGCAAAATGCAGTGGACATAGAACATGAGTAAGAAGTAAACCTTTCTTGTTTTAAGCTACTGAGAGTCTATGAATTATTTGTTACTGCAGCGTAACCTATCTGTCCTGACTTATACACAAGGGTCATGATAAGTTTAGTGAAGTCCCCATTTTTTGTCCTTTTTCATTCCAAGTATTTTGAATGAAAGATTTATTCTGAAGTAAATGCAAAAATATAAAGATAGTAGGATCAACTAATCTAAACTTACAGAAGACAGAATCCTCCATATGCAGTGAGGGTATGGCAGATGAGCAAAATTTGTGCTTAGGGAATTATTCTGAAATTAAGTCATCGGGCTTACCAGACTTTGACCCACTCGTGCAACAGCAAGATACCTGCACAATAGTTTTAGCCAATGACATTGTGTAAAAACCATTCATTTAGTCAATGAAAAATTAATTCTAACATCCCTTATGCTAAATAATGAACCATGCTGTGCAGATTCAAAGAGCTATAGCCTTTTCTGAAGTTTAGATTTCTGATTGGGACATCTTCAAATATTAATTTCCCCGTGTATAAATTAAAGTTAATCTGCACATACATATATCTCACAGTACCTGTGCCAAAATATTATATTTCAAATCAATTACAGACAATATAATATCAGTAAAACACTTCAAGCTGCCTTCTCCAGGGACATGTCTCCCATGAAAATCCCCAAAACACTCTAGAAAGCTTACTCATAAGTAAGAGGTTAATTCAGGTTTTCCACCGCCTCCTTGGAGACACTGGAACTCAAATGCACCATCTTGAGACTAGAGAAAAGGGCACTACCATCAGAAGAAAATTGTTTTAGAAACCATAAATCTGCCAAACTGTAAACACATTGCTAAATATGATGCCTGGGACAACCAGAGAAAGCTCCCACTGTCATTAGTTGAGATTCCCTCCAGATCTCAGTGGATCTCCCAGGTACAAGGGAAGATAGCTCTTTCCCTAATACCCTCCCACAACCCTGGTCAGTACTGTAATCAGTCATGAGTATTCCTTGCCAAGACTTAGCTATGCTTCCAATTTCACACCTCTTTCAAATTTACTCGCTCTTTTCGTTAAAGTTTCAAAAGGAAACAGGTAGTTATTTTATAAAAGGATTGTTGCCAAAGGTGTGGGCACAATGCAGGGAAATCTAAGAGGGGTACAATTCCCTAGAGCTAATAATGGTGGAAAGCTCTTACAAACCCTGGGCCTGAAGGGCTGCAGGAAGTGAGCAGATAGAAGAAATCAGACATGATCCTGTGAGAAGACGCATGATAAGAGCTGTGATCTTTGGTTGAAGGATGCAGTCAACCTGCAGCAACCCACAGGAAAGGAGCTGTAGGTGGAGATACCCCAACTTTACTCTACTTTTCAATATCCTTCTGGTGTATCCTATTGGCGAACCTAATCAAGAAACTAGAGGGCAAGGCAGTCCAGTGATGTAATCCAGACAGATCAGCATCTGAGACAAGATGCAGGTGCATCTGGAGAGGCAATTCAATCATGTCCAGCATTCACAAGGCACAAGTCCTTTCCAGGAGACTTGACCAGAACCCACCACATCTGAACTCCTGAACCACCTTTCCCACTAGTCCTTTTTCCACCTTCATATGATTTTATCCCAGAGATTTCCCTGACTTTCCCTACCTCAGGGCCTCAGTCAGGGCCAGTCAGATTCTCCCCAATAGTTTCCAAAAACTCTGATGCTCAGGGAGGAGTCACGAGTATAAAAAAAAAAATTGTGTCAATGGAAAACTCCACATTGTCTACATATACCACATCCTCTGGATTATCAGATTCTAGGCCTTCATTGCTATGAGCTGTTTTACAACTGTTTGTAAATTGGTAGATACATATATTCTGTCTTCTCCAGTACTTTCTATTGACTTCCTTCCCTTATGTGGAAAAACCAGTTTTACCCCTATATGCAAGGACTCATTCCTTCTGTGGAATGCCAGCTCTCTGAATATCATCAACACAACCTGTTGACAAGATAAATCTGAGTGTATAGCTTACCATGGTAAGGGAAAGAACCACCTCTGCAGAGCTTTGGCAATGTCTCCAACAAGGGGCAGGGGAGTGGAGTGGGTGAGAGAACAAGGTGGAGAAAAATCAGAATTAATTGAGAGTCAGGAGTAGCAATGTGAAATTTTTACTTGCACCCTGTGATCCTGGAAAACAGAAAAGGTTAAGAAACCCCCCATCCTTTGTATTCTAGAAAACAGCTTAACTTAAACAACTATCCATCCCAGTATGACTTAGAAAAAAATTCAGGGATGCCACCCCCCTCCCGCCCTGTGTTTACTTGTGACAAGGCCAGACACAGAGCCTACACATTCCCATTTTTTGTTTCATAAATTATTAGCGGAACTGCTTGCCCCCACTTGTTAATTGGAACAAAATGCTTGTAAACCAAACTTTGGGCAAGTTTCTCTCCTTCCTCCAGACCCCTGAACTTTAAGGTCACCTCCCAGAAAATAGGCTGCTTCAGCATCAAACATTCTCTGATATACTATCTGATCATGACAACCTTTCATCCCACTTCCTCACACCTGTTTCTTCCTTTCTGTAATGGAAAAATCCTTTTTGCCTCGGTCTTCAGATGCTTGCAGACCTTACCATCCACTCTCTCTATTGCAATAGCCCCTTTCCCCCTTTGCAACAATTTTTTCCAGAGAGGTCTCTCCTTACCAGATTTGTTTTCTATTTAGCAGGAGTTTGCTTTAAATCAGTTATTTCAATGTGGGGAATTGATTAGGATTGAATAGCAGTAATGATATAATAGTCTAGGATTTGTGGAAACAGCAAAGAGAGGATATTGAAGCAAAGAATTCAAAGAATCTTGGGGTACAAACTGTCCATTGATGCTTTTCATTGACAAGTTGATGGGAATTTTTGGAAGTTCCCATAATGAACAATCAAGCCATTTGTGTAGTCAAGATGATCTCAGAGAAAGACAGTCTTACTAATACAATGGAATAGCAAAGTCATGTTAATATAGAAATGAGGGTGTGATTTTGGTTCTCTGTGTCCAGGATGAATGTAGGGGTAGATAATTTTGGCTCTCACCTCATTTTGAGGTGAAGAAAGCTGAGTCTTCCTGAAACAGTTCTTTAGACTCAGATTCTAATCCCTTCTCCTTGAAATGTATGCCATCATACTCAAAAGGAACTCAAATCTGACTATAAGAGTCCTGACCTCACAAGCTTCAGCAAAACTTCTTTAAAACCCCTCTTTTCCCACCTCTTCCTAAAGACCTCTTGGCAGCTGATCAAAAATCTCTCCCCTAAAGCTCTCTATAAAAATCATTAAACATACTGGCTCACATCTCTCCTCTCCTCTCCTCTCCTCTCCTCTCCACTCGTCTCATCTCCTCTCCCTCTCACTCTTCCTCCCCTCTCCCTCTTTCCCTCTTCTCCCTCTCTCCCTCTTCTTCCTCTTTCCCTCTTCTCTCTCTCTCCCTCTGTTCTGGTTTGCTAGTGCTGCCATTTTGCAAAACACCAGAAATGGATTGGCTTTTATAAAGGGGGTTTATTTGGCCACAAAGTTACAGTCTTAAGGCCCTAAAGTGTCCAAGGTAAGGCATCAACAATTGGGAACCTTCACTGAAGAATGGCTGATAGTAACTGGAAAACCTGTTAGCTGGGAAGGCACGTGGCTGGCATCTGCTGACTCCCAGGTTGTGTTTCAAAATGGCATTCTCCAAAGTGTCAGCTTTTAACCACCTTTTTCAAAATGTCTGTCTCAGCTGCAGCTAGCTGTCAGCTCTTTCCGTCTGAGCTTTTATAGGGCTCCAGTGAACTAATCAAGGCCCACGTTGAATGGGCGGGGCTACACCTCCATGGAAACATTGAATCAGAGATCACACCCTAACCAAAGGTGTCACTCACAGTTGGGTGAGTCACATCTCCATGGAAACAGCTTAATCCAATATTCCAACCTAATCAATGTTAAAGCGTCTGCCCCCCCAAGATTGCATTGAAGAACATGGAGTTTTAGGGGACATAATACATCCAAACCAGCACATCCTTTCTTCCTCTTTCTTTCTCTTTATCTTTCTCCTCTTCCTTCTGCTTTCTTGACTTTCATTTCTCTTCTAGAAGCAGTTGCATATCCTTTCTCTCTGGCTTCTTCAATTATAATTTAACAGGTTTCCTTTTATCCCCGTCATACAGATAAATGAAAGATAAATGCTTTGGTCAAGTTCACACAGCTAAATAGTTTAATAGACCTCAATTATGAACGTCTTTTGTCTTCTGACTTCCATCTGCTTATCTCAAGTGCCTCTTCCTTCCACCATTTTGTATATCAAAATGGCTCTAACACCACATTCCACAGCAATTGTGGGATTTTGCAGGGCTATTCTCTACAAAGGGAAATAATCCAAAAATACCTTAACATCTTTATGCTACATAATAATGCACTCTCTCTACAAAAAAATATTTTTTCTTTCTAAAATGGTAATGATATGCATGCCCTTTATCTAGTGCTAACAAAAGCAGCAAAAATTAATTTTTAATGAGATAGTTTTAGGGATATGGTATAGGGTATACTTCTTTCCTTTTCTATTTAAACCTTTCGTTTAAATTATTAAATAGACCCATCTAGTAGTCTGGATTAACGTTTGGAAACTTTGACTCTGGGATGGAGCAATTAAGGCAAAGAGCTCTGGTAGGAAGAGTAACGTCCCCATCCCCAAAGATTCCATGTCCAGATCCTTGGAACCGGTGAATATGTTACCTTACATGGCAAAAGTGACTTTGCAGTTGTGATTAAGTTAAGGATTTTGAGATTGAGAGTGTAATCACAAAAGTCCTTATATGTGAAAGGGGAGTCAGAAGAGAGTCAGTGTCAGAGAAAAAGGCTCCCCTAATCACTACTGACTATGAAGATGGAGGAAGGGCTCACAAGCCAAGGAAGGCAAGCAGCCTCCAGAAGCTGGGGAGGCAGGCAGATAGGTTCTCACCCAGAGCTTCCAGAAGGAATACAACCCTGCCAACACCTTGATTTTAGCCCACGGAGACCCATTTCAGACTTTTGACCACCAAAACTGCAAGATAACGAATTTGTGTTATTTTAAGCCAACAAGTTTTTAGCAATTGGTTACAGCAGGAATAGGAGACTAATACAAGCTCTCTGGTGTTAAAGCCATAAATGAAGAGGCTCTATGGCAGTTGTTCAACAACTTCCAAGGAATTCTGCTGCTTTTTCAGCTAGAATAATTCAGACATCTTTGCTCAAACCATCTTACATGGCTAGTTCCTTCAGATCAGGGATCACACACTTAAATGGCAGGGACAGCAAGGTAATATAGATGACAGAATTGGATGCATGGGGATTGGTGAAGAATGAGGCAAACTGGTGAACGCCTGTTCCATCTAAAGCAGAGCTGTCAAATAGAAACTTCCGCAGTGGTGGAAATATCCCATATCTGCTCTGTCCAATATACATAGCCAGTAGTCACACAAGGTCACTGAGTGCTTGAAATGTGTTGCGATGACTGAAGACCTAGATTTTTAATCATAATTAATGTTAATTAATTCAAATACAAATTTAAATATCCACATGTGGCTTAGTGACTACTAATAGTGACTACTATTAAGTAACAAATATATATATGGTGCAGAAATAAAGGCCTACATGGGCAGATCTTCTGATTTTTCAAGAAGAATAACAAATTTATGCTTCTACATGAAATATCCTGGCTTTTATATGTTGGCTCAAACTTTGTTTTAAGTTGTATTTAGGCCAATAGATATTGAGAGGCTATATCCTGTCAGCAGACCATAGAGTGTACTTTCTCCTCCAGATTTAAATGATCTTGGTTAGTCTCAGATCAGGCTCCTATATTCAATAATTGCCTCAGAGAGGAACATTCTCCAGAAGACCAAGGAGAATCCCCACAGGGATCCAAATATCCTGTGGGCTCAGGACACAAGCTCCCAATTTCTTGTCACTGTTGTGATCTGAAGTTGTGTCATGGTCTCTGATCACAAGATCTGACACAAACCAAGATTTTAAATCCCATAAGACCAGAGATAAAATCTTAAAGTTTTTTGACTCTCTTATTAGTGCCCAGAACAGTGATTCCATTTTCAAAGACTCTTGGTATTTGTTTTTGTTATTTTATCAGAAAAGGAAATTTCATTGTTGGCATTTTCCATTTAGAGCAAAAATATGTATAAAATTCTAGATTGATGACAGCTAAATGAAAAAGTTTATTTATGTCTAGTAGAATTCTTTTACTGGCAACTTCCTCTACCATATTTAAGACGTGATTCTATTTACAACAAGTAACATTATATGCAATTATTTGGGGACCTATAAATTGCACTGAGCACTGAAGCTGTGCTTTACTGTCTGGTCTAACTTGATTTTCTCAAAATTAAAATGATAAATGAGCCAGCAATGCTACTTCTAGTATGCCCAAAATAATGGAAAATAGGGATGCAGACAGATATTTGCACACCAATGTTTATAGCACCATTATCCACAACAGACAAAAGGCGGAAACAACCTAAGTGTACATCAACACATGAAGGGATAAACAATATGTGGTATATACACATAATGGAATATTATTCAGTTGTAAAAAGGAATGAGGTTCTCATACATGCTACAACATAAATGCTCCTTGAAGACATCATGCTGAATGAAATAAGCAGAACAGAAGAAGACAAATATTCTGGAAAGCTTCGCATCTGGAAAAGCGATTTGGCGGTGAAGATGACGACAGTCCGATGACCATGAGATCTCTGCGGCTGTTCAGAACCCCTTTCCTGTGCAGTCTGCTCTGGGCTTTTTGCGCCCCAGGTGCCAGGGCTGAGGAGCCCAGGGTCAGCTTCTCAGGGTCAGCGCGGGCCTGGATAAAGGCACAGTTCACAACCAAGAGCATATCATGGAGTGTCTAAGGTATCATCAACAAACCAGAGGTGGAGATGTCCCCACAAGAACAACAGCTCCATTATTTCAAAATGCATGATTGTGATGGCAATAATTTACTTGATGGCTTAGAACTCTCCACAGCCATCACTCATGTCTGTAAGGAGGAGGGGAGTGAACAGACAACTACCAATGAATGAAGATGATCTGATTAACTTGATAGATGGTGTTTTGAGAAATGATGATGAGAGCAATGATGGATACATACATTGACTATGCTGAATTTGCAAAATCACTGCAGTAGATGCTATTTGGTTTTCTTGTAGTTATATGTGAATGTGACCAGTTATAATGTGAACACTTTTAGTAATGCAGAATAATTTATTGCTGCAGCATTTTGGTAAAAACCTGTAACCACTGCAACCACTCTGTAACCACTGGGGTGAAAAACAGAAATCAAGAGAAATAAAAGGGAAGAGGAATGGGACACATGGAACTACATACTGCTAAACTTCTTACGGGACAATGGACTGGTGAAAGAATCCTTTTAGGAATATTGGATAATTGGAGCTGAGTCCTCAGGAACTTGAATTTGACTATAGAATAGTGCTAGTCTCTCAGTTTTAATCCATGCTACCTGAAAAGTAAAACAAGTTCTGCCAAATGGACACACTTTTCACAAACAGAAGAATTGGAGTTGAATGCCAAATGTCTTTCTTTGTTACCTCTCTTCAGGTAAATGTGGTCAGTATTCTGGAAGGTGGCTGGCCTAAAGGATTACTTGCTTTGGGCAAGTGGGATATTTATAAAGCTGTTTCAAAGCCACAACATAAGGATGTCAAGTGCTGAGTTTAGTTAGCCACTGACTCCAAGATTTTGGATCCTCTGGTGTTTTGAAAATGATACACCACTGACCTAAGTAATTAACCTTTTTCAGTTTTTCAATGTTTTATGAAACTACTGCCACATCCTTATACTTAATCTCTTCAACTTGGGAGATACCTCGAATTTAAAATTGTTGCCTGCTCTAATCAATAGCAAATGTTCTAGCTTTCTTAATATTTCTATTTAACTCTTGTTTTCTAGTATTATATTTTTACAGTTTAGAAACTATTAAGAATGTAAAGACTTTACTCCTTCTTGTTGATATGGTGGGGGTAAAACTACCAGCTGGTCTAACACAGGTGAGAAGTAAAAAAGGTCATTCACCAAACACGATGATTAACCTGATACAAGTTATATTTCAAAAGGAATGGTGCTTAAATGACCTCAATACATGAATTCTTTCAGACCATAAAATTAGAAAAAGAGGCTTAACAACTCTTAACAGTGTAAATCTTGATAGTAGTCAAAAATTAGAAGCAGCAGATTGTAATTTGGTTTATTGGAGATGATGGACACACTGTAATAGAAACCTGAAATGATGGTTGACTGAATGGGATAAAGAAATTGCATAAAATTTGCTGTAAGGTACATAGAGGTTTATTTTCTTTATTAAATTATTCTTAAAAGAAAACATGTATTTGTAAAAATGATTTCTTGTGTCAAGTGTGCAATCAGAACTGAATTGTAAGGTATTCTTGTAATATCTAGTTATTTTGAGATTTGTGTAATGAATTCAGATATATGGACCAATAAAACTGATGAAACAAACAAAAAAAGACAAATATTGCATGATCTCACTTATGTGAAATACCTAGAAAAAGCAAACTTCAAAGCAACAGTTGGTGGTTTATAGGTTATAAGCGGTTGGGGAAGGGAGGAAACAGGGTGGAAAGAGAGAGTTACAGCTTAATGGGTGACTATTTTGTTTGAGGAGATGAAAAGTAAGGATAATGGATATTAGAGGTGGTAGCACAATATTGTGAATATAATTAATACTACTGAATTGTACACTTCAACATATTTAAGTGGGAAATTATGTGCTATATATTGATTACTTCAATAAAAGTTAAAAAAAAAAAAGTCTACAAATTTGACCTTAAGGAATTTGAAGGTTATTTAAATCTCAGTACAAAATAAACCTCTACTACATAGCTGAGATTATCTAACAGTGCATTTTATAGAAATCCTTGTGACTCTTCAAGCCCAATAGAAAAAATGTACATTGTAAGCAGACACCACAATTTGGCTGCCACGGAAGCTCCAAGGAGCAGATGATTTCATTGTATAGGTCTATCAGAGACTCCTTCCAAAAATTTTAGTAAAGGCAGTGCCAGAAGGAGCTCATTTCATGACTGGTTCAATACTCAAAGTGATGCCCCTATTGACCTCTAGAACAGCAGTGTTCTAGTAAGTTTCTAGAAAGCTTAACAACCACGGTTTAAAACAAGGTCACAGATTCTTTGGGGCTCTATCAGCAATTTATAGATTGGATTGGCCTGATCAAAACAAAACTGATTTAGCTGATCAATGCTCAACCTCCAGGGTCACTCACAGTTCTAGTATACTCTATTTCTATTATTGCAAAGACTGCTGAAATATCCAACTCTTCCAATCTAAGGACCATTAATTTTGGGACTATGAGTACTCACAGTCTTGAGTTTATGATGATTGCCTACCTCGCTGTTTAATAAGATGTAAGCAATTGTCAATTAAGCTTTAATGATAGTATTAAAATGCAAACCAGGATAAATCACACACTTTTCTATGACTTGGAGACGGAACTTTTGTTCTACAGAACAAACTCTATTAAAACAGCCTTTATGCATAAACTGACTACAGAATAAAATCTATTAAAAGCCTTTGTGCATAAACTGAAACAGAGGATAATTTGCATGAAACTGATAATAATTAACTTTCACTTGCACTGGCTTTAAAATTTACAAAGTGTTTTAATGTACATTTCCTTATTTGATCTCAATAATGTGTTGTGATGCAGGCTGTAGGCTGAACATTTGAATTTCCCATTACACAATCTAAAACAAAAGCATAATGCAAAAAATAGCAGTTCTTGGGCCCACCCCAATCAAGATGGTAGAGTGAGATGCTTCAGGGTTCTGTCCCCCCACAGAAGGTTTGAACAACCAGCAAGAACTGGCAGAAACATTGTTCTCAACACTCCAGAAAAGAGTTAAAGAACTGCAGTAATGGAGTGAGTGCCCAATCAAGAAAAAGGCTTCTTAAAAACGGTAGGCATCAACATGGTGATGTAAGATATCCCCAGAAAAAGTCTCTCCAGTGATTCAGCAAATAAAATGACAAATTCCACTTGCTTAGAACACTGGAGGTTGGTAGAGACTGCAGAAGGACTGAATCAAAGAAAAAGGCCATAAACGTGTCCAAAGTAAGACATCAACAAGAGGATACCTTCACTGAAGAATAGCCGATGGCATCTGGAACATCTCTGTCAGCTGGGAAGGCAGGAGGCTGGCATCTGCTGGTCCTCTGCTCCCAGGTTGCATTTCAAAATGGGTGTGTCTCTCTTAGCTTCTCCAGAGCAAACTCTGGGCTTGTTTCTCTTAGCTAAGCCTCTCCAAACATCCTTCTGCCCGCATCTCCAAGCATCTCTAAGTGTCAGCAAGCATCTGGGTCTCCTGGTTTAGCATATCCTGGGGTATTTTTGCCATTCTGCTCTCTGTGTGAGCTCCCTTTAAAAGACTCCAGTAAAGCAATCAAGACCTACCCTGAATGGGCGGGATCAAATCTCCATGGAAACATTCAATCAAGAGGTCACACCATAATCAAAAAAATTAATGTCTGCCCCCACAAGATTGCATTAAAGAACATGGCTTTTGTGGGGACATAATATATCCAAACTGGCACAGGGGATATGGGAAAGGTTTAGTAATGGAAGGTGGTGGATGTATTGCAATATTGTGAATGTGATTAATCCCACTGAGTGCCATGCTTAGGAGTGGTTGGAAGGAGAAAGCTTACCTTGATTATATGTTCCCACAATTAAAAAAGAAGAGCTACTAAATAGACAATGACAATTGAAGACAATACTTGATCCTGATGGGATCTAGCAGGGAAGGAGAGAAGGCCCAAAAGGACACTATTGGGATAGATGAAAAATTTTGAATAGACAATTAAGCTTTATATCAATGTTAAATTTCTTGAACTTGATAACTGCTCTTAAGGTTATCAAAATATAACCTTAAGATGATTATATCAGTGACCATCCTTGTTCTTAGGAAATTGTACTGGCAGTATTAAGTGTCCAAGGTCATGATGTATATAATCTATACTCAAGTGTTCAGAAAACGGATGGATAAATAGGCATACAGACAGATAGATCAATAGATGGATAGATAGATCGATTGGTAGACAGGCTGATGGATAGATAGATAGGATGATATAGGAAAGTGGCAAAATATTAAAAATTGGTACATCTGGGTATTTGGGGGTATAGGATTTGTTATAGTTCTCTGTAAATGCTTTGCATTGTTTCTGTAACTCTCCTGTAAGTTTTAAATTATTTCAAAACAAAAAGTTTTTTAAAAAGGAAAAAAATAGTGACTCTAAGAGTACTACCTTAGATTTACAAAAGAAACATTAACAATTTTTTTCTTTATAAAAGCAGCAATAAATTTTTCTGGGCTAGAACTATAATGTTTAAATGATTCGTAGGCCTAAATTACATGTTTGGACTATTTAACAACATGACATTATGTAGACAAATGAAATCCAAACACAATGAAATCTCTAAATCATCACAAAAAGACAAGCAAGAAAGAAAAGGGCTGAAAATCTGCTATTCAAAATAACTGCAAGTTAACCTTCAACTATTTTTAGGATTTTAGTTTTTAAAATGAATTTGTTCTCCTTATGTTTATGTTTTGAAGATGCTGTGTGTTTCAAACATATAACAATAATAAAATATTTTGAAAGAGCATTAAAAAATAACTGCATTCAAAAATGAGATCAGCAACTCCAAGGATCAAATGGCAAAGAAACATTTAATAACGAGCAGGGCAAAAGAAGGGCTATTGTTTTCTGCAAACATAAGTAGAGGATGCTGGGAATTTGGTTTCTGCTGGGGAACACGTCAGAGTTGGATCCCTTCATCATTGAAAGGAGGGGGAGTAGATGCTACCAGCTGTTGCCTGTGGCTGCTACTTATATGAGCTTCATGCCTAAAGAGGCAGATAGATACATACAGTACATTGCAACAAGTAGCTGAGTCTAGCTACCCAGTGACTCAGGGATTCTGCAATGTCCTCATCATCACTGAAGAACAGGAGAATGGAACCACCAGCATGAGAACTGGTTCCAGAACCTGATCCAGAGACATGGGGAGTCAGATGGGTACAACCTCAAAACTGCTCAACAGGGAGAAATGAGCACAGACAAAGAGAACCTCCAATATATGTTGAGCCTGCAAACCCTAAAGACCAATAAAGACATAAATAAAACTACAGCTAAGAAAAACAGTCCATGAATCAGAACATGAATTTGTGCCAAAATGCTGATTGCCTCAAAGACATAAATAAGGCAGTAATTTTTCAGGCACATTTCACTCATTCTTCAAGGACTAGATAACTTCTCAATAAAAATAAGTTAATATAAAAACTTAGTACTAAGCTTTCGTAATTAGAATGGTGTGCTACCCATGCAGGGAAGGGAAAATGGACCAATAAAACAGAACGGAAAGTTCAGAAATAGACACATTTGTATATTGAAACTTAGTATATGAGAGAGATATTCTTACAAATCAGTAGTGAAAGGATTGGCTAATGAATAAATGTTCTAGTATAATAACTATGGATATCAACTAGTTATTTATATGAGAAATAATTGGACCCATGCTCCATAATATACACAAAAATACCTTTCAGCTGCATTAAATATCAAACTGGAAAAATAATTTTAAAATTAAAACTTGCAGAAGTAAATAGAGGAAATATTTTTATGATGTTAAGTAGAATTCAAATCGTTAAGGACAAAACTGATAAATGTCAATCAAATTAAAATTCAAAATGTCTGTATCTCAAATAGCATCACAAAACAAGTAAAACATGAGTCATAGACTGGGAGAAGATAACATGTCACCAATAAAAGATTAATATCTTGAATATCAAAAGAACTCCTCTAAATCAATAAGAAAAAGACAAACCAGCCAGGGTCAAGGGATAGGAACAGGCAATTTACAGAGAGCCACATACATAAAAGGACACTCAGCCTCACCTAGTAGGAAAGACAATACAAACTAAAACATCAAAAAGAGACCGTTTCACACCCATCCAGCTGGCAAAAAGGACCAAGTATGAACATACCATGTGTTGGAGAGCAAGAAGAAAACCAGGCAACTCTCCTGCACACTGCTGGTAGAAGGGAAATTGGTGTAATGACTTGAAAAAGTAATTTGGCCACATCTAGTAGAACTGAAGATGTGATTACCCTTTTCAAGCAATACCCTAAGTAGATTAACTGAAACTCTTGTACACATACACAAGGAGAGAGAGGTAGAAAGTTAGGTAAATGTGCAAGTGTTTGTGCTTGTGTATGTGCACATGTGCTTTCCAATCCACTGCACACTTGGTCCCTAAAGTTCAGTTGTTCCATAAAAATATACAGAGGTGTTCCTTGTTTGTAATAGCAAAACAGAAATTTAAGGACAGAATCCATCTATATATCTATAATTGGAAAATGGATTAAAACTCATTGTTTAGCAACTCTATGAAATACTATAGAGAATTAAAAGAATAAGCAAGGGCTAGAAAACAAAGTTGAGAGAATAAAACCTAGTTGCCAAATTGCATGTACAGTTTGGTCTTAAATATTTAAAAATAGACTATACATATATGTGTAGTAAAAGTTGCACAAAAGCTCATGATCCACTTCAGCATAGTGTATAGCTCTGGGGAGGGAAGAGAGCCCTTGATGGGATTAAGGAGGGGCACATGTTCATTTCTGAAAAGAAAAGATCTGAAGCAAATATAAAAGATATTTTTTAGAACTGGGTTGTTGTTACAAAATTCTTGTGATATTATTCTCTGTACTTGAAAATATAGTTAAAATATTTCCTATTAAAAAAATTTTAAAGAATAATTTTCATCATAAAACTCCAAAAGTTAATTTACAAAAAGTCACCAAGTAAAAGAACACAGAACTCTTACATTCACAAATAATGGCACTAAAAATTACTTTCTGGGTATTAAGTTTAAAATAAAAATCAATAACATTTTACAATACATTAACAGACTCTGTGTACAGTAAAAAAAAAAGTCTATGGATGAATCTCTGAGGAATGAACTAGAAAATGCTAAGGTGAGGCACAAAAGGAGATACACTTTTCCTACAAACATAGTCAATAAAAAGCCATCTATAAAAAATGACATCACAACATGATTTCCATGTTTTACCTTATATTCCTTCAACGGAAATCACTATCTTAAAATTTTTCCAACGTCGGTGGAATTGCAGGAGTTATGCCTAACTGGCCATCAGGAAGCCTGGGCCTAGATCTGCTATGTGACAGTCACTGCCACAACAAGTCCCACCCAGGTACAGGGCTCGTCAGTCCTCACACCCAGCTCTGCCCAGTCCTGAGAAAGTTCTAAACAAGATTTCTGCCTTAGTTTTCCAGGCTGCTATGACAAATATCATACAATGGTTTGGCTTAAACAACAGGAAATTACTGGCTCATGGTTTTGAGGCTGGGAGAAGAACAATATCGAAGCATCAGCAAGGCAATGCTTTCTACCCAAAGTCTGTAACATTCTGGTACTGGCTGCTGGTGATCCTTGGGGTTCCTTGGTTTGTATCCCTGCCTGGCATCATGTCCTTTCCTTTCTCTCCTGGGTTCCATCAACTTCCAGCTTCCAGTTCCTCCTGGTAGCTTTCTCTGACATCTGAATTTCTTCTGCTTATAAAGAACTCCAGTAATCTGGGTTAAGACCCACCTTCATTCAACTGGGGCACATCTTAACTAAAATAACAATTTCAAGAGATCCTATTTACTATAGGTTCATACTCAGAGGAATGCAGATTAATGTTAAAATTAAGAACATGTCTAAACTGGGGTACATAATTCAATCTACTACAATTTCCAAAATTTTAATAATCTAAGAACTATCATCCAATCATCTAATCTCATTACACTAAACATACTGGCTTTCCAATCTACTCCATACTTGGTTCCTAAAGTTCAATTGTTCCATACAAGGATTTGGCAATCTTCTCTGCATTCCAATCCTTGTATTTTTGCCTTAACCTGGCCCTCTGTTTCAGATACTTGTCATTGTTTTAAATAAGATCTTCCCTCTTTGGCTTCCCACCCTTTGGACGCTTCTACTCCAGTCATTTCCATGCTACATCCTCTCAGCAAGTATCCCAAGTTGCAATTACAGTTCATTCAGTGCCTGGGGTGGGGTGTGAGCATTGAGTACTTCCATGCCCACCAAAAATTAAATCCATCACCCCAGCCTCTGACCAGTGTATTACCTAATTCATGTAACTAGTCTTCCACCCTGGTTTCCTAACTTCCCTTTCTAGGGCTAAAGCCCTGCCTGTTAATAACAATAACAATAGCTCTTATATCAATCAGGATTGAGTCCAGAAAACAGAAGCTATCTAATGCATTCCAGGTTCGAAGGATTTTAAGACCACAATTTGGAGACTTACACACCTCTTGGAAGAGTCAGAGGAGAGACCAACACCAACCATCTTGGTCTGAAGCACTGAAGTGGTTAATTTTCTAGAGCTCACTGGGAAATTCTGGAACTCTCTCTGCCCATATTTCCAACCGCAACTGCCTCCAAAGAACAAGGTCTCTCCTCCTCTTACCTTCCAAATCTCATGCAAGTGTTTCTCTTGGAAACACATTGACCCAGGTCTATATAGGGAAGATGCATCTGCAGAGTGCAGTTTCCAGCTTCTCTTCTGCTTTGCAGAGTCCTTAAAAGTGGATGGTACCAATGTTGAGTTGACAGCAGACAAACCCAGTACACTACCATTTATTCAATGCTTAGAATGTACCAAAAACTGTGCTTAAATATATAATCTAATCTTCAAAATAAGTCTATGACAGAGACACTTTCTCTATCAACAGAACAGACAGAGATTCAGAAAGGTGAAGGAATGTGCCCAAGTTAGCAAAGCTAGAAAATGGTTCAATGAGATTTAAACCCAGGTTTGCCTGACTGCAAAATCCCATCATATAACCACCAGGCTGTATACTTCCTGAACCCCAACCTTTTCATTAAACTCATTCAAATGAGTGAATCCATACTAAAACCCTATATCCTCTAGTTTAAGGCTAAAAGATTAACTCTGTATCCTCAGCCTCTTATTGGGGTACTGTTCAAAAATGGATAAACCTTCTAGTAACAAGGTAGTGCCTCCAACCTGACACCAGTTTTCCTGATTTTTGAAGATTTTCAGAGCCAAGTTTTTCTAGGCCAAGACATGGAAATTTGTCTCTGCCTTGCATTGTCCACCTCCCTTTGGCCACTGAGATTAGGATAGTGGACGTCTTCTCTCAGGGCCAACTCTATTTCCATACCAGTCTACCTAGACCTAGACTGCCCCCTGCCACCTCCTACCCTTTCCTGCTAGCTCAAGCTCCTAGCATCCTTCAAGCCCAAGCCATACATGTTGTAACACTGCACAAGTCAGTTCTACCACTATCCTTTGCTCCAGCCAGAACTCCTGAAGTAGCCTACTAACTTGTTTCCCTAAGTCTAGACTCACTGCAACAAATGCATTGTGAACAACTTCCCGATTTGAGATTATTAGATGACAGGCCTAACATAGCACAAAGTTTTTCAATACCCATTAATGCCTACAAAAATAATATGGAAACTCCAACTAAATCATTCAAAGCCACGTCCAAATGACTCAAACCTGTCTCTCTAGTCTTATGGTCTATTAGTCCCCTAAATATATCTTTCAGCTTGTTGAAAGTCATCAAGGTACCATTTCCCTAAAAGAACCTGTGTGCCTCTATATTCTTATTCAAGCTGTTCTTTCCACTTGGAATATCCTTCTTACTCCCAAGTCTTCTCTGGCAAATTACAGCCTATTTCTTAAAGCCCATCTCAAATAGTATCTAACAAAAATTACATTTCTCAATAACAAACATCACACAGTGCTTGTGTCCTGACTATTTTGGTAAGTGTATTATCTTTTCTTCTGAACTAAAAATCATTGAGGACAGGATAATTCATCTTAATGATGTCCCTCACCCGCATACCCCACAGTGGCTTGAGATGTGATGGGTGATCAATAAAAAACTTTCAGATTGAATTTTGTAGTTGAAAGGTCAAGAAAACTGTTACTTAATAAATTGGCAATGTTCCGAATTTCCCAAATCGGAAAAGATACATTCTATAAAATAATGTCTAGCTAAATAAAATAAAGACTTTGGATAGCTTATGTATAGGAAAATTTAATAAGAAACCACCAAAGGGAAAATTCCTTAGGAAAAAAATACCTAGTCTCCAATTACCAATCGATTTTAACTATCATCCCAAGGTTAGAAACCCATGAGGAGCCAGTACAGGTTACAGATTCTGACCATTTATCCAATTAACTTCCATTTGCATCCATTATTGTCAGTCCATTAAAACACTTATTCAAACCCTTGGGTTTCCTCTTACCTCCCTTCCTAAAAGTATTTCCTTCAATATTGTTAAATGGGTAATGGCAGCTTTTGCTGAACAATTGCAAAAACACAGAAAAAAAAAGACTGAGACTAGAGCAAGTATACTGTACAGTACAGGAATAACAAATTCTAAAGGGAATAATGGACTAATAATACAGAAAGTGCCAAAAACTGAAGACACTGGGAAGTCTCGAGGCACTGATACTGAGGTTTGGGTGTATGGAAAGTCAACTTTGTTTTTCACTTGAGGAGGGAACACTCAGATTTTTGGCAGAGATGTACCTGCATCCTGATGGGAGGTAGAAACCAATGCAATCAGGTTAATAAAATTGAAAATTGAAGAGGATCAGTTAGGAGAGGGCCCAAAATAGGACAGGTGACAATTAAGGTTTTTCAGTACATCAGATACAAATATGTATAAGCCAAGGGTCTCAGGCAAAAGCTGTGGAACCAACGCTAGCAGTTCGCAGGAACAATCCAATGGTCTAGAAACCAAACACTGAAGGTAGGGGTTGATAGAGTCTTCAGGATCAGGGATCAAGAACAAGTCCAGAATTGGAAACAAAAAAAAGTTAAATCAGGGGTGAAGAGAGCAACAGGATTTTAGCGGTCAAGGTGGATATTAATACAGATTTCTGAAAGTCATATTGAGCAAGACCCTGGCACCAAGAATAAGAATTTAAGAGTTTGATTCATAAAATAAAGGTGACTTATTTATGAAAAAAACTTCCTGATTTCTTCTGTACATTTGACTAATTGTGAGTTGTTCTGAGTTCACAGATAAATACGAAAAGTAATTAAACCACCTGGAGACCAAGAATATTCTGGATACAGATAAGCTCTTTGACAGCTGGAAGAGAAGAAGAATTGGGTTTGGCAGATTATATTTTCCAAAAATGTCCAGAAAATTCCCCATTCAATATGCTCTTCTGCAATGTGGTGGCAAGAAGTAGAGTCTCAACCCCCTTCTCGGGGCTAGCCTTAGTGACTTGCTAAGCCAATGGAATGTGGAAGAAATAACATTCTGGGGCTTTCTGAGGCTGGATCATAAAAAGCTTTGCAGCTTCTACCTGGGCCTCTTAGAAAGGTCACTTTGGGGATTCTCTCTCTGAGAACTGCCACTGTTCCTGTTTAACATCTGTTTTCATCATGATATGTTTCCATTATAACAGGTTTTCTAATGCAGAGTTCATCTCTGTTTCTTTATGTGGCAATTTTTGTGATTTAGCTTTCGGGAGAGTCGTATTTTTCTCTAATGACTTATCTTCTATTTTTTTTAACTCTCATCTGCACCTGTCTGGTAAACATGCAATCTTAGAGATTAAGCTAGCAATCATACCACTGCAAACAGAAGCAGTACCGTGCCCTAAAACAGGATAGAAAGTGAAAAGGATACAATAGGTCATTTTAAAAAGTACAGTGACCTTGTGCCCTGGAATTGTCTGACAATGTTTGTCCGTTTATTCTCAAAACTACATTTCTACCATTCAACGTACCCTGAATTTGGTTTGGAAAGCATGGCCGCCACGAACAGACAGGAAATGTAGCCCTTGCATAAAATATTGACCGTAAGGGGCTATTTTATTAAGGCATGACTGCAGACAGTATAGCCTTTTAACAAATACGGACTTGCCATGTGAATACACAGATCCCTGACAATTTTGCTTCATAATTTACATGCTATGCAGGATGGAAATAAAAACAGTTGGCAGCGCAACTTACAATTTCTGCCCATTAAAAACCTCTGTGACAGTGTCTTATATATCTATTAACTAAGGGACTGTAACTCCAGGCAGATGGTTCAGTTCTCTTTCAATAATGTGACTTTGGCTGGTTCATGACTGACAGCTGGGATTAAAAAAAGAATTGAGTGTCATTCTATAGTCTCACAATCTTATGAGAACATTAAGAGGAAAGAAAGAATTAGTCTACAATTTCTCATATAATAAAATCATAAAAGCATTTGCAGGCATCATATGAGATGCAACAATAGAATAGAGTGCTGTAAATTGGAAAGCACACAGATCATGCTGAAGATTAAGTAATGACAAAGCACAAATTAACTTTGACTGTAATCCTTGAGGAATACATTTTACTGGGGTACTATCCATCATAACATACACAGGCATGTGGAGAAGAAAGAAGTAAAAGCAAAGATCAAAATAGAACCTTTAGCAGATATACATATATAATTGCTAACATATAAGGTCCACAATATCAGACCTAACCTCTTTTAATCTAAATAAAAGTATGAAGAAATTAAAATCATCTGTAACTGATAGTCGTCCAGCCAGAATTGTATGCCAACCCACAGAGACAAATAAAAAACAAATGATGATAGCAGATTGTTTGATATTGACAACCATTAAAAACAAAAGAGAAAGTGAGATGCTTGAAAAAACTGGGAAAAGCAATTGCAAAAATCCTATCCCTTGAAGAAAAATAATTAGGGGACTCTTCTAGATATATATGGTGAATTGAACTGGTATAGGCCACTTTCCCATTATGACTATAAAAGTTCCAGAAATGGGTGAAATGTTAGCTCAAAGAGATACTGGATCCAAATACAGGTTCTAGGGGATGGGGACTTGGATTTTAACGTCTTGGCCTCTTTGGGGTATGGGGGGTGCAGGGGAGAGATGCTAGAACTAGGACCCTTGCAGAGGACCAGAAACTAGTCCCAGGTATCCAATCCATGAAATAGATACTAGAAAGATTCTGCCCTTCTTGGAAGGAAAAATGTCAAGGACACTTGCCCCATATTTGGGAAAAAAGAAAATCTCCTGAAAGAAATATTAAAACCCAGGCTTGCTGCATATGCAGGGATAAAGTCACATTTTACACTTCCTGCATCAGGCAAGAATATCAAGAGAAGAAATAAACATGAGAAAACTGACCGAGAACTGATAAAACATCTGGGGTACTGACAGAAGCAAACAAAACCACTTTGAAGGAATGTTTCCAACTTACAGGTAATTCAGACATTGGCAACACACACAGATACAACAGTTAAGGAAAAGGTCACAGTCAAAAATTGCCAATTATGTGAAGAAATGAACGACTATAAAGAAGAAATAGCATACCAAAAAAAAAAAATAAGGAAAACTTCACAGCCTAAGGATTAAATATAATAAAGTTATCTGAGATTATAAACTGTGTGTTTAAAATTATTAATTTAAAAGAGAAAATAATAAATGTGTTTCTTGATTTCTGAATTATGTCCTCAGACATTCCTTTGGAAAAGGGAGGTTGGTGGGAAATGCTGTTTTTGTTTATCTGATAATGGGGTAAGAAGAGGGTATTGACTCCAAAGGGCACAAGAGAACTTTTGGGGGTAATGTCAAAACTCTTCAAACTGTACACATTAAAGGGGAAAATTTACTATTTGTGCCTACACCTCCATGTATTCAGGGTTATCTACAAACAAACAAACAAAAAAAAGGAACAAAATAGACATTTTTTCCTCAGAGCAGAATATGTTTGCAAAAATGCACCAAGAAATAAATTCACCCAAAAAGCAAAGTCATGGAAAAGAACTGGATTCAAATCATGTTAAGGGTTAATTTGTTTATGTCATTTAGGCCCTAGCTCAACACCAGGCCTCAACAGCAGACACAGCCTCTAGAGAAGAGGCTTCCCCGGTGAGATTCAGCATTAACTAACGGGCACATCAATTTCTTAAAAATTTTTAACAGAAACATTTGCATTCATTTATAGCACTGGAAAAATAACAACTGAATCCTTAGTATAGAAGTTTGTCATGAAACATGAGGTTAAATTTGTTGGAACAGAAAATGGAAAAGACCATTCAAACCCAGACTTTGCCAGTAATACGTAATTTGATTTTAAGCCAGAAACTCCACTTCTCTGTTTCTTACATTCCTCATTTGTGATAATGAAAGGAATGAACTAGATGATCCTTTGGGCTCATTCCTGCATTCATATTCTAAGAGTTTATGACAACTTGGACTTAGTCAAGGAGCTACTGAAACTGGAAAGTCAGAACACCAAATTGGAAAATATTAGAGACCTGTAAAGTCTAACAGCCACGATAGAGTGAAACTACAATTTCAGAGAGTAGGAATATCATGATTTCCTAAAAAAAACTCTCCATTTGTGGGTTTTTATTGTTGAAACTAATTTCTCACAGATGTAAACAAATGGAAAACATCAATTCTAATATTTATGCAAAATTTAAGAAGAATTAGCAAATAACAGCTTCATATACCATGTCCGTTCTTCCAGAGCTATATTTTAACTCTTTGTAAGAGAGGGTTTATCATTTAGAAAAAAAAAGAAAAAAAAAGCAACAACAAAACAGAAGCCTGATCAAATCAGCTCAAGCAAAAACTGTGTCTATTAGAATAATACTAGTAGATCACATGGAACAAAAGAGCAAGATATAGTCCCATGTCTCAGAAGGTGCTGAAACTGGAACATCAGGACTCAAGGCTGCTCTTTCTGCCTGTTGGCAGATGTATTTTAGCTCTTTGCAGCTTCTCTCTGTGCAATCTTCTTTAATTTTCTGTTTCTGCACACAGGCATCCCTGGCTTTCAATATGCTGGTGGCAGATCTTGGCTGCCCCAGTCTCAGAGCCCCAGTTTAATATGACCGATCAGCTCTAATGCCCGACATCAATTAACATACTTTGTTACCATTTTAAATCTCTGGGAAAGAGAAGCCAAATGTCCCAGCTTGAATCAAGAGTCCATTGGTCCAAAAATCTGTGATCAGAGGGGCGAAACCATAGGACACTTTTAATGGGTTTGACGATTCTCAGAGAACAGAATATGGACTTGGCAGGCATCAGAAAATGTATCTAAAAACAATTTCTAAAAGCACAGATGTGCAAACTCAGGGGTCTAGGGATGATGAGCAATGCTCTGTATAAGGAGAACCAAATGTAATCTAGCCCCAAGATTGTCACCTTTCTTCCTAAACTCTCTTTGTAAAATCTATATAGAAATAGATCTATTCAATTTTATACAAGCAGAATGTATTACGGTTAATATCAATGGGAGGTAAACTCAAATTGGACATGTTCTTTTTTGTGTCCAAATGGTTCTATTTGATTTCAGACAATCATTGTAAATGGAGAGTGGTTTGTGGGGAATGAGAGAAAGAAAAATATCATTTTGGAGTATTTTCTGGAATCAAATTAGGGAGGCCCTAAAGAAGACTTAGGTAAGGCTAATCATATATATATATTTGAGCCCAAATAAAAAAAAGATAGTCTCCTTCACTGCATGTGAGGGAAACTAATTAAAACTAGATTAAGAAAAATGAGAATGTATCATAATGATGAAGGGATAACTCGTGAACTCCAAATGCAGAAATGCTATCTGGCCTCCAGAAGGCACCAGGACCAAGATCTGGAAAGCCCTTAGGAGTCCAGAAAGCTTTTCTCTGTGTGCCTTTCCTTCTCTCTTTTTCTCTCCCAGCATTGCATCTCAAGCCACATAATAGTGCCTGATGGCCACTTCAAAGCCCTGAGTTTACTTTCCCTTCATTAGAACAAAGGAAGCTAGAATCCTTTAGATCCAGCACCTTAGTCCTAGGAGACATTGACTGATTGGCTCAGCTTGGATACTGATTGGCTCAGCTTGGATCTAGTGCCCAGCTCTGGTCCAATCAGCAATGGCCAAAAGTGCAGGTATCATATGGTACAAATATGGCTGTGTGAGTCAAGGAGGCAGTTAAGAAGTCATTTGTATTGTATATCATGGATGATTGTATGGTGTGTGAATGTATTTCAATAAAACTGAATTTAATAAAAAAAAAAAAAGAAGTCATTTGTAAGTTGAAAAGATGTCCTAGAAAGTGTCTATGAGAGTACTCCATTTACAAAGTGCTCCAGTTTGCTAATGTTGCTGTCATGCAAAATACCAGAAATGGATTTGCTTTTATAAAGGGTGTTTATTTGATTACAAAGTTATAGTCCTAAGGCCATTAAGTGTCCAAGGTAAGGCATCAACAATTGGCTACCTTCACTGAAGGATGGCTGATGGTGTCTGAAATCCTCTGTTAGCTGGGAAGGCATGTGGCTGCTTGCTCCCAGGTTGTGTTTCAAAATGGTGTTCTCCAAAATGTCAGTGTCAGCTTCCAATGCATCTTCAAAATGTGTCTCTCATCTGCAGCTCCTCTCCAAAATGTCACCCTCAGTTGCTCTGAGCTTCTTCTGTCTATGAACTGTTTTATATGGCCCCAGTGATTTAATTAAGACCCACCCTGAATGAGTGGGGTAATACCTTCATGGAAATTATCCAATCAAAGTTCTTGCCCACATTTGATTGAGTCAAATCTCCATGGAAACACTCAATCAAAGAATTCCAATCAAATCAACATTATTACATCTGCCCCCACAAGATTGCATCAAAGAACATGGCTTTTTCTGGGGGACATAATACATCTAGTCTAACAAACATAATTTGGAGAAAAACATTATTTTACCTGGATGAAAGACAACTCCTAAGCAGTATCTCCACTTTACACAATGAGTTCAGTATTTAACATTTTTATAAATTAAAGAAAAGAGTGAATGCTCAAAAAATATTCCCACATTTTTAGATAAACAAAGATCTTTGGAGTATAAATATGCCAAGGTGAGCAGGGGGGTTGGGGAGCATGTCAACAGATGGACATCAATGAATATAAAGAAAAGATAAAACAAAAGTCAAAGTGAATCCAAATTATCCAAGTCCTTTATTTTTGAAAAATAGAAGGAACATAGTCTTGAATGCACTGAAGAGAATTTCTCATAGATGGAAATCTGAGATATTTCTGGACCTAAAATTAATAGGGAACTTTCATTTATTGAGTATATTCTAAGTCTCAGGTTTTATTCACTTACCTACTAATGCAATGTAAAGAGAAAGAGAAAGAGGGAAGAAAGGAAAAAGGCTGGGAGAGAAAGGCAAAGGAAGAGAAGTGAAGAAAAGAGAGGGAGAAAGGGAGGGCAAAAAGAGGGAAGAAGCAAGGAAAGAAAAATAGATCCTAAGATTCTCCTTCGAGTGTGTCTGTCTCCAAAGTGTATGTTCTCTCTGCCACATGAAAATTCCCACATTTTTAAGATTTGGCATGAAATTTTTGGAGAAAATATCAGAGAACATTAAAATAGCTTAGTGAAAAACATGGGGTATTGAATAGTAACATTAAAATAGCTTATTGAAAAACACATGGTATTGAATTTTTTAAAAATACACAGGCAAGTTTGTAAATGAAACAACAACACATTTAAGCCAGAGTATGTAAGATACAAAGAAAGAGAAATGCAAAGTCTCTCTAACCACCTTCATTCCCACCCCCAAAATGCTCCTTGTTTACTGTCAGGGACCTAAAACTCCTCACAAGGGGTTCCATCCTCCAAGAGGAAGAATTTAATCGCAAGTAAAATGAAAATACTCAAACCCCAAAGCAAAACAGAAACAGACAATTTATACATCGCATGTGATGGTTTGAAGCTGTTATGTACCCCAGAAAACATCATGTTCTTTTAATCCATCCCTGTGGGTGTAGACCTATTGTAGGTGGGATCTTTTGATTAGATTATTTCAATTGAGATGCGACACATTTAATTCAAGGTGGTTCTTAATCCTCCTAATAGAGTCCTTTATAAAAGGATAAAACACAGAAATAAGCCCCAGAGAAGCTGAGAGAGGAAGCCACTGAAGCCAGAGCCTGAAAGCAATGAAACCCGGGAGAGCAGGGGGAGACCAGCAGATGTCACTGTGTACCTCCTGGCCATGTGACAGAGGAGCTGAAGATCACTGGTAGCTGGTCTTTGGGGAGAAAGCATCATCTGTTGATGCCTTTATTTGAATGTTTTCACAGCCTAAAAACTGTAAGCTTGTAAGTTAATAAATTCCCATTGGAAAAGCCAGCCCATTTGATATATTGCATTTCATTTGCTTTAGCAAACTAAAGTATCACATTTCAGAAAAATCAAAAGCTATTTCTAGGCAAATAATATCCAAAAAAGTTAAATGGAAAATCATGTTTGCAATATGTCTGACAGACAGTTACTATTCTAAATAGCTAAAGAATTCATAGAATAAGAAAAGGTCAAAATACCTCAATAGAAAAAAGCAAATAGAAAAAAAAAAGACAAAGGACCATGATTTACATTCCTAGTTTGCTCAAGTAAATACTGTGAAATGGGTTAACTTAAACAATGGGAATTTATTAACTTACAGTTTTGAGGCTAAAAGAAAGTCCAATTCGAGGTGTTATCAAGGTGATGCTTTCTCCCTGGAGTCTCTGGTATTCTGAGGCTGGCTGGCGATCCTTGTTTGTCTCACAGCAAGGCACATGGTAGTGTCTCCTGGTCTCTTCCGGGTTCTGTTGACTTCAGCTTCTGGCTACTTCCTCTGTGGCTTTCTTTGTCTGAATTTCATTCTCTTATAAGAACTCCAGGAATAGGATTAAGATCCATCCTGAGCCATATGTTAAGTGAAGTAACCTCATCTAAAGGTCCTACTTACCTTTAGAACATAGAATATATTGACACCCATATATTCTTCTGGGGAACATACTTCAAGCCACCACACTAATTGGCAGGATGTGCATTTGCCAAATAACCTTATGAAAAAAATGTTCATCCATACTAGTAACTCAACTTTTTGCCTATGCTATTGGCAAGTTTTCTCTTCCTTTTTTTAAATGACTACACCTATGATTGAGAAGAGTGTTTTGAAACGTGCTTTCTTGTAGATTGCAAGTGAGTGTGTAAACTGTTGCATGTTTTCTGGAACATAATTAGACAATATGGATAAAAATACTCAAAAATCTATTTATCCTTTGACTCAATGCTTGCACACTCAAGAATGTATTCTAAGACAAAAATTAGACCTCAAAAATTATAAACAAGAATGTTTTCATATGAAACTATAAAATCTGAAAATGACCTGATGTCCAATAACAAAGCAATTCTTTAAATAAAATTGGTCCATCCATATGACAAAACCCTTTTCAACCTCTAAAAAGTATGTGATGACCAAATAGTAATGTTCTGAATTAAGTGAAAAATACAAATTACGAGATAGCTTATACCTAGCTGTATAACTTCTCTATATGTGAATATTTATATTTCATAATATTAAATATAATATTTATAATATATTTTGTTTTATATGTGTTCTAATATAAATACATAAAATACATAATTAATATTTATAATGTAAATATGTGTTTAACACTCACTAGATATACACCAAAATAATACCAATGGTCCATTCTGGGCATAAGAATTATAGGATATTTTATTTTATGTATGTATGTTGCTTTCTATTTTTCAGTTTCCATAATAAAATTGTATGATTTTATGTGATTCCTAATAGAAATGAAACAGAAGTACCGGAGTTGAAGAAAACAATAGTTGAAATGAGAAACTTCCTAGAGGGCCTCAACAGCAGATTGGAGGTAGCAGGAGAAAAATCAGTGATCTTGAAAACAAGACAATTGAAATGAATCAGACTGAGGAAAAGAAAGAAAAAAGAGTAAAATATGAGCAGTACCCAAGAAAACTGTGGTACACTATGGTGGTTTGAAGCAGTTTTGCACCCCAGAAAAGGCCATGTTCTTTTAATCCATTCCAGTGGGTGCAGACATGCTGTAGGTGGACCTTTTTGTTAGGTTATTTCAATCGAGATGTGACCCACCCCCATTCAAGGTGGGTCTTAATCCACTTACTGGAGTTCTTTATAAAAGGACAAAGAACACTACAGAAAAAGCCCAGAGAAGCTAAGAAACAAGGACACACCCACAGAAGCTGAGAAAGGAAGCCAGTGAAGCCAGAAGCTGAAAGCAATGAAACCCAGGAGAGAAGGACCAGTAGATGCCAGCCATGTGTCTTCCCATGTGACAGATGTATCCCAGATGCTGGCAGCCTTTCTTCAGAGTAGGTATAGACCTGTTGATGCCTTAATTTGAGCATTTTCATGGCCTTAGGACTGTAAATTTGCAAGCTAATAAATCCACATTGTAAAAAGCCAGTGCATTTCCAGTGCATTTCCAGTGCATTTCCAGTGCATTCTGGCAGATTTAGCAAACCAAAACAAAACACCGTCAAACATAAAAATATATATTATGGGACTTATAGAAGGGGAAGAAAGAAGGAAGGAGCAAAAGGTATACTCAAAGAAATGATAGTAGAAAATTTCCCAAATTTTAACAAAAGACATGAATATACACATTCAAGAATCCCAATGAACCCCAAACAGGATAAACATCACACCAGACACATAGTAATCAAACTGTCTGATGCCAAGGAAAAGGAGAGGGTTCTGAAAGCTGAAAGAGAAAAGCAAGGAGTTATGACAAGGGAATCCCAATAAAATTAAGTTCATTTTGGAAACCATGGAGGCATGAAGGCAGTGGTACAAAATATTTAAAGTGCTGAAAGAAAATAATTGTCAACCAAAAATTTTATATCTGGCAAGACTTAATTTCAAGAATAAGGGACTTATTAAGACATTCCCAGATAAATAAAAGCTAAGAAAGTTCATTACCACTGACCTACCCTACAAGCAATGCTAAAGGGAGATCTTGAGACTGAATGGAAAGGACACTAAACAGTGGGTTGATGGGGAAACAAACCAAATATTATTGTTATACATTTATGATGGCAAGTTTTAACCCCATGGTAACCACAAAGAAAATACATGAAAAACATTCAGAAAGAAATGAGAAGGGAGTCAAAATGGTAGAACACAAAAAAATCAAATAAATATGAAAGTAGGCATTCATGGAAGAATTGAGGGTCAAAAAGAATATGACTTACAAAGACAAATTAGGAAAATGGAAAAAAATAGCTGCTTTATAAGTAGTTACTTTAAATGTAAATGGATTAAATACTCCAGTCAAAAGGAAGAAATTGGAAGAATGGATTAAAAAAAATAATAATACAACTATATGCTGTTTACAGGAGACTCACCTTAAATTCAGAGACACAAGTAACTTGAAAGTGAAAGGATGGAACAAATATAGACCATGAAAATAGTAACTAAAAGGGAGCTAGAGTAGCTGTACTAATATCAGATAAAATAGACTGTAAGTCCAAAAGATTATGAGGGACAAATAACGTCAATATACCCTTAAAGGGGTCAAGTCAACAAGAAGACATGGCAATTATAAATATATGGGCACCTCAAAGCAGAGCCCTAAAATATATGAAGCAAATAACAACATCTTTGAAGGAAGAAATAGACAGCTCTACAAAAGTAAGAGACTTCAATATACCACTTTCAATAATGGATAGACCGTCTAGATAGAAGGTCAATAAATAAATAGAAGATTTGAATGCTACTATAAACCAGCTAGGCCTAACAGACATATATGGAACAATTCACCCAACAGCAACAGTATACACATTCTTCTGTAGTGCACATGGATCATTCCCCAGGAAAGAACATATATTAGGTCACAAAACAAATCTTGATAAATTAAAAATATGTAAATCATACTGTGTATCCTCTCTAATCACAATTAAATGAAGCTAGAAATCAACAACCAATGGAAAAATGAAAAAATAATAAATTTGTGCAAATTAAACAATGAGCATTTAATCAATGGGTCAAATAGAGATCACAGGGGAAATTAGGAAATATCTTTCAGAGAATGAAAATGAAAACACAACATGAAAACTTAGGAGATGCAGTAAAGGCAGTGCTGACTGGAAAGTTTATATCTCTAAATGCTTACTTTTAACAAGAAAGATTTCAAGTCAGAGACCTATTCTCCAGATACAAAGAAGGAGAAAAAGAAGAACAAACTAAACCCAAAGCAAGCTAAGGCAGGGAAATAACAAAGTTTAGAGCAGAGAAAAAAGAATAGAGAATTAAAAACAATAGAGAGGCATAGTCAACATGGTGATGTAAAGGGCCACTGAAAATCTCTCTCCAGAGATTCAGTGAAAAAAAACTGGACAATTCTGAATTGTTCAGCACTCTTGAGGAAGATATAGACTGTAGAAGGACCCTACCAATGCTGAATTGAAGAAAGAGAAAATATATCAGACAGGAATCTTCCATCCCAGACCAGCCAGTCCTCTCCCCTACTCTTGGTCTCACACAGTGTGGGAATGCTACAGAAACAGCAGCTGGGATCCCTCCCACCAGGGACACAAACTGAAATCTCTCCCAGCAGTGACACAGACGCCTACCATTTGGAGACATTATGTTGAGTGAAATAAGCCAGAAACAAAAGGACAGATACTGTATAGTCTCACTAATATGTGCTAGGGATAATGAGCAAAATCTGAGAGTTAAAGGTGAGAACACAGGTTATCAGGAGATAGACAGAAGTAGAGATTGGGCACTTGATGCTGAAGGGGTACAGAATGTTCAACAGTCTTGATTGTAAAGATCCAGAAATGGATAGCACAATACTGTGTGATGGCAGCACAATATTGTAAGTATAATGAACAAAGCTGAGTGTAAGTATGGTTGAAAGAGGAAGGCTAGGGGCATGTATGACACCAGAAGGAAAGACAGAAGATAAAAACTGGGACTGTATAACATAGCGAAACCTAGACTGGACAATGATTGTGATTAAATGTACAGATAGAATAAAGTTTTGACTTGAGGGAGAACAACTGAATGTCACCATTGCAGGGTGTTAAAAATAGGATGGTATATGGAAAAAAATACAATTAATGCAAACTGGGATCCACAGTTAGCAGTAAAATTGCAGAGTTCTTTCATTAACTGTAACAAAGGCAATAATATACCAAAGATAAAAGTCAACAAGAAGAGGTTATAAGTGAGGGGTATGGGATTCTTGTTGTTGTTGTTTCTCCCCCCCTTCCTTTTTTTCTTTTCTCCTCCTCTTCATTTTGCAGGAAAAAATGGAAATGTTCTCATATAGATTATGGTGAATGCATGACTATATGATTATACTGGGAAGCATTGATTGTACACTTAGAATGGATTGTATGGTGTGGAAATAAAGCTGTTTAAAAAATAAACAGAATGGGGAGGCAGCTAAGATGGTGGCATAGAGAGGAGTGGAAGATAGTTAGTCCCCTGGAACAACTAATAAGCAACAAGGAACAGCTAGTAAATAATCCAGAATAACTGAGGGGGGACAAATGTGACCATCCACTCATCATATACCAACCTGAATTGGGAGGAATGCCCAAGATTGCAGCATAAAATCTGTAAGTAACAACTGTGGATCCAAGCCAAGAGTCCCCTCCCCCCATGGCCTGAACTGCAAAGCCTTGTGAAGCTAGAGAGCAGCACTCTCCCAGAAAGCAAATATAGCTCAGCTGAGCTCCAACTGGGGTTTTAATTAACAAGTGTGGACTGCTCCATATGAATCCCCAACAAGCAGACAGAGGCTTTGGGTGAGGACTGGCCTTGGAGAGATGGAGAGTGGCTGTGGACTGGCCCTGAAGGGGGCTTTCTGTCCCTGTTTAGGTGCAGTGGAGAAAGTCTCAGCCATTTTCAGTTCCCAGTGCTCTGACCCAGACAAGGGTGGAGATAGCACAGGCAGAGAAAGACTATTGAAATGCTAATGACCTCTACCTAGGGGGGTCTATCTTCCCTAAGAGGAAAAAGGAGGGGCCCAGCTCTACTACCCACCTTCCATTCAGAAACAGACCCAGAGCCTGGGGGAAAACAGCCATGGGCCACATCTCCTTACACCAGTCTGGAGTTACAGGGTAACAGGTACCACCTGCTGGACAGAAAAGCACAGTTACCCGAGGCCTCACAGGGTATACCAATTTTCTAAGACATCCTCAGGGAAACTGGATACTGAATAGTTCACCCTTCTGGGACCGGAGCCCATATTGGTCTGGGAAAACCTGATTGGGGCAACCAAGGAAACCATGCCTAAACAACAGAAAACTACAACCTACACTAAGAGAAACAAAGTTATGGCCCAGTCAAAGGAACAAACTTACACTTCAACTGAGATACAGGAACTTAAACAACTAATACTAAGTCAATTCCAAAAGTTTAGGGAGGATATGGCAGAAGAGATGGATCATATAATGAAAACATGGGGTGTACATAAGGTAGAAATTGAAAGTTTGAGAAACCAACTGGCAGAATCCATGGAAATGAAAGGCACAACAAAAGAGATGAAAGACACAATGGAAACATAAAACAGCAGATCTCAAGAGGCAGAAGAAAATACTCAGGAACAGGAGAACAAGGCACCTGAAAGCCTACACACAAAAGAATAGAGAAAAGAATGGAAAAATATGAGCAATATCTCTGGGAACTTAAGGACAAATCAAAAATTAGGAATGTAAGTGTCATTGTTGTCCCCAAAGGAGAAGAGAAGGGAAAAGGGGCAGAAGCAATAATAGAGGAAATAATCAATGAAAATTTCCCATCTCTTATGAAAGACATAAAATTACGGATCAAAGAAGTTCAGCATACCCCAAACAGAATAAATCTGAATAGGCCTACACCAAGACACTTAATAATCAGATTATCAAATGTCAAAGATAAAGAGAATCCTGAAAGCAGCAAGAGAAAAGCAATCCATCACACACAAAGGAAGCTTGATAAGACTATGTGCGGATTTCTCAATAGAAACCATGGAGGCATGAAGGAAGTGGGGTGATATATTTAAGATACTGAAAGAGAAAAACCACCAACCAAGAGTCCTATATCTGGCAAAACTGTCCTTCAAATATGAGGGTGAGCTTAAAATATTCTCCGACAAACAGACAATGACAGAGTTTGTGAACAAGATACCTGCTCTACAGGAAACACTAAAGGAAGCACTGCAGGGAGAAAGGAAAAGACAGGAGTGAGAGGTTTGGAACACAATTTTGGGAGATAGTAGCACAACAATGTAAGTACACTGAACAAAAATGACTGAGTATGGTTGAAAGAGGAAGGTTGGGACCATATAGGACACCAAAACAAAAGACGAAGGATAAAGATTGGGACTGTGTAACTCAGGGAAACCTAGGGTGCTCAACGATTATAATAAAAGGTACAAATATGTTTTTACATGAGGTAGAACAAATGAATGTCACATTGCAAGGTGTTAAAAATAGGATGGGATGGGGGAAAATACAGTCAATGTGAACTAGAGACTACAACTAATAGAAACATTGTATTATGCTTCCTTTAATATAACAAAGGCAATATACCAAAGCTAAATGCGTATGCGGGGTGGGGGGAGATATGGGACTCCTGGCATTGGTGATATTGTCTGACTCTTTATTTTACTTTAGGTTAATGCTATCTTTCCTTTTGTTGCTTTCTAGCTGTCATGGTTTTTTTTGTTGTTATTTTATTTCTCTCTCTCTCTTTCTTTTTTCTTTTTCTTTTGTCTCTCTGCCTTCTTTGACTCTTCCTCCTCTTTGGGGAAGAAATGGAGATGTCCTTATATAAATAGTGGTGATGGTGCTGAATACATAAATATGTGACTATACAGGGAACCAACAATTGTTTACTTAGGATGGAATGTATGGTGTGTGACAAAACTGTCTTAAAAGAACAGGGTTGATGAAGAAATCTTGAGGGCACTATTGAGTGAAATAAGACAGACACATAAAGGCAAATATTGCAGGATCTCACTGACATGAACTAATTATAATATGTAAACTCATAGACATGAAATATAAGTTACCAGGATATAGAATGAGGCTAAAGAAGGGGGAGTGTTTGCTTTTTATGAGCAGAATGTTCAACTAGTGTGAACTTAAATATTTGGAAATGGATGGGGTGATGGTAGCATGTTGTGAGAATGACTAACAATGCTGAAAGGTGTATAAAGGTGGTGGAAAGGGTAATCTTAGAGTCAAGTATGTCACCAGGAGAAAAGTTGGAGGTTAAAAGATGGGAATGTATAAAACAGTGACTCTTGTGATGGACAATGTCTGTGATTAACTGCACAAATATTAGAAATCTCTTTCATGAACTAAAACAAATGTATGACACTATAACTAGAAGTTAATAATAGAGAGACATATAGGAAAAATATATATACCTATTGCAAAGTATCTACTACAGTTAGTAGTATTTTAACATTCTTTCATCAACAATAACAAATGTATGATACCAAAACTATGACTCAATAATGGAGGCATGGGAGTGGGGGGAGTTAGGGATATGGGACGATTTGAGTCTCCGTTTTTTGTCTTTGTTTTCTGGAGTAATGAAAATGTTCTAAAAATTGAGAGAAAATTAATTGTGGCGATGGATGCACAGCTGTATGATGGTATCATGGGCAATTGATTGTATACTTGGATCTTTGGATAGTTGTATGGTATGTGAACAATCTCAATAATATATATATATATATACACAAAATAAAAAATAAACAGAAGGGTACAAGTGCTGGAGAAGATGTGGAGAGAGAGATATACTTATTCACTGTTGGTAAGGAAGTAGAATGGAACAGCCTCTCTGGAGCAGTGTGTTGGCTCCACAGGAAGCTAAGTACAGGTTGCCACATGATCCTGAAACCCTGTTATTAGAGAAAGCCTTGGAAGAACTGAAAGCAGGGACATGAAGAGGCATTTGCACACTAGTGTTTACGGTGGCATTATTCACAATCTGCAATGGATAGATGTGGCCTAAGGGTACATTGACTGATGAACGGAAGGGTGAACCATGGTGTATAAATATGCTGGAATATTGAGTGGCTGCAGGAAGGAATGATGTCATGTGGTATGCAACTAGGTGAATGAAACCTGAGGGCATTGTGTTGAGTGAAATAAGCCAGAAACAAAAGGACAAATAATGTATGGTCTCACTAATATAAACTAACTATAATGATCAAATACTGAGAATTAAATTCAAGAGCATAGGTTATCAGGGGATAGAAAGTGGGCAGCAGTTGGGCAATTGATGATTAAGGAGTACACAATGTTCAAATAAGGCTCATTGTAAAGGTTCCTAGATTGTAAGCTCTTACAGAAGTCACATCTATTCCTGAGTTATAACTATTATTTCTAAATTCTGAGAGATGCTGTGCTCTTTATGTATTACCTGGTAGTTCCTTGGAAATTTGGGTATCTGTGTGACACCTGAGACTCCAAGTTAGAGTTCAGCAGCTCTGTAAGTCAGTATTACTTATTCAGCAACTGTTAAAGAAGCTGAAAAAGAGATCAGACTTCAATTAGAGATATGAATGAAATGGACCTGGTTATGTCTAAGGTAAATCAGAATACAGGTAAAGGATGATATTGTATGTATTTTAAAACTTCAACTTCCGTGTGAGACCAAAGGAAGAAATGTTTATGTGTTCCAAAATCAAAATTTTCTGTTGGCACACTATCTAACTTAACCTGTCTGATCAGTTTATTTAAACAATCTAATTACGTGGAACCTAGAATAGGGAAAAAGATTTTATTATACTGTACAGGTAAATGTAATACCCGGATACATCCCAGAGTATTCTGGGTATAAACAAAAAGGTATTGGCAAAGTCCCCTTGAGTGATTGGAGAAAAATATGGAACTATTAAACTTCCACACCTCGGAATTCCTGATATTCTCTCTAGCATTAAGGACTCCCAATTTAATAAGCCAAGCCCTCAATCTTGAGGCTTGCCCTTATGAAACTTGTTTCTGCAAGGGTGAAGCTAGGCCTGCTTCTAATTATGCCTAAGAGTCGCCCCCAGAGAGCCTCTTTTGTTGCTCAGATGTGGCCTGTATCTCTAAGCCAGCTCTGCAAATAAACTCACTACCTTCCCCCAATGTGTGACATGACTCCCAGGGGTGTAAGTCTCCCTGGCAATGTGGGGCACGACTCCCAAGGAAGAGCCTGGCCCTAGCATTGAGGGTTTGAGAATGCCTTCTTGAACAAAAGGGGAGAAATAAATGGAACAAAATAAAGTTTCTGTGGCTAAGAGATTTCAAATAGAGTTGAGAGATCATTCTAGAGGTTACTTTTATGCTAGCTTTAGCCAGATACTGTCAACTATTACAGTATGCCAAGCCCCAACCAACAGTATTCCTGAAAACCCCAGGGAGTGCTCTGGGCTCTACTACATCTATATCAAAGTTGTTCTTAGTAAGTTTATTCTTTCAGAAATTTTAGGCCTCCAGATTCATCCTATGCCAGATAAACCCTGAAACCCAGTGATACCAGTCTCTCTACAAATGTCAACAAGTTTCATTCCTCTACCCTATAATGTCAACACCCCTTTCTAGCATGACGAAGTTAAAATGGTCATTGCCCAGATATCCCCGAAGATTGAGAGAATGATCAAATGAGAGGAAGGAGGTATAACTGAGAAATTAGGATTTAGCAAATGACTGTGACAACTGACTCACTATATAGATACTTCTTTTTAGTGTCCATTGTTTTAGAATAGCCAGAAGGAAATAATTGAAGTTGTTGAACAGGAATCCAGGAACCCCAATCTTTAATAATGATTGTATGACTAAATAGCAAAAAAAAAAGTCAGTTGCCCAAGTTTGTGTGGATCTACTTCTAGATGTTTTGTTCTGTTCCACTGATATATATATAATACTACACTATCTTAGTTATCCTATGTCTATTGAAGTTTTAAAATTGGATAGAGTGCAATACTAATGGTCAATAATGGGGAAGGGGTAAGGGATATGGGATGTTTGGGGTTTTCTTTTTTTCTTTTTATTTCTTTTTCTGGAGTAATGCAGTTGTTCTAAAAATGGTCATGTTGATAAATGCATACTGACGTGATGATACTGTGAACGAATGATTGTACAGTTTGGATGGATTGTATGATATGTGAATAAATCTCAATAAAATCACATTAAAAAAGACAATAGAATTAAGAAAACCAAAAGTTGGTTCTTTGAAAAGGTCAATAAAACCTACAAACCTTTAGCTAGACTGACAAATTGAAAAAGGGAGAGGAGAGAAATAACTAAAATCAGAGATGGAAAGGAGGAAATCTGACTCAACAGAAATATAAAGGTTTGTAAGAGGATACCATGAACAACTGTATGCCAACAAATGACAAATTTCCAGCAACGCACAAACTATCTATACTGACTCAAGACAGATAGAAGATACAAAAAACCAATAACTAGTAAAGAGATGGAATCAGTAATCAAAAACCTCTACAAAAAGAAAAGCCCAGAACCAGATAGCTTCACAGGGAAATTTTACCAAACGTTCTAAGAATTGACACCAGTCATGTTCAAATTCTTCCAAATTATTAAAGAAAAGGGAATACTCCCTAACTGATCTAGAGGCCTTCATCACCCACATCTCAAAGCCAGATAACGTTACTGGAAGGAAACAAAAAATACAGACCAATATCTCTTATGAATATAGTTGCAAAAACCCTCAACAAAACACTAGCAAACCAAATCCAACAGCACATTAAAGGAATTATATAACATGATCAAGTTGGATTCATCCCAGGTATGCAAGGATGATTCAACATAAGAAAATCAACTAATGTAATACAGCACATTAACAGAATGAAGGGAAAAAACACATGATAATCTCAATTGATGCAGGAAAGGCCATTTGACAAAATCCAGCACCATTTCTTTATTAAAACACTTAGAACACTAGGAATATAAGTACATTTCCTCAACATGATAAAGGGCATATATGAAAAACCATAACCATCATCATATTCAATAATGAAAGAGTGAAAACTTTCCCTCTAAGATCAGGGACAAGACAAAGATGCTCCTGTCACCACTGTTATTCAAAATTGTACTGAATATTCTAGCCAGAACAATTAGGCAAAAAAGAAATAAAAGACATCCAGATTGGAAAAGAGAAAGAGAAACTTTCCCAATATACAGAAAATCCTGAAAAATCCACAATAAAGCTACTAAAACAAATAAACAAGTTCAGAAAAGTGGTGGGATCGACATGGAAAAATCAGTAGTGCTTCAATACACTAGTAATGAACAATCAGAAGAAGAAATTGAGAAAAAATTCCATTAAAATAGCAACTTAAAGAATCAAATATCTAGGAAAAAATCTAACCAAAGATATAAAGGACATGTACACAGAAAACAAAAAACACTGTTAAAAGAAATCAAAGAAGCTATATATATAAAAGGAAGGACATTCTGTGTTCATGGATTGGAAGACTAAGTATTGTTAAGATGTTGGTTCTACACAAAGTGATTTATAGATTCAATGCAATCCCAATAAAAATTCCAATAGCCTTCTGTTCAGAATAGAAAAGCCAATCATCAAATTTCTGTGGAAGTGCAAAGGACCCCAAATAGCCAAAGCCATCTTGAAAAAGAAGAATGAGATTGAAGACTCATACTTCCTTACTTTAAAACTTATTACAAAGCCATAGTAATCAAAACAGCATGATACTAGCACAAGGACGTACATACAGACCAATGGAATAAAATTGAGAGTTCATAAATACACCTTCACATTATATGGTCAATTGATTTTTGACAAAGTTGCCAAATCCCTCAATTGGAGAAGAATAGCCTCTTCAACTGGATCTCCACAAGCAAAAGATGAAGGTAGACCCCTACCTCACACCATATACAAAAATCAATTCAAAAACAGATCAAAGATGTACACATAAGAACCAGAACTATAAAAGCTCCTAGAAAAACACTGAGGGAAGTACCTTCAGGACCTTGTGTTAGGCAACGGTTTCTTAGACTTTACATCCAAAGCACAAACAAAAGAAAAAATAGATATGCAGACTTCATCAAAATTAAAAATTTTGTTCATCAAAAGACTTCATAATGAAGGTAAAAAGGCAACCTACACAATGGGAAGAAATATTTGGAAACCACATATCTGATAAACATTTAATATCCGGAATATAAAGAAATCCTTCAACTTAACAACAACAAAAAAAGACAAACAACCCAATTTAAAAATGGGTAAAAGATTTGAATAGACATTTCTTCAAAGAAGATACACAAATGGCCAGAAATCACATGAAAAGATGCTCAACATCATTAGCCATTAGGGTAATGCAAATCAAAAGCACAATGAGATTCCATTTCACACCCACTAGAATTGCTATTATTTAAAAAATGAAAAAACGTGTTAGACAGGATCAGGAGAAATGGGAACACTCATTCACTGTTAGTGGGAATGTACAATGGTGCAGCCACTGTGGAGGACATTTTGGCAGTTCCTCAGAGAGTTACGTGTAGAGTTACCAAATGACCTAGTAATCCCATTCTAGGTATACACCTAAAACAATTGAAAGCAGAGACTCCAACAGATATTGACACAGTGAGTTTCACAGTGACATTATTCACAATTGCTAAAAGAGGAAGCTACCCAAGTGTCCATAAACCAGTGAATGGATAAACAAAATGTGTTATATATGTACAGTGGACTATTACTCAGCCATAAAAGGGAATGAAGTTCTGATACATGTATGAACTGTGAAGACATCCTGTTGAGTGAAATAAGCCAGGCACAAAAGTCCAAATATTGTGTGATCTCACTGATATTACATAATTTGAATAAGAAAATTCATAGAGTCAGAAACTAGAATTTGGGTTACCAAGGGCAAGGGTGGGATAGGGAATGGGGAGTTAATTCTTAAATTGTACAGAGTTTTTATTAGGGTTGATGGAAAAGTTTTGGTAATGGATGATGGTGGTGGTAGCACAACATTGTGAACATAATTAATAGCACTGAATTATATATTTGAATGTGGTTTAAAGGGAAATTTGAGGTGTTATATATATATGTTACTAGAATAAATTTTATTAAAAAAAATGACCGTATACACACAGTGAACCCTAATATAAACCATGGACTTTAGGTGATAGTACAAGTATAAAAATGTTCTTTCATCAATTGTAACAAATATACCACACTAAGGCATAGCGTTAATGCTAGGGTGGTATAGGGGAACTCTATTTTATGCATGATTTTTCTGTAAACCTACAACTTCTTCACTAAAAAGGCAATAATACAAACAATTCCAAGAGCATAAAGGAAATAATAAAAAGGGTAAGATATAAAAACAAAAAGTCATCTCATTAAAAACAAGGGATTACCCTAGAAAACATCTAGGCTTTCATCAGAAGGAACTTATTTTCTTTAATAATTTTTAGTCACGAATGCCAATGCCCAAGTGACTTTATTTCCCCTCTTTTTAGTACTTTCATGATCATGCTTGAGTATCTCTGGGAGTGCACACACGGTTGCCCAGCTAAGAAGAGTGTGATTGTCAAGAGAGGAAATATATTATTTGCAATAGTTGACAGAAACAAACAGATTATTCTTCTTAAAACTAATAAAAATGTATTGTATACTTTTTATTTCCTATAAAAACAATAAAAATTAAGTAAGGTTTAAGCAAGTCTCACTCACTCTCTGCTCTTCTCTACTGCCCCAATTTTTTCTCCCACATCCTGCCAAAGTAGTCAAAATACAGCACTCGAGTCATTCCGTGAGGTCCTGAAGGTATTTACCTTGTCAGAAGTCTTTCATTATTTAAAAAGAAGTATTCCTTGAGCCATATTCAGCTTGGTCCTTGATTAATTGCAGTCATTTGAGAGCAAGAAAGTGACCAGAAAGAAGGGATCAGATGAGAAGCACGGTGTGCCCAGGACATCTAAAGAGAGTAAATGGAAAGAAAAAGGTGAAGTGAAAGGGTCATAAAAGCAGGTGCTACTTTTCAGCTATGCTTACGACCAGCTCCATGTACAGACTAATCAAATTCTGAAATATCTGTGTAATTTTAAAATCAAGGAATCATCCATTTCAGTCCATTCATTAAGGAATGGAAAGCAAACCATTCACTCCTTGAGAAGAGCTGCTTCCTCTACCAACCACAAGGTGGGAACTCTCATAGCATCTCCACGCTCAGATTCCATGCTCAGAGCTGAAACAGTGGGTAGCATTAGAAATGCCATTGATAAACTATACTCCTCCAGTTGGTGCAGTTTTAAAAAGAACTTGCTGCAAATGAACCACTCTGCTTAAGTAGAGATTTCTGTCCAGTGAGAATCCTTTACTGATGCTGCATCTATATGAGCAAAGTCTCCACTAAGTTTCAGCAAACAGCCATCAGTTTCTTTCCTCTAGCTGAACTTGCTGCTATCACTATGGTCTCTCTCTCTCTCTCTCTCCCTCTCTCTCTCTCTCTCTCTTTTTAAAGAATTATTTCTTGGATCTTGTCACTTTGTTTTTGTATTCTTACAAGCAAATGAAATGTCATGCTTTGGCAGATGTGGAGACGTGCCATCCAGGTCCCACTTGAAGGAAGCATGTGCCACCTAGCCATGGGCAGTGCACTGAGCACCCAGCCTTCAGCTGGCTGTGCCTTCACAGTTGGCCTCAGCTGCAGAGACCTGCCTCACTGGCATCAGATGACTGAGCAGGTGGGTTTAAGGATGTAAAAACCCAGTCACTTCAACCCCATTTAAGGCAATGCTAACGTAATATTCACTCCAGAGCCACCTGCAGGTGGCACTGGAGAGTTCTCTTTCAAGCCTTTTCCTTTCACAGGTACTGAATCCTAATAAATATCTTGCACCCCCAAATCCATTTCAGCATCCATTTCTGGCAAACCCAACCTGCAACAATGAGAAATAAATTGTTCAGATCAGCTGACAATTATTGGTCACTAAATAATGTTGAACAATTAGCTTGCACTTTTATACTTCGTATTTTGTTGACTGTCTCCACTTATTCATTTATTCAATAAATATTTGAGTGTCTCCTCTGAACTAGACACTCACTGTGCTTGATGGTGGATATGTGAAAAATAAAAGCCCTCCTCCTTGAACACCACCACCACCAAATGAGCAATAATTTCTCCTTGCTCTGAGCCGCCTAGTTCATATCTGAAATGCCCATGTAGCATTTAAACCATTGAAACTGGTTTCATAGTCTTTTTGTGTATTAATGTCTCATCTCTGCTACTGAAGTGACGTTAAAACCCTTCCAGGCCCCCCACAGCCTGCCTGAGGCCCACAGGGTTCCCAGCCCCCTGCACACCAAGCTGCCAGTTGCTGACCTCTGGCTCCCCACCTGCACTGCAGAGGCTTACTTCCTGCTTGCCCAGCTCAGGACTGGGCAAACTGGAAGGCTTTGCTTTCTAATGGGCTGAAGTACACCTTCTCCAACAAGGTCTGCACCCATTTTAAATTTGTCCTTCCTTGTGTACTATCCTTCAGTCCTAGTGCACTATATAGTTTCCTTATATCTTTAATCATAGTTTAATATGTCTCCATATAAAATGTTTCCCATTTAACCAACTATGTGGTTTCTATCTCCTGAATGGACCCAGGCTGCTACAGCTGCCTTAATGTTTTGCCTTTTGCCCATCACCCTATCCTTTCTTGCTGTCTAGAAGGAAGATACAGTACTGGAGGTGAAGCAGCCATCTTGCAACCATGAAAAGGAAAACAACACTTTAAGGAATAGAGATCCAGACAAGCCTGGATTTCATGGAGCAACAATTACTACGTGGATGGCCTGTTTCTAGTCTTCTCAATATAAAGTGTAACCTCTAGTGGGTTCCTGTTACCTGCAACTGAACATAAAAACCCTAGTTGAAGGAATCCCCCACTTGGCACTTACTATGCCCAATGCATAATGTCATGCCTCCGCAATTGATTGAATGAATAAATAAATGAGTGATAGCTCTCGCTATTATTCTGCCCTGTATCCCCTGGTCAAATCCAGAAAGTCAGCCAGTAATGAGGAATAAAGTCCCAAGAGTAGTCTGGTGCCTGGCAGGCTCTCTCCACTAGGGACCAAATCTGCTCTTTCTATTCTTTCCTTTCATTCTATTCCTTTTATGGCAATACCACATGAAACAGGAACAATGAACAAAGGGTTTCTCCAGTAAGATCATTTCTGACACTTTTCTTCCATATCTCATAAACGAAAGAGAGGAAAATTTGACACATGGGATGTGGGGCTGTATAAACATACAATGCATTATTTAAATGTTTCTATTTCAGAGGAGCTGGGGGATAAACAGTATGTCTATAATTATCCCACCACTATCAATAAGCTTCAAATTACTATCTGTTCTCAAAAGTAGAGAAAATTTAGGTGTTTATAAAATTTCACAAGTTGCATATTCATTAATTTGCCATATCATGGAATCCTAGAGGAAGAAGGTGACTTGAGATTATATTTACTTGGAGAGAAGTTTTCAGCCAAGCTACTTGATTAGGATATAAAATGACTACCAAGGAAATCCAAGTTCTTTCAGCTTTACAAAAGCTTTCCACCAAAATTACAAATCTTTGATGGTGTGCCACTCTTTATTCAACTTATTTCCCTATCAGTTTCCTTCTTCCAAACTAAGTTTCCTATTGATTTATTGACTTTTATGTCTATTCAACAGACATTCATTTAATACCAATTATGGGCAAGCGCATTGCCAGGTGCTACAAATAAATGAGACATGGTCCTGGTTCTCAAAAAAAGACTTCATAGGCAGACACATAATAAACATTTCCCTAAAATGTGATGTTTCTAACTTTGTTAAACACAGGTTGCTTCTGTGCCACAGAAGAGGGAAACCCATTCCAACATGGAGAAATTATTCAAGAAAGGTTTCTCAGAGACGGTGATCCCTGAGTTATCTTATACAATGAAGAGAAGTTACCTCCACCCACTCTAAACGTATTCCAAATCCAACTGCCTCTCAGCACATCTTCATCTACCAGCCTTGTCTACCATCCTTCTCCATTGATCATTACAAAAGCCCCCAACAAGGCTCCATGAGGCAAATTCTTGCCCTTACAGCAGCATATGTGAGCTTTTAAATGCTAAATCAGATTATATCACCTCTCCAATGATTTTCCATCATTCTTAAAAGTCTTTGTCGTGTCTATTGGACCCTTTATGATCTGGTATCTGGCTTTCTATTGGGTGTCATTTTCTATCACTCCTACCCTGACTTTCTGCACTCCGTCTACACTGGCCCCGTTGACATTTCTCAAACACACCAAGCACTCTTCCTCAGGGCATTTGTACTCGTTATTATCTCTGCCTGGAAGTATTCTAATGGATTACTCACTCACTTCGATTGACTCTCTGTTCAAATACCACTTCCTCAGTGAGACCCTCCATGACCACACAATCTAAAATAAGATTCCCCATCACTCTCAACTCCTTTACTTGACTTTGTTATTTTTCCTAGCACTTGGCCACTATCAAGCATTATATGTATTTATCCATTATCTATCTTCTCCTAGCTATCTATCTTTTCCTAGCACTTGGCCACTACCAAGCATTATATGTATTTATCCATTATCTATCTTCTCCTCTAAAATGTAAGTCCCATGAGAGCAGGGTTTTATTTGATTCACTGCTGTATCCCCAGGATGTGGGGCAATTACTTCCACATTGCAGCACTCAGTAGAAAAACATATCTGTTGAATGAATACATCTATCACATGTACTCACAACTTGGAGAGAAAGAAGAAAGGAAAGGATATCGTGTTCAGGAGTTGTTTACACAGCAGGCCAGGCCTATGCACCACTGCTCCCATTTTAATTGAGCTAAACTGTCTCTGTTCTAGACAACAACAGGAAGCCAAACAAAGAAAAGCTCAGCTTCAAGGTGAGTACAGAGGAAGGGGGGGATTACTTGTCTAAAAAGCTTTGGAACTGCTATTATGAATTAGAGCCCCATTTTTAAAAGCAGGTTTAAATCCTGCAAGTTCTAAGTGAATACAAAGCCTGAGTCCATGTGGGGACATGTGCTCGGCCACCTCAGCTTGATGTCCTACTGTGACGAAAGGATTTTCTGATGGACAAGGGTTCCTGGAGAAACTTTGTTGTCCATCCTCAGTAGGAAGCTATGCAATAATTTTCCTACACACAGAGGTAAGTGTTCTTAAAATAGCAACCCAGAGGCTTATTCTGCAGTCAGGGATGTGGGGGGACTTATGTTGTGCTGTTATAAACTTGTATTAGTTGTCAGCATTTAAACATTTGTAGATTTCACATCCAAATCTCTATATTCTAGTATCTCTTGAAAATTTGAAAGATCTAAGAACACATAATCATCAGCGGGAGCTTAGTTGCAGCTGCTCTCTTCAGAGGAGGTAAGTGCTCTGCAGCTTGCACCATAGCTGTCACGACTTCTGTATTACCTCAGGTGTGTTCCCTTGCTTATTTACCTGTCTAGTCCCTGCAGGCATTTAAATTTTGATTCCTAATGTAGTTATTTTAGGTTATTTGTTTTTCTTATTCCTTTGCTGGGTTATAGTCTATTTATTTTCTTGAGGTAGAGTAGGAACATGTTGGAAGTAATGTAGTTATTTTAAGTTATTTGTTTTTTCTTATTCATTTGTTTCGGTTTCATTTGAAATGTTTTTTTATCATTTTTTTTTAAATTTTTTAATTGTTTGAGAAAAGTAATTTAAAAAAATAATAATAATAACAAAAAAAAATATGCAGGTTCCCCCTGAGATGTTGGAGGAAATGCAAAGGTGTTGGGCTTCCTCAGCTGGATAGTTGCTGATGTTCTCACAAACGTTGAGGACTGGTGGTTTGATATGCTGAGTCCTCTATCCTGGCACTTGCCCTATGAAGCTTGTTACCGTAAAAGCGATGCCAGGCCTGCCTATAATTGTGCCTAGGAGTATACCCCTGATTGCCTCTTTGTTGCTCAGATGTGGCCCTCTCTCTCTAGCTAAGCCAACTTGATGGGTGAAATCACTGCCCTCCTCCTACATGGGATCTGTCACCCAGGGGTCTAAATCTCCCTGGCAATGCAGGATATGACTCCTGGGGATGAATCTGGACCTGACATTGTGGGGCTGAGAATATCTTGACCAAAAGGGGAATGCTAAATGAAACAAAATAGTTTCAGTGGCTGAGACATTCCAAATGGAATCGAGAGGTCACTCTGGTGGGCACTCTTACACACTATATAGATAACCTTTTTTAGGTTTTAATGTATTGGAATAGATAGAAGTAATTACCTGAAACTTTCAAACCGAAATTGTCAAACCCAGCAGCCTTGACTCTTGAAGACGTATGTATAGCAATGTAGCTTACAAGGTGTGACAATGTGATTGTGAAAGCCTTGTGGATCACACTCCCCTTTACCCAGTGTATGGATGGATGAGTAGAAAAATGGGGACAAAAAACTAAAGGAAAAATGGGGGGGGGGGGGATTTGGGTGTTCTTTTTTAACTCTTATTTGTTTTATTCTTATTTTCACTTTTTCTGGTACAAGGAAAATGTTCAAAAAATAGATTGGGGTGATGAATGAGCAACTATATGAAGCTAATGTGAATGATTGTATACTTCAGATGATTGTATGGTATGTGAATATATCTCAAAAAATTGAATAAAAAAAAATTTGATTCCTGAACTTAAGCCTGATTTATTACTGATCCCAGAGTCAGGAAGTTCAAAAAAAGAAGCAAAAATGTTGTTTATGATGGCCATGAAGATTACTCAACTTTAAATTACGCAGATCACTTTAGAAAGGTAGAGTTGGAAGAGGGCTCAGAAAACGTCCAGTCTACTTCACTGTTACAGATGAAGGAGCAGAGGCCCAGATGGGTCAAACTTTGAGCAGGACAAAAATTGAATCTCCTGATGCCCAATAAGTGTCCTATTCCTCCCACTGAGTGGCTACCAGAACGTGTTTTTGAAGTTAGCAAATATCACCATATGATCTTGGTCAGTGTTGTGGTCTCCCAATGGCTTCTATCCCTAATATTTTAAAAAGATTTTTTAAAGCCTAAACTTTAGGAAAAGACATCACTTCTAACCATTTAAGGGCAACTGAGAGAAATCTATCAAATAAAATCTCATGAGGCCAGGACAAGACTTGGAGGACTGAAGTTGGCCTAGATAAGGGGTCAGCAAATTCTTTTGGTAAAGGGCCAATATAGTAAATAGTTTACATCCCATCTATGTTACAACTATTCAACTCTGCTATGGTAGCACAGAAGCAGCCATAGACAATGTAATTGAATGGGCATGGCTGTGTTCTAATTAAAATTTATTTATGGGCACTGAAGCTTAAATTTCATATCATTTTATGTGTCATGAAATATTATTCCACTTTGATTTTTTTTCAACCACTTAAAAATGTAAATAATATTCTTAGCTCACTGGTCATACAAAAAAAATACAGGTGGCAGGCTGGATTTGGCCCACGGGCCATAGTTTGTCATTCCCTGGCCTAGATCATAAGGGTGGACAAGAGGAACAGTAAAACCTGCTTGGTTGTGGTATCCCTGGGTTTGGTTCAGTCCAACTACAAGGGCTCCTTTCCTAACCAGAACTGACCTGACTTTTTTTAATGCAATTTTACTGAGATATAATTACATAACATACAATCCTCCAAAATGTACAGTGTTTCACAGTATCATCATATAGTTGTGTTTCATCACCACAATCAATCTTTGGACATTTTCATTATTCCAAAAAATAAAATAAAAATTAGAATAAAAAAGAACATTCAAAACATCCCATTCCCCTCTTCCCCACGTTGTTCATTTATCTTTTTATATTCATACTCCTATACTCATCTACAATGTACAGTTATTCACAGCACCATCATACAGTTGTGCATTCATCACCAGAATAGATTTTTGAACTTTTTCCTTACCCCAGAATAAAAATAAAAGCAACAAAGAACACCCAAAACTTTCCATCCCCTCCATCCCACCTTATTCTTCATCTAATTTTTGTCCCCATTTTCCCATTCATCTGTCCATATACTGGATATAAAGGGAGTGTGAGCCACAAGGTTTTTCACAATCACACAGTCACACTTTGAAGTGTGATGTTTGATGTGTGTGTCCTATCCACTGTCACACTGTGCAAGCTACAATCGCCTTCAAGAATCAATGACCTGACTTTTTAGTGTTAGTATTTGAATTGTCTTACAGTGTACCAACTTTATACAATTTACTCACATTCTCCTTTGATATTCACAGTGATCCTGTGAGGTACACAGGGCAAGTATATGGCTTGCATTTGAAGTTTGTTCATTGCTTGTAGAGAAGAAAAATTCATCCAAAATATCACCACTTCAGGAACATTTTTCTTCATATTTTTCTATGTCTTTTAAATATGTGTGCAAAATTTTACAGAACTGACATTATAATGTGGCATCAAAATTTTACAGATTGACATCAAACCATATATGGTGGGTTTTTACATAACCTATCAATGCATCATACTATATTACTAAATAGGCCTCGTGATGAATATGTAAGATGCTGTGAGATACAATATTATTTACTTAATCTTTGTTGGACATTTAGGAGGTTTCCAATTATTTCCCATTACAAATAATGCTACAGGGAATATCTTTATTCACTTTGCTTTCACTAGAGTGTTTCCTTATATTTCTAGAAGGAAGATTACCAGATAAAAGGATAGTAACACTCTTTGATTATTGCTTTCAAAAAATTCACACCAAAGCTACCAGTAATGTATGGATATACCACAGTGGAATTTTCACTAGTACAAGGGTTAAGAGGGTGGCCTGTGGAACAGCCCAGCTCTATCACTGACTCCTGGTGACTTCAGAAGGTTGCTTCTACTATAAGCCTCAATCCCTCATCTGGCAAATGAGGCAAATGATATATACTTCATGAGAGGATTAAAATACATAATCTCTGTAAAGATGACCCACACTGCATGATACCTAAATGCTAGTGAAAATGAGAAGATGTTGATAATGATAATAATGAAGATGAGGATGAGCTTCAGCGTATTCATGAAGAACTGAGGTTCAAATTGTTTAAAGGTTTTGCCTAATATCACACGTTCAGTAAATAGCATCTCAGATACCAATTCACACCTTTTGCTGCTTCTCTTTGATGGCATCCAAGGACTTCCTGGGATTTTTAATCCATAAATAGTTTATATTTCTTGCTGCAGCTCACCCTCATGGCCTTTCATTTGCAGATTGACTTCTAAGCCTTAGATGTTACCCAATCTGTTCCCCCCTGATGTAAGGACCCTATTGGTTCAGCTCTAACCTGCTACCCAAATCCAGAGGTGACAATTTTTCCTCTTTTTCTTTTTAAATTAAACAAGTAATACATGAACATTATATGACATAATATTTGTGCCTCCAAGCTTGCCAAACAACCCTTTTCCTTCTAACAGTATTTTATATTCTATTTAAAGTAGATGTCAACAAGTTCTGACTCTGAATTCATTTATATTCATATTCTTTTATCCACGCTCTGATATTTCAAGGTTAATGAAATCAGTTCTCCTGAAACTGAGAACTAAAATCCAAGAAGAATTCATATGTGAAAAGAATTTATTACATCCTCCTCTTTATTTCCTCTTTTACAAAAACAATATCCCTTTAAAAAGGTCAAAATTATAGAGTCAGTAAATATCAATATGAGTATTTTGATGAAATCTATGCTCTTTGTCCATAATCTACAATCTTATTCTGCATTAAATAAAATAGAATCTACAGACTTACTTGGCAGCTTTTCACCAGTGTTTACTCAGTCCTTCTCCCCTTGTGGTTTTCTATATATCTACTCATTGAAGTATTGTGTTCTAAGGTATTGATTGCATTTGATAGTAGTTTTGGTGCAAAATATTTGAGGCAAATACATTTGTAGCCATTATTGACACTTGTAGTTATACATTGGTGGCATTTGTTTGTCCAGAGCAGGTGTCATCAAACTTTTTCCTTAAAAAGCCAGATAGTAAATATTTTAGGTTTTATGAGCCTTGCAGTCTTTGTTGCAACTACTCAACTTTGCAGTTGTAGCACTAAAGCAGCCATAGACAATGCATATATGAATTGGTGTTGCTCTGTTCCAATAAAACTCCATTTACAAAAGCAGGTGGTAGGACTGCAGGCCATAGTTTGCTAACCCCTGGTCTAGAAGCTGATAGACTTGTACTTCTAGGTGTCAGTGACACTAGTAGTATCTTAGCACTCTGGGACTTCAATAGCATTTTGATGTTCTTGGTGATTTCTGACATTTTGTGGAACCAGATCATGGTGGTGGCATCTTTGGACTTGCTGACACTTGTTATTCTAGACCTTGATAGCACTTAAGGTTTTCTGGTGACACAGTTCCAGAAGGTGGTGGTTTAGGACATTAGGGGTCATTTGTCAATCCTAAAATCATAGCACTAAGTTCAGAGCAAACATTAAGAGAATGTTTGTTGCATAAATAAATGATCCCTTCTTGGGTCTCCAAGATGTACAAAGTATTAAATATTATTATTTACTAATTCCTATACTCCATACTTTGTATTCAACAAAAATTGTCTAGTCAATTTTGGAAAAAGTGTCAGACTAAGGCGAACAGGTTTATTCTTTATAAATTTTTGTTTATTCATACTTGCCTTCACTGTGTCAGCAAATATTACGTAAGGCTCTAACTATATGTAGGGTACAGAAGTATCTCTAGCAATTTAAAATATCTTATCTTGGTGTCTGGGCTCACCAGCTTTATAAATATCTCTAATTGAATCTCGGTTTAACTTGGTATAACTTCTAAGGAGAAATCTCTGCATTCCCAAATGAATAAGAATGTTTTTATATACAGATCCTAGAGTGTCTCATTCTTAATAAACACTGGGTTGTGTCCCTCTTCTCCACACTGAGAATGTGCTCCACTGGGTTTAGAAAAATTCCTATTTTACAACTATAAAATTATAAGGACTAAGTTCAGTCTACCTGTTGATATAAGAACAAAGTTAGTGGGCTTCTAGTTGGTGGAAAATGTTCCAGGGTTCCATCCCTTATAGAATCTTTGAACAACTAGTAAAAACTGGCAAAACCATCTTCTTCAAACTCTAGAAAGCAGTTAAATGGTTGCAGAAATTCAATGAGGGCTGAATCAAGAAAACAAAGCCTTAAAAGGGGTTGGAAAATCTCATGGTTTCCTTGCTGACTCCTCCACTAAACCCTCCCCAGGGTAGTGTAGACCCAGCCTGGATTCCCACTGTGGATCAGTAGCCTTGTTCTGGGGGGAGCACCATAATTCTTATTTGCATCATGGGGCACCTGTATATCAGCACCAGTCAATTCAGTGGCAGCCTGAAAGACTGAACTAGAAAACTCAACTGGGGTCACCCTCTCTGAACTTGCCCTGCAGGCCTAAGCAGTTTGAAGACAGCTAAAGCAGTGTGGAAAACAATTATGTAAAAATGTCTTGGGACAAAGTATTACTTGCTTTAAGCCATACCATATAGCACCCAAGAGGGGGATAAAGTCTGTTCCATTGGGAGTAGAGGGGTCATTCAAATTTTTATAAACAAGAGATTTCCTAAGACCACAAGCAAGTCCAGGATACACACAGGCTCAGCAAAGATGGAGGAGACCATGAACATGGCATGCTCATTGGGTTGATCTTCTTGATAGGAGAGATAAACTCTGCAGGAGGGCACCCAGCCAATGCCGAGCCAATTTGTAAAGACTAAGAAAGGCATTTATTTTTGCATTGCTTTCTTTATTTTTCTTAACTCCTGGCACTCAAGGAAATCACTATCATATCATTAGCTAGAAATAAACTTAAGGAACAAACAGCTCAGAGTGCAACAAAAGATTACAAGACAAACAAAGAGACAGGAAATGATGCCGCATCCAAAGGAACAGGATAGAAATCCAGAAATCAACAACAAAGAAGACCAGACTTTGAACGTACCATCAAAGTCTTTTTAAAAAATGATCATAAGTAGGTTCAAAGAGATAAAGGAGAATTCAGGGAAAGAACAAATGGACATCAGGGAAACAATGAATGAACAATATTGAGAATCTCAATAAAGTGATAGAAACTTTAAAATAAAGCATACAGAACTACTGGAATTAAAGACCACAATAACTGAAATGGAAAATTCCCAGGAGAGTTTCAACAGCAAATTGGAGTTCACAGAAGAAAGAATCTGTGAACAAAAGACAAGACAATTGAAATGAGTCAGGCTGATAAGCAGAAAGAAAAAAGAATGGAAAAAAAAGCAAACAGAGCTAAAAGACCTGTGGCATACTATCAAACATACCAATATATGTATTATGGAACTCCAGAAGTGAAAGAAAGAGAAAGGAGCAGAATAAATATTTAAAGAAAATAATGGAAGAAAACTTCCCAAATGTAACAAAGGACATGACTCTGCACATTCAAAAAGTCCAATGAACCTCAAAGAGAATAAATTTGAAGAAAATCATGCATAGACACATAGCTGTCAAACTGTTGAATACCAAGGACAAGAAGAAAGTTCTGAAAGATGCAAAAGAAAAGCAATGTGTTAAATAAAAGGGAGTCCCAATAAGATGAAATTCCAATTTCTCATTAGAAACCATGGGGGCAAGAAGGCAGTGGGAAAAAAATATATAAAGTGCTGAGAGAAAACAATTGCCAACAAGGAATTCTATTCAAGTGAGACATTTTTTCAAAAAAGAGAGAGAGATTTAAGACATTCCCCAGATAAAAAAAAAAAATAAGGGAGTTCATCACCACTAGACTGCCCTACAAGCAATGCTAAAAATACTTCTTCAGACCAAAGGAAAGGACACAAGACAGTGGCATAAACAAATAAAGACCTCTGGTAAAGATAACCATATGGTTTACTATAAATGCCAGTACTATTGTATTGTAGTTTTTTGGTATGGAAACTCTATTTTTTCCTTCTTACTGGAGCTAACATGCAAACACTTAAAAAGTGTTGATAAATCTATGGTTTTGGCCATACAATGTACAAAGACATAATTTGTAACAAGAACAAAAAAAGGGGGGAGTACAGAAAGCATAGGAGGATTGTGCATATGCTATTGAAGTTAGGTTGGTATCAAATCAAACATGATTATTATAGATTTGGGATGGTAAATTTTAACTCCATGATAGCCACAAAGAAAATACATTAAAAATATATACAGGGAAAAAAATGAGAAGAGACTAAAAATGGTACAATCCAAAGAGTGAAATAAATATGAAAGTAGACATTAATGCAAGAAGTGAGGGACAAAAAAGGTATAAGACTTAAAGAGACCATGTAACAAAATGGGAGAAGAAAGTCCTTCCTTATCAGTAACAGCTTTAAGTATAAATGGCTTAAATTCTACAGTCAGAAGGCAGAAATTGGCAGAATGGATTAAAAAGCATGACCTAACTATATGCTCTTTACAAGAGACTCATCTTAAATTCAGAGACACAAGTGGGCTCCAAGTTAAAGGATGGAAAAAATACACCACGCAAATAGTAAACAAAAAGAGAGCTAGGGTAGTTATATCAATACCAGATAAATTACACTTTAAGACAAAACTGTTATAAGGGACAAAGTAGGGCATGATAGATTGATAAAGGGATTAATTAATTCAACAAGAAGGCATAACAATAATAAATACATATGCACCTAATAGCAGAGTCCCAAAATAAATGAAGCAAAATTAACAGATTTGAAGGGAGAAATAAATAGTTCCACATTAACAGTAGGAAACTTCAATACACCACTTTCATTAATGGATAGAACATTTAGACAAAGATCAATAAGGAAACAGAAGGACTTGAATGATACTCTAAACCAAATGGACCTAACAGACATATATAGAACACTTCACCCTACAGCAGCAGAATACACATTCTTCTCTAATGCACATAGATTGTTCTCCTGGATAGAACATATATTAAGTCACAAAAATCCTCAATAAATTCAAAAATATTGAAATAAAACAATGTATTTTCTCTGATCACTATGGAATGATGCTAGAAATAAAGAGAGGGAGAACTGGAAAATTCACAAATACGTAGATGTTAAACAATGTACTCTTAAACAGCCAATGGGTCAAAGAACAAATAACAAAGGAAATTAGGAAATATGTTGAGGTGAATAAAAGGAAAACACAACATACCAAAACTTATGGGATGCAGCAAAGGGAATGCAAAGAGGGAAATTTATAGCTCTAACTGTGTATATTTTAAAAGAAAAAGATGTCAAATCATAGTCCTAACCACAAAAATGAAAGAACTAGAAAAAGAAGAGCAAACTAAATCCAAAATGAGGGACAGAACCTAAGATGGTGGCTAGGTGAGACAGGGCAAAAAAACACTTCTGTGAAAAATACTAGATAAAAGCCAGAAAGTGACCCAAAACACCAGTTCCAGTGATGCACCACCCAGACAACGTCTGCTAAATCCACAGGGACCATGCATTTGATGAAACTGGGAATCTGCATTCTGAAACAAGTGAGTGAGCCAGCTTAAAGTCCGGTGGCCACACTGCCGTGTGGGGAAACTGTGGATTGGCGTTTGGAGATGGACTAGTTCTTTAAAAAAAAAAAAAAAAACAGGAGTGGCTGCAGTTATGATAGTGAGAACTGCGCAGTGAAGCATGGCAGGAGCTGGCTGTGCCAACCTCTCGGTGTCTGGTGTGGAGGATAGCCTGCTGCTGATTGTCTCAGGGCCAGGGGGGGCAGAGGGGAGCCAAAAGGAGAAAGAAACCATGCCCCTTGCAGCCATCTCCCCGGCGGGTGGGGGACACTCCTGCCCAGGGCTGGAGCCAAAAAACCCAGTTTGATGGGGAGTGTCTCCCACAGCACCATGCACATGCCACAATATCGGCCATGGACAGTGGCCTTTAATGCATCCACAGCTAATTGTCCCAGAGTTGGGAAGGTGGAGCTGTGCGAAAAGGGGGAAATAAACACACCCCATTCAACCATCTTTACAGCAGGCCAGGAATGCCCCTGCACAGCCCAGTGGCCCAGGGCTTCCATGGAGGGCTGGCACACACTTGTGACATGGCACAGCCTTCCCTCGGCAAGGGTCCTGGAAGACCACGGCTGAGAAGGGGGACCCACTCGGAAATCCCAGGGACCCTAGGCCAATACCAAGGACTTGTGGGTCAGCGGCAGAGACAATCTGTGGCAAGACTGAAATGAAGTCTTAGATTCTTACAACAGCCTTAAATCTCTGGGAACACCTGGGAGGTTTGATTATTAAAGCTGCCCTGCCTCCCTAACCACCCAGACACACGCCCCACATTCAGGGCATACAGCACCAACAACACACCCAAACTTAGTGCACCAATTGAACCCCACAAGAACCAGATCCCTACACACGACAAAGACAAAGTTGGGGAGAACTGACTTGAGGGGAATAGGTGACTCACAGATGCCATCTGCTGGCTAGTTAGAGAAAGTGTATGCCACCAAGCTGTATTTCTGACAAATTAGAGATGGGTATTTTTTATATCCAGAAAGAACCTTATCAAGTAAAGCAAATGCCAAGATGCCAAAAACAACAGAAAATCTTAAAGCATATGATAATACTAGATGATATGGAGAATCCAAATCCAAACACCCAAATCAAAAGATCAGAAGAGACACAGTACTTGGCGCAGTTAATCAAAGAACTAAAGTCAAACAATGAGAGCATGGCACAGGATATAAAGGACATAAAGAAGACCCTAGAAGAGCATAAAGAAGAATTTGCAAGAGTAAATACAAAAATTGAAGACCTTATGGAAATAAAAGAAACTGTCGGCCAAATTAAAAAGACTCTGGATACTCATAATACAAGATTAGAGGAAGTTGAACAATGACTCAGCATCCTCGAGGACCACAGAACAGAAAATGAAAAAACAAAAGAAAGAATGGGGAAAAAATCAAAAAAATCGAAATGGATCTCAGGGATATGATAGATAAAATAAAACGTCCAAATTTAAGACTCATTGGTGTCCCAGAAGGGGAAGAGAAGAGTAAAGATCTAGAAAGAGTATTCAAAGAAATTGTTGGGGAAAACTTCCCAAACCTTCTACACAATATAAATACACAAGGCATAAATGCCCAGCAAAATCCAAATAGAATAAAACCAAATAAACCCACTCCGAGACATGTTCTGATCAGACTGTCAAATACTGAAGAGAAGGAGCAAGTTCTGAAAGCAGCAAGAGAAAAGCAATTCACCACATACAAAGGAAAAAACATAAGACTAAGTAATGACTACTCAGTGGCCACCATGGAGGTGAGAAGGCAGTGGCATGACATATTTAGAATTCTGATAGAGAAAAATTTCCAACCAAGAATACTTTATCCAGCAAAATTCTCCTTCAAATTTGAGGGAGAGCTTAAATTTTTCACAAACAAATGCTGAGAGATTTTGCTAATAAAAGACCTGCCTTACTTCAGATACTAAAGGGAGCCCTAACAATAGAGAAGCAAAGAAAGGAGAGAGAGAGAGAGAGAGAGAGAAATTTAACAGACATATATAGAACATCACATCCCAAATCACCAGGACACATATTCTTCTCTAGTGATCATGAATCTTTCTCCAGAATAGACCATATGCTGGGACATAAAACAAGCCTCAATAAATTAAAAAAAAAAAATTGAATATATTCAAAACACATTCTCTGACCACAATGGAATACAAATAGAAGTCAATAACCATCAGAGACTTAGAAAATTCAGAAAAAACTGGAGGGTAAAAATGAGGGGGAGATGAAAACATTCCCAGATAATCAAAAGCTGAGGGACTTCATCACCAGTAGATCAGTCCTATAAGAAATGCTAAAGGGAACTGAGCAGGCTGAAAGGAAGTGACACTAAACAATTGACTGAAACCACATGAAGAAATAAAGATTTCCAGTAAAGAACACATGGTAAATATAAATACCAATACTACTGTATTTTTGATTTGTAACTCCACTATTTACTTCCTACTGGATCTAAAATACATAAACTGTAATGATAAATCAAAATAAATAAATAAATAAATAAATCCAAAATGAACAGAGGGAAGGAAATAAAGATTAAAGTGGAGATAAATGAAATAGAGAATAAAATAAAACAGTGCAGAGAATAAGTAAAGCCGAGAGTTGCTTCCATAAAATGATCAGTAAATCTACAAATCTTTAGCTAGACTGGCAAAGGTTTTAAAAAGACATAAATAACTAAAATCAGAAATGAAAGGGGTGACATTACCACTGACCCCACAGAAATAAAAAGGATTATGAGAGTGATGTCATCAACATGGTGATGTAAGTAGGTTTCCAGCTACTGAAAACCTCTCCCCAGAGATTCAGTGAAAAAAGGTACAAATCTCACTTGCTCAGAACTCCGGAGGAAGGTGAAGACTGGAGAAGGGTCACACAAATGCTGAATCAAAGAAAAAGAAAAATATCAGGTAGGAAACTTTTGTTACAGAGCAGACAGTCATCTCCCCTTCTCCTCACTCAGTCCCACACAACTTGGGAAGTGCCCAGAGGCAGCAGCCAGGATAACTCCCACCTCCCACAGAGGACCTAGACTATAAAATGTCTCACAGCAGTGGGACAGATCCCCACCTATATCCAAACACAGAGACCCAACCCCACAGGGACCCATGGCAGGACTCAAGCTGCTGGGGCAGGCAGAAAACAAAAGGGTAGCAAGGAAGAGATTCCAAACACAGGATTAGAGAAGGAACTACAGAAGCTTCCCTAAAAGCATCAGGTAGCCAGGCAGAAACTGTACATATTAACAGTTTGGGGACCCTGGGAATGGGGGTGGTGGTATAGGGGAGGACATTTCAAGGCCCAGGTCAGTGAGGGATGTACAGTCTGAGTAAACATGAACAGAGACTGTAATCCCAGCTGTAAGTCCTGGTGCCCATCACCCACCCTTGAGGGAAACAACAGCAGGTGGCCAATCCTTGCCGGGGGAACAGCTGCAGACTGGAGTGTCTGTGGCAGCCTGCCACCACAAGTACAAAGGGGGACACAGCTCAATATTGAGCCAGATTTTGGCTGGTGAAATGAGGACACAGGAACTCTGCAGTTTCAGTCCCACCAAGTCAGAGGCTTTGGGGATCCAGGAGGTAAAGAGCTTCTGAAGACCATTAAGTAAGTGAAGAGCTGCCATCTGCTGGGCAGTCTGGAAAGTACAGGGGAAAACTGCAGGACTTTTAAAAGCTTCTCTAAACTCTATCCAAGACCCACTGGAGCTGCTTTACATTCCCGCATGGGTACTCAGCCCTGTTTTGGCTGAGAAATACTGATGACCAAACTGTCAAAGCAGTGCCCTAACACAAACTCAGACAACAACTAACTCCTAGATGAGAGAGAAACCAACACTCAGAATAGACCCATCAAGTTAAACAGATGACCAGACATCAGCAACAAATCACACTGCATAGTAAAACACAAGAAGAAATGGCCCAGTCAAAGAAACAAATCAAAAAGTCAGAGGAGACACAGAACCTGGAACAACAAATCAAGGATGTTCAAACAAATCCCCTGAATCAATTCAAAGAAAAAGAAGGGAAATGTGTATAAAGAGATAAAAGATATCAAGAAGACACTAGACAAGCATAAAGAAGAATTTGAAAAATATACATAGAAAAATAACAGACATAAAGGATGAAATTAAAATATATTCTGGAGGCATACAAGCAGAGTTGAGAAGAGGAAGAATCAGTGAGCTAGAAGACAGAGAAACTGAATTCAATTGGGCAAAAGAACAAATGGAGAAAAGTGGAAGAATTTGAGCAGGGCCTCAGGGAAATGATGGACAAAACAAGATGCACAAATACACACATCACGGGTGACACAGAAGGAGAATAGGAGTGGAAAGGGCCAGGAAGAATATTCAAAGAAATAATGGCTGAAAATTTCCCAACCCTTAAAAAACCCATAGAAGAGACAAAAGTATGCAAATCCAAGAAGCCCAACATACTCCAAAGAGAATAAATCTGAATAGACCCACTCCAAGATATATACTAATCCGACTGTTAAATACCAAAGAGAAGGAAAAAATTCTGAAAGCAGCAATAGGAAAGTGATTCACAACATACAAGGGAAACCAAATAACACCAAGTGCTGATTACTCATCAGACACCAAGGAGGCAAGAAGGCAGTGGTATGATATATTTAAGATACTGAAAGAGATATATTGCAAGCCAATAATTCTCTATCCATCAAAGCTATCCTTCAAAAATGAGGGAGAGTTAAAAATATTCACAGATAAACACAAGCAGAGACAGTTCATTAATAAGAGACCAGTCCTATGAGAACTACTAAAGAGAGTTCTGCCAGCTAAAGAGAAAAGACAGCAGAGAGGGACCTGGAGGAGGGAACAGAATTGAAGAGTATTAGTAAGAGTAACTAAAAATATAGAAAGAGAGAAAGAATAGATCGAACAAATAAAAATTACAGATTAAGATGGGTGAAGTAAGAAGTGCCTTTACAATAATAACTTTGAATGTTAATGTATTAACATCCCAAATCAAAAGACACAGATTGACAGAATGGATTGAAAAATATGGTCCATCTATATGCTATTTAAAGAGACTCATTTTAGAACCAAAGATACAAACATGTTGAAAGTGAAGGGATGGAAGAAGATATTCCATGCCAGCAGTAACAAACAAAAAAAAACCTGGGGTAGCTACAGTAATATCAGACAAAATAAACTTTAAGTTAAAAAATGTTATCAGATATTAAGAAGGACATTATATATTAATAAAAGGGGCAATTCACCAAGAAGAAATAATCATTAATATTTATGCTCCTAATCAAGGTGTTCCAAATGAAGCAAACATTACTTACATGAGGCAAACACTGGCAAAACTGAAGAGAATAATAGACAACTCTACCATAATAGTGGGAGTTTTCAACACACAACTCTCACCAATAGATAGAACATCTAAGCAGAGAATCAATAAAGAACCACAGAACCTAAATAATATGATAAATGAACTAGACTTAATAGACATATATAGAATACTGCATCTCAAAACCACAGGGTACACATTCTTCTCAAGTACTCATGGAAAATTATCTAGGATAGACCATATGCTGGGGCACAAAACAGGTCTTAATAAATTTTAAAAGATTAAAATTATACAAAGCACTTTCCTTTATCATAATGGAATGAAGTTGGAAATCAATAACAAATGGAGAACTGGAAAATACACAAATATAAGGAGGTTAAACAAGACACCATTGAACAATCAGTGGGTCAAAGAAGAAATTACAAGAAAAATCAACAAATATCTTGAGACAAATGAAAATGAGAACACAATGAATCAAAACTTATGGGATGCAGCAAAGGCAGTGTGAGAGGAAAATTTATTACCCTAAACACCTACATTAAAAAGGAAGAAAGAGCTAAAACCAATGACCTAACTGAACAACTGGAGAAACTGAAGATAGAACAGCAAACTAACCCAAAAGTAAGCAGAAGGAAAGAAATAGCAAAGATTAAAGCAGAAATGAATGAAATAGAGAATTAAAAAAATAGAGAGAACCATTAAACCAAAAGTTGGTTCTTTGAGAAGATCAATAAAATTGGCAAACTCTTAACTAGACTGACAAAGACAAAAAGAAGCTGCAAATAAATAAAATCAGGAACATGACGCTGGGAGGCATTACCAAATACCATGAAGAAATAAAAAAAGATCATAAGAGGTTACTATGAATGACTGCCAATATACTAACAGCTTCCTAGAAACACATGAACAACATACACTGACTCAAGAAGAAATAAAAAAAACCCTAATAAACCAATCATAAGTAAAGAGATTGGATCAGTCATTAAAAGTTTCCCAACAAAGAAAAACCCAGGACCATATGGCCTCACTGGTGAATTTTATCAATCATTCCAAGAACAATTAGTACCAATCCTGCTCAAACTCTTCCAAAACATTGAAGAAGAGGGATCACTGCTTAACTCATTCTTTGAAGCTAACATCACCCTAATACCAAAGCCAGATAAAAATTCTACAAGAAAAGAAAACCTCATACCAATCACTCTAATAAATATAGATGCAGATATCCTTAATAAAATATTTGCAAATTGAATCCAAAAGCATATTAAAAGAATTATACACCACGAACAAGAGGATTTTATTCGAGGTATGCAAGGATGGTTCAACACAAGAAAATCAATTAATGTAATACAGCAAATTAAAAACTCAAAAAGGAAAAACCACATGATCATCTTGATTGATGGACAATGGCATTTGACAAAATTCAGCATCCTTTCATGATAAAAACTTCAAAATGTAGGAATTGAAGGAAACTTCCTCAACATGATAAAGGAAATATATGGAAGAAAAAAAACCATAGGTAACATCATACTCAACAGTGAGAGACTGAAAGCTTTCCCTTTAAGACAAAACAAGGATGTCCACTGTCACCACTGCTATTCAACATTGTGTTAGAAGTTCTAGCTAGAGCAATTAGGCATGAAAAAGAAATAAAAGGCATTGAAATTGGAAAGGAAGAAGTAAAACTGTCACTATTTGCAGATGACATGTTCCTATATTTAGAAAATCCTGAAAAAAAGCACAATAAAGCTACTTGAGCTAAGTGGTGGGACACAAGATCAATGTCATTTCTATACATTAGTAATGAGCTGAGTAAGTAATCAAGAAAAAAAATCCATTTAGAATAGCAACTAAAAGAATAAAATGTGTAGGAAAAACTTATCCAAGGATGTAAAGGACTTGTACCCAGAAAACTACAAAACATTGCTGAAAGAAATCAAAGAAGACCTAAATAAATGGAAAGATATTCTGTGTTAATGGATTGGATGGCTAAATGCCATTAAGGCATCAGTTCTACCCAAATTTCTCTGAAGATTCAATGCAATAACAATCAAAATTCCAACAGACTACTTTGCAGAAATCGAAAAGTTAATTATCAATTTTATTTGGAAGGGTAAGTGGACTCAAATAGCCAAAAACATCTTGAAAAAGAAGAGTGAAGTGGCAAGTATCATGCTTCCTGACTTTAAAGCAGGTTAAAAGCCACAGTGGTCAAAACAGCCTGGTACTGGCATAAAGATAGGCATATTGATCAATGGAATCAAATTGAGAGTTCAGAAATAGACCCTCAGATCTATGGTCAATTGATTTTTGACAAGGCTTCCAAGTCCACTCAATTGAGACAGAACAGTCTCTTCAATAAATGGTTTTACGAGGGATATCCATAACCAAAAGGATGAAAGAGGACCCCTGTCTCACACCCTATACAAAAATGAATTCAAAATGAATGAAAGACCTAAATATAAGAACCAGTACCATAAAACTCCTAAAAGAAAATGTAGGGAAACATTTTCAAGACCTAGTGACTGGCGATAGTTTCTTAGACTTCACTTCCAAAGCATAAGCAATGAAAAAAAAAAAAAATAGATAATGGGAATTCCTCAAACTTGAATACTTCAGTGCTTCAAAGGACTTTGTCAAAAAAGGTGAAAGGGCAACTGACTCAATGGGAGAAAATATTTGGAAACCACATTTCCGATAAGGGTTTGATATCCAGAATATATAAAGAAATCCCACAACTCAACAATAAAAAGACAACAACCCAATTAAAAACTGGGCAAAAGACATGAATAACCATTTTTCCAAAGACGAAATACAGATGGCTAAAAAGCATGTGAAAAGATGCTCAGCTTCATTAGCTATTAGGGGAATGCAAATCAAAACCACAGTGAGATATCATTTCACACCTCCTGGAATGGCTGCTATTAAACAAATCGGAAACTACAAGTGTTGGAGAGAATGTGGAGAAACTGGAACAGTTATTCACTGCTGTTGGGAATGTAAAATGGTGCAGCCTCTGTGGAAGACAGTTAGGTGTTTCCTCAGGAAGCTAAATACAGAGTCGCCTTACGACATGGCAATCCTGCTACTCGGGATATACCCAGAGATCTGAAAGCAGAGACACGAACAGACATTTGCACACCAATGTTCATAGTGGCATTATTCACAATTTCCAAAAAGATGGAAACAACCCACGTGTCCATCAGTAGATGAACAAAATGTGGTTTATACATACAATGGACTATTATTCAGCAGTAAGAAGGAATGAAGTCCTGAAGCACATGACATGGATGAGACTTGACGCCATTATGTTAAGTGAAATAAGTTCAAACACAAAAGGACAAATACTGTATAATCTCACTGATATGAACTAATTATAATATATAAACTCACAGACATAAAATATAGACTATAGGTTACTAGGATATAGAATGAGGCTAAAGAATGGAAAGTGGTTGCTTAATATGAACAGAATGTTTAACTAGGTTGAACTTAAATGTTTGGAAATGGATAGAGATGATGGCAGCCCATTATTGTGAGAATAATTAACAGTACTGAATAGTGTGTGAATGTGGTGGAAAGGGGAAGTTTAGACTCATATATGTCATCAGAAGGAAAGTTGGAGGTTAAAACATGGAAATATATAACACATTAAATCTTGTGGTGGACAATGTCTGTTATTAACTGTACAAATATTAAAATGTTCTTTCATGAACTGGAACAAATATACAACAGTATTACAAGGAGTTAATAATAGAGGAGTAAATAGGGAAAATGTACCTATTGTACCTAGTTAGTAATATTTTAATATTCTTTCATCAACAGTAACAAATGTTCCACACCAATACTATGGGTCAACAATAAGGGGGCATAAGGTGATAGAGAGATTTGGGTTTTCTTTTTTCTATTTATTTCTTTTCTGGAATAATGAAAGTGTTCTAAAATTGATCATGGTGATGTATGCACAACTATGTGCTGAAACTGTGAGCAAGTGATTGTATACTTCAGATGGTTTGTCTGCTGTGCAAATATATCTCAATAAAATTGCATTTTTAAAAAAGGATTATAAGAGAATACTATGAACAACTTTACACCAACAAATTAGATAACCTAGATGAAATGGACAAATTCCTAGAAAAACACAAACTACCCACACTGACTCAAGAAGATCTCAACTGACCAATAACTAGTAATAGGTTGAATTGGTGATTTAAAAAAAAACCTCCTAATAAAGAAAAGCCCAGGACCAGATGGCTTCACTGGTGGAGTTTACCAACATTCCAAGAAGATTTAAAACCAATCCTTTCGAAACACTTGCAGAAGTTGAAAAAGGAAAGAACACTAACTCATTCTACAAGGCCAATATCACCTTAACACCAAAGCCAGATAAGGATACCACAAGAAAGAAAATTATAGACCAATATCCCCAGATACAAAATTTCTCAACAAAATATTAGCAAACATATTCCAACTGCACAATAAAGGAATTATATGCCATAAAGAAGTAGATTTTATCCCAGGTACGCAAGGGTGGTTCAACATAAGGAAATCAGTTAAGATAATATACCATCTTAATAGAACAAAGGGGAAAAAGCCACACGATCATCTCAATTGACACAAAACAGGCATATGATAAAATCGAGCACCCTTCTTGATAAAAAAGACCTTTAGAAAACTAGGAACAGAAAGAAATTTCCTCAATATGATAAAGGAATATATGAAAAACCCTAAGCTAACATCATGTTCAACAGTGAAAGGTTAAAAACTTTCCCTTTAAGATAAGGAACAAGACAAGGATGCCCACTGTCACCACTGTTATTCAACATTGTGCTGAAAGTTCTAGACAGAGCAATTAGGAAAGAAAAAGAAATAAAAGATATCCAAATTTGAAAGCAAGAATTAAGGCATTCCCTATTCCAGAAGACATAAAAGTTCTAAAAAATCCACAACAAAGTTACTAGAGCTACTAAATGAATTCAACAAATGGCAGGGTACAAAATCAACATGCAAAAATCAGTGGAGTTTTTAAACATTAGTAATGAACAATATGAAGAGGAAATCAAGGGAAAAATCCATTTACAGCAGCAACTAAAAGAATCAAATATCTAGGAATAAATTTCACCAAGGATGTAAAGAACTTATACATGGAAAACTACAAAACATTGTAAAAAGAAATAAAAGAAGATATAAATAAATGGAAGGGCATTCCATGTTCAGGGATTAGAAGACTAAACATTGTTAAGATGTCAATTCCACCCAATGTGATTTATAGATTCAATGCAATTTCAATCAAAATTCCAACAGCCTGCATTGTGGAAATGGAAAAGCCAATCATCAGATTTATATGGTAGGGTAAGCAACCCCAAATGGCCAAAACTATCTTGAAAGAAGAAGAACAAAGTTAGAGATATCATGCTTCCCAATTTTAAAACTTATTTCAAAGCTACAGTGGTCAGACAGTATGGTACTATCACAAAGACAGACATAGAGACCAATGGAATTGAATTGAAAATTCAAAACTAAACCCTCACATCTCTGGCCAATTGATTGTTTTTTTTTTTTGTCCTTATGTGTCTGGTTTATTTCACTCAGTATATTGCTCTCAGGGTTTCGTCATCAACCCACCTTTTTTTTGATGGTTTTGTTCACACGCCATACATTCCATCCTAAGTAAACAATTTGATGGTTCCCTGTATAGTCACATATTTATGTGTTCACCATCATCACCACTATCTATATAAAGACACCTACATTTCTTCCACAAAGAAGGAGGAAGAGTCAAAGAAGGTAGAACGTAGCGAGGCAAAATAAAAAGAAAAAAGAAAGAGAAAGAAAAAAAACATGACAGCTAGGAAGCAGCAAAAGGAAAGATAACCTTAGATCAAAATGGAATAAAGAGTCAGACAACACCACCAATTATGGCCAATTGATTTTTGACAAGGATGCCAAGTCCACTCAATGGGGAAAGAATAGCCTCTTTAACAAATGGTGCTAGGGAAACTGGATACTCATATGCAAAAAAAAAAAAAAATGAAGGAGGATCCTTACCTCACATGATTTGCAAACATTAACTCAAAATGGATTAAAGGCCTAAATCTAAAAACTGAAACTATAAAACTCCTGGAAGAAAACAGAAGGTTAAGTATAGAATTACCATGTGACCCATCAATCCCACTTTTAAGTATACAGCCAAAGAAATACTAAGCTGAGACTCAAACAGATGTTTTCCCACCAATGTTCATAGCAGCATTATTAGCAATAGCTAAAAGATGGAAGCAACGTAAGTGTCCATCAACCAATGAACAGATAAATAAAAAGTGATATATACATACAATGGAATATTTTTCAGCTATGAAATGGAATGAAGTTCCAATACATGTGACAACATGGATGAACCTTGAAGATATCATGTTGAGTGAAATAAGCCAGATACAAAAGGAAAATACCGTATGAGCTCACTGATATGAAATAATTAGAATAAGCAAATTCATAGATTCAGAAACTAGGGGACCAGTTTGGCGGTAGGGAATGGTGAGTTAATACTCAATCGGTACGGAATTTCTGTTTGGAGTGATCGAAGAGTTTTGGTAATGGGTGATCATGATGATAGCACAACCACTGAATTATACAATTGAATGTGGTTAAAAGGGAAATTTTTATCTTGTATAAATGTTACTAGAATAAACATATTTTTAAAAAACAACAAAACATAGGCTTATACAACACAGTATACCCAAAAGTAAACTATGGACTATGGTTAATAATACGACTATAATAGTCTTTCATCAATTGTAACAAAGGTACTACATACCACATTAATGCACAGTGTTAATCATGGGGTCAGGGAGAAGATACATGGGGACTCTGTATTTTCTGCTTGATTTTTCCATAAACCTATGACTTCTCTAATAAAAAGCATTATATATATTATAAAAATAGGATGAAGCATTTCTTTGAAAACATATATCATTTATGTTCAAATGATTTGTTTGTTTGGCTAGTTGTTTTAATAAAATAACTAAGCCAAGGTGGCAACATTTTTGTAGAAGGAATTTGCAAGCTAGGCCGAAAAACCGTATTAACTACCAAGGTTTTGGCACCATCATGTGGCCATTTAGATTTAGCCATTAAAGCTAAAAGAAGGTCTGCATAGCCATATATTCCCCCAATTCCATATAAATCAGGACCAATATGTAGACAAAAAGGGGAAATGCCTCAAAACCATGTTTCAATCAAACATGTTCCTTGCCTGGTAGGAGATAAAAGATTATTATAATCAAATTACAATATGGTTCATAAAGTTATCTTGCCTGATTTGAAACCAATTTTTGTCCTGCCCTGTGGAATTAACTGGCTAAATGCCTCCTGAATCCTCTTTCTTGTATCTTTCTCCACCGTCACCACCCTCGTCCTGGTACCTGCATCTGTCTCGGCTGCTCTTACAGCCTTTTAAACTGATTCCTCTTCGTATCTTCTCAATTCCCTCCAGTGAAGACCTGCTTTTGACAAATACCACACACTGGTTGGTTGAACAACAAGAATACATTGGCTCACAGTTTGGAGACTTGAAGTCCAAAATCAAGATGTCGACACAGTCATGTATTCTCCCAGAGTTGGAAGCGTTCTGGAGATGGCCATCCTCTGTCACATGGTCTCTGACTCCTGGCTTTTCTTTGAAAGACCTCCAGTGATAAGGATCAAGGCCCACGCTGAATTAGTTTGGCCACACCCAAATAGGATCTTAAAAGATCCTATTCACAAATGCATTTACACCTTAACTAATAATATATCTTCAAAGATATATATATATATATATATATATATCAAAGATAAAATAGGTTCATGCCCACAGGAACAATGTGGATTAAGATTAAGAATTTATGTCTTTTGTTGGAGTACATATTCAATCACTTACCTAAAACCCTTCAATAACTTCCCACTTCTGCCAAGAAAATGTCCCACTCCTGCCACAGCCTGCAAGCCTTATAGCACTGTCCAATACAGTAGCCTCTAGGCACACGTGGTTATTGAGCCCTTGAAGTATGGCTTGCATGAATTAAGATGTGCTGTTAGTATAAAATACACCATGGATATTGAAGACTTAAAACATAAAAATGAATGTAAATTATCATGTTAATAATTCTTACAGTGGTTATGTGTTGAAATGATAATATTTTATATATATTTTGGTTAAATAAAACATATTGTTTCTTTTCTTTTTATTTTTATAATATGAACCTAGAATCTGGGAATATAGTGAAACAAACAGGAAAAAGTCCTTTCCCTATGGGGTTTACAATCATGTGGGAAAGATAGGAGATAAGCAATGTAATTATAATATGGAGTATGTCAGTTAGTGGCATGTGCTAAGGAGAAGGCAGCCATGAGTATCATGTCTAGGAGGCAGTATTAGGAAAGGAAAGACATCATTGAAAAGGTGATTTGGGGGTCCTAAAGAAAGTGGGGGAGATTCATGGAGGAAAATCATTACAGGCTGAGGAAACAGCAAAGACAAATGCTGTGAGACAGGAGCAGATTTCATTCATTTAAGAACAAAAAGGCCAGTGTGGCTTAAACTCGATGAACCAGGGGAGAAGGGGAGAAGTTGAGAGCAGATAAATAGGAAGACCAAGACCATTTAGACTCTTGCCGGGTATAGAAGGACATTAGCTTTTATTCTGAATGAGATAGGAAACAAGCAGAGACTTTAAACACCACATTTATGCTGACTCCAAAATTCATCTCCAGCCCCCAACCCTTCCCTGATTCAAACAAGGATATCCAACTGCTTACTCAACATCTTTCCTTAGTGGTCTAACAGCCCTTCCAAACTTTACATTGTCCAATTCTGAATCCTGATATGCCACCGCCCAAGACCTCCTCCTCATCCAAGATTCCTTATCTTACTAAATTGCATCAAAATTTACCCTTTCTGCACTAGATTTAAAAAATTTTGAGTCAAAGGCTTCCAGTTTTAGCTCTGATATGTAAAGAGATTGGAAATCATCACTACCATCCAGCAACAAGGAAAAGTTGGACTAACTGAAAATCAATGACTTTTCTTGGAACCATCAGAGAACTGAGGTGGCAGGGCAGACTTCCATCCTGAAATCTGGATAGACGGGCTCAACCAGAGAGACTCTGCTGTGAGCTTCTTAACTGGTGCAGAAGCTGCTGGAGTCATGAACTGGTAGCCACAGGTTCCACATAGTTGCTATAATTAGATTGAGATTTTGACATGTCGGCACCTGACAGGTGCAGAAGACTTTTCTAAGAAATGAAATCAATAAGTCAAACATTTAAGCAAGCCATGTAACCCAAAAATCAGACTAGACTTCATAAAAATGAAAAATTCTGAAGCCAAAGAGAAGAAAGTTAAAAGATAACTAGGAAACTGGAAGAAACTATTTGCAACATAGGTTATAAAAGGTCAGTGACCATAATATATAAATTGTACCTACCGATCATTGCTTTAAAAAAGACAACCCAATATATTAAAGGGTAAGCAGACATTGCAAGAAAAAAGATCATCTGGGGCCTTCAAGCAGAATGCAAAAAAATTCAAGGAACCAGAAAACAAAGTGCTGTGCATGGAAATTCTTTGCCATGAAACTTGTTTAATCAATTCCTGAAGATTCTTATTTGTTGACCATACCATGGTGAGTGGATAAAATTCCATTGATTCTGCTGATTTTATGTCCTGATGAAAGGTATCAATTTAACAAAGGTCTTACTCTCTATGCCCACAGTTGCTTCAGAAGAGAAAATGCTCCATAAGTCAGGAAAATCGAATCAAATCAAAACTGGAAAGGAAGCAAAAACATTTAAAACAGTTCAGACCCTGGCATAAGGCTTTACAACAGCAAGCCTTCCACCCAAGCCTGTGCCTGATAGGGATAATTCTTCAAATTCCATTTACATAATCAGTTAAACTGAGAGGTCTGCTGTCTGGCAAACACCTGCTTATAAATTTAGTTCTTCCCATCCTAAGTTAGGCAGAGCTGACAGCTGTGCTTTGAAACTTCTCCAGTTACTATCCTGGCACATATCTATGTGTGCTTGCATAAAATTCCATCTGGTGGAATATGGGGTGATTTTAATTGCAAGGCTGCATTTGGCAGACAGATAATGCATTCAAAGTTTTCCATATAATGAAATTGCAACTCTTAAACTTATACATTTTGTTTAACTGACAAGGCTAAACTACATTGTTTTTTAGCAAAAGACTTTCAGTTGAAATCATGCTGTACAGCAAAAGGAGCTGTCATGCTCTGAGCAATCAGTGTCCAGGAGGCTTTTTTAAAGTAAATGCTTTCAGCTGCCAGAGGCCCTATTGAAATTACAGTATGGTACAGGTATTAAATGAATACATTTGATAATGGCTCTGTCACAGTTGGTATAAAGAGAATAAATACACAGATGAAGAAAATAAAAAGTATCCAGACTCTTAGCCAAAATCGAAAGCACTAATCATTTTCCTCTTAGCAACCGCTGCTTTCACTTTGCTTCCTTACAAGTCTTTTGCACTCATCCCCAGGCTTAGATTGAACTCATTCTTGCAAAAACTGAGAAAGTCTGTCTGGGTTTATGTCTAGACGTATTAGCTTCAAGATGTAATACATTTTCTCATAGCCAGATGATGCATGTGTAAGTTCTGTTGAGGTCCCTTTCTTTCTGCCCAGAGAACTTATCCAATGATTCTGAATATTCTGCACCTTCCTCTTATGCATCAAGTGTTGCTGATGAGAAGTCTGATGTCATTCTGATTTTCTTTCCTTTGTAATCTAGTTTTTATCACTCCTAAACCTGCTTATAATTGTGACTCAGAGTCTCCCTCTAAGTGCCTCTTTTTGCTCAGATGTGGCCCCTCTCTCTTTAACCAAGCCACCTTGGCAGGTGATCTCACTGCCCTCCCCTCTATGTGGGACCTGACTCCTAGGGATGTAAATCTCCCTGGCAATGCAGGATATGACTCTCCCAGGGATGAATCTGGACCCAGCATCATGGGATTGAGAGCATCTTCTTGACTGAAAGGGGGATTGCAAAATGAAATGAAATAAAGCTTCAGTGGCTGAGAGATTTCAAATGGAGTCGAGATGTCACTCTGGTGGACATTCTTACACACTACATAGATAATACTTTTTAGGTTTTAATGTACTGGAATAGCTAGAAGTAAATACCTGAAACTGTTGAGCGCCAACCCAGTAGCCTTGACTCTTGAAGATGATTGTATAACAATGTAGATTACAAGGGGTGACTGTGTGATTGTGAAAACCTTGTAGATTGCACTCCTTTTATCCAGTGTATGGATGGATGAGTAGAAAAATGGGGACAAACACTAAATGAAAAAATAGGGTGGGTTGGGGGGGGATGATTTGGGTGTTCTTTTTTACTTATATTTTTTGTTCTTATTCTGATTCTTTCTGGTGTAAGGAAAATGTTCAAAAATACATTGGGGTGATGAATGCACAACTATAGGATGGTACCGTTGATTATATACCATGGATGATTGCATGGTATGTGAATATATTTCAATAAAACTGAATTAAAAAAAAAAAACCCAGTTGGAGCTGGGCTGAGGTATATTCACTTGTTCAGAGAGTGCTGCTCTCTAGCACAGAGAGGCTTTGCAGTTCCGGCTGCAGGGGGAGGGGCTTCCGGCTCAGATCTGCAGTTTTTTCTTACAGATTTTAGGCTGCAATAATGGGCATTTTTCCCAATCCAGGCTGGTGTATGATGTGTGGACAGTCATGATTGTCCCCCACAGTTATTCCAGATTATTTACTTGTTGTTCCTTGTTGTTTATTAGTTGTTCCAGGGGGACTAACTAACTTCCACTCCTCCCTATGCCACTATCTTCTTCCATCTCCTCGCCTAAGATCTAGATTGTCTTTTGAAAAATGATTTTTGGGTGCTCTTTATATAATGGGCATTGACCTATTGTTACTACCTGTTACAAATAATTCCTTCCAGGTTCCTAAGTATGTTTTAACTTTTTTTTTTCACTTTGTTACACAGAAGTTCTTCATGTCTATGTAGTTAAATCTGTCTTTTTGGTTTCATGACTTGCTTAAACATTTTACATCTGGGTTTCATTTCATACTTAGAAAAGACTTCCACACCTGCCAGGTGCCTAGAAGTCAATTTCTCAATCTAATTGTAGCAACCACGTGAATCCTGAGGCTTACATATTTTCATCTGAAATTTTTGCTATCTCATTTCAACATTGTTTTCTAATTTGTATTTTTACGGTTCTTAATGTTATCTAATATCTGATTAGGCTAATTTATCTGAATCATTCCACCTCAGTAAATGTTTATATCTCACAGGAAGAATGTTTCCAGAATGAAGTTTGGTAAAAACAAATGAACAAATATATCAATAAACACTTTTCCCTAAGGTGGGTATTTTATTGTATCCCTCCTGCAAATGATTATCATTAAGCTTAGATGATATTCAGTAAGTTAGGGATTATAAGGACTTTGGTTTTCACAGTGAGTGAAACAGGGTTTTGAACAGAGGCCTTGACCCTGTCCTGCTGACTTCTCACTGTCTCAGGTAATTTCCCTGAATGACTCTGACTCAGCAAGTCAGCTTCTGAATTGGGCACTTCTTGTGCACACTTCAAAATCTTCTTGGCTCTACCTCCTTTAGCCACTACTGCTGTTACTAGTTGTGTGCTGGGCAACTGGATAACACCTTGCCTTAAACTGCACTGTTTCTGTCCTGGGACTCATTTGAGGTTCATCCAAGATGTCTTCCAAATCACTTGGATTTATACATTCTTAATCTGGAACAGAAGTACGGGGCAGTTAACATCAGTCAGGCCACCCTTGACCATAGGGGACAAAAGCCAGTGAGTAAATGATCCCTTTTTGTATCCCCCAAGCAAACAGTCCTTACTTAGATATATTTAATAAGACTCCTCAGAAGTTTTAATAATTATTAAAATAAGATCCAGAACTATACCCTAAATTTATTCAGAATAATGCCCACTGTGGCCAGAAACTAAATCAGACAGCATTTGTAAGGGCGAAAGAGACTGATAAAAATGTAAGTCAGCATTCTCTTAAGATGATCTTAAAAATAAATTTAATCCATCAAGTTGGTATTTTTTCCATGTTCTTACTAGATTAACTTTTCCATTTGCTTTCTGTAACTAAACAACTAATGACTCACCTTCTTTTTCACCATTGAAAGGATACACACACACACACACACACACATATATATATATAATCAAAACCAAGAAAGATGCAAAAAGCCAAGTTAGGAATTAAGTCTAGCAACTATCAATTAAGCTTTTTGTTTGTTTGTTTTAATTTTATCTAGGTAGAATGGATGTACACCATCACTTCAGCAAAACTGCATTTATTACCTTGAAAAAATACAGAAAATAAATGAAAGTTTAAAAAACTACTAAAGAGATGGGGAAAGCAATAGTGAAACACTATTTGCCAGCCTCCTTTGTGGCTAGATATTAATTAAGCAAGTAATTAAAAACAGAATAGAAGGAAACCTTAAATACTGCTCTTCAATTTTCATTTTAAAAAAAGCTTAAGTTTTTGTGCTGGTTTTAATCTATTATGTATCCCAGAAAAGACTGTTCTTTTAATCCAGTCTTGGGAGAGCAGATCTATTGTAAGTGGGACTTTTGATTAGGTTGTTTCCATGGAGATGTGACCCCACCCATTCAAGGCAGGTCTTAATCGTCTTTACTGGAGTCCTTTATAGAAGGATAAAAGACAGAGACATTTTGGAGAGAGCTCAGAGAAGCTAAGATATGTAATCCAGAGTTTGGCCCAGGAGAAGCTAAGAGACAGAAGCTAAGACAGAAGCCCAGAGACATTTGAAGAAACCCACGGAAACCAGAAACTAAACCCAGGAGAGAACCAGTAGACTCCAGCCATGTGCCTTCTCATGTGACAGAGGAACCCCAGTGCCATTGGCCTTTCTTCAGAGAAGGTATCATCCTGTTGATGCCTTAACTGGGACATTTTTATGGCCTTACAACTGTAAATTTGTGAACTAATAAACCCTATAATTGTAAAAGCCAAAAAAAAAAAAAAAAAAAAAAAAAAAAAAAACTACTAAGCTATAAATAGACTAATAAAAAAATAAATAGCCAAATCCCACTTTATCAGTTGTCTATTGCCACATTAGTCCTATATAACAAATAGCCACAAATCCTCAGTGGCATACAAAAATAAATGTTTATTGTTCACATATCTGTGGGTTGGTTGCATGGTTCTCTGATCTGGCTGGGCTCATTCAAGCATTTGTGGGTTGGGTGGTTGGCTGGCTCTGCTCTAGTTAGAGTTTTATTGAATCAGCTCACCTGGAACAGTTCTCATTTCCTTCTCCTTCTGGATCCAGCAGGCTAGCCAGTCATAACCTGCAATGGCAGAAACCCAATCATAAAAACATTTTTTGAGACTCTGCTTGCATCATATTTTTAACACCCCCATCAGCCAAAGCAAGTCATCTGAGCCACAGGTGGGACATTACATACTGCTTACAGTGGTCAAATGGCACAGATATAAGGAGGAGGGAAAGCCCTGGCCATTGATGCAATATATCATGCTTACTTCTAAGAATTTACCAAAAGAAATATTTTAACAAGATTTTTAAAAAGCAATCACAAGAATGTTCAACAAAATAAACATCACAATATGCAAATTAGAAACAACTCAAATGTCCATCAAGAGGGGACTATATAAGCACATGACATGAGAAAAAGTAACTTTATATAGCTATTAAAGTTGACGTAGATTCTTTTCTTCTTTGAATGGAAAGGTATCTACCACATATTATAGAATGAAAAGAAAACATCAGAATTGTATGAGCCCATTCACATATAATGCATGTTTCCAAACATGCTGCATACATTAAAAATATCTGGAAGAATGTCATCAATAATTTTCTTTGATTGTGGAGTTTCAGGGGTGTATTAGCTAGGATTCTCTGGGGAAACAGAACCAACAGGAGATATCTGTAAATATGAGATTTTATAAAAGTGTAAATATGAGATTTTATTAAAGTGTCTCATGTGGGGATATACAAGTCCAAATTCTGTAGGGCAGGATGCATGAGTCCAAATTCCATAGGGCAGGCAGCAAGTTGGCAATTCCAATGAAGGTCTTCAACGAACTCCCAAGAGAGGCTGGCTGGCTGAAGAAGTGGAAGTTCTGTCTCTTTTCCTTTCAACTGATTGGGTTAAATCCAGCTGATTGAATTATCTCATTTCGGAAGACACGCCCTTCATTGATGTAATCAGTCACAAGTGCAGTCAATTGACTGATGATTTAATGAAGCAGCCTTGTGTTTTATTAACCAGCCACAAATGTCCTTGCAGTAATGGTTAGGCCAGTGCTTGCTTGACCAGACACCTGGGCACATCATCTAGCCAAGTTGACACATGAACCTAACCATCACAAGGAGCTTGACATTCTCTGTATTAATGAATATTTTAATAAAGTACAAGTGTTATTTTTATAGAAGCAATAAAATGCTCCAAAATGAAAAAAGAATAAGTAAATAATTCATCTTTGAGATCGAATAGAGGGGAGAAAAGTCCTTGTCACTTAATTTAATTTCTGATTCATTGTCACTTAATTTAATTTCTGATTTATTATCAGGATTTAGACTTGAATTCCTAGGTTTTATCCATAAAAAGAAAGTAGATATTCATTTGAAAAACAGTTTTAACTTTATTTATTAAACCAGGTGGGAAGCACATAGGTATTTTTTATATTATGTCTTAATTATTTCACAATAAAATATTTTTGAATTTTAAAAAACAAAGGTATTTTAGTAAATATACTTGTACTACAAATGCAATTCTTGTATTAGCTCTGAGGTTTTAATGTCCAATAAGGAGAATGTTCAAATTTGAGACTATTTTTAATAATTTCCTTGAAACCACTAAGAAATAATCACTCATTTAATAAAACAGTCATTTATTGAACTCCTACTATCTACAATTGCACTACGTCAATGGCAATGAGAGTTTTTTAAAATGTACATGGCAAAGAATCTCTGGAAAGAGCCAGAAGTTTCATATTTTGGGGACTATTTTCTAAGTAGGAAATGATATGAAGAATTTCCATCCCTAAAATATATAATTATTGAAGCTGGATTTCACTGGAGAAGATCCAGCTCATCTATGGGATCCTCACCTCAAATAGACATCAGTGGTTTAATGATCTGGGCCCATCCTTCCGTTGGCTTGAAACCTTGCTCCAAACACTGTGAACAGTCTGATAGCCAACCATGATCACGCTCTGTTATAAGCGTCCTGGCCAGAGGATAGCACAATGAATATATTTTAAAGAAAAAAAAAACAGTGATCAGATATTAACCAGTAGATCTAGCACAATGATCCAAAGCTGAACAGTGTCTTACAGTGAATAATCTCTAAGAATACCTAAGGTTCCTAAGAATGGTTTGTTGTCTAAAAAAAAAAAAAAAAAAAAAAAAAAAAAAAAAAAAAGTCAAATGAATATACCTGGGTCTTGGCTTGTTATGACTGAGCACACAGATTCAACTGCTATGTTTTCACTCATTGTTCTCCATTTTATACCCCAAAATGTTGGGGATTCCAGCTATCTATATGTGAACATAAACTGCAGGTACTTTGTATCATTTCCAAGCAATGTATGGCAGCCTGGCTTCCTAGAAGATTACCAAATTCATGATATAATCAATTTAGCTTTTGAATACCAAATTTTGCACCCTACTATAACTAACTTAACAGGTTTTTGATAAGTCTTAGTGAAAAAGCCTTTATCCTCCACTCCAAAAGTAAAAATTTGGGGAGGAATGCTCCCAATCTCCTTCTCCATACCCTCTTGCTTATCTGACTGTTGAAACTGGGAGAAAGAAGTGAGTAAATGTGGCCTGGCAACTTCTGGCTCCTTTTCTTTGGGATTCATCTGTTCATAAAGGAATTTGTTCTGCACCCTTCCTTAGAGTAAGAACATGTGAGTCAGGGCTCATATCTGTCCTCCAAAAGCAGTTTCTCAATGGTCCCCACTAAGCATGAGACTGCCATTATGGTCAAATGTGTCTGCTCTACAGATCCAACTCTCCATAAGGAGTTGTAGGGGATGCTGTCAGTGCCCCACGCATGTTCCTCTGATCTTCAGGGTGCTCCAGACTTCTACTGGTCAATACTCAGCATCTCTGAATATGCTGAGCATGGCCTGAGATGTTTTTTCCAAGAACAAAGAAGTCTAGTGATTAACTAACATTCCCAGGAGTGTCAATAATTTATGCTCAGGATTGGTACATAAATAATCCAGCTTACTTGTCCCTCAGGTGAGATCCACTTGAGGCTGTGTTTTATAACATTTTCCAGAGTTGCCCTGCAAAGATTAAAAACCCAGCTACACACCATGGAAGCTGGTTTAGTGACAAAGCATTTATTGGTTGTCTTGCCTTTGTCTCTTTTCCATGACCCTACTAATGTTCCTTGTGTATCCCAAATAAACTACTTGCACTCAACTCCTTATCTTAGGGTCTATTTGGGGGAGGCAAGTTAAGAAAGGATGGTTGCCTCAAGATCTAGACATGGGTGGAAGACTAATTCTCAACATAGACTCAAGCCAATTTTCTAAACCAGCTTTATCAACAATAAAGCGGATAATGTTTCCTCTGGCTGTCTAACTTCTGATTTAATCACTTCCAAACTTGCAGTTGGGGTTGGAGTTTGGAAAGAAGAGAGAGAATCTGTTATTAGTCCCCACAAACCCTTTCTGATAATAATACTTACTTGTATATACATATGAAAAGCTATAGAACTGCACATCATTTGCCTCCCTAACTTCTCTATTTGGATGAATTTGCACTCAACCGGACTTTGGACCACACCTTGAGAATCACTCCCTCACCCTACACTACTAGAGCTATCCAGCCGGAGGTGATATTGCTTCCTTTCTCTGAATTCCTGTGATTAATTTATCCAACAAAATCACATTTATATGACTATATACATTTAAATTATTTAATTTGGATCTTGCCTCCCTTCATTGATTGTATGTTCCTTAAGAGCAAGAACAGTGTCTATTAATATTTGTAATCTTATAATACCACACTGTAAAGAGTAGGCTCTCAGTAAACAGTTTTTAAATAAATAAATTCTATTTCTGTTTCTGATATAATAAAAATACATGTGATGAGGTAAAATTAAAAGAGAGATAGTAGAGACTGTTGTTTATCAACCCTGCATTCTTTTTCCAATTCTGTTATCTTTTATGGCAAAATCTGTCTCCAATGATAAAGACTAAAAATGCCAGATATTCATTTTCCTGGCCTTCCTTGCGATTAGAGGTAACCAAGTAACAAAGTTTTGCCCAGTGATATACATGGAGAAATATTAGGAGAATGGGTTTCTCAGAAAAATTTTCCTCTTGATTAAAGAGAGAGGAGAAAGAAAGAATGCAAGAGAAAGGGAGAAAGGGAGATGGAGAGAGAAAGGGTAGAGTTTCTTACCTCCTTCCTGTTTTATATTCTCTAGTGTGAACCTGTGATATATGGAGCTGCTGCAACTGTTTTGTACTCTTGCAAAGAAGCTCAAGAGGATAAAAGTTATCAGTCTAGCTCCTTGAATCAACCTGGAACAACTTGCCTCCATTTTTCTTTTTATGTGAAATCATTAATGTCTGTATTATTTAAGCCATTGTTAGTCAGGTAGTTTGTCATATGTAGCCAAAAGCATCCCATCTAATATAGAGGGCATGAGTTTGAGTACTAGCTCTGCCACTATGATCTGTGTGATCTTAGTAAAACTTCTTAACATCTCCGATTCTCCATTTCTCTGTCTGTCATGGCCTTCCTCACAGGGATAATGCAGTGCATATAGAGGTATTGAAGGGAGTAAATGGCTGTGCAAATTAACTTAATTATAAGTTGTAACCAAAGATATTCTCATATTTTTTCAATGATTCTTGACAGATCATGTCCTCAAATCCCTAAATCAATGGATAGAAAAAACCACATCATAAAAACAAAATGATAATCTGCTGCTGAACTGAAATAATTAAATTTCACAGATCTCTGGAATTATCTTCAAACTCAAAGAAAATGCCCAGTACTTCATTTGACCAACTCTAAGAATTAGTTTTTTCATACGGTACTATAGCTTGATTTTTAAATAATAGGGATTTTAGTTTTCAAATATGTTGAAAGTGAGCCAAGAGTCATTTTCTGGAACATAGTCATAGCAAATAAGGACTAATTACAGAATAAATCCAAAGGCTCTTTGTATATGACAGGTTGCAGAGTAACTTACTGCAGGTAATGGTTCAGTCATTTACAGTAGCATATAATTACTTGACATTTACAGCCAAGTACTTTCTACGCCTTTGCCAAATGAAACCATGTGAACACTGTAGAAAAAACCTTAAAGCAAAGCAAATGATTCAGGAAAAGCATATGTGTTTTATTTTCAGGTTGTCTAGTCTCCAATTCAGGGTGATTTGGTCCTCTTAGTTGCACACATTTGTGTGGGTGAACTCTAGTCTGCTTAAACTCAGAGACATACAAACCAGACAAGGAGAGGCCAGCTCAACCTGTCCTTCATGTAAGAAGCTTAGTCTTAAAGAATTCTTGTTATAGTAGACTGTAGTAACTACTGTATTTGTCTACTCAGCAAGCATAATTTCCTTTCTCCTTTCTTTTGGTAACAAACCCTCCCCACCAGCCACAGTGTTGGGCATGTGACTCAAATTGAGCCAGTCAATTGCCACATCCTCCTCATGTATGACATTAAAATACGGTTAATCAGAATCCTTCTCTAGACTTATATGAATGTTGGGAGAAGGCTATCTCCATAAGAGAGAATCTGCTCAGCAAATAGAAAGAACTAGTTTCCTGTTTGAGTCAAACTTTTATCTGCTGCATAAGTGGCAGTTGCCCATCCAAATGACTTTTGGCAAATATTCCTTGGTAAATCCAAGGATGTGACTCAATTGCTCCTTCAAACTGCAACAAGAAAACAAACAAACAAACAAAAAACACAAGTTGCTATGCAAGCTTCACCTAGATATGCCAAATGACCACAGTATGATGAGCCCAAGCCAACAGTAGTCCCGAAAACCTTTAAGAATATCTGTATCACTATTTGAGACTATAAATGTTTCACTCAACTAAGTTTATACCTCAGAATCCTAAATTCTTTGGAGTACTCCTATGCCAGCTATGTCCTAAAACCTAGAGGCAATACCCTCTTCAAGAACATCAACTAGGTATGTCCCCTTTGCTCATAAAGTTGACACCCCTTTTTAACATAAACAAGTTAGGGTGGTCACTGCCTAGACATCCCAGAAGATCAGGAAAGTGATTAAACTAGAGGAAGGGAGAGCAACAGACAAGATGGAATTTAACAAAGGATTATGAATTTTGAATCTTTATATAATTTTCTTTTTCTTCATTGCTAGGGTATCAGAATAGATGGAAGGAAAGGATTGAAATGGTAGAACTGTAACATAGCATCCTTTGAAATTTGTTCTGTGGCTACTAGTTGGATTGTGGTTTGAAAGCTGTCACCTTTTGGTGTATGTGTTGTATTTCACAGTAAGGAAATAACTGAAAATGTGGTACTATAACTCATAACAACTTTGAAATTTTCTATGTAACTACTTGTTAAATCATACTTTGAAAGATATTACCTTTTTGTATACATGTTATATTTCACAATAGGGAAATGACTGAAACTGTGAAACTGTAACTTACAATATTCTTTGAAATTTCCTCTCTAACTATGTTAAATTGCACTAGGATAGTTATCACTTCTGTGTATATAGGTTATATTCTACAATAAAAATATGATTAAAAAAAGAAATCTGGTATTTATTTTATACCTACAACTCATCTCAATTCAGACTATCCTCATTTCAAGTGTTCAAGAGCCAAATGTGGCTAGTGGCTACCGTATCGGACAGTGAAATCTAGAGAATAAGATATCCAGGTCTTTAATTTTTGTTGGCATCTCCCTAATATTTTTTTGAGTTGGAAACCAGAGTGCTTTCTGTAGATCTGAAGCCCCATTTACCAGTGGAATGAAGGGGGAAAAAATTCCATCCTAGGGATTTTAGATGGCAATTTCAAGGTTACGTGTGGGTGTGGGTATACCCAAGTTATGCATAACAACAATCTGAAACACTTCTTGTGGATTATTCTATTCTACCTCCCACAACTGTGAATCATCTATTCTGCACGCACCCAGGTTATTGAGCACTTTCTTGGAGGAAAATCATGTAACCATGAGCATTGTTGCCATTATAAATTCAAGACTTTGGACCTCATCTGGAAACTCATTGCCATTCAGAAATTCTGTCCCATTCCATTTCCCATTATCCTCAAGATCTATTTCAGATCTTCACCATATTCCTTAAACCCCTATCTTTGTATACCAGCTGCTGCTTCTGTCATTTTCAGCATTTATTCCTGTTCTTTCCTCATAAAGAAGAGGAAACCATCAAATAAGAAATCCATTATGCTAAACTTTTGTTTCCTCCTCAACCTTTAGACTTAGATGCAGTTTTTCTATTCTTCTTTGTCTCTTGTCTGAGCCTTCTTCCAGTCACTTCCCATCCTCTTAGGGATTGCTCCATCAATTTCCTCATCCCTTTAACTTTTCCTTTTCTGCTGCCTATTTCTCTATAGCATAAAAGCATGCTCAAAGTACTCTTATCTTGAAAAATCCTATATGTTCATTTATGTCTACTGCTTGCTTGCTTTCCATTGTTTTAAAGCAATCTACCCTCAATACTCCAATAAAATTGCTCCAAAATCACCAGATATCTCCTCCCAGAAAATCCAAGAGAGACTATTCAATCGTTACCTTATTGTTTGGCAGCAACATTTGACAGAGTTGAACATACCCTCTCTGTCTTGAAAATCTCTCCACCCTTGGCTCCTAGATCTCCTGATGTCTTCCACATCTAGCTACTTATCTCTTCAAAGACTTTGTTTTCTTTTGCCTGTCATTTAAGTGTTGTTCCTTGAGTTTCAATCATCCTTGCCCTTGGTTTCCAAAGTGTGGTTCGTGAACCAGCTGCACCATCATCACCTGGGAGCTTGATGGAAATGTATATTCTTGGGCCTTACCCCAGACCTACTGAAACACAGTCTGCATTTGACAATATCCCCAGGGGATTTGTGTGCACATTCAAGTTTGAAGAACACTGCTTTATGCTCACCCTCTTCTCCTTCTACATTTTCTTCCTTAGTAAACTCATCCATTCATGTGACTTTAATCACCAGTCTTAAACCAATGACTCTCAAATGTGCATGCCAGCCCAGCTCTCTCTCCTGAGTCCCAGATAAAATATCAAATATCCCACTGGACATTTCTGCTTCTTTGTACACAGATATGTCAAATTTATGACTAAAATTGAATTCATCTTGTTTTCCTCCATTTACTTTCACCTGTCATAAACTGCTTTTTCTCCTGCACTTTCTGTCCAAGTAAAATATAACAATATTCCTCTCTTTCTGATTCAGGGGAATATTAAACTTGTTCTCAAGGAACTTACAATCTGGTAGAGATGATCAAATTAATACAAAAAAGGAATAACAAGTGATACAGAGCAATGCAAAATAATCATGACAGTGCAAAGAACTGACCTCTAGTGCTGTAAGGGGGAGATCATGAAGCACCCCAAGTCTTCAGACAAGAGGGAGATCATCAGGGACCCCAAGTGTTCTAATAAAGGGGAGATCAGCAGAGGCCCTAAATGTTCAGATAATGGGGAGGTCATGAGGGAGGGGTAATTTAAAAGATCTCATGTTGGGTGGGGGTTGGGCTTCCTGAGTTTGAAAGGATAGGGTCCGGGGATTCAGATAAATGGAAGGTGAAGGGAACAGAAGCAAGTTTATCTTCAGAATTATATATGTAACCCTTTCTCCCAAGGCAGTAGTCTCCTCCCAGGGAATCTGAGGAAGGGGTAAATGTTCAAGGTTTCTACAGTTGGTGTGAGAGTCACCTAGCCCTCTCGGTCTCTATCCCCATCAAATTTATTATTACTACATTGAACACATATTTACTGAATACCTACTATGTGCCAGGTGCTGTTTTAGATACTGGAGAAAAAGCAATGAACGAAAGAGACAAAAATCCCTGCCCTCTTGGCACTGACATTCTTGTAGAAATATTTAAGTCACTTGAAAAGAAATTATCATGTAAGGTAGGTAACTCCATGACCAAGACCCTGTCAAGCACCAGGGCTTGGAAAAATTTCCAAAACATCACATGAAATACTTTTATCCAAAAGCTGGATACTGAGGAAACTTGCAAGAAGGGTCAGTATGCAAAGAAGGCCTGGGTGCCTCATGCGCCCATTGTCCCCACAAAGAGGCTTGCTGGAAACTGACTGCCTTGCGATCCCAACATGAATGATTCATTCATTCAATGTTTATATATGTTAGACATTCGTATCACAACGAAGAACGGCCCTGCCCTCTAGTAGGGGCCTGAGGCAGAGAAGTGTAAATGGAACCTTGGAAATAATTCCACCACCGTGACTGAGAAGCTTTTTCAAAGTAGAACAACAGGTTTATCAGTGACTATGAAAGTAGTACCAAACATTCTGTCATATCTCTTACTTTATGCATGATTCACTTGCAGTATACTCCCCCTTGCTTTGATAGACTAATTTACACCACCACCAGAGTTCAACTACAACAGTGCACCATAAAAATATACAATAAAAAAAAAACTAGTGACACATGCCAACAAATGGGAAAGAAATCTATTAATTCAGCTATGAGCAGAAAAATATTGAGGGCAGAACATTCAAGCACAGAAAATTTAAAGTGGAATAAAAGGTTAGCTGCAAAAATGGTCCATTCCCCTGACACTTTTATAAAATGATGTTTTCCTCATACTCCAAAGGTCTTGCCCTTAAATGTGTTTGATAATCCTAAAGCTTTCAACTGTAAGTCACCACACTTATCTTTTTACATTTCTCTTTTTACATTGCATTTTACTGCTGACAAAATAAAATAGGGGGGAAAAAGAGAGCTTGGATATCAAGCTTCTTACTGTTTTATTTGATTTCAATTCCATTATCACATATTTCCAGAAACACACAATAATGCCAAATAGCTTTCTCTAGCTTAGATTGGTTTTCCTATATATTAGCTGTCATTGTAAAATTATTGTGCTTACTACATGGAGACTAAAATTCCAAACAATGGTGACTGACAAATTTCTCTAACGTTCACTGAGTCCTCAAAGAAAATGGATTTTCTACCCAGCTAAAGTTAATCACCATTGTTCAAGAAATTGGGTTGCATCTGACAGCTTGAATAGAAAGCACTGTGTGCTTTGCTTTCCTTTTTATTGTATCAGTAATCACATTCTCCAAAATCAGTTAGCATCACATAATCTTCCTAAAGAAATGACTACCCACGCTACATACTTACTGTGGAAAAGTCATTGGGTTTGTGCATCCCTCAGCCAGTAAACACTCATGAACTGTGGAGATGCAGGTTTAGGGAATGAGGTGAGGCATCAGGGAATATTCATCATCTCTAGCTTGCCCCAAGAATATGCAGGATCTGGGAAAGTGATACTATAGTACGGGGTTGCCCAACATGCCACATTCCAGGGTGTTTGAGTTAGTGTCTCTGCCTACCTAACTATCCAAAACTTAGTAGCTTAAAACAATAGTAATTTATCATTTCTCATGTGTCTATAGTTCAACCAGGGGGTTTGTTAATCTGGGTTCACTCTTCCATCTGAAATCAGATGGCAGGTTGGCTATGGACTGGCTGGTCAGGGATGGCTTCAGTAGAGACAACCAGGGTGTCTCAGCTCTCTTCTATACGGTTTTCTAGTCTTCCAGCAAGCTAGCCTGGGCTTATTCTCATGATTGGGGTGGTAGCAGGCAGAGAGCAGAACCATGCAATGTGTCTTGATGTCAAGGATTAAAATTGACATGCTATCTCCTCTGCTGCATTCTATTAGCCAAAGCAAGTCACCAGATAGCCCAGATTTAAAGGGCAGGGAAATGGACCCTTCCTCTTCTGGAGAAGACCTTTAAAGTCAAATTGAAAAAGGCTTGAACTCAAGGGTAGAGAAAGTGTTTTAGTCGTCAACCTACCATGGGAATCTTCCTTGGGGATCATGTTCTTGCTGAGACTTTATTTAGCTATGATCCTGTCTTGCAGATGCTGCTACACACAAAAGGGCAAGTCAGAGAAGGGATGAGGCAAGAGGAAAAGGAGAAGATTCTGCCTATGTCTACAGGACTTTATTGTCCCTTAACCCCCTCAAATAATATATCCAAAACTTTCGCTATAATCTGATAGGTGGAGTGAGTTTCCCTGCCCCATAAACTGGGAAAAACTATGCACCTTGCTTTGACCAATGGGACATGCCATCAGCAGAGGCTTAAAATGTGCTTGTGCATTAGATATATCCTACTGCATTTAGGCCCTTGCCATGAGAAAAACATAACCCAGGTAGCCACTGCCTCTTCAGCATGGAGAAGAACCATCCCAACCAACCAACAGATCATGAACCAGAAACAAATACTTACAGTTATATGCAACCTAGATTGTGTGCTTGTTACATAACAAAAGAGGAGAATAGAGATTCTGAATGCAGGAAACCAAGGATGGTATGGAATAACCATTTTAAATCCAGGTTTGTTCAATGCATGAATTTTCTGGAGAGAAACCATGAAGGGAGTCTTTTTTATCCACTGACCATTATAAGTATAGATCTAAGAGCATATTTTCTACTGTAAATGTGTTGCTTGTATAACAGTAGGTACTGTTTGTGACCACTCACTCGGGGAGATCTTTATGCTATTTTTGTTAGCATAACAGGATATATTAGTGTTTGCTCAAGAACTGTCACATATTCCCCCTTCTGTGAAATAGAGATTAACATGCTGAGATACCTCAAAGGGCTTTTTTGCAAAGAATAATGGAAAAAATAATTGCAAATATTCAAGAAATACAACGTGAAATAAACTCTAAATAATAATTACTTGCGAGAATTGAAATGAAAATTGCTTTGCCAAGAATTGGGTAAGATTATAGTCCATTACTTGTGAGGAACAGTTAATGAGAATCTTCATTAAAATTTCTAATTTTCTACTGACTGACTCTATACCAGATCAAAATATTAGCAAATCCACATCAACTGCCAAGAAGTAGAATGATATTCAGGGCAACCAGGCTGATTTCCTCCTGGGATATGACTGACCAGGTTTGTCAGAAGTCACACAGCAGTTGCAGAGAGACATGGTACTTCCATTTACAGAGGAAAACCATTTTTTCCCCTGCCAGATAAAGTTCCACATGACTACTTGGCTGGGTGGCTCTTGAATAGTGGTTGCAAGGCCAATTTATGTGATATTTGCACTACTACTAGTCCAAAAGACATATTGCTGATTTACTTATGCATACTGGTTATAATAATAACTACTATTTATTAAACAACTACTATGTGTAAACCATATAGATTAGATTAGATTAGATTAGATTAGATTAGATTAGATTATTCCCAACACTTGTTATGTATAGTGCTTTGTACAATAAATGCTTAATGAATTAATGAATGCTTACAAGGTAAGTACTGTTATCTCCTTCTTATAGATAAGACAACTAGGACTCAAAGAGCTGAGATAACTTGGGCAGGAAATGACAGAGCTAGAATTTAAACAAACTTTTTCTGAATCCAAAGCCCGAATGTAAACTAACAGTCCTTGCTCTTTAGACATTTCTGGTCTAAACCAGAGTGGGGGACTTACCTGTGGTCACTTGAGCTCAGCTAGGTCCAGCCCTCCTATTCAAGGTAAGGTGAAAAACCAAACACCAGTTCTAACACTCCTCTGATGGCTCTGAGGCTGTACCCTCTAAAAATCAGTCTGAAGTAAGGAATCCTGATGCTTCCAAGCTGTGAATCCACTCAGTAGGGTTCCCAGTTTACCTCTTCCCTAGTCTAATTGGTCTACGGTCCTGACTGCCCTTGTTTCTCTTATTCCACAAGATGTTTCTGTTACCCAGCTCCAGGAAAACTCATAGGTAAATTAGGATTTTCAGAGTCCCTTTATCTTCCTGTCTAATTTTTCACTTACCTACCCAGTTGCCCAGACACTGCCACCATCCCATTTAGCTCACCATGTTTCTCTCTGATGTTTGCTATAGTATCATGAGCAAAAATCTGGAATCAGAAATCCCAGCTCTGCCATAGCTCTGTTATGGGTTGAATTGCATCACCAAAAATGTAAGTTGAAGTCCAAATCCCCAGTACCTCAGAATTTGACCTTATCTGGAATTAGGATCATTGCAGAGATAATTATTCAAGATGAGGTCATGCTGGAGTAGGGTGGGCCCTTAATCCAATATAACTGGTGTCCTTATAAGAAGAGGAAGAGACACCAAGAGGAGAATGCTATGTGAAGACGGAGACACACAGGGAGAAGACTACGCTGTGAAGTTGGAGGCAGAGATCGGAGTTATGCGGCCAGAAGCCCAGGAACATGTGGGACCACAAGTAGCTGGAAGAGGCGAGGAAGCTTCTCCTCTAGAGCCCCAGAGGGAGCACGGCTCTGCCCAAAACCTTGATTTTAGATTTCTGGCCTCCAGAACTGTGAGAGAATATATTTCTATTGTTTTAAGCCACCCAGTTTAGGAAATTAATGCACTAACTGATGTTAAGGATACCTCAAAATCACCCTGAGCTTCAGTTTCCTTGTTTGTAAAGTAGGGGTAAACCTAAGCAGAAAAAACTTTTTTCACTGAAGTATCAATGAATATTCACTAAAGCTCAACGAGGGCAAGGATCTTTGTTTGGTTCACTGACATTTCCTAAGGACCTAGCACATTGTCAATGCTCAATAAATGTTTGTTGAATGAATGAAGAAATTACAATAAGTGACCGAACTTAGAGCAATTTAACCCACTGGAGAAGGGAGAGAGCTTAGTGGTAAAAAGCAGAAATTTTAGGGTCAGACGGATTTGAGTTCCAGTCCTGGCTTTCTGCATCTTGCTAGCTATATAGGCTTGGCAGGAGCTAAACTTTTCTAGGCATGAGTTTCCCCATCTATAAATGGAGGTAATACTACCACCTACTTTCTAATGAGTGTTTCAAGGATTAAATGAGACAATATATGGTTAAAGACTTAACACAGTGCCTGGCACACAGACTGAAAGAAAGGCAAAAAGAATTGGGAGTGGTTATGTTAGCCAGAAGCCCTTTGCTTTAAGCGTTTGTGTTATTTTTGTAGGCAAAAGTGATTGGGTTCATTCATTCAACAACTATATATCAGCACCTCCTATTTGCCAGACATTGATTTAGGCACATGGGATACTTTAGTGAACAAAACAAAGAACCCTGCTGTCTTAGTTTGCCATGGTTGCTATGACAAATACTACACAATGAGTTGGCTTAAAATAATTCATTGTCTCATGGTTTTGGAGGGTGGAAGTCCAATAGACAGGACATGCTTTCTCCCAGAGTCTGTAGCATTCTGGTGCTGGCTTGCCACAATACTTGGTGTCCCTTGGCTTGCATCTGTGCCTCCATCACATGGCTTGTCCTTCTGGCCCCTACTTTTCCTTGGTCATCTGTGTTTCTGTCTAAAGTTCCTTTCCTTATAAGGACTCCAACCATATGGAGTAAGGCCTACCCTGATTCAATTTGGCCTTTTCTAAATAAGATCTTCAAAGATCCTATTCACAAATGAATCCATGCCTTAACTAATAATAACATCTTCAGAGATCCTATTTACAAGTGGGTTCACACCCACAGGACTGGGGTTTAGGACGTGAACATGTCTTTTGAGGGGGACATGATTCAATCCCTAACACTTTCTCCTAAGGAAACTTACATTCTGGCAGGAGCATATGCAATAAATAAATAAGAACTAAGAAATATTTATAATAATACAGTATAATAATAATTATAAATAAGAAAATAAATCATATACACAATAAATGAGCAAATTTTTAGATATGTTAGAAGGTGACTAATGCTTTGGAAATTTAAAAAATAAAGGTAAGAGTGATCAATAGTGTGGAAGTGGGCACAGAATGCAATATTTAAATAGAATGATCAGGATAGGAATTTTTAAGAAGGTAACATTTGAGCAAGGACCTGAAGGAGGTAAGAGAATTAGGCATGTGGGTGTCTAGGGGAAGAGCATTCCAGGTAAAGGATATAGCCAGTGCAAAGGCCCCAAGGAGGGATATGATGGGTATATTTAAGAATCTGCAGAGACAAGTGGGGATGGAGTACAGTGAGGAGGAGTAGGGGACAGGTTATTTAGGGTCTTGTGAGCCATTATAAGGACTTCAATATTTATTCTGAATGATACAGGGATAATAAGAGGTTTTTAAGCAGAGGGGTCATGTGGTCTGACTTGGGTTTTAAAAGGATCATTCTGGTCACTAGGTTGGTTGAGAATATGTTGTAGGGAAGCAAGTGCAGAAGCAGAGAGAACTGTTAAGAGCTTTTGCGGTAATACCGGAGGGAGATCACAGTGGTGTGGACCAGAATAGCAGGAACTTGGGAGGTGGCAATAAATGGATGGATTCTGGATATATTTTAAAGGTAATTATAATGCGCACACATCAGCAGTTTGTCCACAATGAAGGTCTACTCCCACCATGCCCTAATCATTAAAGATACATCTGGATAATTTCACAGCATTGTTGTAGACAAAACTTTCCCCTGTTCAAAGTGGCATCTTCCACTGCTGATTTTGTATGGAATTTTTATTTATAAATCCCAGCCTATCTACTAACATCACAAAAAGATAGTTGTTATGTGCTGTCCAGTGGAGGTTCATATTACCATGAAGTATACTTACCAAAAACAATGAATATGGATCAAGTCAAGCCCCAAGCCTAACCACCAGTTTAAAGGAAATATAAGGGATAGAGGAACATGTTAAATGACACCATGGACATGCAATAAGCAAACCTGTAGTGGAAAACACTACAAGACAAACAACACATCTCTTTAGTAGATAAATTGCAAGTGGAAAACAGAGGAAAGGTAACTCCTTTAGATTGAAAAAGACTGCAGAGCTACATAATCCAAATATAAGTTCTCTCATTTAGAGCCTGTCCACTAAATCCACTTTAAACATACACACACATTTATGAAGCATTTAGGAAAATTTGAACACCAATTGGATATTTGGTGATATTAATTCATTATTGTTAATGTCTTTAGGTGTGAAAATGGATTGTGGTTATGTTAAAGAAAGGGAGAAGAGAGCAAGACTCATTATCTTTTAGAGCAGACATTGGCAAACATTTTTTTTGTAAAGGATCAGATAGTAAATATTTCAGGATTGTGGGCAATGTGGTCTCTGTCTCAACTACTCAACTCTGCCATTGCATAGCAAAAGCAGCTACATACAGTAAGTAAATGAATGTGAGGGGGCTGTGTTCCATAAAACTTTATTTACAAAACAGTTTGTAGGCTGACACCCCTCTTAGAGCTGCATACTGAAATATTTATGAGTGAAATAATATGTTGCATGAGATTTAAAACAAGATTGCACATAAATGAATAATTGTTAATCAGTACAAGGGGGTGCATTATACTTGTCTCTCTATTTTTGAATATGTTTGCATGTTTCCATAACAAAAAGTAAAAAAAAAAAAAAAGGAAAACAAAATAAAACACAATTACACTCAACTTGAGATTTTTGGATCAGTTGCTATTATTGAACATTTATTATATGTCAGTTGCTTTACTTATATTAATTTATTTAATCTTCACAACAACCCTAAGAAGTAAGAACTATGACTATCCTCATTTTACAGGTGGGGAACATGAGGTGCAAAGAGGTTAAATAAACTGCTCAACATCACACATCTTGTAAGTAGCAGAATTGAGATCTGAACCCAGGCAAACAGCTCCAGCGCCCATTTTCCCAAAACGTGACTTACAAGAGATGCTTATGAATCTGAAGAATTTTCTCTCTGATCTTTTTTTAGCAAAGACTCTTTCCTAGGTAATATGCTGTTCCAGCAATATATTGTCTGGGGGAAATTACCTCCTGGATCTTCACACTCTACATTATTATACATCCATCTTTCTGAACTGCAACATTATACCTGAGCTTAGTCCTTAAAATAATCTAAATCCTTCTATAGTCGAATGCATTTTTTATCAACCTTCTCCCTCTTGCTTTTCTCCAAAATACAACCTTTTAAAAATTGTCTTGAGTAAAGAAAAAAAAAAAAAAAAAAAAGACCCCAGGGTGTGTAAAACATGAGCATCTGAGCTCCATTAATCTCAAGTATGTAATTTTAATCAGACAGGCATAGATTCATGTTATGAGCCTGTACTTTCAACCATCTTTGTGAACAAAGGATTTCACATCAGCAGTATTAGCATAATCTTTAAATGGACATCAAAAAGCAAAACCACAGTCTAGAAGGAAACTTGAGAGGTCATCTAATTCCCCCTGCTTCTAGGAAGGGGTGGGCCTGCGCCTGCCGAAAGCAGCAGTTTTCTAGCCTTTCATTTCTTCTGAAGGAATTTCATAATCTTCTTTGCTAATGTTTCAATGCCTCACACCAGCTATTTTGGGGGCAATTCCTAAAGTCTGGAGATGGTGCTTTTAACCTTGACTAAGAAAACTTTTCTCTGTTTAATAATAGGTCACAAGGACACTACTAAAATAATAATAATACTTATATAATTATAATAATATCACTACTCATAGAATTTTCTGAACTTAGCAACCAAGTGCCTGGATAATTAATTAATATAGAAAAAATCATGCTCCTCTCTTAATACAATAAACACTCTTTGTACGGGGTATTATTCTTAGTGGACTGATCAACCTTATTTGAGCCTCAAATATTATTGATTCCATTTACAGATGACAAAACTGAGGCCCATTGGCAGTGGATTAAATCTAGGTCTACTGAGTCCAAATCTCACACTCTGCTTACCAAACTACTCTAGAAAGCAAGGAGATCTTTTATTGGGTCATTCTCCATCAGGCCATCTTTCAACAGAGCTTAGATATTCCAGGGTTAAGCAGTGAAAGGATAAAAGAAATTCTCAAGCACTATTTGCTGAACTTATACTAAACTAAAATGGCAGCACATGTATCAGTACACATTGAGGTTGTAAAATGTTATTGACCAGTGGTGAGAGGTATGAAGAAAGAGCTGAATTTGACTCTTCATTACATTCTTCTGCACTGCCTTAATTTGTAAAAGTGAGTACATATGAGCATATTTCATATACCATATGATGGAATATGAAAAATACACTATCAATGTTTTTACCTAAAAATTAAAGGGTCCTTCCCTTAAGGTACTATGATGAATTAAAAGAAAAATATCTACAAATAAAGATGCAGAGTATATTAACCCTGGAGACAGTATGGTATGTATACTTACAAAGAGACCATTTTGATTTCCAGTTTGGGGTTTGGCTATCAAAGTTTATATATTCTAATTTAATGTGTCAGTACTTGCAATAATGAACAGGACACATCTTTCTTCTTTTCCAAGCAAATAAAAGAAGAAATTCAATAAATTTGCATCATTCCTTCTCCCAACTCAGAACAGGGTCCAAAAGAGTTCGTTCTGGCTCTTCTTAAAGATTTCCCTTGGTAGAGAGCAAAACTTCGCTCTTCGGGAAGGTCATATACTCATGGAGTCAGGAGCCTCCTCTTTAGATGACACTTTTGAGCCCCAACTCTGCCACTTTTTGGCTGTGTGGCTTTGGACCAGGTTTTCAACCTCACTAATAGTGCTTCAGATTCTTATATGTAAAAAGGAGATGGCAATATTACCTAAGCTATATACAGCTTTTGTGAGGATTAAAGGAAATGACATTAAGAATAGCACTTAACGCCTAGCACATAAGCACTACAAACACATTAGTTACTGTTATTGTAGTTATTTTTATTATTCCAGAATTGATATTTAACTTTCTAATCTTATACTGCAAAATTTCTGGATACTTAACTGATGGAGAAAAATTAGTTGATTAAATGGTTTGGAGAACATGCTTCTTTGAAGAGTCAGAGCAGGAATGGTCAAACTACAGCCCATTGACAAACGCTGACCCCCTATGGGCCAAATCCTGCAACATCCATTTGTTTATACATTGTCTGGGGCTGCTTTTGCACTACAAGGGTGAATGAGAAGTTGCAACTGAGACATATGGCCTGCAAATCTGAAAATATTTACTATCTTGCCCTTTACAGAAAAAAAAAATGTCTCGTCCCTGAGATAGAGGCATTTTTGTTCAAGACAACATCCTTATTCTCCTATAATTCAAGACGTGTTGCTTGTGCAAAGCAATTCTAAAGAAATTACCAAGATTTAATAACTATGACATTTTCCTGTTTGGTCCTAAAGATCAAAGCTGAGTCCCAAGTGAACTAGACAGAGAAAAAGCATTGCAGCTCTCACTAATTACGGCTATCAAGACTTTCCATGTTTATCCTTGACAATAACAACAACTCCCTTGGTTTTCTAAAACCATGGGTGAACTGTTCCTCCTCACTGTCTTTCTGTAACAGAATAGATATTTTCTGTTACTTTGGTAACTAAAATTTTTCTGTTTATGTTGGGATTTGTGTTTATGTGTGTACATATGTATTACACTGTACTGGGTTCTGCAAATACTACTTTTGCTCACAAGGTCAATAAGATCTCTCTTTTCATGAAATTTCAATTCTTACAGATAATTTCTGATAGTAATAAGAAACATAAAGAAATAAAACAGGGTTCATGGACAGAGAGGAATTAGGAGGGAAGAAAGAGAATTACTTTAGATTGGGTCGACAGGAAAGTCCTCTCTCAAGAAGAATTTGTGCTGAAATCTGAATGACAAGAGGAAACCAATTTGACATAAATAAAAAATAGTGTTCCAGGCCAACATAAGAACAAATATAACGGCAGGAATGAGCTTCATGTATTTGAGGAATAGAAAAGAAGACCATCATGGCTTGAATGCAAGCAGTATGAGGTGAGTTGGAGATGGGGAAGGGACCAGGCCACGTTAAGGCATCGTAGACCTCCGTATTTGAATTTCATCCTAACTCAAATGGGAAGCCATTGGAAAGTTTCAGCAGGGAAGGACATGATCTGATTTATATTGTAAAGAGACCCATCTGGCAGCAATAAGAACAATGAATGAATTGTATTTGGGAGCAATGGAGGGCAGAAGCAGGAAAACCAAAAAGGATGCTCTTGCAAATAGTTCAGGAGAGATGACACTGGTGGTTGAGATGAAGGGCAGTGACCATCCATGGTATATTTTGGTGGCAAAATTGACAGGAATTGCTGAAAGGTTGGTTCTGGAAAGGGGAAAAGGGAAGAATCACAGTGACAGTCTTGTGGCCTGAGCAACTTGGTGGTTGGTGGAGAAGTATGCTAAGATTCATTCATTTATTCATTCAACAAATGTTTATTGAGCACCTACTTTGTGCCAGGTACTATTCTAGGCATGAGGAACTACAGCAGTGAAAGAAGCAACAAAAATCCCTACTCCTTAAAATTTCTATTGTAAGGGAATAAAGGACAGCAGGATATTTGGGGAGGAAAATGGAGGGAATCAGTTACCAAATCCTGCTGATTCTACTTCCTAAATATATCTTGCCACAGTTCAAGTTAAAAATGAATGGCAGCTGCATTATAGCCACATTCAGGGGTGAGCTTGAAAGACATTGGGAAGAGAAAATCTTTGCAATGGGCACAGTTGCAAACAGTGTACATGGTCATGCCACTATGTATAAAGAAGTGGTCCAAGAAGTGAGAATATATAAAAATTCTTGGGCAGTGGCCAAAGACCTGGCTGTCTAGTCAGGGTCTAGAAGGAAAAGGATTGGAAGATTACAGATAAGGAGGTCTGGAGTAGTCATGTAGATGGACATATGGACACTTCAGGGAGGGTGAAGGGCTTTTTTAATGTGTATGTGGACACTTTTAATCAATTAATTTTTAGAGAAGTTGTAGGTTTACAGAAAAATACTGCAGAAAGTACCGAGATCCCATATACGCCCTCTCATACAAACAGTTTTCCCTATTATTAACATTTTGTTATTAGTGTAGTACATTTGTTACAATGGAAGAACCAACATTATTATAGTTATATTATTAACTAAAGTCCATTGTTTGTATTATGGTTCATTTTTTGTGTTGTACAGGTACATGGGTTGTTTTGCCTTAAATTTTTGTTGTGTAACCTCTATACATCATAAAATTTCCCATTTTAACCACTTTCAAATATACCATTCAGAGGTACTAATTACATTTACAATGTTGTGCTACTATCAACACCATCCATTACCAAAATTTTTCCATTCCCTCAAAGGGAAACTGTGCTAATTAAGCATTGACTCCCTATTCCTCACCCCATCTCCACACCCACCCCTGCTCCTGGTAACCTGTATTCTAATTTCTGACATTACAGATTTGTATATGCTATTTATTTCATACAAGTGAATAGTTGTCCTTTTGTGTCTGGCTTACTTTACTCAACGTGATAGCTTCAAGGTTCATCCATGTAGTCATATGTATTATAGCTTCATTCCTTTTCACTGTAGACTAATATTCCATTGTATGTATATAGCATGTTTTGTTTATCCCTTTATCTGCTGATGGACACTTGAGTTGCTTCCATCTTTTTGGCAATTATGAATAATACTGCTATGAATATTGGTATGCAAATATCAGTTTGATTCCCTACTTTCAATTCTTTCAGGTATAGAGCTAGAAGTGGGATTGACAGGTGAGATGGTCATTCTATACTTAACTTTGTGAGGAGCCACCAAACTGTTTTCCACAGTGGCTGCCCCATTTTAAATTCCTACCAATAATGCAGGAGGGTTCCTGTTTCTCCACATCCTCTCCAACTTTTGTTATTTTCCTTTTTAAAAATAGTAACCATTCTAGTGAGTATGAAGTAGTATCACATTGTGGTTTTGATTTCCGTTTCTCTAATGGCTAGTGATGTTGAGGATATTTTTATGTGCTTATTGGTCATTTGTATATCTTCTTTGGAGAAATGTCTGTTCAAGTCCTTTTGCCATTTTTTAATTGGGTTGTTTGTCTTTTTGTTGTTGAATGGAGAGTTAGGATTTTTGCATCACATCTCAATATCCATCAGAAAGTATCCACCACAGTAGAGGCAATGAGCAACCAAGTAGACAACATGACTTGGCCAATTGACATTAGCCAGCCTTTGTCATTGGTCACCCTGGGACTTGCATGATGGGCACATGAATGAAGTGGCCACAGTGGCAGAAATGGAGGCTACATATGGCCCCAACAATATGGACACCCACTTGCCAAGACTAATTTAGCATCTGCTGCCTGTACTTATCAACTTTGCTCTAACTACTGCTTCCTCTGAATGTCTGAGCCATCACAAAAGGAAGTACCTGTGGTTCATCCTCATGGGGATAGACACTTATTTCAGGTGTTGGTTTCCCTTTCCTGCCCACAGAGCCTTAGTCATCACTACTATCTTAGGATTATGGAATGCCTGATCCACAGTCATAGAATTCCCGAGAAGGGAACCTACTTCACAGCAAAGGAGATGTGGGTTGTAGGTCCATGACTACGGATTCCATGGATTGTAATGCATACCACATACTACACATCAGAAGCAGCCAGCCTTAGAGAGGCTGGAACAGTGCTCTAAAGACACACCTGAATCACCAATTCAGAGGGAATACCCTGAATGAACATGATATCATCCTCTGGATGGAGTATATGCTTATAACAGAGACCTCTATATGGGGCTAAGTCCCCAATGGTAAGAACACACGGATCCAGAAACAAAGGGTGTGCATTGGCAGGGTGGGGATCAGAAGTGGTCCCATTTTACATCACTTTCAATAACCCACAGGAGTACTTTGTGCTTCCTGTCCCTGCAACTCTGGCCTCTGCAGCATTGGAAGTCCTGGTCCCCAAAGGGTGCACACTCTTGCCAGAGGACATAGAAATGTTCCATTGAATCACAAGTTATAGCTGTCATTAAGACACTTTGGATTCCCTATACCCAGGAACTGGCAGATAAGGAGAGAATTCAACATACTGACTGGTTATTTGACCCTGATAAGCTAGAGAAGGTGGTGCTGCTTTTTCACAATGGACACAGAAAGGAATATATGTGGTAGTCTAGGTGGTCTATTGGGTGCCCTGATAATCCCTTGTTCCCTGGTTCCTGTGTTCTATGACACATGCAACACCCCCTGTCGGAAAAGGTATGATATGATTGCCAAGGGCTCAGATCCATGAGGAATGAAGGTTTGGGTCACACCACCAGGTAAGCCACCAAAGCCTGCCAGGCTGATAGCTAATGGTGAGGGGAATTTAGAATGAACAGTGGATTTGGAATAGGTTGAGAATTAGTTATGGACCCAAGACCAACTACAGTGTCAGGAGGTAATGTTTGTCCTACTAACTTCTCTCTCCTACACTTTCCTTCAGGAGAGGCCCACAGAATCTGCGGAGGAGCATCCCCCGAAACTACTTGGCGAAACAGATCTGTACAATGCAATGCATAGATTGTAAAGGTCATGAAAAACACACAGTTCAGATCTCCTGCTGTGCCTAGGCAGCTCCCAGCCAGTGACCAAGCACAGTTGGGTTACTAATGCAGGCCCATTCCCGGGAGATGCAGAAGTCCTTTAATGGCATTTCTGATCAAGAACTTTACATCAGCCTGGCCAAAACATTCTTAAGAAGACACTGCAGTCTGAGATCTTCCATTTCTAATCCTCTTTCATTCCCATTCCCCCTGCCCTTTATAGGTGTCAGGCTTTTGTGGCAGTCTGAAGGGCCTCCTGTCTTCACCTGTCCCCCTCCTCCATTGACCCTTCACAGGCATTTAAATCTTCCACACAGGTAAATCTGTCTTGGTATCTGCTACTCAGAGGACCTGAATTAACATGAGAGTTAACTATTTTTATTATTATTATTATTATCTCAACTTCTCTATTTCTCCCTTAAATGTAAAGACACTGGCTGGGTGGAGGGAGGGGTGGTCAATATACTCTTGAAGCTAGACTGCAGAAAACCCTCACATTCCTGACAGTTTTTTAAATATTCTCAGTAACAAATATTTAATTAAAGTCCTTTATTAAACTCCCACATAGTTATTGGGGGGGGGGATGTTTCTTTGCCCTAGAAGGTGTTGCAGTTCTAGTAGATTATTTAAATTCTTGTTTATTTCTTTTCTGTTCAGAAGGCAATACATATCCACTTAAAAAATAATAGTGACATAAAGTTTTAAAAAGCTATAAAATAAGCCAAGTAGGGATTAGTGACAGAGTAAAAGTCAAGTGTATCTATATTGATTTAAAAACAAACCAAACCAAAAAAACTACTAAGCAATAAAAAGGAAAAAATCATGATACACTCAAAAACATGAGTGAAAGAAGCTAAACATGAAAGAGTATATCCTATATGACTCCATTTACATCAGATTCTAGAAAAGGCAAATCTTACCTATAGTGACAGAAAGCTGTTCAATGATTTTCTGGGGATGAGGGGGTTGACTGCAGAAGCAGGAGGGAATTTCAGGGGTGGTGGAAATTTTTTGTATTTTGATTAAGATGGTGGTCACATGTGTGTGTCTACATTTGCAAAAAAGTCATTGATCTGTATGTTTAAAATGGGTACATATTGCATATAGATTATACTTCAGTAAAGTTGATTGAAAAAACAAACACATGATTTTCAACTTTAGTGAAAATATTCTGCTTCATCCAGGCTACCATCTTCTCTTACTTGGATTTTACAATACTCTCCTGACATGATTCCCTGCCAGCTTCTCTCCAATCCATTCTTTTTTAGATCAAGGAAGGAGAATATTTTTATTTTCATCTCTGAATTAAAATAGGGTGATTGCTAATTAGAAAGATGAAGGCAACCTGCAGATCAGCTGGGTTTCCTGGGAGGTCCCTAAGGGAAATTTATTTGTATAATGTTCTGGTTTGCTAATGCTGCTGTTTTACAAAACATCTGAAATGAATTGGCTTTTCTAAAGGGGGTTTATTTGGTTACAAAATTATAGTCTTAAAGCCATAAAGTGTCCAAGGTAAGGCATCAACAATAGGGTACCTTTAATGGAGAAAGGCCATTGGCATCTGGAAAACCTGTTAGCTGGGAAGGCACGTGGCTGGTGTCTGCTTGCTCCCAGGTTGCATTTCAAAATGGCGTCAGCTTTCAACAGCTGTCTTCAAAATGTCTCTCAGCTGCAGCAACTCTCCAAAATGTCACTATTAGTTATTGAGGTCCCTCTGTTTGTGAGCTCTTTTTATAGGACTCCAGCGAACTAATCAAGACCCACCCTGAATGGGCAGGGCCACATTTCCATGGAAACTTTCAATCAAGAGGTCACACCCTAATCAGAGTGTCATTCACAGTTGGGTGGGTCACATCTCCATGGAAACACTCAATCAGAAGTTTCCAACCTAATCAATACTAATACATCTGCCCCACAAGATTACATCAAAGAACATGACATTTTGGGGGACATAATGCATCCAAACCGCACATATAGCTTACCAAAATAGCAAAGAAACATGATTATTTATTTATTCATTTTTAAATTTTTATAGAGTCTCAGATAGGGATCTGGGTATTCTTCAGGGTTTTCGGGACTACTGCTGACTTGGACTTATCATACTGTGGCCATTCGGCATATTTAACTGTAGCTTGCATAGGAGTAACTTCCAGGACAGACTCTTGACTCTATCTGAATTCTCTTAGCCACTGAACCATATTTTGTTGCTTTTCTTTTCCTCCTTTTGGTCAAAAAGGCATTCTCAACCCTCGATGCCAGGATCAGACTCAATTCCTGGAATCCATGTCTTAACTCTGTAGCTAGAGTGATGTTTCTAGAAGAAATTAATTCCCAAATATCCCCATTCTTCTTCACCTGTATCAGTCAGGTTCAGAACCACTAAGATAGATAGATGATAGCTAGCTAGCTGGCAAGCAAGATGTGGATGTGGAGATACAGTTCTAAGTAGATACATAGATATAGATATTTGTAATAGGGATTTGACCTTATGCAGTTTAAGAGCTGGTTAAATGATCTCTGGAAGGCTGTTTTCATCTGTAATCTTCTGAAGGTGGAGTTTGAAGTCCATAGGGCAGGGAGTTGGGAAGAAAGATGGACATAAAATTCCAATTACAAGCTGGAAGCCACAAGTACAAGGATGACCTGGATCCGTCAATTCTTATTGCTTCTAACCTTAGTTATAGAGGGCCCTCATCATCATGGAGCTAAACACACACCTGGCCCAGGAGTCATTGAAGCTGAAGGATGATCCAGGTAAAGGTGGAAAAGTTGCAGTCTCACTCACTGCCTCACAGCAACGAGGTGAGCCAGCACAAAAGCGACATGTATGACCTGTAAAACAGCTGCTGCTTCATTTCCACCATCCAAATCTCCCACATAGAATCATACAATAAAGGGAATTCTGGGAAATGTAGCTCAGCCTAGCCAAGTTGATACATTCCCAAGTCATTACACAACTTCAAACTTAAAATGGCTTACCATTACCCTTAATGCCTTAGCAAGACTTGTAGCGTTCTCTGTGATCTGAACTGCATCAGATTTTCCGGCTTCATCTCCTTAAATTCCCCTCATCCCAAGCTATATGCATTTAGGTTTGTTACCAATGTTGTAACTTCCAGATCTTTCTACATTCTCTGCCTCCTGGATGTAGTACTCTTCTCTCTTTCCCTTCCTTCCTCCTTAATCTGGCAGACACCTATTCGCCTTATGGCCTCAGCTTGCTTTAGGGAACTTTCTCTGATACATAGCTTTATCGTTGGTGATCAGAACAAAACCAGTAGGCATCCAACAAATTTCAGTTGAAAAACGTCTGTCTGTCAGTGAGAATTAAGTTGATTATAATTATGTGAACACATAAATGTAGTCTTAGGTTTACAGGGGATAAACTGCTATAGTCAAGGTCAGTGATTAGGCAATTATGTCCAGGCCTATTAAAATGTTAGGAACCCCATTCACTTCGGCAGAAATGCACACATCCATCCATTCTCTTATTTACCTTATCCTTTTGATACATAAACTCCATTACAACCCAAATTTTCTTAGGTTGAGTTCCCCTGAAAATAGAGGCTGATACAAGGTGGTTTATGTGTGAGGTGATTCCTGGGAGCAAGATTCAAATCAGGGATAGGAAGAAACATTAGGAAGAAAGGCCAGTAAAGGGGATGATGTCGAGCTAGTAGAACCTTGATGGCCCTATGAGAGAGACTGAAGCATTTATCCACCAAGTCCCATCCCTTGGTGGTTGAGTATTGGCTCTGGGAGACTTGCCCCTCCCACTCCCAAAACTTCCAGCCTGCAGGATGAATGAGATGGGATGTTGGAAGCACACACAAAATCTATCTACCACAGCTGCAGTAAAGTTAGAGGTGAGCCAGGGGGATGCTGCTTGAGTCACCAACAATTTGTTCCACTTCCCAAAGTGGAATGCTTTGCTTTAGTAACAGAACCCCAAGTTGGATTACCTTGTGGGTTAGAAAGACCTTTTCATCTCTCAATCACCAGGTGCCACCATAAATACAAAAAGAATAAGAAATGCCAAACTAATTTCACTTTTTTTCTTTCAGAGAGCTCGTTGCTTGGGAGTTTAGGTAAATTTCATTAACTTACTAAATAACAGGATGGGTAATATGAAGAAAAGAGAACTAGATCATAGTATGAGTAGTTAGATCAATACTGGTTGAAGAGCTATACTCAAAGAATGTTTATCAATTACGAAAACTTCCGGTTATATTGTATTCCTTCCCTGTATACTGCCTAGCACAGAGGAGCTCCTCAATAAATGTGAATGGGACAAGAGCATATAAAATGATATAAAGAGTTGTTTAACCTACAGTACCTATAATCTGATCAAGGAAAACACAGATCAGAGTTGATTTTACCCGTCATGGGACATTATGTAATATCTAGACACATTTTTGGTTGTCGCAACTGAGGAGGGGAGAGGGTAAGTTACTGGAATCTATTGTACAGAGACCACGTATGCTACCAAACATCTTTCATGCACAGGTAGCTCCCACTCCTACAAAAAAGAATTATCTGACTCAAAATGTCAATAGTGCATGGTTGAGAAAGCCTAACATTGATAAAGCTGTTGAGTATTGAGATATACATATACATATATATTTATATAAACACATTATTTTTTCACCTATTTTATTTGTTTATACCATTTTAAAAAGTCAATGTTTAATTATAAATAAATTGTCCTACATACCAGCAATACAAAGTGTTGCATTAGTACCACCAAAACCAAAGGAATTGGTAAGTCCAATATATCTTTCCCCAGATTTCCATTCCTGTGCCTTTAGTGGTACATAATTGAGATCAAATTCTGGTTCTGTACAATCCAGGTTTAAAGTAGGTGGTAGTTTTCGATAATAACAAGCCAGAGCAGTAAAAGCTGCTTCGACCGCCCCTGAAGCTCCTAGCAGATGTCCCGTGGCTCCCTTAGTTGAAGAAACTGCAAGGGCAGGTGCATGGTCTTTGAAAAGATGTTTGATAGCTTTGTTTTCAGCAGCATCTCCCAAAGGTGTGGAAGTGGCATGTGCGTTGATATAGGATATCTCTTCATGGTGAATGCCTGCATCTTTTATAGCAGCAACCATACATCTAATAAAAGAAGAAAAATCACTTAATTTATCAGAGCTAAGTTTAATTTTAACAGAGCATTCTTTATCTATATGGGTTATGTGAAAGGAATATAGTTATCCGAGTACACTGCATGAAAAGAACACTTTGCTCTAGTAACAGAACCCCATATTGGATTACCATGTGGGTTAGAATGTCTCTGCATGGGAGTAAGGAGTCACACCTAATATTCTGGACTGATTCATCACTATGAGATAAACACACAACAATATGAATTTTATAATGACTAATCAAATATACTTCCATTTATTTGAACTGGCTTTTTCCCTTGGGGGAAAACCATGTTGACTCAATCCTAGAATGGGGTGAGGTAGATTTAAAATGTGGAAATTTATAGCTACATTTTAATTCTTTCTTTCACATTTAAATGTGAAACTTGGCATATTTCTCAATAATCTAAAAGCTTCTGCACTGCTAGTTCAGCGTTTCAAATATACACTTCAAAATCCTCTTTACTGCAGCTATAAGAATTCTAAATAAATTCTAAAGAAGTAAAAAGTCAAGCCAAAAAAAGAAACAGATCCAAAACCAAAATTTTCTCCGGAAACCTTAAAAATCTTATGGATGCTAACACCTGCTTTTTTAGTCCATGATCTCCAGGCTGAATATATTTGGTAATAGGTGTGCTAAAAGGTTTCCCTAAACATAAATATTTCTTCAACAAGTTGGTTGCTATGCTTGACATTTTAGCACTGGCAACTACTTACTAAAATTCAAAAGCGTAATTCAGGGGTTGGTAAATTGTGGGTCTGGCCAGCTACCTCTTTTTGTAAATAGCTTCACTGGAACATAACCATGCTCATTCATTCATACTATTGTCTATAGCTTGTTTTGCACTACAACAGCAGCGTTGACTAGTCCTGACAGTCTTTGGAAACCAAAAATATTTACTATTTGTCCCTTTACATAAAAAGTTTGCCAACTCCTGGCTAATTTAACTGGCTAAAACATAATATGATCTAATAACATAACATAATGTGAGAGAGCTAACCTTTTAGCTAGCTAACCCATTTTCAGGTTTCTTTTTTTTTTTTAACTCAATTCACTACCTATCTCTTCTACATAGTAATTTGCTTCTCACAGTGTGGTTCTTAGACCACCACCAGCAGCAGCCTGGACTTACAGTCATAATGTGCATTTTGATAAGATCTCTGGGTGATTTGTATGCACCTTACAGGTTCAGAAGCACTGATTTAATAAGAGTAAAACTCTGTTGGAAAGAGGATAAGAACAAACATGCCTAGAATAAAGGGTTGACTTCACCTTCATCAAGTCTGATGAAGGGCCAAAGAGGAGGATTATGGTAAGTGGAGGATGAAAAACTGACAGGAACACACATGGCCTTCTTCACAACTTTACTTGACCTGACTAAAATCCAATTTTTGTAAGGATATTCAAATGTTTTCAAATATTTTAAACATGTTAAAGCAAAGAATTAAAAAATATTGTTCAGTCTAAAGTGGAAAGATAGATACTGTACACCAAGAAGGCCAGATAACTATAATTTTTCCTAATTTGGGACCCCAATAAATTCTCTTATTGGAGAAATATTTTGAATGAAACAGCCACACAATCTTTACCTCAAGGCACCTGCTCCTTCAGAATCCGGGGCAGTTATGTGACCAGCATCACCTGAGAGTCCATAGCCCAAAATTTCTGCATATATCCGGGCCCCTCTTTGAACAGCATGTTCATGTTCTTCCAGCACGAGCACAGCTGCACCTTCTCCCATTACAAAGCCATCTCTCTTTGGATGAAATGGTCTACATGCCAACTTAGGATCTGAGTTCATGCTCAGGGCCCGTGCTCTGGAAAATCCAGCAAGAGATAAAGGGCTAATGCAAGAATCTGTACCTCCAGCCACCATCACATCGGCATCACCATGGGCTATAAATCTAAAAGAGTCTCCCACAGCATGAGCTCCTGTGGTACAGGCTGTGGATACAACATGATTGGGTCCCTTGAGTTTATACCGAATGCTGACGTGACCTGCTGCCATATTGACCAGAATCTTAGGGATGAAGAATGGACTGACTTTATTGTAGCCTTTTGTCTGAAATACCAAAGCAGTTTCAGAAATAACTTCAAGAGGAACCATTCCCATGCCAATTGCAACACCAGTGGCCACCTGATCAGCTTCTGTCTGAGGACACCAGCTGGAATCTTTGATGGCTAACTCTGCAGCCCCAATGGCCATGATGGTGGGAGAAGACATGGCCTTGATATCTGATTTGGACACAAAGTGTTGTTCATTGAATTGACCTTCATTACAACCTCTTGGCACATAAGCAGCAACACTGCAAGGGACACTCTTGTACTCTTCACCAACCAGTGAAACAATTCCACTCTCTCCACGGATAAGACGATCCCATACCAGTTGAGTTCCAACACCAAGAGGAGTGATTAAGCCAATACCTGTAATGACAACTCGCCTATGCAATCTGGATGTTGGCACAGTTACAAAAAACCTCCTTTTCCTTTTTATTAGGTGCTGGCATAATCTTGAATATAGAAGATGAGGGCTTGTCATTTTTAGGAAATTTTGCAAGCAGTGTGACAACATAGTTGATTCAGATGATCAGATACACATTCCTGTAACAGACCACAACACACCAGGGAGGTACTGTTTGAATAGCTTAAATGCCTAAGCAACACTACATGGGTTTACTTTTCGGTGCTTGGTGTTAGCTGTTAATCAGCACAGGGAATATAATACTATGTAATTTTAATTTACTTTATTGTCGAACTTCCTGTTTGGGCTTCTTTTTTAGACTGTAAGAAACCTCAAACACTCTCAAAGAGGTGAATTAATGATTCATTCAATTCATCAAAACAGAATTATACAATGAAAAATATAAAGGCAATCCTAGATAGATACTGATTTTGGAAAGTATCCTTTTTCCGGGATTACTGAGACCTTATTCTAAATACCATTTTTGGTGTCTGTGGAACAGAAAACATTTCAGGGAGTATTTGAGGTAGGAGTAAATGGGCCTTACTGATCATCGACAGGAAGAGCTAACCAGCCTTTCCAACAGGCGTCCCAGGACCAAAAGCCCGACATTCACTGAACGTCGGGAAAGCTAAATTCAAAATCGACTCTGTGACTAGGCCTGAGACTGGCGTAATGGGGTGGGAGTGACTGGTCTTTCCACCCTTCTAAACTCCAATTGAGTCATCTGTGAAAGCTGAAGTTAGAACTAGGTGATTTCTCCTAGGGGAACACGAAAGCCAGGGACGCGGAGGAAGGGGGCGTGGCCACTCCCTACACCGCCTCTCAAGCAGCTCCACACCGGAAGACAGCGCTGAGAGAGGAAAAGAAACTGGGTCTGGGTCCTCGAACTCCCCTACCCGGATCTAACCTCCAGCCCTTCGGCGGTGGAGGGGAAGTGGTACGAAGGCCGCGAACAGCGATACTTGCATGCACCAAGACTCGCGCCGATCACGCAGCCGCTGGCCCCAGAGAGGACGCTCACGTGCGCACGCACGCACGCACGCACATGCGCGCTCGTACTTGCGAGCCACGTCCTAGGTAGCCTCGGCCACTGCCCTTCGTCCGCGTCATCCCGGCAGAGGTCGGACTGTAGGAGGTTGCGAGTGCCCGGGTTGCCTTAGCAAAAACACTAGCTTTGCAGAATAATCAGGGCATGCGACTCATTGCAATACAGAAATCAAAAGGGATTTTCGGGGGGATTTTCCCATGTTGTGGGAGAACAGCATCCTATAATTCTGCTGGAATCCTAGGAAAGGGTTAAGGTAATCACTGTAGTCTCTAGAATGTACCACCCGACGTTATTCATAATAGCAAATAAAGAACTAACCAAAATGGCCAACATCAGGAAGTTGGTTTTGTATTTTTGGCACATCCAAAAGGTTAAACAGTCGTTAAAAATAATTCTATATTTAAATGTTTATTAATGTGGGAAGACACAAATTATGAAACAGTATATACGATTTTATTAAAAGAGATACTTTTCTTAAAAGGACTAGAAGGATATAAATATTGTGTTGACATTGTTTTCCCCTCTCATTTTTGCTTAAGTCTTATTTACTATTTTTTCTATATTAAATTTATCATGCTTCTGCAGTAATAAGAAAGTTGTTTACAATTTTTAAAAATTGTTGCCAGATTTGGGGCAGTGCTGCAACTATCACACCCATGTCTGGCAAGAACAGAGACAAGAATAAAAAATGGAGACACATGTCGAAGTGTCTGAAAAATTGAATAACTTTATTTGCTCATAACTGGCTGGGAATCTAAAGGTATAATATAACATGAATTTATTAAAAAGCAGTAAATCTGCAAGGTGGTATTTACTGACCATCTGTTGCACATGTGCTGTCCCAGATGTGGGTTTTATTTTGTGTCTTTTTCTTGTTTAGATTAAGGATTGGCCACAGAATCTGCATCTGAACCTCCTATCCATATTTAAGTTTCTTTCTAGGAATGCCTCTTGAAGCACAAGAGTGATGCTCTGCCTTCTTTCCCAGCTCTAGAGTATTTGGGTCAAGCTTAGCTTTTCTGGGCCAGTCCTGGATTTAAATGAGTTTGGAAATCTACTCTGTTCAAAATAGTTCAGGGAAACCCAGCTTAACCTGAGTCATCCTTAATCCAAGTTCTATTCAGTCACTTACTAGGATGGGCCCTCATTCAAAAGCAATAGAGTTACTTTAAGAAAAATTAAAACAAACACATGTGGTTATTTTATAAATGAAACTTGATGAGTGAAAAGTACACAAACTTGCTATCTCTGCTTTTCATTGCTGTACAATATTTTTAAATAATAGTGTGTAAAGACCTACAATATTGCCTTTATTTAAAGCTAAACTCACATGAAACATACATTTTTAATGTGACTGTTTCATTTTTCTTTGGTAATATTACAAAATCATCTTAGACAAGTGACAAATCAATTAAAATCCCATAGAAAAAGTAAAAAGGATGAAAAATTCATTTCATTTTTATTTCCACTTCCAACCTCCTTTCCTTTGGTCTGAAAATGAGTGGGACATTTTATCATATTCTAATAGCTGTATATGATTTACTGCCGTATTTCTTGCTACAATGCTATGCTGTTTTCTTGCACCAAAATCTTCAAAAGGGCTCCAAATATCATAGCTTCCTGTTCAGACTGTTTAGATTTGCCTTAAATTCTTTGTAATTGAATTCAAAACTATCTTTCCAGATATAGCTCCTAATCTCTATTAAATAAACTTTCTATGGAGCAAACTGATCTCACAATCTCTTAATTGACCCCTTTTCTTTGTATTTTCTTTTCTTCAAACAAATTTTTATTTTTCTCCTACCATGTGCTGGAAGCTTGGATCCAAAAATAAGTAGGGTATGTTTCTTTTTCTCAAGAAGTTCATAGTCTATCTAGAAGAGGGAGGCAGGGAAACCAGTAAGTGCAAACCACTGAAACAGATGCTATAATAGAAGTCTTAATAGGACACAAAGGGATAACAAAGTCATGCTAGCTGTGAAGCCAGGAAAGGCTTCAAAGAAGTGATTCTTGAGCTTTATCTTAAAAATGACTAGCTGATTATCTGGCAAATTGGGCAGGAAAGGGCACTCTGGCAGGAGGAATAGGACAAAGGCCTGAAAGCATGAAGCATCATGGTATCTTCCACAAACTGCCGGTAGTTCAGTATGACCAATGCCAGATTTCAGAGTGAGACAAAGCAACAGAAAAGACATGAGAGTAAAACAGGGCCGGATCACAAAAAGCCTCGGGTGTCATACTGAGGACTTTGCATTTGATTCTGTAGGCCAGAGATCATATGCTAGCTAGTCCTAGTCTAATTTAGAGTGCAGTATACTTTTATTGAATTTAAATTCCTCTAGGAAGGGCATGGTGAACTCTCCCAGGCCCTTGGCCATAGTGTCCACTACTTTTGTCTTGAACAAGGCCACTTCACATACCTAAGTTACCTGGCTAGCTCCTGGCACCATTTAAATTGAGGGTATGGGCAAGGAGTAGCCATAGAAAACCTTTTCCCACGAGAATAACATGATCAGATGTGTGCTTTATTTTGTGGTCCATCCAAATGCTAGGCACCTACGAAAAATAATTTTTTAGGTGAATATTCTGTTGCAGTAGTGTGAAGGATGGATTGGAGGAATGAGGATTAAGAAAATATTGTAACAGACTGGGCAGAAGATGATGAGGTCCTGAACTAAGGCAATGGCAAGGAGGAGAGATGTAGATGTCAAGAAGGAAAGGTCGCTGTTTCGTTGTCTCTGATTAAGCATGCCAGGTTCTCCCATGGCTAGGAAGGCCTTTCATTCTCATCTCCTTAACCTCCAACAGTAAGGCCCTGTTCAAATTCTTCCTCCATGAAACTTCAGTCCATGGTAAAATTTTCTTTCCTCTAAAACCAGTAGTTCTCAAACTTTAGTATGCATCAAAATCTACTGACAGGCTTGTTACTACACGGATTGCTTCAGAATGGGACCCAAGAATTGTCTTTCTAACAAATTCCCTGATGATGCTGATTTTGCTGGTCTAACCACTGCTCGAAACTCATAGTGATGTCCATGATAGCAGATACCATGTCTGTCTCCTCTGCTGTATCCCTAAATACAGTGCTTGGTATTTAGTACTCACTTTATAAATATTTGGTGAATGAATGGATTATTCAATGAATGAATAAACACATATCCTTACATTGGCACTATAGTATACACACACTGTTTTGGCACTTCTTACCAAATGACTTTTTTTTGTCTTCACAATAACATTTATTTTGTCAGTTAAAGGGATATCTGCGTGTAAGATACTATTAATTAGTTTTGTCTTCACTACTATGTTAAAACTCTCGTGTCATCTAAGACTGCTTTGAACACAGAAGACGTTCAATAAAAAGTTGTTGGTTAATAACTTAACACAATCACACAATAATGAATCACCACACCAGTTCCTAAAAGGTTTCAACCCCTCTCCTTGCTGATGGTCTTTGGTAAGGTCAGTATTTTTTTTATGAGAACATGTGACCCTGGGGAAAATTTAGTGAGTTCTCTTTCTTTCTTTTTTTCTTCCTTCCTTCCTTCCTTCCTTCCTTCCTTTCTTTTCTTTCTTTCTTTCTTTCTTTCTTGAATAGTGCCACCATGTGTCAACTTTAAAGATGATTAATAACACTGGAATCCTAAAGAAAATTTATTCTTTTGAAGCAAAATAAATCAATGAAAGAACAGGAAGTTAAATGCTGATTTAATACTAGAACATCCTTTAGTTTGTTTGAAGCACTGTTAGGTATAAAGAAATTAAGAGTAGCTTAATATCTTCAACTTTTCTAAAGGAAACTGAAAAATGAAAATATTTCAAACTTAAGTAGAAATAAGCAGACAGGGAAAAGAATCAGACAACATCCTTTATTATAAGAAATTCCCTCAATAGCTTCATAAATGGTGGCATCCAACAGAGAGTGTAGTGTACTTACATTCTTTAAGAGAAGAGTTGGTTAAGAGTTGTTTGGAAGAATTTAAACTTCAGGTGATTATCAATAGATCAAATAGCAACTTACTGAATAACCCGTGAAATCGTTTCTATGATTTTATATGATTTTACAATATAACCTCAGTATTAATGCTATGATATTGTTTTTCACACTATGATTGAGTATTTCTAACAAAGGTACCATATGGCCGTTAACTCTGTCAAGGGGAAGGCTGAGTTGACAGCCCCTCCCTCTCTTACTTCAACTCCAGAGCACCTCCACTTTGGTGTTTCGTAAATACTGGGTTTTTTCCTCATATTCTGTTTGGAAAAAAAAGTGTGCCATTGCTTTTAAAAAAAAAAAAATCACAAAACATTCTATAATATATTACAATCTTAAATAATTATTTTAAGAATAAATAAAAAAAGAAAAAAAAAAACTGACGAAAAAAGATTAAACAAATGTTCTAATGGAAAAAAAGAACTCAAAAGGAATATAGTTTGTGGTAAAGAGAGCTCGCTATAACTCTCCCCTTCCCCCTTTCAGATACAGAGTTGTGTCTAGCTAGGAACTACATTTCCCAGTCCCCCTTTTATTTACCTAGGGCCTCATTCTTGCCAATGAAATGGGAGAGAAAATGCAGTAGATGGTTTCTGGGCGCATGTAGTTAAGAAGTAGACATGCCTTCTTTTTGCCCAACCACAAACTAAACTCAGAAGACTCGGAGGCTCTGTGGCGGAAGTTGGCAAGCTGTAGTCAGCAGATCAAATCAGGAAGGCTGTCTGTTTTTGTAAATAGAGTTTCATTGGAAGACAACCATATCCATTCATTTTAAATAATCTATGGGATTACAATGCAGAGTTAAATTAGTTGCACCACAGACCATACATCCCACAAAGCCTAAAATATTTACTACCTGCCCCCTTACAGAAAATGTTTTTTGACTCCTGCTCTAAGGGATGGAAGAAGCCTGGGTCCCTGAATAACATTAAACTGTTAGGTGAGCAAGAAAGAAGCTTCTGTGTTAAGTGACTGAAAATTTTAGTTACAGCAGCTAGCAACATGCTACCTATTAAACACATTATTCTTGGAAGCTGGTCCAGAATGGTACCTATTTATTTAAAACTTCTCATATACATCTGAAAGATGAATGGAAATGGAAGTGGATGGCAGAGCTCAAGGTCTTGCTCAGAGTTAATGAAACAAAAGTTCAAATCTTAAAAGCAAACAGAAGATAAAGCATCAAGAACACTGAGAGAGGCGACTTAGGCAAGTATCTTAGAAACATAAAGTCAGGAAAAAGTATTTGTTGGGGTTTGGAAAAGAATTTCTGCAATTAAGGAAGTATACTTTCAATGGCATGATGAAGCAGACACTGGATTAAAGAGGTGAAGAATCCGTCTTCTGAGAGAAATAAAGGGCACTGGTCATATGATCTATCCGTAAATCAAATGTCACTAAATAATTCTTATCCTTACTATGTGGATATTTTTAATATTTTTAATCCCCGCTCCCCCCCCCATTCTTTTCTAGTTTGTTGTTACTGTGTGTGTGTGTGTGTGTGTGTGTGTGTGTGTGTGTGTGTGTGTGCTGGTCACCACACAATAAATTGCCACAACCCTTTAACTAGCAGTTTGAAGCATGTCCTTACAGAGGCATCACACCATTTGAGCTGGAATTTATGTAAAGAATTTTCACTCATTCGCCTAATTCTAAAAAGAAGCCAAATATCTGAAACTCAGCAGAGTTTAAAGCCTAGCGTTTGTTTTCGAACGTTTGTCTTTTGGTCTCTCCTCTCTAAGGCCTTTCACCCGCATCTGTCTAGGAGGCTAAGAGGGCCTGACAATCTGCATGGAGGGGGCCGTGTTTTATTGGGAAGAAGGGGCAAAGTGAGGTGGAGATTTAGGGGATTTCCCCACCCTGGTGGCTGGATCACTGAGGCCGGCCCTGGCGCGCCTAAGAACCGGCGTTTCTGCGAAGGACCTGCCAGCACCGGGTCGCCCGCGTCCCCTAGGATGAGCCCACTCCGCCCACACGTCCCCAGACCCTCTCAACCGATACACCCTCCCCGCCCCGCTCCTCCGGATTAGGCACCCTGCCCATCCCAGTTGAGCAACAACACGAGCCCGCCCCTCCCGGCAGGCTGCAGAGGCCGCCGCGTGTCCAGGCGCCTGCTCAGTGCGGGCCGCGGCGCGCGCTCAAGCATGGCGGCGGCGGCGGCGCTGGACAGCAACTCGGGCTCCCAGTCCCCGGCTGTGGCTGAGCTCTGCCAGAACACCCCGGAGACATTTTTGGAGGCCTCCAAGCTGTTGCTCACCTACGCAGACAACATCCTCAGGTGCGGGGCCCGGCTGGCACGTCATGGCGAGCCGGCGGGCGGGGGACGGCGCCTGCTCGGCCCAGGTCTGGGGACGGCCGGCGCGGCTGTGGAGGGCGGCGAGGCCCAGGGGGATCTGGGGGCACCCGGGAGAACCCGGGCCTGGGCACAGCGCCTCGCCGGCGTCTGCTGGCCCAGAGACTCGACGACTCCACCCCCCCGCACCAGAAGAGTGAGTTCCTTTGCACTTGAGACTTGGCAGTTAATGTCGCCCGAGTGAATTGGAGTCCCGGGGATAGGGCAGGGCGGGGAAGAGGGTGGGAAGGCTAGCCCCAGACACCTGCCTCACGCCTCATTGTTTAACTGTCTTGAATGCTGCGGTTTCCTTCCTACCGTGTCCATTTACGGAACAGGGCGGCTTAAATGTCCACATGCTCATTCGAAGTTAGTCGCTGAAAAGTACTGTTTTCTTCCCAACATTTTGTAAATATCCTAAAGCGAAATACTGAAGTGGTGGTTTCTAAAAGAAATCTTAATGCTTTTTCCTTCCTATTTTGGTTGACTGAAACATTATTAACCACATTACTGTTAAGTTACAGTTTTCATATCAATATCTGGATTCTGCTTTTCAATATGACCTCTTAAATAAGTAAGAATTAGTGTAGGTAATCACCTGGGATACAAGTAATTTGTTTCATTCTTCTGTGAGCAAAAGAACATGTCTAAAGCAGTAAGGGACCTTAGAGACTTTGGGAATTGGGGGAGGCAAGTTTGATTATTCATTTTAAATCACTACTTACCTTAACTCTTCAGATCAAATGGTGTTGTGTCTAAAGGAGGGTCCTCGTAGGTGGGGGAGGAAATGGAACCAAGTTAAATGAGTTCCATGTGCCAGGTAATTTAAAGGTGTTACCTCATTTATCAGGTCACCTCCTTTATCTAGGTTCTTTGTCCCCCTAAGCCCCTTGTGCACTTGCTCTTCTAAGTGACCTGTACATTGGTATGAAGTCTAAAAAGGAATTCCTCTCAGTTTCAGGGTTATAGGTTTCATGTGACCCAAATTTAGAGATAGTACTTACAAGTGCAGTGTTTTAATCCATGGCAGTAACATTGTTCATTTAGATAGCTTAATGATTTTGAAGGTAAACTGAAGGGAAAATATATTGAACCCTTATTTTGTGCCAGATGCTGTAAGGGATACATCATGTGCTCTCTTCATAGTTATACAATTGTGACCTGTCAGGGGACTGCCTTCCTCCTCTGTGACACCTTCTCAATTCACCTTTTGACCCTGAGAGGCCTTCAGGCTCTTTAGAACAAAGGATGCCAGTAGACTGCCTGAATGCACTGAAGAGGCAGGGTTCTCCAGAGCCCATCAGCTGGGGCCTCCCACTTGGAAGACCACCAAACTAAACCCCACTATTCAGAAAAGGAACTTGATTTTGTAATGAATACTCATTTCTGCTTTCAATCCAATGAAACTAAAAATGCTGAAATCAAGGTGTTTGAAGGAAGGAAATCTTTTGCATGCAAACAATGACTTTTGGCATCATAATCCTCCTAAATGTATACCAAGCTCCTGGAAGAGGCCTGGCATGCTGTCAGTTCATGCTATGGTCTTTACTATGGCTTATGTTTCTGATCTGTAAAAGGTTTGATTTAAAAGGGAATTAGGAATTTGGAACTCATAATTGGAGATGTTATGAAAAACTGTCTTTTTCAGTTTGGTCTGAAATAATAGTGCCCCTGCCCTCATATTAGAATTCAAACTCCTTAGGCTTCAGGGGTGGGGGTGGGTTAGGTTTAGGTTCTTTCCCTATCCAAGTCCAGAGACTTGTTAACTCTTAACAGAAAAACTCCACAGCTCTTTTTGGTCCCCAGCCATGCAACAATATGGATTTGCTAGTGGAAATTTGAGAGTGGAAAAATCAAATTTTTCTGTTCCTTTTGTTGTTTCAGGAAATCTAGTGTTAGAGATAAGGGACAATGTCTTTTCATCTTGATACCCCCTTTTCCTCTTTCAGAGTCTGACATAATATTTTATAGGTCAAGTGCTGACATGAGAATTTCATTAGCAGTTTTTTTTTCAACTTTGATATTTGTTGCTATACACACCAAATTTTCACGTGAAAATGCTACCTTTGGTCTAACAATCAAAAAAAATCTCAAGCAAAGATTCAAAATAATTACTAACAGGCAAGATAAATATTATAAGTTCCAGAAATAGCTAATGGACAATAGAGATAGAAAAAAACACACTTAAGAATTATAGCAAACAAATATTTGAGAAAAGTTTGCAGAGAGAATTTAATGGGGGAAGACCAGTAAAAATGAAGGCATTCATAGGGGCTCTTCAGACCCTGCCGGGTGAGGAGAGGTAATAAGCTCAAGGATAGGGGGGACACTTGGATGATGCTGAAAAGCAACAGATTAAGAAAGTGCTTCTATAGCACTTTTCTAAAGGCAGGAAATGGAGTGCAATAAAGTTTGAGGTCTGATGGCCTTACAGCTAAATTCTCTAAACCTTTAAGGATTCTGGGGGTCGACTTTTGGCATCAATCTATGGCAGGTCTGCTCAAAATAATGTTTAATAAAAGAAAGATAGAATTTGGGAAACTGGATGTGACATCATTGCTGGATACTGTTTACAATATTCTTTTAGTGAAAAAAAAAACCAGATAATTGATACATGAGGTCCAGAGATAATGTCAAAAGATAGAAAATAGTTCAATAGAAACTAAAGGGAAAAGTCTCAGTTATGCAAAGCCTATGGAAGAGAAGCTACATCAAGAGTTTAATTGAAATACCATATATCAAAATAACAACTTGTATCAGAAAAACTAATATAAATTTATAATAAGAAATTTTAAAGAGTGGCAAAAGATCAAAGGAAGATGGTATTGAAGAAATAAAGGTAAAGAATCTAAAAATTAGAAAATTAAGCCCAGTGAAAGTCTTCAATTATGTAAAGATCTGGAAGCTATTGGGAAAACATCTATTAAAATAGCTAAAGCACTTTTGCACCAGTAGGATATATCATCCTAGTGTCACTGACATGTTTATCACCCTGTAGAGTGTGTTGAATATCATGAAAAGATACCTCATTTATCTAAACTAGCTTAGATAAATATATGTAAGATTACTTTATAGTTTAATGTTTTTGCTTGAGTGGTAAGAAAGACCCACTTATGACACAGGAATACACTAAAATAGTACACTGAAAAGTAAACGTTGAAGGGGATAGTAAAGCAAAAGAATATTAACAAGAAAATGGAATTGTGTAGGAAAACAGTTCTTAAAAGAGAAAACCAGTAAAATTACATAAGGATAAACATCAAAAGGTGTTTGTGTGAGAGATATATTTATATGCACGTATTACATGTAATATATGATACACAATATAATCTTACATGTTACCTTATACTTTATAATTTGTGTGATATATATACACATGCCTTTTGACAATGTAGATATATATTCATTTATAAAATGAATATTGATTAGAGGGCTAGAAAGAAATAGGATGATTGATACAGAATGGAGAGGATATCAAGAATACTTTTGTAGTTGTGGTTCACAATAAATCACTAACGAGAAAAAAAATGCAGATTGAATAACTCTTGGATCGTAGTTTTATAAAATACATGTCTAAAAGAGTGGGTCTCAATCAGAGACAATTTTGCCCTTCCTCTCCCTGCCCTCCTCCCCATCAATAGGACTTTTGGCCATCTCTAGAGACATTTTTTGGTGGTCACAACTGTGTGGGCAGGTGCTACTGGTATCTGGTGGGTAGAAGCCAGGGATGCTAAATATCCTCCAATACACAGAGCAGCCCCCCACAACAAAGAATTATCCAGGCCCAAATATCAGTAGTGAGGCTGAGAAAACCTGATCTAATACACAGAATAAAAGAGTAGAAGAATAGAGATACATTTTTTTGGTGTTTCTCAACTATCTGTGTTTCTCAAATTATCTGTGGTGAAGAGTAGTTTTTGTTTTTAATTTCCAATCCTTTTGGACCTATAACTTCTGTAAAATAAAATAAAATTTTTACAGCAATGTCAGATTACAATAAAAATACTGACCACTCAATTTCTGCACTTAATCATGGATGGGTAGCAAAGAGTTTGCATATCAGCACCAGTCTGTGGACATTGAATAGCACTGTTTTAGAGCATTTGTCTCTGAATATTCTATAATGAACTTGTATAAATTTTGAAATTGGGGGGGAGGTTTAAAAATGATTAGGGGGTTGTTTGGAAAAGAAATATGTACGTTTTTCCAAATTTCATATTTGTTTCATACTTATTTTTGGTTTTTGTTTTTTTTAATCAGAATATCTAGAAAACACATGATTAGGACAAAGATGGCAAATCAATTGTAATCTTCCTGCCCCCTGCCCCCACACCACTTCCATATCCCATACTCGGGGCAGATGGACTCAATATTCTTTGTGAGCCCCTAACACAGCTTCAGAATCCTTAATTTAGTCCTTATTGGAGTCAATATGATTTTAAGGCAGTTGGTATCAGAGATGAAACTTATCATCCTAGACTATGTTCTAAGTTCTTTTTAAGTATAATATGGTGATTAACTTAATCACATATTATTTTCTTTCTGATGTTTTTTTACAAAGTTTCTGCATTATCAAAGCTTTTAAAAGTTTCATATCAATGCTTAAATTTTAATGTACTGGTTACTCATTCTAGGTATATAATTCAAAATGTCAATCATGGTAAAGAACTTCATGTCTTCGTTTTATTTTATTACCATACTTGCTGTGTCAAAACTATAACTTAAGCTGAAGCAGAACTTATAATAAAAACAATAATTTATCTAGGGAAGAAGAAAGAAAATCCAGTAACTATAAAGGTTTATCTAGGTTCATGTTTGTCAGAAGTAGTCTTTAAGAGACTATGATCCATTTTTTTTCTAGCTTCTTAAGTTTCTTTTGTTCATTCATTTCACAAATTTTTATTAACCACATGCTCCTTACCAGGTACCATCTAAATGAAGGGGATCTACTGGTACAAAGCATAAAAAACTTCCCTTGTCTTCAGCTTACACAGATTTTTTTCTTTTATGAACCTAAAAGACTCCTAAAGGTATCAGTTTTAATAGCACAGAATTGAAAACCTCTCATCAATTTCCCTTATGGAAGCATTAATAATATCAGTTGTGAAATTAAATAGTGAAGTGGCAATAGAATATATATTGAGGTAAGAATCACAAAATCCAGCTACTTTTCCAAAATCTAGTTCAGATTCCTCTTTGTGTAAAGTTGGAGTGCACGCTACCTATAGGAATATAGCCAGTATAAAGTGTGAAAATGAATGCAGAAACACTTTGAAAAATATAAATTTTCAAACACAATCAATTTTTCTTTTTAATCAGAAACCCTAATGATGAAAAATATAGATCCATCCGGATTGGAAACACAGCTTTTTCTACTAGACTCTTGCCGGTCAGAGGAGCTGTTGAATGTTTATTTGAAATGGGATTTGAAGAAGTAAGTATATTCAGGTGTTTCCTCTCGCTTCTTCATGTACAAAGCAGTCATTATGGTGTCAATGGATAATTATCTGAATGGGGTAGTATTTTTTTATTAATCAGTCATTTGGGGAGTCTGTGGAACTAGTTATTTCTTTACCTGTTGGGCATTAAGTCATAGTAAGTATACTTTAAAATTATTGTAAAATATAACAACTCTCCTAAAGGGAAAATTAAGTCTCATTCCTTTAGAATGGGAAATCCACATGCAACCCAAGGACCACATGTGGTTCATTAGGAAAAACCTGATTTGTGAGCACTCATGAATACTTACAGGGTCCAACCACCTGTTGCCAGTAAGAGATGAAAAGAATCTCAAGTTGTTCTGGTTTGCTAATGCTGCTGGAATGCAAAATACCAGAAAATGGATTGGCTTTTATAAAGGGGCTTTATTTGGTTATACAGTTATGGTCTTAAGGCCATAGAGTGTCCAAGATAAGGCAACAACAATAGGGTACCTTCACTGAAGGATGGCCATTGGCGTCTGGAAAACCTCTGTTAGCTCGGAAGGTATGTGGCTGGTGTCTGTTTGCTCCTAGGTTGCATTTCTCTTTTGGCTGAAGCTCCTATGCATTCTTCATAGTGTCCCTCTTGGCTGTAGTAAGCTCACGCCTTCTGTCTGAGCTTATATAGTGCTCTAGTAGACTCATCAAGGCCCATGCTGAATGGGCAGGGCTACACCTCTGTGGAAATTATCTAATCAGAGTTATCACCTACAGTTGGATGGGTCACATCTCCATGGAAACACTCAATCAAAGAATTACAATCTAATCAACACTAATAGTCTGCCCACACAAGATCGCATCAAAGATAATGGCGTTTTGAGGGACATAATACATTCAAACTGGCACACAAGTAAACATGAAAAGGCTGAGTTCAGTTGCCACAGAAGGATTGTCTTCTGTGGCCAGAGAGGAGAGTCTCAGTGGTGTTCTGTTTTTGTTTTTAGATCAAAAGAAAAAATTGATGTTTCTGTCTTCTGGAATCCTATGGCATTTATTTCACAATTTAGTTTAATTTTGAACATGATACAAGTAGTTCTCAAAATTGTCAATTCCATTTTACTTAAATGCTTAACAATTTCTATTTATGAGGTAGTGAAAGAAGTTGAGGCAGTTTATGGAGACTTAGTACTCAGTGGCCATCAGGATTAGCAATGCTATAGAAATTGTATAGAGAGCTGTGCTGAGCTACTACAGGGTGCATGTTCCTTCCTGCTTCTCTGCTTCTCTCCCCAGATATCGTTCCATACCCTGGGGATACAATGGTGAACTAGATATAGATTCTAACTCACAAAGAGCTCTTATTCTTGTAGGTTAAACAGACAGGAGGTGGGGGGGAGATGGCAGATTAGGAGGGACAGGGCAAAAAAAGTCTCCGTGAAAAATACTAGATAAAAGACAGAAAGTGCTCCAGAATATGAGTTCTAGTGATGCACTGGCTTGTCAAATTCTGCTAAATCCACAGAGACCGTGCACTTGGTGAAACCAGGAGTCTGTGTTCTGAAATGAGTGAGTGAGCCTGCCAGGGAACCAGCAGCCACGGTGTGGTAAGGAGAAATCGGGGGATAGTGTTTGGAAATGGATTTGTCTAAAAACCCAAAAGCAGCTGCAGATCTGGCAGCAAGAGTTGCACAATCCAGCGCAGCAGGAAGTCCTTCCTGCAAAATGCACACATGCTGCAGCAGCTGACATGAACAATAGCCTTTTGCACATCTGCAGCTGATTGTCCCGGAGCTAGGAAGGGGGAGGTCTGTGAAAAATTGCCATGCCCCATACAGCCATCTTTTCAGCGAGCTGGGAATGCCCGAGTGACGCAGCGGCCCGGCGCTTCGCTTGCGGACTGCTCTCACCTGTGACGTTGCGCTGTCTTCCATCCACAGAGGCCCTTGGAAGCGGGACCGCACGGAAGTCCCAGGGTCCATACACCAATACCAGGGACTTGTGGAGCCGTGGCAGAGAAAGACTGTGGGGAGCCTGAACCGAAAGTTTGGACTCCTACAACAGCTATAAGTCTCCAGGAATACCTGGGAGATTGGATTATTAAAGCCACCCTCCCTTCTTAACCACTCAGGCACACCCCCTGCATTCAGAGCTGGCAGCACCAACTACACATGGAAATTTGGTGCACCAGTTTGACTGCCACAAGATTCAGACCCCCACTCACCACAAAGACAAAGTTGGGGAGAACTGGCCTGAGGGGAATAGGTGGCTTGCGGATGCCACCTGCTGGTTAGTTGGAGAAAGTGTACGCCACGAAGCTGTAGCTTGACAAATTAGAGATAATTGTGCAAAAGGAGCCTACAAATCCTAAAAGAACTGTATCAAGATAAGCAAATGCCAGAAGGCCAAAAACAACAGAAAGTTTTAAAGCATATGAAAAAAACAGAAGATATGGATAACCAAAAACCAAACACCCAAATCAAAGATCAGAGGAGACAAAGTACTTGGAACAATTAATCAAAGAACTAATGACAAACAACCAGATCACGGCCCAGGATATAAAGGACATGAAGAAGACCCTAGAAGCGCATAAAGAAGAATTTGCAAGAGTAAATTAAAAAAATAGATGACCTTATGGAAATAAAAGAAACTGTTGATTAAATTTAAAAGATCCTGAATACTCACAGAACTAGAGTGGAGGAAGCTGAACAGCAAATCAGTGAGCTCAAAGAGGACAGAATGGAGAATGAAAGAACAAAAGAAAGATTGGGGAAAAAATTGAAATAGATCTCAGGGATATGATGAACAATGTAAAATGCACAAATATAAGAATCATTGGTGTTCCACAGGGGAAGAGAAGGGTAAAGGTCTAGGAAGAGTATTCAAAGAAATTGTTGGGGAAACTTCCCAAACCTTCTAAACAGCATAAATACACAAGTCATAGATGCCCAGTGAACTCCAAACAGAATAAATCCAAATAAACCCACTCCAAGATATATTCTGATCAGATTGTCAAATGCTGAAGAGAAGGAGCAAGTTCTGAAAGCAGCAAGAGAGAAGCAATTCACCACATACAAGGGAAACATCATAAGACTAAGCAGTGACTACTCAGTGGCCACCATGGTGGCAAGAAGGCAGTGGTATGACATGTTTAAAATTCTGAAAAAGAAAATTACCAACCAAGAATTCTTTATCCATCAAAGCTCTCCTTCAGGTTTGAGGGAGAGCTTAAAATATTCACAGAAAAACAAATGCTGAGAGAATTTGCTAACAAGAGACGTGCCCTACAAGAGATACTAAAAGGAGACGTACTGGCAGAGAAACAAAGAAAGGAGAGAGAGGTATGGAGAACAGTTCAGAACTAAAGAGATTTAGTAAGGGTATGTTAAAGGAAATAAAGAGAGAGAGGGAAAAAATATATCTGACAAACATAAACCAAATGATAGGATGGCTGATTCAAGAAATGACTTCACAGTAATAACATTGAATGTGAATGGATTAAGCTCCCCAGTTAAAAGATACAAATTGGCAAAATGGATTAAAAAATATGAACCATCAATATGTTGCTTACAAGAGACTCATCTTAGACACAGAAACACAAAGAAATTGAAAGCGAAAGGATGGAGAAAAATATTTCATGCAAACTACAGCCAAAAGAAAGCAAGAGTAGCAATGCTAGTCTCAGATAAAATAGACTTAAAATGCAAAGATGTTATAAGAGACAAAGAAGGTCACTGTATACTAATAAAAGGGACAATTCAACAAGAAGAAATAACAATCATAAATGTCTATGCACCCAATCGAGGTGCCCCAAAATACATGAGACAAAGATTGGCAAAATTAAAGGGAGCAATTGTTTCCACGGTAATTGTAGGAGACTTCAACACATCACTCTCTCCTGTAGATAGAACAACCAGACAGATGGCCAATAAGGAAATTGAAAACCTAAATAATCTGATAAATGAATTTGAATTAACAGACATATATAGAACATTACATCCCAAATCACCAGGGTACACATTCTTCTCTAGTGCTCACGTAACTTTCTCCAGAATAGATCATATGCTGGGCCATAAAACAAGCCTCAACAAATTTAAAAAAATTGAAATTATTCAAAGCACATTCTGTGATCCCAGTGGAATACAATTAGAAGTCAATAACCATCAGAGACCTACAAAATTCAAAAATACCTGGAGGTTAAACAACACACGCCTAAACAATGAGTGGGTTAAAAAAGAAAATAACAAGGGAAATTGCTAAATTTATAGAGACGAATGAAAATGAGAATACAAACAGATCAAAACCTATGGATTGCAGCAAAAGCAGTAATGAGGGGGAAATTTATAGCTCTAAATGCATACATTAAAAAGGAAGAAAGAGCTAAAATTGAAGAACTAATGGAGCAACTGAAGAAGCTAGAAAACAAACAGCAAACTAATCCTAAACCAAGAAGAAGAAAAGAAATAACAAGGATTAAAGCAGAAATAAATGACATAGAGAACAAAAAAAAATAGAGAAAATAAAACCAAAATTTTGTTCTTCAAGAAGATCAACAAGATTGACAAGCCCCTAGCTAGACTGACAGAATCAAAAAAGAGAGACGACCCAAATAAACAAAATAATGAATGAGAGAGGTGACATTACTGGAGATCCCAAAGAAATTAAAAAAATTATAAGAGGATACTGTGAACAACTATATGCCAACAAACAAAATATTGTAGAGGAAATGGACAATTTCCTGGAAACACGTGAACAACCCAGACTGACCAGAGAGGAAATAGAAGACCTCAACCAACCAATCACAAACAAAGAGATCCAACCAGTTATCAAAAAGCTTCCAACAAATAAATGCCCAGGGCCAGATGGCTTCATGGGAATTCTACCAAACTTTCCAAAAAAGAACTGACACCAATCTTGCTTAAACTCTTTCAAAACATTGAGGAAAATGGAACACTACCTAACAAGTATTATGAAGCTAACATCACTCAAGTACCAAAACCAGATAAAGATGCTACAAGAAAGGAAAACTACAGGCCAATCTCCCTAATGAATATAGATGCAAAATTTCTCAACATAACACTTGCAAATCGAATCCAAAGACCCATTAAAAAAAAATCATACACCATAACAAAGTGGGATTCATTCCAGGCATGCAAGGATGGTTCAACATAAGAAAATCAATCAGTGTATTGCAACACATTAACAAATCAAAGAGGAAAAATCAAATGATCATCTCAATAGATGCTGAAAAAGCGTTCGACAATATCCAACATCCCTTCTTGATTAAAACACTTCAAAAGGTATGAATTGAAAGAAACTTCCTCAATATAATAAAGAGCATATATGAAAAACCCACAGCCAGCATAGTATTAAACTTCCTCAATATAATAAAGAGCATATATGAAAAACCCACAGCCAGCATAGTATTCAATGGTGAGAGACTGAAAGCCTTCCTTTTGAGATCAGGAATGAGACAAGGATGCCCGATGTCACCACTGTTATTTAGCATTGTGCTGGAAGTGCTAGCCAGGGCAATCTGATAAGACAAAGAAATAAAAGGCATCCAAATTGGAAAGGAAGCAGTAAAACTGTCATTATTTGTGGATGATATGATCTTATATCTGGAAAACCCTGAGAAATCGACGACACAGCTACTAGAGCTAATAAACAAATTTAGCAAAGTAGCAGGATACAAGATTAAAGCACATAAGTCAGTAATGTTCCTATACACTAGAAATGACCAAACTGAAGAGACACTCAAGAAAAAGATACTATTTTCAATAGCAACTAAAAAAATCGAGTACCTAGGAATAAATTTAACCAAAGATGTAAAAGACCTATACAAAGAAAACTACGTAACTCTACTAAAAGGAATAGAAACGGACCTAAAAAGATGGAAAAAATTCTATGCTCATGGATAGAAAGGCTAAATGTCATTAAGATGTCAATTCTACTTAAACTCATCTACAGAGTCAATGCAATCCCTATCAGAATTCAACAACCTTCTTCACAGACTTGGAAAACTAGTTATCAAATTTATCTGGAAGGGGAAGATGCCTCAAATTGCTAAAAACATTCTAAAAAAGAAAAACGGAATGGGAGGACTTACACTCCTTGACTTTGAATCTTATTATAAAGCCATGTAGTCAAAACAGCATGGTACTGGCACAAAGATAGACATATTGATCAATGGAATAGAATTGAGAATTCAGAGATAAACCCCCAGATCTATGGTCAACTGATCTTTAATAAGACCCCCAAAACCACTTAACTGGGACATAACAATCTTTTCAGCAAATGGTACTTGGAGAGCTGGATATCCATATCCAAAAGAATAAAAGAGAATCCCTACCTCACACTCTACACAAAAATTAACTCAAAATGGATTAAAGACCTCAACATAAGAGATAGTACCATAAACTCCTAGAAGATAATGTAGGGAAACATCTTCAGGACCTTGTGTTAGGAGGTCACTTCTTAGGCCTTACACCTAAAGCACAAGCAACAAAAGAAAAATAGATAGATGGGAACTCCTCAAACCTAAAAGCTTCGGTACCTCAAAGGAATTTTTCAAAAGGTGAAGAGGCAGCCAACTCAATGGGAAAAAATATTTGGAAACCATGTATCTGACAAAAGACTGGTATCTTGCATATATAAGGAAATCCAACAACTCAATGACAATAGTACAGATAGCCCAATTATAAAATGGGCAAAAGATATGAAAAGACTGTTCTCTGAAGAGGAAATACAAATGGCCAAAAAACACATGAAAAAAATGTTCAGCTTCACTAGCTATTAGGGAGATGCAAATTAAGACCCCAATGAGATACCATCTCACACCAATTAGAATGTCTGCCATTAAAGACACAGGAAACTAAAAATGCTGGAGAGGACGTGGAGAAACTGAAACTTATCCATTGTTGGTGGGACTGTACAATGGTACAGCCACTCTGGAAGAAAGTCTGGTGGTTCCTTAGAAAACTAGATAATAGAGTTACCATTCGATCCAGCAATCGCTCTTCTTGGTATGTGCCCAGAAGATCTGAAAGCAGTGACTCGAGCAGATATCTGCATGTCAGTGTTCATACCAGCATTATTCACAATTGCCAAGAGATGGATACAACCCAAATGTCCTTCAATAGATGAGTGGATAAATAAAATGTAGTATATTCACATGATGGAATACTACACGGCAGTAAGAAGGAAAGATGTCATGAAACATATGACAACATGGATGAACCTCCAAGACACAATGCTGAGCGAAATAAGCCAGGCACAAAGAGAAATACTATGTGTTACCACTAATGTGAACACTGAAAAATGTAAAATAAATGGTTTATATTGTAGAATGTAGGGGACCTAGTGATAGCAACTGTGAAGGGGAAAAGATAATCTAATAAGAGGAGATAAGTTATTGTGGGTAAATTTAATGTTCTGGGAACGCTCCGGAATGACTTTGGTTTTTTAATTTATGGTGGGTATGGTAGGAACAAGTTCACAGAAATATAGTTATCTTAGGTTATCTGTTTTTCAAAAAAAAAAAAAAAAAAAAAAAACAGGAGACATGTAAATAAAGAAGCAAGGTGACTACAAAAAGAAATTAAGACCCTAATAAAATAAAGATAAGCTGGAATGGCAGGCACCTACTGTAGAATGAGTGGTCAGGGATGACGTTTGAGCTGGGACCTGTGTGACAAAAAGCAGCCAACCATGCAAAGCTCTCAGGTAAGAATATTTGAAGCAGAAGAATTAGCATGTGCATAGGACTTCTAGCAGGAGTAGTTTTGACACAGAAAGTAGTTGTAGGGCAGGCAAAGGCCAGGAAATGTGGGGTTTTGAGGGCTGTGGTGAAGACTTGGATTTTATTCTGAGATAAGAAGCCTTTGGAAGACTTTAAGCAAGGAAGAATTTTTTTTTAAGATTACTCCAGTTGTTGTAAAGCAGTATACTAGATCTAGTGGGTTAGGGGCAAGGGATGAAGCAGGGAGACAATTAGAAAACTTTAGTCTAAATGAGAAATGGTAGTGGTTTTTATAAGCTCTGAAGACAGGGCTTTTTGTTTATTTTGTTCCCTGTGTTGTTAGCTCCTGGAGGAATAGTGCTGGTGCATTGAAGCACTAAATAAACATTTGTTGAAGTCAAGATTGATAGGAATGGAAATGGGGAGAAGTAGGTGGAACCAGGATTTATTTTTGAAGCAGAGCCAACAGATTTCCTGGTAAATTGGATGTAGATATAGGGAAAGGAATGAATCAGGGGTGACTTCTGGGTTTTGATTTAAGCAGCTGATTGACTAGGAATACCATTAATTGAGATGAAGTAGTCTTGGAGAATAGCAGGTTTGGTTACAGGGGAGAAATCACTGATTCTCTTTGGACAACTATAATTGATACTCTGTTAAAATATTCAAGTAGAGAAGTCAAGTATGCAGTTGGATATTTGAATCTGCAACTCAAAAGGAGCGGTCAGGATAGAGGTATAAATTATGGCATCATCAGTTTATAGATTGCACATATAGAGAACATAGGTGTGCCAGTTTGAATGTATTGTGTCCCCCAAACACGATTATCTTTGATGTAGCCTTGTGGGGCAGACGTTTTTGGTGCTGATGAGATTTGCTTGGAATGTGCCCCACCCAGCTGTGGGTGATGACTCTGATGAGATACTCCCATGGAGGCATGGCCCCACCCATTCAGGGTGGGCCTTGATCAGTGGAGCCATATAAATGAGCTGACTCAAAGAGAAGGAACTGAGTGCAGCTGTGAGTGACGTTTTGAAGAGGAGCAAGCTTGCTAGAGAGGAACATCCTGGGAGAAAGCCATTTTGAAACCGGAACTTTGGAGCAGACGCCAGCCACGTGCCTTTCCAGCTAACAGAGGTTTTCCAGATGCCACTGGCCATCCTCCAGTGAAGGTACCTGATTACTGATGTGTTACCTTGGACACTTTGTGGCCTTAAGACTGTAACTGTATAGCCAAATAAACCCCCTTTTTATAAAAGCCAGTCTATCTCTGGTGTTTTGCATTCTGCAGCATTAGCAAACTAGAACAATAGGTAATTTAAAAAATAGATAATTTAAAAAGGGAGGAAACAAGGATTTCTGGTTTTGTCCAAGGAAATGCAATGTGAGACTCATATTGGACAGGAAAATTGAGTAAATGACCTCTGGAGACTGTACCCATTTCTCATTGTTGAAGTGTCACAGATTTAAGGAATCAGATTTGTCTTTCATTCAGCAAATACTTGAATGCCAGCTGGGAGGATCAACCATCCTGGGACTGTCCTGGTTTTAGTACTGAAAGTCACATATCTGAGAAAACCCCTCAGTCTTAGACAAACCCAGTGGTTGACCACCTAGTACCAAGTAACAAGCCAAATCGCAGAAGTATTTGAAGCAAATGGAGTCACAATTTTAGAAAAATTAACATGTTTTGATAAGACTAAATTGTGTTTAAAGTTTCTGGCTGGATTTGGAGTTTACACCTCAGGACATGTCTGAAAAAAAATTTCTAAGTTGCAGGAGAAACTGATGGAGCAGAAACTAAACTACCACCAAGTGGAAACTTGGTGGACTTTTGAGATGAAGTATGAATTTAAGACCTACCCTGAAATATTTGACTGTATAGTAAAAGCCTGGGTATTTTTAGACCCACTTGTCTTTTAAGTTACATTCTTTTCCATGCAACTTCTGAGATGGAGGTTGATGAAGATTGGGATCCAAATGGATATGTGACCTACATACAGTTAAGTGGTGTAGATCTCAACCAGGAACAATACCTATCCTCTACCTACCCCCACCTCTTCACCCAAGTAGGAGTGGGACATTGGAAATATGTGAGGACATTTTTGGTTGTCTCAGTGACTAAGATGTTAACTAGTATTTAGTGGCAGGGGCCAGGTCTGTAGACATCTTGCAATGAGAATTGTCCCACCAAAATTGTTAAATACTAGGGTTTTCGTTGATTTCTTAAAATGTTACTGTATCTGGGGCATTAAGACCTATAACTTGCCCTTTTTTTTTTTTTTTTCTTTTCAGTTGATTTTTTTTTTATTAAATTCAGTTTTATTGAAATACATTCACACACCATACAATCATCCAGGATATACAATCCACTGTCCACAGTATGATAACATAGTTATGCGTTCATCACCACAATCTGTCTCTGAACATTTTCCTTACATCAGAAAGAACCAGAACAAGAATAAAAAATAAAAGTGAAAAAAGAACACCCAAATCATCCCCCCATCCCACCCCGTTTGTCCTTTAGTTTTTATCCCCATTCCTCCACTCATCCATACACTAGATAAAGTGGGTGTGATCCACTGTCACCCCTTGTAATCTACATTATTATAATAATTGTCTTCAGGAGTCCAGACTGCTGGATTGGAGTTTGGTAGTTTCAGGTATTTACTTCTAGCTATTCCAATACATTAAAGCCTAAGAGGTGTTACCTATATAGTGCATAAGAATGTCCACCAGAGTGACCTCTCGACTCCATTTGGAATCTCTCAGCCACTGAAACTGTTTCGTCTCATTTTGCATCCCCCTTTTGGTCAAGAAGATACTCTCAGTCCCACGATGCTGGGTCCACATTCATCCCCGGGAGTCATACTCTGCGTTGCCAGGAAGATTTACACCCCTGGGAGTCAGGTCCCACGTAGTGGGGAGGGCAGTGAGTTCACCTGTCAAGATGGCTCAGTTAGAGAGAGGGCCACATCTGAGCAACAAAGAGGTACTTGGGGAGACTCTTAGGCACCATTACATACAACTTTAGACTCTCCTTTGTGGTATTCATAAGGGCAAGTCCCATGCTTAAGGGCTCAGCACATCAAACCGCCAGTCCCAATGTTTGTGACAACATCAGCACCAGTCCAGGTGATGATGTCCAACACATCCACACCTTCCCCCAGATCCTCAGGGCTGAGGAGGGGGAGGCAGTAAATATATTTTTTATTATCTGCCCAAATTACTCTGGGTTGTGTCACTATTTCACTCCAGCCTATACTAATCTACCGTATCTCACTTCCTGTTCAAAGTTCCATGCAATTGTGGTGTTTGAACAAATCGACTGTAGAGTTGTACCGTTTAGAAAATTTAGATCCTGTACCAAATAGATATCTATTCCCTTGGTCTCATATGAAAGTTGAAGTTTTAAAACACAATCAGTTTCAACCTTTATCCTTTGGCCTGGCTTACCCTGGTCTTAACCAGACCTGCTTCATTCATATCACTAATTGAAGTCTGGGCTCTTTTTCAGCTTTTTTTTTTTTTTTTTTTTTGACAGTGGCTGTATGCACTAATACTGACATTCATATCTGCCAAGCTCTAGCTCTGAGTTTCAGGTGTCTCAGAGATATGCATTGTTCCAGAGACCAATCAGGTATACGCTAGGGGATCAGCATCTCAGAGTTTAGAGATAGGCCTTACAATTCAGGGATAGAGTTAACTGCTGTAAGAGCTTACAATCTAGGGACTATTACAATTATTGTGTCCATGTTAGGCTATGTTCTAAGATTCAATTCCGAGTTTACACATTGTAGTTAGTCCATATTGGTGAGGCATCATCCCTCTCACCATGTTTTCTCCAACACTTTTACTCCTATATATATATTTTCCTACAATTTTATAGAGTTATATTCACATACCATACATTTATCCACGGTGTACAATCAGTTGTTCATGGTATCACCACAAAGTTGTACATTTATCACCACAATCAGCACTTGAACATACTGATTACTATAAGAAAAATTGTTTTTTTGTTTTTTTGTTTTTTTAGCAATAAGAAGAAACAATAAAAAGAAAAATAACATGTCATACAATACAGTATACTACTAAGGACAGCAAATAACACCACTACCAAGAATCCCATATTACTCCCCTATATCCCCCTCTCATATACATTTAGCATTGGCATATTGCCTTTGTTATATTTAATGGAGGTATATTACAATGTTACTGTTGACCATAGACTCCAGTTTGCTTTGATTATGTTTTTTCCTGAATACCATCCCTTTTTCAAATTTCTACATGGTTGACATTCATTTGCTTTCCCACATGCAAAAACATTTTTATATTTGAATATTTAGTAACAGTCATTGGCCACTCCAGTTTTTGCCACATTATACAGTCCCAGTCTTTATCATCTATCTTTACCTCTGGTGTCATACATTTTCCTTTCCCACCTCTTTCAGCTTTACTCACAGACATCTTTGTTCAGTGTACTTACAATACTGTGCTACCATCACACAGTATTATGCTATCTATTTCTGGATCTATGCAATCAATCCTAAACATTCTGTAGTCCTTCAGCATCAAATGGCTGATCTCTGCCCTCTTACTATCTCCTGGTCACCTGTGTTGTCAGCTTTTAACTCCCAAAGTTTGTTCATTAATGTCTGTTCATATTAGCGAGACCATACAGAATCTGTCCTTTTGTTTCTGGCTAACTTCACTCAACATAATGTCCTCAAGGTTCATCCACGTTATTACATGATCCATGTCTTTGTTCTGTCTTACAGCTGCATAATATTCCATCATGTGTATATACCACAGTTTGTTTATCCACTCGTCCTTTGATGGACATTTGGGCTGTTTCCGTCTCTTGGCAATTGTGAATAATGCTGCAATAAACATTGGTTTACAAATGTCTGTTTGTGTCTTAAGTTTCAGTTCCTCTGAGTATATACCCAGCAATGGAATAGCTGGGTCATATGGCAAATCTATATTTAGCTTCCTGAGGAACCTCCATACTGTCTTCCAGAGTGGTTGCACCATTCTACATTCCCACCAACAATGAATAAGTGTGCCTCTTTCTCCACATCCTCTCCAGCACTTGTCATTTTCTGTTTTTTGGATAATGGCCATTCTGGTAGTTGTGAGATGATATCTCATTGTGGTTTTGATTTGCATTTCCTTCATAGCCAGTGAAGTTGAGCATTTTTTCATATGCTTTTGAGCCATTTGTATTTCCTCTTCAGAAAAATGTCTGTTCATGTCTTTTGCCCATTTTTTAATTGGATTGTTTGTCTTTCTGTTATTGAGATGCAGGATTCCTTTATATATTCGGGATATTAAACCCTTATCTTATATGTGGTTTCCAAATATCATCTCCCATTGTGTAGGTTGCCTTTTTACTTTTCTGACAAAGTCCTTTGATGTACAAAAATGTTTAATTTTGAGGAGATCCCATTTGTCTATTTGTTCTTTGGTTGCTCGTGCCTTGGGTGTGAGGTCTAAGAAACCACCTCCTTTCACAAGATCTTTAAGATATTGCCCTACATTTTCTTCTAAGAGTTTTATGGTCTTGGTGCTAATGTTTAGGTCTTTGATCCACTTTCAGTTAATTTTGGTATAAGGTGTGAGATGGACATCCTCTTTCATTCTTTTGGAAATGGATATCCAGTTCTCCAAACACCATTTATTGGACAGGCTGCTCTTTCCCAGTTGCTTCGGCTTCACTGCCTTATCAAAGATCAGTTGTCCATAGATGTGAGGGTCTACTTCTGAACACTCAATTCGATTCCATTGATCAGTATATCTGTCCTTATGCCAGTACCATGCTGTTTTGAGCACTGTAGTTTTGTAATATGCTTCAGTCAGGTAGTGTGAGACCTCCCACTTCATTCCTCTTTCTCAAGACATTTTTGGCTATTCAGGGCACCTTACCCTTCCAAATAAATTTAGTTATTGGTTTTTCTATTTCTGTAAAGTAAGTTGTTGGGATTTGAACTGGTATTGCATTGAATCTGTAAATCAGTTTAGGTAAAATTGCCATCTTAACTATATTTAGTCTTCCAATCCACGAACATGGTATGTTCTTCCATTTTTTCAGGTCTTGTTCAATTTCTTTTAGCAGTTTCTTATAGTTTTCTATGTAAAGGTCTTTTGTGTCCTTGGTTAAGTTTATTCCTAAATACTTGATTCTTTTGGTTGGTATTGTAAATGGGATTTTTTTCTTGATTTCCTCCTCTTGTTGCCCATTACTTGTGTATAGGAACACTACAGATTTTTTGCGTGTTGATCTTGTAGTCTGCTACTTTGCTGTATTCATTGACTAGTTCTAGTAGCTTTGCTGTAGATTTTTCTGGATTTCCTACATATAGAATCATGTCATCTGCAAATAGTGAAAGTTTTACTTCTTCCTCTCCAATTTGGATGCCTTCTATTTCTTTTTCTTGCCTAATTGCTCTAGCTAGAACTTCCAGAACAATGTTGAATAACAATGGTGATAGTGGGCATCCCTGTCTTGTTCCTGATCTTAGAGGAAAAGCTTTCAGTCTCTCCCCATTAAGTGTGATGTTAGCTGTGGGTTTTTCATATATTGCCTTTATCATATTGAAAAAGTTCCCTTCTATTCCTATCCTTTGAAGTGTTTTCATCAGGAAAGGATGTTGAATTTTGTCAAATGCCTTTTCTGCATCAATCGAGATGATCATGTGGTTCTTCTGCTTTGATTTATTGATGTGGTGTATTACATTAATTGATTTTCTTGTGTTGAACCAGCCTTGCATACCTGGAATAAATCCCACCTGGTCGTGGTGTATAATTCTTTTAATGTGCTCCTGGATTCGATTTGTGAGTATTTTGTTGAGGATTTTTGTGTCTGTATTCATTAAAGAAACTGGTCTATAATTTTCTTTTTTTTGTAGTATCTTTGCCTGGTTTTGGTATTAGGGTGATGATGGCTTCATAGAAAGAGTTAGGTAGCTTTCCCTCTTCTTCAATTTTTTTGAAGAGATTGAGCAGGATTGGTACTAATTTGTTCTTGAATGCTTGGTAGAATTCACATGTGAAACCATCTGGTCCTGGGCTTTTCCTTTTTGGGAGCTTTTTGATGACTGACTCAATCTCTTTACTTGTGATTGGTTTGTTGAGGTCATCTATTTCTTCTTGAGTTAATGTTGGTTGTTTATGCTTTTCTAGGAAGTTGTCCATTTCATCTAAGTTGTCTAGTTTATTAGCATATAGTTGCTCATAGTATCTTCTCATTATCTCCTTAATTTCTGCAGGGTCGGTAGTTATATTTCCTTTCCCATTTCTGATTGCATTTATTTGCATCTGCTCTCTCTTTTTTTTTGTTAGCTTAGCCAGTGGTCCATCAATTTTATTGATTTTCTCAAAGAACCAACTTCTGGTTTTCTTGATTCTCTCTATTGTTTTCCTGTTCTCAATTGCATTTATTTCTGCTCTAATCTTTGTTATTTCTTCCCTTCTGCTTGCTTTGGGGTTAGTTTGCTGTTCTTTCTCTAATTCCTCCAGGTGAGCAGTTAACTCTTCAATTTTTGCTCTCTCTTCTCTTTTAATATAGGCATTTAGGGCAATAAATTTCCCTCTCAGCACCGCCTTTGCTGCATCCCATAAGTTTTGATAAGTTGTGTTTTCATTGTCATTTGCCTCAAGGTATTTACTAATTTCTATTGTAATCTCTTCCTTTATCCACTGGTTTTCTAAGAGGGTGTTGTTTAGCCTCCATATGTTTGTGAATTTTATGACCTTCTGCCTTTTATTTATTTCCAACTTCATTCCATTGTGGTCTGAGAAAGTGTTTTGTATAATATCAATATTTTTAAATTTGTTGAGACTTGCTTTGTGACCCAACATGTGGTCTATTCTAGAGAATGTTCCATGAGCACTTGAGAAAAACGTGTATCCTGCTGTTGTTGGATGTAGTGTTCTATAAATGTCTGTCAAGTCTAGTTCATTTATCATACAATTCAACATCTCTGTTTCTTTAGTGATCCTCTGTCTAGATGTTCTATCCGTTGATGAGAGTGGTGTATTGAAGTCTCCAACTATTATTGTAGAGGTATCTATTTCTCCTTTCAGTGATCGCAGTGTTTGCCTCATGAATTTTGGGGCATTCTGGTTTGGTGCATAAATATTTATGACTGTTATGTTTTCTTGATGAATTGACCCTTTTATTAATATATAGTGTCCTTCTTTGTCTCTTTTAATTGTTTCGCTTTTGAAGTCTGACTTGTCTGATATTAATATAGCTACTCCCGCTTTTTTCTGGTTGTTGTTTGCATGAAATATCTTTTTCCAACCTTTCACTTTCAGTCTGTGTTTGTCCTTGTGTCTAAAGTGAGTTTCTTGTAGACAGCATATAGATGGGTCCTGTTTTTTAATCCATTCTGCCAGTCTGTGTCTTTTTATTGGGGAGTTTAATCCATTTACATTTAGTGTTATTACTGTAAGGGCAGTACTTTCTACTACCATTTTGTTTTTTGGAATTTATATGTCATATCTTATTTTTTCCTCTCCTTTTACCTTTCCTGGTAATCTTCATTTCTGCACTCTTCTCCAACTCTCTCTCTCCTGTCTTTTCCTATCAGCCTGTAGCACTCCCTTTAGTATTTCTTGTAGTGCTGGTCTCTTATTCACAAACTCTCTCAGTGTCTGTTTGTCTGAAAATGTTTTAATCTCTCCCTCATTTTTGAAGGAAAGTTTTGCTGGATATAGAATTCTTGGTTGGCAGTTTTTCTCTTTCAGTATCTTAAATATATCATGCCACTGTCTTCTTGCCTCCATGGTTTCTGCAGAGAAATCTGTACATAGTCTTATTGACCTTCCCTTGTATGTGATGGATTGCTTTTCTCTTGCTGCTTTCAGAATCCTCTCTTTGTCTTTGACATTGGACAATCTGACCAGTAAGTGTCTTGGAGTAGGTCTATTGGGATCTATTCTATTTGGGGTACATTGTACTTCTTGAATCTCTAATTTTCTGTCTTTTATAAGAGTTGGGAAATTTTCAGTGAATATGTCTTCTATTACTCTTTCTGCCCCTTTTCCCCTCTCTTCTCCTTCTGGGATACCCATAACACATATATTTGTGCGTTTCATGTTGTCACTCAGCTCCCTAAGACCCTGCTCATATTTTTCCATTTTTTTTCACCATCTGTTCTTTTGTGTGTATGAATTTGAATGACCTGTCTTCCTGTTCACTGATCCTTTCTTCTGCCTGTTCAAATCTACTGTTGTGTCCCTCCATTCTGTTTTTCATCTCCTCCATTGTGGCCTTCATTCCCATGAGTTCTGCCATTTGATTTTTAAGTTTATGAATTCTTCTTTATGGTCGGCCAGTGTCTTCTTTATATCCTTCAGCTCTTTTGCTATATCTTCCTTCATTTCATCAAATTTATTTAGCATTAGTTGCCTCCACTCCTGTGTCTCAGCTGAGCTATTAGTTTGTTCCTTTGCCTGGTCCATGTTTTTGTGTTTCCTGGTATGGCTTGTTATCTTAAGTTGTCTAGGCATCTGATTTTCTTGATTAGTTTATTTTGGAGCTTGTTTTCTGTCTTTTACCTAGTGGTTTTCTTGTTGGTTGGCTGTGTTCTCTGGCCTCTGTTAGTCAGTTCAACTTATTCTAGACCTCTAACTTAGGTTCTATTTAGTTGATCAGAATTTTTCCCCTCTTGTTTTTCTGTTTCTTGCTCTGCCTCTATGTAACCTTTTTGTGAGTGGGTCTCCTCAGATATGGTCGACCCTAGTCAGAGTTTCCCAGTCTAGTGAGGCCCAGGTCTCATTGGGAGGGTATGGAGTTTTCCTGAGAATAACACCCTCCTATGAGGCCTTTAGAATTGGTGCTTTTCCTCTCCTGTCCAGCAGGTGGTGCTGGCCAGCCCGCAGCTCCCCCACCAGTGTAAGGAGGTATGTAGACTTTAGTTCTCCTGGTGACTCTGATCCTGTCAGGGGCGTGGCTGACTGAAGCCGGAATCTGAATTCCAGCCCCTGGGGTCTGAATTCCCAGAAGGAGGACTGCCAGTTGAGCTGGACCTCCCTCTACTCTCCCAATCCTTAGAACTCCAGTTGTCTCTCAGGGGCACTATTCCCTTCTCCTCTCTCCTCTTTGGGGCCTCTCCAGGTAGATTCCTTGGTCAGCCTGAGTTGCCAATTAAAGACAGGGGTGGAAGCCTTCAGTAGTGAATACGGAATTCAGAGACACTGTGGGTACTCTGTCTCCCCCAAGCCCAGCCTAGTCCCTCAACCTGGGCTTTCTGATAGAAAATAACCACATATATTACTTTTAGATTAAAAAAAAAAAAAAAAAAAGTAGAAAAGAAATCAAGAAAAAGAATAAAGGAAAAAAAAAAAAAAAAAAGAGTCTCTTTTAAAGGTCTTTCCCCAGCCTGGAAGTTTTGTCAGTGTCAGAATAGAGCATTTAAAGATATGCTTTGGGCTATTGTCTAATAATTACTCTCCAACCGCTTCAGTTCCACCCCTGCCGGGGGAATGTTCGCTGCGATCTCAGCTTTTCCTCCAATTCCAAACTTGTGTCCAGTGTGTGACTGGTTACTGGAGACCCCGAAAACACTGTTTCAGATAGTTCTTGGGTAATTGCCAGCTGCTCTAGGGGAGAGACGAAATTCTGCTCCTCACCACTCCGCCATCTTGCGCCGCCTCCTATAACTTGCCCTTTTATGAAAATGCAGTGTAGTCAACTAGGCTTGTTTTTGTACAGACACTTTAGTCATAATCATACATATGTTTAGGACTGGTCCTGAAGAGATGGAGGGGAAGGAAGCAAAGCATAAATAGAATCTCTGTCTTACAGGGGTCCTGTCCTAATTTGGTCTGAGACACATACCTTTCATGCTGTTGTTCCATCTCTGTCCTTGGTGTCATCTGTCTTTCTCACTGCTGCTCTGCTAACAGTATGAGGTCAAATGTCTGTCTACATAGTTGGTTTTTAACCAGATGGCTCATTTCCCTTCCTAGACTTCATCATCAATGTGAGGTACTTCTTTTCTACTAGAGGAAGAGTCATTAGTTTCAATTTATGCCAACTGTCATGTATATAGACATTTAAATTGTAGGGATGTTTTTATTTGCTCGTCCCTTCCAACTATTTGTGTAAGCTTTTGGTTTTTGATCTGTTCAGTCTAAGAGGGAGTCAATTATAGCATGATGATTAAGGTCATAGCAGTTTGAATTCCTGCTCTGCCTATTGTTCTGTAGCATCAAGTATGCTATTCGGCTTCTCCCTGCCTTAGTACCTACATATACAAAGTGAAGATAAATGTAATACCTACCTTTCAGTGTGGTTATGATAATTACTTGAAATAATCTGCGTAAAATGTTTAGCACAGTACTTAGAATACATAAAATACAATAAATGGTAGTAGTTTTTGTTACAGCTATCGTGGATAATATGTGGAGCTTCCTGGCCTCTTCTACCTTTTAAAAAGGATCCATATGGAATTGATTTTTACATCATTATTGAGTAATGTCTTTGTCAGTTGATTAACTTAGGTTTCCCATCTCCAGAAAAGTAAGGTCATTCTCAGTTGTGGATTTTAATTTAAATACTCACAATCTAAAAGTCCGTCTGCTGCAAATTGCAACAACCTATTTACCTCATTTGCAGTTGGCTAATTTACTGTTTTACCACTATTGCTTCACAACACCTTTGAAACTTGATTGAATTTATTTTCATTTCACTTTTTTTTTTTTTTTTTGGTTTTGTAATTTACTGACTATTTTTACACTGTGAGTGTAGTAATGTTTATTGTATTTTAAAGCACCTGATCGTATTATGGGTGTTCATTAAATGAATCACTACTTAAAGAATTGGGTTTTTGTTTGTTTGTTTTGTTTCATTTGAATCACCTTTATATTACTGTGTTAACCATAGTTTCAAATTCACTAGCAGTGTGTACTTTTTGTTATCTTGGAAAAATATCCTAAGGGCCTGCATTGTGATTCTCTATGGGAGCTTGCCAGAGGCTCCAAACAGCATCTGTTTGCCACTGACACTTCCAGCACCATTGGATTAGCTGGATCATATGGTTCAAGTGGCAGAGCAGCTTGCACAACAGCCTGGACCTGTCGCAGAGCCTCATCTTGTTCCAGTCCCCACTCAAAACTAGAAGCTTTTCTGGTCACTCGATAAATGGTCTGGAGTAGCATGCCCAAATGAAGAGTATGTTGTCTCCAAAATCCAAAGAGGCCAACTGGGCATTTTGCCTCTTTTTTGGTCTTAGGAAGGGCCAGATGCAACAGCTTATCCTTTATCTTACAAGGGATATCTTGACATGCCCCACACCACTGGACACCTAGAAATTTTACTGAGGTAGAAGGTATTTTTAGTGGATTTATCTCCCATCCTCTAACCAACAAATGCCTTACCAAGAAATCTAGAGTAGTTACTATTTCTTGCTCACTAGGTCCATCAACATGATATCATCAGTATAATGTACCAGTGTGATGTCTTGTGGAAGGGAGAAACGATCAAGATCCCTGCGGGCAATATTATGACATAGGGCTGGAGAGTTGATACCCCTGCGGTAGCACAATGAAGGTATATTGCTGGCTTTGCCAGCTGAATGCAAACTGTTTCTGGTGGTCCTTACTAATACCTATTGAGAAAAAAGCATTTGCCAGATCAATAGCTGGCACCAGGGGATGTGCTGATTTGCTCAAGTAAGGACAGCCACATCTGGAACAGCAGCTACATCTGTTTTCTGCACAGGCCAAATAGAGTTGAATGGGGATGTGGTAGGAATCACCACCCCTGCTTCCTTCAAGTCCTTAAGAGTGGCATTAATCTCTGCAATCCCTCCAGGAATCTCGTATTGCTTCTGGTTTACTATTTTGCTAAGCAGGGGCAGTTCTAGTGGCTTCCACTTGGCCTTTCCTACCATAATATCCCTCACTCCATAAGTCAAGGAGCCAAAGTGAGGATTCTGCCAGTTGCTGAGTATGTCTATTCCAATTATACATTCCAAAACTGGGGAAATAACCACAGAATGATGCCAGGGACCCACTGGACCCACTGTGAGATGGACCTGAGCTAAAGCTCCATTGATGACCTGACCTCTATTAGCCCCTACTCTGACTGGTAGACCAGAGTGACATTTTGGGTCTCCTGGAATTAATGTCACTTCTGAACCAGTGTCTAATAATCCTTGATATATCTGATCATTTCCTTTTCCCCAATGCACAGTTAACCTGGTAAAAGGCCATAGGTTCCCCTGGGGAAGACTGGGAGGAAGTTAACAGTATAAATTTTTGGCAATGTAACAGGGTCCTTCCCCAACAGCACCCAGCCTTCCCCTCATTCAAGGGGCTCTGGATCTGTAAACTGTCTCAAGTCTGGCAATTGATTAAGGGGCTGTGACTCTCTTTTTTTGTAATTCAATTTAGACTTTTGTTCACTTGACCTAGAATTCTTCTGCTTCTACAGATCAAACAAGAATTTAGTAGACTGCCCATCTGTTTTACTTCTAGGTACTCCATGATCTGCTAGCCAATGCCCTAAGTCTGTGCAAGTCAGGTTAATTTACTGCTTTGAGCCTGCTTTTCCATTATGGTAGCCATGCCCACCTTGTCTTTGGCAATTAACTGCTGCCACATGGCTTCTGCAAACTTAGGATTTGATATCCCCATTGTGTTTAAGGATTCCAGCTCAGTGACAGCAGTTCCCACAGTTACATGTGACCTACAGAGAAGGGTGACTACAGAGCTCTTCAGGGATGATGGAGCTAGTCTCACAAATTTATTCCTCACAGTCCTGGTAAAAGGTGTGTCTTCTGGACATTCCAGGGGTGTGTGGGCAGATCTTCCATGATAAATCCACTCTAACATTCCAATCTCTCTAAGCCTTTGAATCCCCTCCTCTACATTATACAAGGGCAGTTCTGTCATTTCAACCTCAGGTAATGTCAGCCACCTTTCGATCCATGTTTCAGCCAACCACCCAAACAAACTGTTAATGCCTTTTCTAACCCTTTGAGCTACAACATTGAATGCAGAATCTGCTTAATGGGCCCATATCAATAAATTCAGCCTGATCCAACTTTATATTCCTTCCACCATTATCCTACACCCTTAAAATCCATTCCCACACTTATTCCCCTGATTTCTGTCTATATAAATTGGAAAACTCACGCAGTTCTTTTGGAGTATAGCATACTTCCTCATGGGTCACACTTTGTACCTCACCCTTTGGGGCCTTTTGGGACTTTAGTTATAAGTCTTGAAGCAAAGATTGGTAGTGGAGGTGGGTCATGAAAAGAATTAGAAGTATCCCTCAAGCCAGTTACCTCAGGACATTCCATTGCAATTTATCTTGTGAAACAGGATTAATCTCTCTAGACAGAGGGGTGAGGGCTCCTTCCTCAGGGGAGTTGATATAGGTTTAGCAGGCACTGAAGGGTTAATCTCTTTAGGTGGAGGTTGGATGGCAGGCTCCTCAAGGCAGACTGGAGGTCGGGAAGCTGTTTCCTCAAAGCAGGCTGGAGGTTGGGTAGCTGTCTCCTCAGGGCTGACTGGAGGTGGGAGGTGGGGGGAGGCTGTTTCCTCAGAACGGACCATTACAGGTATATCTAGCAAAGACTCAGCAGAATCCAGACTTCTAGTGTCTTCACTACCACTATTATCAATCCATATGTCCCCATCCCAAGTTTCAGGATCCCATTCTTTTCTAATCAACGCCTTTAATAGCAGACACCCTGCTAGATTGAGATTTTAGTTTACATTAGTAAATCTGCTACTCACACAATGAGACTCTAGGTCTCTTTTTCAGAAATCTCACGTCTGTGGCCACAGGAAATAAGATTTTCTTTCAGAGCACACATAGAAACCTTTACATCTGTCATACAGTGCTTAAGTTTCAAATTTGAAGCTTTTAGCTCATCCCTTTCTCTTATAACTTTATCCAGTGTATCTAGGAGCAACTAGCCAACATCATTATTCCTCTTAACTCCACAAAACTCTGTTAAGGTGTCAAAAACACTGTCACCCAGAGCCTTGCTTCATACAAGAGTATGATTAGGAGAATCAGTGGTGATATTTTGCGTACCTCCATTTCCAGTTCACACCATGAACTGTCAGTGCCATCTTGATTATTGGAAATGGAGTCATTGGTGCCTTTGAATCTAATCAGAGTAGAAAACCAGTTGTGAATGCCCATTTTAAGATTCTGTTTCTCAAGAATGCTTCCTGGTACCAAGCTGTATGTATTAGGTTCTCTAGGGAAACAGAACCAACAAGAGATATCTGTAAATACAAGATTTTATAAAAGTGTCTTCCTCAACTGTGGGGATGCATGAGTCCAAAGTCCTTGGGGCAGGCAACTTCGATGAAGGTGTTTGATGGACTCCTCAGGAAATGCTTTGCTGGCTTGCCAAAGAAGAAGCAAGGGTCCTCTCTCTTTCTCCATAAAGTCTTCAACTGATTGGATTAAATCCAGCAGATTGAATTCTCTCATTGTGGAAGACACACCCTTCATTGATGTAATCAGTCACAGGGGCAGTAAATTGACTGATAATTAAACCAGCCTTCTGGTTTTTTAACCAGCCACATATGTCTTTGCAGTAATGGTTAGGCCAAGGCTTGCTTTACCAGATACCTGGCCACCATCACCTGGCCAAGTTGACAACATGAACCTAACCATCACACAAACTATAGTTTCAAATTCACTAGCAGGTGTACTTCTTGTTATCTTGGAAAAATTAATGAGACCAGACCACAGACATCTAATTGTGTAGCTATTTTTTAAAGACTTGAATTTAGAATATTCAGAAATTGTGGTATAACTTGTTGTTGGTTTTATATGAACCCTGACCTTTTTATATGATTACATCTTGAATATCATTATTTCATAGAGAATAGTAGTGCTGTCATACACTATTACAGAGAAGAGAGGAATGTGCAATTTTGCAACTTTTGTGAGACTTTCACTTATAATTCCTAAAATACAAAGTATTTTTCTAAAGCTCTTTTGAACCACATTAAATAGATCAAGCATTATATGCTAAGGAGACAAATTTTCTTAATTTTCTGGTTTATGTATACTCAATATTTATCTTTGTATAAAAAGAGTGCCACAATGGTAAGAAAAGAGAATGATTATTAAACTGTAATGCGTTCTGACCACCTCGGCGCCCAGGCCTCCACCAATGGTGCAGGCAAAGTCCCCTATGGTACGGAAATGGTGGCGGGCATTAGCCAAGCCCCTTATATCCCAGTGTCATGGTTGGTTTGCTCACAAAATATCCTCACTGAGGAGTCACTGAGGAAGCTTTGACTTACTTGCAGAAAGCTCAGGTTCTCATTTGAACTAAACACAGAGCCAAGATCCTTCCAGAGACAAAGACAGTGATAATCTTTCTGGGACCTGTGAAAAAGACAGTAAAGATCACCTACTAAAAGGTATGCTTCTAGTGCTTTTGAGGTCCACATGTACTCTGAAGAAAGAGTGTAATTGGGCTTGTCACAGCAGCATTATTGAAATACAAACCAGGACAACAAAGAGACTTGAAGGTGTCCTTAATTCAGCCTTGGGTCCCAACAATTGCGCCCCTAACTTAGGGTGATAGTAATGCTGTCGTAAGCCACAATTCCAGGGTTACAGGGTGACTTTATTCCAATCCCCCTCTCTACCAAACAGTTCAAAACACCTTGTTTCAGAAATTCACACACATACTCCTGCTTCTACCCCAGGAATGAACAGGAAGCCCTGTGTGTTAACTTTTGTGCTTTCTTTTATAAAAAGTGTATTGTGGTATCATAAAATTGCCTATTTTTAACCATTAAAAAATGTAATGCATTCTATAATACTGGCTTTTATATATAGATTAAAATGTTAGTATAAAGCAAAGGTTAAAATTTCTCCTAATTCTGTAAATTCTAGGGAGAAACACATCTTATCTTTCCTAAAAAAGCTTCAGTTGAGCAGCTGCAAAAAATTCGTGACCTGATTGCCATGGAGAGAAGTAACAGATTGGTTGGATCAAATAAAAACCACAAAGTAGAATTATCTCAACAACCTGCAAGCAGTATCCAGCTTCCTACAACACAGTCTTCAAATCCTAGTGGGTTAACCCAGCACCTAAGAAACAGTCAAGTGCAGTCATCACATCCACTCTCTGCTCCAATGGTAATGTTAAAATTAATCTTCTTTAGCTGTTCCTTTCAAAATGTTGAAACAGTAAAAGCTTTAGCATATGTTTTGATTTATTCCTGAATTTCTGCCCCAATTATTCTTGATACTTATAATTCTAACATATCAAAACTTCCTTATTTCTTAAAAAATTGACAAATTTGTAATGAAAGTGGGAGGAAAATAACTTTATTTTATTTATACTTTTAAATTTTAACTTGTTGCTTATTGCTTCTAAGGCAACTTAAATTTTGTTTAATTTATCATTTATAAATGTATCTGATGCCTTGTTACTTAAGTCATTTCCACAAATTAGTATATATTTTTAACTAAAACAAAGTAATGAACTTGCTGGACAGGAGTGTGGTCATCAGATTAGATTTCCTCTACTGCATTGACACTTCTTATCTAACTTTTACATGCTTTCATCCACCATAGAGATTATTATTCCAACAGCCTATCATTATCAACACCTCAATTCAGTAAAAAAAAAAAAAAGCTTTTTGTTTAATATTAATAATAATGCATTAATTTGCTAGTAGTGAGTGCTAGCAAAGTAGTGAAGTTCAGTTATTAGCTGACTTAGTTTGCCAGGCTGCCATAACAAAGTACCACAGACTAGTCGGCTTAAACAATAGTAATTTATTGCCTCACATTTTGGAGGCTAGAAGTCCAAATTCAAAATTTCAGTGGGATCATACTTTCTCTGAAATCTGTTAACATTCTGGTGGTGGCTTGCCCACAATCTGAAACTCCATCTCTATCTCCATCACATAACCGTCTCTCTCACCATCTGTCTCCTGTCTCCAGCTACTCTGTCCAGATTTCCTCTGCATATAAGTACTCCAGTTATATTGGATTAAGGCCCACTCTGATTCAGTTCGGCATCATCTCAATAGGATCTTCGAAGATCCTATTTACAAATGGCTTGATATCCACAGTACTAAAGATTAGAACTTGAACATGTCTTTGTAGGGGACATGATTCAATCCATAACATTAATATACACAGTTATAGACTTCTGAAGAATTGAAGCCAAATTTCTGATGTCTTAAAGCTTTCTTGGTACATCTAAATTATCCCATTTAGTAGGAAATTATCCTGTTTACAAAAACCCCTTCTGATAGAGGCCCTTAAAGATTCTTCTAAATTTTCACTGTTAAAAAATTTTCATGATTTTTCTATAGTAATTTGTAGTATCCTCTTATTTTAATTTTGGTAGAACAGCTTGTCACTGTCCTTCATGTAGCAGAACTTTATATTGGGTCATTTATTAAATCTGCCTGTAATCTTCCCCATATGAGTAATTCCAGAGCCTTTAATGTTGCCTTCCTGTAATGGTGAGGCAAATGACTGGCAATCATTCCTTTGTGTAGACTAGAAAGGACCCAAGCATGTCCTTGAAAAATAAAGAATAAAGGTGGTCAGGACTGGCAGGAGAAGAGAGAGAGAAAAAGAGTTATTGGCCTTTCATATGATTCTTCTCCAGTGGTTTCCAGTCTTTTTTTTATATGTGTGTGTGTGAGGGATTAACTCTTCTAGCATACTCCTTTGTGCCTTAATTGACTTAGGTTAACCTTTAATTCTTTAAAATATTTTCCCTTTCTTTAGGTTCACAGCTAGTGTTTGTAATAATTAGTAACAAAAGCATCTAGTGTTTATGAATGTTTCGGAAAAAATGTTATTGGATACTCTTGGATCAAATAATAATGATATAAAATAATTGTGGACATGAAATGAAATAGCATATGTGAAAGCTTTGTAAACTGTAAAATACTTCAAAGTTTTGCCCTTAGAAATAATAATTCTTTCTGTAAAGTATCTGAACTGCTTGCTTCAAATAGTACAAAGTTGTCACAAAGTCAGATAAATGGGACTAATTACCTCTAATGTGAAAGAACAGTAACTTTAGTCATTCCATTCCTTAGAGCATGGTTTGTTTCCATTCTTTTTTGATTGCACATCTTATCATTAAAAAAGTGTTATGTACATATCCCAACAAATGTCTATTTATTTATAAATTATATACTTCTGTAGCAATGTACCTTATTCATCAATCATGTGAACAGGGGTGAAATAAATCTAAGTAGCACTCCAGTGGATTCTCTTGTGTACCTCCCTTGGAGCATGTGCATTCCACCTTGGAGGTCTTCCGTCAGGTTTGCAGTTAAGACTGATATGGATACAGAAGCACATTTAAATCTTTCTTGCTTTTTAGCACCTTTACTTATGAGTTCTTGTATTCACTTAGAATACATCTTTTAAGATTTCCTACTTTATCTTCTGTTGAATCTCTGTGTTGCTTAACAGTATAAAATGCACAGTACTAACTAGTTTTACATTTGTAACTGTGTGTGTGTATATACACACACACATATACATATAATGCATGAAAACATTTTGTTTTACAAAATAGCACTTTCCTAGACTAGGTGGTATCTAGTTAGTGTTCTGGCTAAGCAAATACATTCACATTCTCTGTCAATCTTTACCCTCCTTCCATTTTTTTTTTTTTTAATTTTTTTTTTTTATTCCTAACCTTGCAATTCAGATATAGTTTAGGGTCTTTAATACCTTGTCAACCACCAAGAAATCCCTAGACACTCCACTAAAAACAAAATGTCATTCTATAGCCAAACAAATTGAGAGTTTAGAAGAAAATAAACTTTTTCTTTCTCAAAGATGTAGGCTCTTAATAGGCTAGCCTATATCAACTATAATCTAGTCCTACAGGCAAAATTTATTTTTTTTTATTCCTTGATGGGGTTGGGAGAAATTAGAATGAATCTTTGTTTTAATAGCTAACTCTCGATTATCCATGGATCACTTACATGCAGATTTTAACAAATTATTTTATGTATGTTTTCATCACCATTACTTACTGTTGTGCAGCACATAACAATTTCTTTCTCCTTTCTGGTCCATTTTGAGTGGGGATACTAATTGAGAATTAAAATAGATGAAAGTCAGACAGTGACAGGGAGATTAAAGAAACATTTACCCTGTACATAAACTAGATAAATTTTAAATACCGGTGAGGTTTATAGCTACTACAGTTCTTTTTGATTTAACACTGTATCACATAAAATTTAGAACTATAAGACAAGGTGATAAGGACTGATGTTGAAATTTTCCAGAAAGCTTTAACTTTAAGGTTTAAGGTATTGGAATATATTGATAATAAATGCTGGTGGTGGTTGTTAGAAAGTTATTTTGGACAGATTTCTGTTCTGTTCAATCTATAGAATTTAATCATGTACCCAAAGGAATATTAGGCTTGTGATTTCCTCTTTTAAATAATAACTTAAATCTATTTAACTGAGGACACAGTACCATATGGTATCTCTTTGTCTCTTTGTGGACTCTACAGGAGTAATTGTTAAAGCCAACTCCTTCCTGGCTGTTAGGAAATCACATCAGAATGTTAGCACAGTGTGATAATCACAAAGCCTAAAATATTTACTCTTGGTCCTTTACAGAAAAGGGCTCCTATTTTAGAGTAGAAAATTGCCTGTAATACATCCCCTAATATAAGCATTGGTTTCTTCTAAAACATGTATTTTACAGTATAGTTTATTTTTATATTCTGAGTCTTAGCATTAAACAGAATGACAGCAGTTTACCTAAACGTAGTGGTTTCTAGAGTGCCCTTACCTCTCCTGAGGTGATTTTCTTCATATCTTTGCCTTCATTCTATTTGATTAAACACTTTTTGGTCACCAGGTATATATAGGGCACTTTTCTAATAGCTGTGTGTTATGCTAGGTACAGTCCTGTCACCATATGGTCTCTCCACTTTCTTTGATTCTTAATTATTTTAAATTATTTCCTTGTTAAATTCACATATCTCCTTTGTTTCTTATCTGAGCTCTTATCTTACATCTCATCTGAGCTCTCTGCCGACCACTCAGATGTACCTGTTCCATTTTCCTTTCCTTTTAATCTCTCTTTTAATGCATATAGAATCACTATATGCTGAAGACTTCAAGCATACTGCCTTTTTTTTCCTCTATAAGTGCTTTTTAGCCTTGTATCTGGTTTTCATAATGTTTGCTGATTTAAAGGAAATACCATTCCCGAGATCAAAGTAGAGTCTATATCAATTCTTTATTTGTTCATTCATTCATTATGCTATATGTTGGAGATATGATAGTGAATAAGTTCCCTTCATGGAACTTAGCTTAGTTGGGGCTTCAAAAAAATTAATAGGAAATTATGTTACACTGTGCTGTGACATGACAATGTCGTAGAAAGTTTCCCAGAGGCATTGATCCTCTAAGTTGAGATCTGAAGAATGGAATAATCAGATTGTGTCATAGTTGAAAGCCAACAGTGTTTATACCTAATTGGTCTGTGTTAAAAATCAGTTTTTATGTAATTGATCAGTATTCAATATTATTAGTTTATGTTGTGTGGATTTCTGATTGATATTTTTTATGCAACTTTAGTGAGGTATAATTTACATACCATAAAATTCAGCCATTCTAAGTGTACAATTCATTGATTTTTAGCGGATTTATAGAGGTATACAACCATCACCAAATACACAGTTTTAGAGCATTTCCAATACCTTAAAAAATTCCCTTAAACTCGTTTGTGTTTCATGCCATTCGAGCCCCACTGGTCTGCTTTTGATCTCTATAAATTTGTCTTTTCTGAACATTTTGTGTAAATGGAATTATCCAATATGTAATATTTTGCTTATGTCTTCTTTCACTTTGTATAATGTTTTTGAAGTTCATCTGTATTTTAGGTTATAGCAATATTTTACTCCTTTTTATTGTTGAGTAGTATTCCTTTGTATAGATACATCACATTTTGTTTATCTGTTGACCAGTTCATGGACATTAGAGTTGTTTCCAGTATTTTTGCCTTTTATGAATAATGCTGCCATGAACATTCACATACAAGTCTTTGTGTGGACAGATGTTTTCATTTTTCTTGGGTAGATTCTAGGATTGGAATATCTGGGTTGTAAGGTAAGTTGAAGTTTAATGTTTTAAGAAACTGCCAAACTGTTTTCCAAAGTTGCTGTACTGGTCTACATTCTCATCAGCAATATATTAGGGTTCCAATTTCTCTGTATCCTCACCAATACAACTTATTGTCTTTTTTATTATAGCCATTTTAGTGGATGTGAAGTAGTTTCTCATGGTTTTGTTTTCTATTTCTTTAATGACTGAATTTTTAAATTTCCTGGCTCTTCATACTGAATGTTTTAAGGGAAATAACATCCTGGTAACCTTTTATATATTTTATATCCTTTACCATCCAAAAGCAAATTTGAAACAACAATGACATAGAACCATAGGATGTTAGAAATATTGTTTCCAATTTTACAACTTCATCTAAGTTGAAAAGATTTTGTTCTAAAGCATGATTTGCTTACAATATGCATTTGGCATTTATTACACAGCTGGTCTTAAATGTATGCTTTTATTTAGCACATGAACTATTTTCAAATGTGTATGAAATTGTTAAGGACTTTTCATTAACTCTTTCATCCATCTAGAAATTACTGCCCATTCATGTATGTAGGTACATATGTTTTTATTTAAAGGAATTATCATCATTTGAGATTATTTCATTGAAATTATAAAACTAATGTATCATTAGAATGATAATGATAAATAATAAAATAAGGTAGTATATTTATAAGCTGTTCTCACTGTAAACCAAAAACAACACAACCTCTCAGTCTGGATCTGTGTGTGATCTTTATGAGAGGAGAACTCCCCTTTTGGACGTAAGATTTAAATGTTCAGTTTCTTGTTTATGAACCTATCACTGTTAAAGGTAAAATACATCTACATGTCCTTCAATAGGAAATTACTTAAATTACAACACTTCCTTTTATCAGCATACTTAACATACATTAAAAATGATGAGGTAGTCTACTTTGACTTGAAGAGAATTACTATATAGAAAGGAAAGTAAACTGAGAACTCCATAAAATTAAACAAAGTATGTTGTGTTTATATTTGAAATATTTCCATTTTTCTCATTGAAAACATACATATATATATATATATATATTCATTTTAAAAAGGTCTGGAAAGCCAAATATGGACATCTTAGCCATAATTTCCTCCGAGTAGTGAAATTATGGTAGATTTCGTATTATTTATACCATTCAGCATTTCCTGAACATTTTTTGCAATGTGTTAACTTTATAAATAGAAAAAAAAAGTTATTTTTGCAAGAAATGGGTTTATTGAAGTCACAAGATTAAAGCTCTTATTTAGAATTATTAAGTAGAATTGTTGCGTTTAAAGCCAAGCTCTCTCTCAGGTTGCCTCCTCAGATGTGGAGAGCCATGACAGCCATGTGGTTTGATGGGTGGTTGTTCAATTACATTTAAGATGCTTGAAGTGGAGTTCCTTACCCAATTGTGGGCTAAGAGTGTGACTCTATTGGAGTCAGGGAAGGTATGATGGTGAGCACGAAAGAGTGGAATGGAGCCCTGTATTTTGGTCTCTTTTAGGTCCTGTGTGCAATTCAGTGCATAATAGCAAAGAACAGAATTTAGGATGGCTGTCAACTCATCCCTTATCCTGGGGCCTCTGTGAAACCTGGCTGCTCTGTATCTTGTAGTCATTTCTTGCCTGCTGTACTGGTTGACAGTCCTGATAAAAGGGGAAAATTGGTTGCAATAGCAGAAATCATTCTGCCTGAGAATTCTATATGTTGGACCATTGCTTGTGTTTAGATTGGTTCCAGATGCAACTATGAGATCCCCTTCTGCAGTCACACTTAAAAGCCTTCATATTGATCGATATGGCATTGTAAGAGATCCCCAGAAAAAACCTACCCAGAGATTCTGTGAATAAAAGGACTAATCCCACTTGCTTAGAACTCTGGAGGACTGTAAAGACTGTAGGACTCCATAAACACTGAATCAGAGAAAAAGAAAAATATCAGGTAGGAAATTACCATCCCAGACCTGCCAATTCATTCCCTTCCCCCTCACTCAGTCCCACACAGCTTGGGAGTCACTCAGAGGCATCAGCCTGGGTCCCTCTTACCATGGACACAGACTATAGAGCCACTCAAAGCAGAGAGTTAGAACCTCACACATATCCAGCCACAGGTACTTTTCATGCTCTGCAGAGAACAAGGGCAGAACACAAGTTGCTGAAGAGTGCTATATACAAAAGGGCCCCTGAGGCAGGGAGGAAAGACCACAGTAGAATTGTTGCCAAAAGATGTACTCACTGAATCCTGTTTCTGTTGGCTGGACCACCTAAACTCAAAACAGGCTTCTCTGGAGTGACTCACCTTTCTGGATTGTCCTCAACTGGCTCCCCTAGGCAGACGCCCTAACAGGGAAGAAACTGGAGGCAAAAAAAGCCTCACAGGAAAAAAAAAAGAAGAAAAATGTGGAAGGGGATTAAGCTGAACTGCTGCGAGATAGGACAGATCCGGGAACTGAAAAGTGTAAGGGAAAGGGGACAGTGAGGGAGAGAACTTAAACAAATAATTGAGCTGGGGAGAAAATTCTACACAAGCATAAACAGATCAAGATTCCAGAAGAAAGAACAGAGAATAGGAAGCTTTCTCCTGGGGGTGAAACAATTGCACAAATAGTGCAGTCTTAAAAGTTATACCACATACCCAGTACAAGAGTCAAAGGACGAAGAGCTGAAGAAATTTGATCAGTTAAACATGGGCACTTATAAAGGTCTAGAATAAGTTGGACTGAGCATCCAAGAAGAGCCTTAACATGAAGCCAATCAACAGTAAAATCCTTGGCAGGAGAGAGAAACTGACCTTCATAGTAAACTCATCAAGATAGTCAGATGTCTAGACATAAGCGAAAAATTGCAAGCCACACTAAGAAACAGGAAGGTATGGCTCAGTAAGGGAACAAATTAAAACTTCAGAGGAGACACAGAATTTGGAACAACTAATTGAAGAAATTAAAACAAACCTCATAAATCAATTCAAGGAGATGAAGGAAAATATGGATAAAGAGTTAAAGGATATTAAGAAGGCAATGTATGGGATCTCAAAATTAAACACTTTCGTACATCAAAGGACTTTGTCAGAAAAGTGAAAAGGCAGCTTACACAATGGGGAACAATATTCGGAAACCACATATTGGATAAGGGTTTAATATCCAGAATATATACAAAACCTACAATTCAACAAGAGAAAGACAAACAACCCAATTAAAAAATGTGCAAAAGACATGAAAAGACACTTTTCTGAAGAGGAATACAAATGGCTTGAAAACATATGACAAGATGTTCAGTTTCACTGACTATCAGGGAAATGCAAATCAAAACCACAGTGAGATATCTCACACCTACCAGAATGGTCATTATCCAAAAAACAGAAAATTTCAAGTGCTGGAGAGGATGTGGAGAAAGAAGTACACTTATTCACTGTTGGTGGGAATGTAGAATGGTGTAGCCACTGTGGAACACAGTGCAGCAGTTCCTCAGGAAGCCAGTTTAGAATTGCCATATGATCCAGCAATTCCATTATGAGGTATATACCCCAAGGAACTGAAAGCTAAAACACGAATGAACATTTGTAACCCAGTGTTTATAGTGGCATTATTCACGATTGCCAAGAGATGGAAACAGCCCAGATGACCAGCAATGAACGAGTGGATAAACAAACTGGGATATATATACTCAATGGAATATTACACAGCTGTAAGACAGAACAAAGACAAAACATATAATAACATGGATGAACCTTGAGGATTGTTATGTTGAGCGAAGTTAGCCAGAAACAAAAGGGCATATATTGTATGGTCTCACTAATATGAACTAACATTAATGAACAGACTTTGAGAGTTAAAACTGAGAACACAGGTCATCAGGAGATAGAAAGCTGTTAGAGATCAGGCACTTCATGCTGAAGGATTATAGAATCTTCAACAGGATTGAATGTAGATCCAGAAATGGAGATTTCAGTGCTGTGTGATGGTAGCACAGTATTGTAGATGCATTAACCAAGGATGTCTGTAAGTGGGGTTGAGGGAGGAGGGCTGAGCGCATGTGTGATACCAGAGGGAAGGATGGACGATAAAGACTGGGACTGTATAGCTTGGTGAAACCTAGAGTGGTCAGTGATGGTGACTAAATACACAAATGTAAAAATGTTTTTACATGGGGGAGAACAGATGAATGATAACCTTGCAGGATATTGAAAAGGGGAGGGTATTGAGGGAGAGAATATAACCAATGCAACTGGAGTCTGAGGTTAACAATAACATTGTAGTATGCTCCCAGTAAATGTGACAGAGGCAATGTACCAAAGCTGAATGTTTGGGAGGGAGGGGTACAGGATTCTTAGTAGCGGTGTTGTTGACTGACCTTATTGCCATATTTTATTTTATTTTTACTTTTACTTTTATCCTGTTTATTCTTTCGTTTCAATCCTTTTTTTTTTTTTTTTTTTGAGCAATGAACCTACGTTAAGTGCTAACTGTGAAGACAAATGCACAACCATATGATGATACTGTAAACACTTGATTGTGCACTGTGGATGATTCTGTGGTATTTGAATGTGTCCCTGTAAAATTGCAGGGAAAAAAATAGGCAGAGAGACACAAGTGTTGTAAAGAACTTGGAGAGGGAGATGTATGTATTCACTTTCGGTGGGGAAGTAGAGTGGTGTAGCCTATCTGGAGGACAGTATGGTGGTCCCACAAGAAGTTAGGTATATGGGGGTTGCATACTCCATCCTGCACCCTCAGTATGGGGTATGTACTTGGAAGATTGGAGAGCAGGGAACACGAATGGACATTTGTGCACCAGTATATATCATGGAAGTTTTCACTATTTGCAGTAGACTGAGGTGGCCTAAGAGTACACTGACTGATGAACAGGATGGTGAACTGTGGTGTATGCATACCATAGAAAATTAAGTGGTTACAGGAAGAAATTAGGCTGTGAGGCACGCAACTAGGTGAATGGATCTTGAGTACAGCATTTTGAGTGAAGCACGCTAGAAACGAGAGGACAAACATTATAATGCTTCACTGGTATAGATGAACAATGATGTGTAAACTTTGAGAATTGAATCTTGGAGCACAGCTTATCAGGGAAATGCTTATTGTAATGGTCTCTAGATTGTAAGCTCTTACAGCAGTCACATCTGTTCCTGAGTTGTAGTGGTTGTCTCTAAATCCTGAGGTGCTGAACTCCTTGTGTATTACCTGGTTGGTCTCTGGAACTTTGGGTGTCTGTTTGACACATGAGACTTGGAGCTAGAACTTGGCAGCTATGAATGTCAGTATTGCCCCATACGGTGACTATTGGAAGAGCTGAAAAAGAATTCAGACTTTAATTAGAGATACGAATGAAGAGGCTCTGGTTAGGACTAGGGCAGGTCAGGCCCAAGGGTAGAAGATGATACTGACTGGGTTTTAAAACTACAACTTAGGTGTGAGACCAAGGGAGAAGATTTTTATCTGGTGCGGTGTCTTTGTTTTTCTATAGCACACTAGATAATCTAACTTGTATGATCAGTTTGTTTGAACACTATAGGTGCAGGGAGCGATGAGTGGGAAGTGAGATTTGGTGAGTTTGTACAGGATGGGCTGAAATCCTGACACATCCCAGAGTGATATGGACAGAGAATATAAGTGTATTTGCGGAACCCCCCAGGAAGCTGGGGAGAAATGTGGAGGTGTTGGCCTTACCCACCTGGACTATTGCTGATTTTCACACAAACATTGAGGACTGCCAATATAGTGAGCCAAGCCATCGATCTGGTGGCCCTCCCCTTTGAGGCTAGTTGCTGCAAGGGAGAGGCTAAACCCACTTATAATTGTGCCTAGGAATCCCTACCCCACCCCAGAGAGCCTCTCTGTTGCTCAGATGTGGCCCCCTCTCTCTCTAAGCCCACTACCCTCCTCCATGCGTGGGATGTGACTCTCGGGAGTGAGAATCCCCCTGGCAATGCGGGAAATGGCTCATAGAGATGAGCCTGGATCCAGCACTGTGGGATTGAGAGGATCTTCTTGATGAATAGGGGGGAAGAGAGATGAAGCAAAGGGTTCCAGTGGCTGAGAAATTTCAAATGGAGTCGCGAGGTCACTCTGGATGGTATTTCTGTGTGCTATATAGGTATCACCTTTTAGTCTTTAGTATGTTGGAATGGCTAGAGGGAAATACCTGAAGCTGTCAAACTGCAATCCAGTGACCTTGATTCTTGAAAACGATATTACAAACTATGTAGATTGCATAGTGTGACTATGTGACTGTGAAAACCTTGTGGCTCGCACTTCCTTTATCCAATATATGGACAGATGAGTGGAAAAATGGGGACAAAAATTAAATGGAGAATAGGGTGGGATGGAGGGGATGAAAAGATTTAGTGTTCTTTTTTACTTTTTTATTTTGGAGTAAGGATAAGATTCAAAAATTGATTCTGGTGATGAACACACAACTGTATGATGCTGCTATGAATAATTGTACACTGTGGATGACTGTAGGGTGTGTGACTGTATCGCAATTAAACTGTATTTTAAAAAATAATTGAACAGTGGGGGGAGAGGGAATGGGATGTTTTGTATATTCTTTTTAATTTTAATTTTATTTTTTGGAGTAATGAAATGTTCAAAGTTTGTGGTGATGAAAGCACAAACATATGACGATACTGTGAACAACTGATTATACACTTTGAATCATTGTATGCTGTGTGATTATAGCTCAGTAAAATTGCATTTAGAAAAGAATACAATGTGTAAGCATAAACAAGAGTTTGAAAGTATAAAAAGAATCATAACAAAGTATGAGGAAGAAAGGCACAATAGTAGAGATTTAAAATCCACTAGAGGCATACAACAACAGAAGGAAATAAATAACAAAGATTAGAGCAGAAATAAATGAAATTGAGAATGAAAAAACAATAAAATTAACAAAACCAAAAATTAGTTCTCTGAAAAGATCAATAAAATTGACACACCCTTAGCTAGATGCACAAAGAAAAAAGAAGATGCAAATAAATAAAACCAGAAATGAGAGGGGGGACATTACTACTGACCCTACAGAAATAAAAAGGATTATAGAAGGATACTATGAACAACTGTATAGGAATAAATTAGACAACATAGATGAAATGGACAAATTTCTAGAAATGCATGACCAACCTACACTGACTAGAAGAAATAGAGGACTTCTACAGTCCAATTACAAGTAAAGAGATTGAGTCAGTCATCAAAAACTTACCAACAAAGAAAAGCCCAGGACCAGATGGCTTCATAGGTGAATTCTACCAGTCATACCAAGAAGAATTAATACTAATCCTACTCAAACGCTTCCACAGACTTGAAGAGGAGGGAACACTACCTAAATCATTCTATGAGGCCAACATCATCCTAATATCAAAGACAGATAAAGATATTACAAGAAAAAATAATTGCAGACCAATTTCTCTTTATGAGTGTAGCTTCAAAAACCTTCAACAAAATACTTGCAAATCAAATTCAACAGCACATTAAAAAAAGTACACACCATGATCAAGTGGGTTTTATCCAAGGTGTTCAAGGGTGATTCAACATAAGAAAATAAGGTGATTCACCACATTAATGAAATGAAGAGAAAAAAATCAGATGATCACCTCCATTGGTGTAGAAAGGCATTTGACAAAATCCAGCATCCTTAATAAAAACACTTAGAAAAATAGGAATAGATGGAAACTTCCTCAACATGATAGAGGGCATATAGGAAAAACCCACAGCTAACATACTCAATGGTGAAAGATTATAAGCTTTTCCTCTAAGATCTGGATCAAGACAAGAATACCCACTGTTACCACAGTTATTCAGCATTGTATTGGGAGTTCTAGCCAGAGTAGCCAGACAAGAAAATGATAATAATAATAATAATAATAATAATAATAATAATAATAAAAGGCATCCAGATTGGAAAGGAAGAAGTAAAACTTTTACTGTTTGCAGATGACAATGTCCTATATATAGGAGGTATCAAAAAATCCTCAACAAAGCTACTAAAGCTAATAAATTCAGCAAAGTGTTGAGGGGGGCACAAGATGAACATGCAAAAATCAATAGTATATCTATACAACAGTAATGAGCAAGCTGCGGAGGAATTCAACAAAAAAATTTCCGTTTGGAATAGAACTAAAAGAATCAAATAATTAGGAATAAATTTAACCAGGGATGTAAAGGACTAGTACACAGAAAACTACACAATATTACTAAAAGAAATCAAAAATGACCTAAATATGTAGAACATTCCATGTTTGTGAGTAGGAAGACTAAATATTGTTAAGATATCAAATCTACCCCAAATTATTTACAGATTCAATGCCATTCCCAATCAAAATTACAATAGCCTACTTTTACAGAAATGGAAAAGCCAATTATCAAATTTATTTGGAAGGGTAAGGGGCCCGCAATAGCCAAAAACATCTTGAAAAAGGAGCATGAATTTGGAAGATTTACACTTCCTGACTTTAAAGCATATTGCAAAGTTATAGTGGTCAAAACATCATGGTGCTGGCATTTCATTTAGTTTTTTGTCCCCATTTTTCTATTCATCCATCTATACACTGGATGAAGGGAGTGTGATCCACAAGGCTTTCACAATCACGCTGTCATCCCTTGTAAGCTACATTGTTTTACAGTTGTCTTCAAGAGTCAAGACTACTGGTTTGGAGTTTGGTAGTTTCAGGTATTTACTTCTAGCTATTCAAATGCATTAAAACCTAAAAAGGGTTATCTATGTAGTGCATAAGAATGCCCACCAGAGTGACTTCTTGACTCAATTTGGAATCTCTCAGCCAGTGAAACTTTATTTCGTTTCATTTCACATCCCCCTTTTGGTCAAGAAGATGTTTTCAATCCCATGATGTCGGGTCCAGATTCATCTCCAGGAGTCATATCCTGTGTTACCAGGGAGATTTCCACCCCTGAGAGTCAGGTCCCATGTAGGGGGGAGGGCAGTGAGTTCACTCACCAAGTTGGCTAAGCTAGAAAGAAAGAGTGCGGCCAACTGATTTTTGATGAGGCTGCCAAGTCTACTCAGTAGGGAAAGAATAGTTTCTTTAACAAATGGTGCTTGGAGGATTGGATATCCATGTGCAAAAGAATGAAAGATGACCATTATCTCACACCTTATACTAAAATTAACTCAAAATGGATCAAAGACCTAAGTATAAGAATCAGTACTATAAAACTCCTGGAAGAAAATGTAAGGAAGCATCTTCAGAATCTTGTATTAGGCAGTGATTTCTTAGACTTTACACCCAAAGCACAAGCTCATCAAAATTAAAATCTTTTGTACATCAAAAATCTTTGTCACCCAATATTGACTGTGTTTTAAAACTTCAACTTCTGTGTGAGACCAAGGGAAGAGATGAATATTTGGTGCAGGATCTATATTTTCTGCCTCACACTAAATAATTTAACTTGTACAGTCAGTTTATTCAAACACCATAATTACATGGAACTTTGAATAGGAGAGAGATCTGGTAAGTTTGTACAGGTTAGTGTGAAATTCCATTACATCCCAAAGTAATTTGGGCGGAGAATGAGGATATATTTGCAGAGCCCCCCTGGGGAACTGGGGAAAAATGCAGAAATGTTGGATTTCCTCACCTGGTTATTACTGATATTCTCACAGACACTGAAGACTAACAATTTGGTGGGATGAGCCCTCAATCTTGGGGCGTGCCCTTGTGAAGCTTGTTGCTGCAAAGGAGAGGCTGAGCCCACTTATAATTCTGCCTAGGAGTCACCCCCAGAGAACTTCTTTGTTGCTCAGATGTGGCCCCCTCTCTCTCTCTCTCTCTCTCTGTCTCTAAGCCCATGTGGCAGGTGAACTCACTGCCCTCCCCACCACGTGGGACATGACCCCCAGGGATAGAAATCTCTCTGGCAAAGTGGGACATGATTTCTGGGGATGAGCCTGTACCTGACATTGTGGGAAATATTGACCAAAAGGGGGAAGTGAAATGAAACAAAGTTTCAGTGGCTGAGAGATTTCAAATGGAGAGGTCACTCTGGAGGGCGTTCTTATGCACTAGATATCTCTCTCTACTTTTTAGTGTATTGGAATAGCTAGAAGGAAATACCTGAAACTGTCGAACTGTAACCCAGTAGCCTTGATTCTTGAAGACAGTTGCATAACTGTGTAGCTTACATGGTGTGACTGTGATTGTGAAAACCTCTTGGCTTACACTCCTTTTGTCCAGTAATGAACAGATGAGTAGAAAGCTGGGGACAAAATCTAAATGAAAAATAGGGTGGGTTGGTGGGGATGGAATGTTTTGGGTGCTCCTTTTTACTTTTATTTATTTATTTATTTATTATGGAGTAAGGAAAATGTTCAAAAGTTGATTCTGGTGATGAATGCACAACTACATGATGGTACCATGAATAGCTGATTGTACACTGTGGATGATTGTAAGGTATGTGAATAAATCTCAATAAAACTATTTAAAAAAAAAGATTTTGTCACCATTGCAAGGAGTTGAAAATGGGATGGTATACGGAAAAAATGCAGTCAATGCAAACTAGGGTCTATAGTTAACAGTAACAGTGTAACGTTCTTCCATTAATTTTAACAAAGGCACTGTACCAAAGCTAAATATTAAGAGGGTGCTACAATGGAGGGGTTTGGGATTCTAGTGGTGGTTTTCTCTACTTTTTATTTTTTTATTATTCTTTATTTTTAATCTTTTTTCCTGTTCTTTTCTTGTGGAAGAAATGGAAATGTTCTCATATTGATTGTTGTGGTGAATGCATAACTATGTGATTAAACCAGGGGCCATTGATGGATCACCTAGGTTGGATTGTATGGTGTGTGAATAAAACTGTTTAAAAAATAAAAAGAAAGATACAAGTGCTGGAGAAGATGTGGAGAGATTTATAGTGAATATAGCTATTCACTGTTGATAGGGAAGTAAAATGGTACTGCCCATCTGGAGGACAGTGTGGTGGTTCCATAGGGGACTGGGTGTAGGGCTGCCATATGATCCTGCAACTGTGTTGTGTGGTGTATATTTGGGAGAACTGAAAACAGGGACACAAATAGACTTTTGCACACTGATGTTTATGGTGACACTATTCATGATTTGCAATGGATGGAGGTGGCCTAAGGGTACATTGATGGATGAATGGAGGGGCGAACTGTGATGTATACGTACAATGGAATATTGAGCGGCTGCAAGAAGGACTGAAGTCATGAGGCATGCAACTAGGTGAATGAATCTTGAGCACATTATGTGGAGTGAAGTAAGCCAAAAATGAAAGGACAAATATTGTAAAGCCTCACTAATATAAACTAAGTTTAATGAGCAAATGCTGAGAATTGAATTAGAGAGTATAGGCTATCCGGGGATGGAATGGCGACAGAGATTGGGCAATCAATGATTACAGAGTACAGGGTGTTCAGTAAGCCTTATTGTAAAGGTTCCTAGATGGGAAGCTCTTACAGCAGTCACATCTATTCCTGAGTTATAACTGTTCTTTCTAAATTCTGAGACACTGTATTCTTTGTGTATAACCTGGTAGTTCCCTGGAAATTTGGGTATATGTTGACACCTGAGACTCAGAGTTAGAGTTTGTCAGCTCTGTTAGTCAATATTACTCTATAGCAACTGTTACAGAAGCTGAAAAAGAGATCAGACTACAATTAGAGATATGAATGAAATGGACTGGGTTAGGACTAAGGTAAATTAGGATACAGGATAAAGGATGATATTAACTGTTTTTTATAACTCCAACTTATGTGTGAGACCAAAGAAAAAGAGATTTATTTATTTAAAAAAAATTGTATTTTCTTCAGCACATGATCTGATTTAACCTGTCTGGTCAAATTATTTAAGTTTATTTAAAGAATGTATTTAACTGGAACCTAGAATAGGGAATGAGTTCTTGTTATTCTGTATAGGCTAATGTAATACCGCAATACATCCCAGAATATTTGGGGCAGAAAATAAAAAAGTATTTGCAGAGTCCTGTTGAGGGACAGGGGGAAAATGTGGAAATATTAAACTTCCCCACATGGGGAATTACTGCGATTCTCTTAAGCAATAGGGGCTCCCAATTTAATAAGCCAACCCCTTGATCTAGAGGCTTGCCCTTATGAAACTTATCTCTTCAATGGCAAAGAGAAGCCTACTTACAACTTTGCCTAAGAGTCACCCCCAGAGAGTCTTCTTTTGTTGCTCAGATGTGGCCTGTATCTCTAAGCCAACTCGCCAACTTACTCCCTACCCTCCTTGCTATGTGGAACATGACTCCCAGGGGTGTAAGTCTCCCTGGCAACATGGGACATGACTCCCAGAAATCTGGCCCTGGCATCATGGGATTCAGAATGCTTTCTTGACCAAAATGGGGAAAAGAAATGAAAAAAAAAATAAAGTTTCAGTGGCTAAGAGATTTCAAATAGAGTCAAGAGGCCATTCTGGAGGTTATTCTTATGCATTATATAGTAATCCCTTTTTAGTTTCTAGTGTATTAGAATAGCTAGAAGGAAATAACTGAAACTGTCGAATTGTAATGCAGTAGCCTTGATTCTTGATGATTCTTGTTTATAGCTTTTATCATGTGACCGTATGATTGTGAAAACCTTGTGACTGACACTCCCTTTAATCAGTGTATGGGCAGATGAGTAATAAAATAAAGACAAAAATACATATAAATAATAGAGGTGGAAAAGGGGTATGGGGTGTTTTGGGTATTCTTTTTTACTTTTATTTTTATTTTTTTATTTTTATTATTTTGGGGGGATAGCGAGAATGTTTTAAATTTGATTGTGGTGATGAATACACAACTATATGATGACACTGTGAGCCACTGGTTGTATACTTTGGATGGATCATATTGTATGTGAATATATCTCAATAAAATTGCTTTTAACAAAAGGCTATGTCACAAAAGTGAGAAGACAACCTACTCAATGGCAGAAAATATTTGGAAACCACATATTTGATAAGGGTTTAATATCCAGAATATGTAAAGAAATCCTACAACTCAACAATAAATAGACAAACAACCCAATTAAAAGTGGGCAAAATACTTGAATAGACATTTCTCTTAAGAGGATATAAAGATGGCTAAAAAGCACATGAAAATATGCCCAGCATCACTGGCTATTAGGGAAATGCAAATCAAAACCATGAGACATCATTTCATATCCACTAGAATAGCTACTGTTAAAAAAAAAACAGAAAATATTAAGTGCTGGAGAGGATGTAGAGAAATAGGAACACTCATTCATTGCTGGTAGGAATTTAAAATCATGTTGCTGCTTTGGAAGATGGTTTGACAGTTCCTCAGTAAGCTAAGTATAGAATTACCAAATGATCTGGCAGTCCCACTACTAGGTATATACCCCCAGGAATCGAAAGCAGGGACACAAACAGATATTTACACACCGATATTCCCAGCTGCATTATCCACAGTTGCCAAAAAAATGGAAGCAACCCTAGTGCCCATCAACTGATGAATGGATAAACAAAATGTGGTAAATGCATGTAATGGAATATTATTCAGCCACAAAAAGGAATGAAGTCCTGATGCATGCTACAATATAGATGGACCTTAAAGACCTTATGCTGAGTGAAATAACCCAGACACAAAAGGACAGATACTATATGATCTCACTGATATGCACTGATTATGATAAGCAAACTCATAGAGTTAGAATCTAGAATATATGTTACCAGGGGATAGATTGAGGGTAGAGAATGGGAATTGATGCTTACTTTGTACAGAATTTCCATTTAGGTTGATTGTCAAGTGTTGGAAATGGGTGGTGGTGATGATAGCACATTATTGTGAGTGTAATTAACAACACTGAATTATATAGGTGAATGTGGCTAAAAGGGAAACTTTAGGTCATCTATGTCACTAGAATAAAAACTGAAAGGTAAACATAGGACTGTGTAACAGTGAATCCTATTGTGGACAATTGACTATAGTTTATAGTACAAATATAAGAATATTCTTTTATAAATTATAACAAATGAACAACATTAATACGGATGTTATTAATAGGGTGGTGTACAGGGAAAATACACCTAATGTAAACTATGGACTATAGTTAATAGTACTATTTTAATATTTTTCCATCAATTATACAAAGGTACCACACTAAAAGCAAAATATCAACAATGGGGGGGGGTATTGGGAATGCTTTATTTTTACATGGCTCTTCTGTAAACCCACAACATCTCTAATTAAAAAAATTATTAAAATAGGACATTTCATAGGCCTGTGTGTTGCATGTTTTAAATCAGGTAATCCATGTAAATTACTTCACAGAGGGCCGAGAGCATAGAATTTCTCAATAAATGCTGGCTACTACTGTTAAAAAAATAGTACAATTTTATTTTAACATGCTATCATCAATTTTAACAGTGCAAGATGTTGTTGTTAGGGTAGTATATGGGAATCCTGTATTTTATCCATCATTGTTGTGTAAACCCACAACTTATCTAATAAGAAAATTTTTTTATTCAAGTAATAAATTTAAGAGCCAAATTAGACATTATGCAAAAAGACAAAAGGTTAAAAAAAAGCAAAATGTTACATAAGGGTAGAAAGAGGGCTTGTGGGCTTGGGAAGCCTTGAATCTTAACTACAGAAGTGAGTCTGCTAATCCATCTTCTACTGATTATATCGCATGATTTGATTTGACAAAATATAGACATTGTACTTTTTTCTTATTATTAGTCTTAAACAGATCACACATTAGAAACCAAAATCATTGAAAGTATGTTTAGTGAAGGAAAAGAACCCTCTATGATATGAAACAGACAGAGTTTGCATTTTAACCTTCCATTTATACTCCAAATAACTTTTACTCTCTCAAGCAATTAACTGATTCTTTATATAGCATTAGTATATGGTAACCCAGCTGCTGTAATCGCCTTGCAATCAGCAATCTTCTATTTTTATGACTTAAGTTTTTTTTACAGTTGTGCCAGTGCATATGTAACAAAATAAGGCAAGAAAAGAAACTTTATTGTTCAAGATTGTTCAAATGCTATTAAAATGACCCAATGAATGAGGTCATTTCCATAATGAAAAGAATTAAATTGAAAATAAAAATACTCTGGATGAGTTCTTAACCTCTCAGTAAATGAAAATCTGTGTTAAACAAACAAACAGTTTATTGCTGTCAGTGCCTTGTTTTTATAAACATTCTTTTAAATAACATAAATGGAGACACTACATTTTTAAAAATTTCTGTATCAGTTCTGGTAAATGGTATATCCTTTTCATTGAGAAATCTGTGAATTTCTCCTCACCAAATCTACTTCAAGCTTCTGCACTCATCTGTTGCATCCATATCTTCTTAATGGAGGAAATGCTTCTCCTCTTAATAAAGGCCAGTCCTTCTGTTCCTGAATCCCTCCCGCTCTGTCCATCTTGGGATCTCAAATTGACTATGCCCACCTCCTTTTTCCTTAGGGATCTTCCCAACAGCATTTAAACCTTGCTGTAGGCAAGTTTCATTTGAGGTTGGACCACTGGCGTCAAAATAACCAGAAGATGTAGATTTCTGAACCTAACTTCAGACGGCTGAATCACGAAGTGGAGAGGAGGGAACTTGGGAATCTGCATTTTTAACAGCAGATTAACATTCAAGAATCTATCCTCTAAGGTTTCCTATCTTAGAAACAAGCCAACATACAAAATATCCCTGTATGTTGCATCTGCTTTATTTTTTTCCTCCTCTTCACAGGCAAGTTTCATGAAGAGTCATCTGTACTCATCATTTCATCTTTATTTCTCTGTACTTGTGTAGTGGTTCTCTGTACTTCCTTAATCTTGTGCCCTATCAGTAAAATATTTTTCAGCATATATTCTCAATAAATTTATATTTATTTGTTTATGAATTTATATCATGTACTACTATGCTAATGTATATATTATAAAAATCATGAAAGAAGCCAAATAAAAATATCTTAATTTTAAAAATTATTAATAAATATTTAATAATGAATAATTTAATGAATGTGGACATATATTGATATTTTAAATAGTCTTCATAATTTCAAACTTGGGCAGCTAATTTTGTCAAATCTCAGTAAATTGTTACTGACTTTTTCAATATCAAAACAGTTGTTGAAGGATTCATACTTAAAAAGTAGAACATATGTTAATCCTGCCATTTCTTCTTGTTTACATGTACTGGAATTATTAGTATTATCCTCAATGCTCAGGGTTCTTTATAATCCTTTTTAGCCAGTTTGAGGGTTATTTAGGTAAAGCTACATCATATAATCTATAAATCCACTTACCCAGGCATATTTGAACTGCAGAAGTGTAACATCATGACAGCAGAAGTAGGAACAAGCATGCGACTATTAATCCCTCTATTTTGTGTCACTTTCTCTCTATCCTCAGGGTAGCTTCTTTAGCTAGTGAGGGGGCTACTGTAAATCCAAATATTAAATATAATTATCATTTAATTGTTTTATCTTTTGAACAAAAAATAATAAAAATAGAAGTTCTAATATTTTCTGCCCACATCACTTTTCATACGTATGGCCCACCTGGGACACCAGTCTCTTTCAACTTGTTTTCCTTATTAATACTATTACACTATTATTTACACTTTTAACAGTAGTACTATGATCTCCACATTGCTAAATGTAATGGACTTTTTTGAGTTCTTTTTTACTTGCCTATTCAGTAGTCTTTAGCTCAGTTGATCACTTCCTCCTCTTTGAAACTTTTCTTGACATTAGCATCACACTGTCCTGGTTTTTCTTCTACTGTAATGGTTCAGTCGACCCAGTTGCTCTTGTCAGAACCCATGGATCATTCCCAACATATTTCTCTCCTTTTCTAAGTGCCCCTGACTCCATAATCCAGTCATTTACCATGACTACTTCCTAAGCAGTACCCATTCACTTTTCCTGTCTTTACTATCACCATCCTGGTTCAAGCAACCAGCTTTCTTGGAGTTCTGCTGCTTTCTTCACACAACAACCAGAGTGATATTCTGAAAATTATTACCTGAATGTTTTATTCCTTTACTTACATCTCTTTAATGGCTTCCATTACTGTGGAAAGAGACAAGAATTATCTTGCTGCTTTCCAACTCTCCTTCATCCTTAGCTTTATCTCCCCACCATTTTCCCCTTAGCTCTGTGTGTGTGTGCATGTGTGTGTGTGTGTTTTACTCCCTTACTTGTATCTCTTTAATGCCTCCCATTACCTGGAAAGAGACAAGAATTATCTTGTTGCTTTCCAACTCTCCTTTATCCTCAGCTTTATCTCGCCAGCATTTTCCCCTTAGCTATGTTCTAGCCACCCTGTCTCTCTGATTCTTCAGAATATGCCAAGCATATGCCCTACACACAGACTCCCTAACCATCTACATGGTATTCTTTCTGACAGAAATGGTCCATTCCCCTCCCTGTTTACTAGCTTCTTCTAATCCTTCATATTATACTACAAATATCGTTTCTTCAGGAAAGTCCTTCCCACCCATCCTCCCAGTCGAGGTTCAGACCCTCCGTTGTACAGTCTCATATTATCTTATATATTTCTTTTATTACTCCTATGAATAAATTGTTCCATTTATCATTATGTCCCCAGTGCTTAGCAAATAATAAAGTTTCAGTAAGTATTTGAGTAAAAGAACATTGTTATATCAGTAGTTGTTTCTCTATCTCTGACTACTTGCTCTATGAGGATAATGTCCTTGTATATTTTGGTCTCTTATTTTTCCAGTATCTATCACATGCACACACAAATATTTGTTAAATTAATGTGGTCATTCTGTTGTTATTTGTTTAATTCCTTTACCCCCATAGACTGTAAGTGATCATAGCTGTCTTTTGTACCCATTCTTATTGTTTAATACAGTGCCTGCACTAAGCAAGGTATTTCATAATGGTTTTTATTTTTTTAATCTAATACCTCTACCTCTTACTTAATTAGCACTTATAACCCATTCTTTTTTACTGTGTTTACTAATATGTTTGAATTTATTTCTGACATCTTATTCTGTTATATATATTCTTGTTTTTTTCTTTTCCTTCCATTTTGTTGGGTTTTTTTTAATTGCTTGTTTTCTTTTTTCCTTTATTTACCCTCTGAGAGTTAAGTGGAATATCCTCTTTTTAGTCTTGTAATTATTGCCCTTAAGTTTTTAATGCAAATACTTAATTTCATATTTTCTATCAACATCTTACCACTAGACAGGAACCTCAGAGAGCTATTACTTTTCCTCTCTTCCTTCCCTGCCACCTTCCTTACTAAATAATTTGAGATTTTGCTTTCTAATTGTAGATATTATTTATAACAATCAAAACTTAAGTTTTACTAGCTTTCTATATTTTACTCATCCCTGCTTCTTTTATCCCAGATTCTACTCCACTTATTTGTTTACTTGCAATTACATGCTTACCTACTTACGTACTTAACTTTTGACCAGAGTAATAATTCTTGTAGATAATAATATTAATAGTTCTTGTAGTCAGAGCACAATCTTCATCCAAGCTTGTGGTTAAGATTTCAGCATATCCTTGTTTAAACATATACTCAGTAATACAGAGGTTAATATATGTATATATATCTTAGATTCTGACACAGATGTGGCTATCTCCTAATACTAATATTGTGAAGGTTTGGGGTATACTGTATTTCAGTGAATTCATACATTACCCTTTATCTGTTGTTTATTACATAAAGTTTGTATTTTTTTGGTAAGATATAGATAGAAACTGATTTCAGTTTTTTGGTTTTTTTTTTCTGTTAGGCTACTGCTAATTCAACCATTCTAAAAATCCTTCAGTCCAACATTCAGCATGTGCTAACCTATGAGAACCTTGCTCTCCAGGAGAAAGCATTGGGTTGTATTCCAGTCCAAGAATTAAAAAGGAGATCAGAAGAAAAGTTATCTAGAGCAAAAAAATTGGATAAAGGTAGTAGCTTTACATAATCATTCATTGCTAAATATGCATCCTTGCTAAATAAAGGGAAAATATCTACATTGCAATTATCTAACCTGTTTCTATTTGAATTATTAAGAAGTATAATAATAGTATAATTTTATTGCATATGCATTATGGACACATCTGTTAAAAAATGTTCTTTAAACTTTTTGTATCTGAATATGTACATGCAGTTTAATAATCATTTGGTGTGTGATTTTTTTTAGGTTTAGCATTCTAGTCCATGTACTATGTGGTGGCATTATTAGTGAATCTGTGTTTTTAATGTGAATCTGACAGAAATTGTATTCAGAATTAATCCATATAATAAGGTCATTTATCAATTTGTTAATAGACTGTATTTATTTATGAAGAGCGTGGACGTTGAAGCCAACTGCCTGGGTATAATTTCAGCTCTACCACTTACTGTGCATCACTGAGCAAGCAATTTAATCTCTGTGCCTCAATTTCTTCATTTGAAAATAGGGTTGATTATTTTAAAAATAATTGAGTTAACACATGTAAACGGCTCAGAACAATATCTGCTGCATTCATCACCCAATAATTGTTTATTGTCATTGTTATAAATTGTCTTAGGATTTTGGTTGTTATATTTGTTCCAATGACAGTATTTTTATGTTGACTTTTTTCTGTAATTGTTTTTTGTTTAAGTCATTTCTTAATACTGTATTTTCTGGGGAGTTTAATTTTTTTTAGTGTTTGCTCTAAACTTTGTAACATTCCTTTTTAACTAACTTAAGTTCACCTTCAAATAATACTGTACCACTTCATGTGTAGTGCAGGTAACTTAGAACAGAATATTACCAATTCTTCCTTCCCATCCTTATGATATTGCTGTTATTTATTTCACTTCTACATATGCTATAATCACCCAATACACTGTTAGTTTTTTTTTAGATTAAGAATAAGATAAACAAATAGTTTTATTTTACCTTCATTTATTCCTTTTCTGAATAAATCCAAGTTATCATATCAAGTTATCATGATCCAATATATCTTTTTCCTTATCTCTGAAGAACCTCTTTTAATATTTCTTGCAGGGCAGATCTACTGGCAATGAAACCTCAGTTTTTTTATGATCTGAGAAAGTCTTTATTTCTCCTTCACTCTTGAAGGATAATTTCACTGGGATGTAGAATTCCAGGTTGCTGTGTGTGTGTGTTTCCTTTCAACAACACTTTAAATATTTCACTCCACTCTCTTCCTGTTTTCATGGTTTCAGATGACAAGTCTGCTATAATTCCTAACCTTATTCCTTTATAGATAAGCCTCCACCCCAACCCTGGCTTCATTCAGGATTTTTTCTTTGCTTTTTTGCAGTTTGGATATGATATCCCTAGGTGTAGTTTCTATATTTATCCTGCTTGATGTTCTTTGAGCTTCCTGGATCTGTGGTTTGGTGACTCGTTAATTTTGGAAAGTTTTCAGCCATTATTGCTTCAAATTTTTCTTCTTTCTTTTCTTTCTGGTATTCCCTTTTCTCTTCTCCTTCTGGCATTCCAATTATGTGCCTTATTTTACTTTCATTTTTCTCTGTGCCTCAGTTTCCCATAGTTCTGAGATGTCCTGTTCCATTTTGAAATTCCATAGTTCTTGGGTGTTCTGTACTATTTATTTCATTCTTTTTTTCCTTTGCATTTTAATTTAGGACGGTTCTATTGACCTACTTTCAAACTCACTGATTCTTTGGCCATGTCCAATCTACTAATGAGCCAATCGAAGGCATTCTTCATTTCTATTTTGCAGTATTTTTTTATTTCTAGCATTTCCTTTTTATTTTTCTTAGAATTTCAATCTGTTTACATTACCTGTCTCTTCTTCTATGTTGTTTACTTTTTCCATTGGAGCCCTTCACATATTAATCATAGTGATTTTAAATTTTCTGTCTAATAATTCCAACATCTGTACTATATCTGAGTCTGATTCTGATGCTTGCTCTGTCTCTTCAGATTGTGTTTTTTGTTACCTTGTAATTTTTTGTTGAAAGCTGCACATGATGTATTGGGTAAAAGAAACTGAGGTAAATAGGCCTTTTTTGTGTGGTATGATGTTAATCTAGCTAGGAGTTGGGTTATGTTTAATGTTTTATGTTTGTTGTGTGAGAGGCTTCAATCAAATGTATTTGTTTTTGACTTTCCTGTTGTCTTTGGGCTTCCTTAAGAATGCCTCCTCAGGTATAGTCTATGTTTTGTAGCTCTTTTAGCTGTAATCCACTGTTATACTGGAGCCTTGTTGGTATGGTGATAGAGGTAGAGACAAAAAGAAGTGTTCTATGATCTTATGGTTAAATCTGAATGTTTTAGTGGGCCTGAGACCTTCACAAGTCATTCTTAGCTTTATTCCCCTCTCTAGGTCAGACAAATGTTGAGGAGGTGTTAGAGTCAGGGAAATACCTTTCTCCTGGTTCAGATAAGGCTCTGGCAAAGTTTTTTTCCTTGGAGAGTAGGTGTTTGTTATGGAGACTGCTCTGGGCATATTTCAAAACTTTTGCTGTTCCTGCAAAAGCCGTGAAGAGCTCTTTCTTGGCTCTTTACCATGGGGACCTGGTAGGGTTCCTGGAGATAAAACCCACAGAAGTCTGGGGGACAGCTAACACTGTTTTTCTCACTTTCAGGCTAGTGCCCACTCATCCTCCAGTAATTTGAAAAAAATCATCATTTAAATGTTTCTACCAGTTTAGGCTCCAGTGGCATCTGTTCCAGATAAGCAGGACTTGGCTTTGATTCTCTGTATTTGACTGAGACTTTCTGCATTTGCCTACCTCTCTAAATTTCTGGGTGGCAATTTGCCCTGCAACCTCAGTTCTCTGATGGGTCCAAGAAAAGTCATTGATTTTTTTTCAGTTTGTTTAGCTTTTTGTTGTTGTAAAGGCAGGAGTAACCACTTCCAAGCTCTTGTGTGTTGCCATGGATACCGAAAGTCCCTCTGAGGGGTTAATTGTGTGTGTCTTTTCCTTTTTTACCCATTTAATCATTTACCTGTGTCATTTAGATATTTTGCTACTCCTGTATTTTGGTGGTTTCATCTTTATTTTAATATTATACTGTGTCATTTCCTTGTGTCTGATAACATGGGCCTTAGACTTAATTCAGCTGCAGATGTGTTATATGACCTTGAGATAGTTGTTCATTGTCTTGGATTAACAGTTTTTTAATTTGTGAAATAAAAGAGGCTTATCAAAAAAAGTGATCACTAAAACCCTGTCCAGCTTCAAAGTATTGTATTCCTTTATATGATGCCTTACATCAGTGCCTGTTCAGCAGGTACTTACTGAACACATTCTGTGTGTGTCATTGGGCTGGGCCCTGCAGGGGAGACACAGTTGAATAAAATAGCCCCTACCTTACGCAGCAGTTGAGCAAGTGAAGAGAATTAAAATACATAAACAACTGAGTGTGAAGCAGGGTCCAGCAGATGTAAGAAGCACAAATTTTAAAAGGTTATATTGCCAAAGGAATACATTACAGTGAGAAATAGAACAGAATACTCATGTTTGTATCCAGCACATTCTCTCTCTCTCTAGGCAAATAATAATCAGGAAATTGATCAAGGAAGATAGAAGCCACAAAAAGGAGCATCAGTTACGTGAGTAGTGTGGCATCCTGATGCACTTGCACATCTGCCCTCACAGTAGGAATGGCGTTGACAGTGTACCGAGAATCCTTGAAGTCCATTAGCCAAGACTCTTTCCCCATAAAGTCCGCTGATTGTCCCCACTGACATTTGCGCCAGCATTTTTCCTCTCCTCATTCTAAAGGTAATATTAGTTCTTCATAGAAAACTTGGAAAGTATGGAGAAAATAAACCATTCATAACCTTGTCACATAGGAGGACCATTTTTAAGATTTGTGCCTATATCCTACAGACATAAAATATGAAAGCAGTATAATGGGTTTTTACTTAAAGGGGGAAGGAAAGAACACATCTTGTTGGTAGTGGAGTATTGTGAAAATTAGCACAAGGTTGGGCTTTTGTTTAAAGGTCAGTTGAAGGATGCATTCAGTGTATAAACTGAGATGTCAAAAGACATTAACAGGGCAGGTGCCAGGGATTTTCTTTCAAGTGTAGTGAACAGCATGCGTGGAGGCAGAAAAGTACAGTCTCTATTTGGGGAACAATGAGTAATACAGCTGGCTATGAATAGAATGCCTGTGGAGCAGCAGTAGGAGCATATATTTACTGACATTGAATTTCAGGCAGAGCAATGTATACTGCATTTCTTTTTCTTTTTCTTTTTCTTTTTTCATATTTACAATGTAGAATAAGTTTATAAAAGTGGTGTACAAAGTTCATTGTAAAAGGATAACACTATTTGTTTAGAAACAAGCTGCCTTCCTGTTTACATTTCCATATTCTTGATATAGATTGGAGACGTACTATTTAAAAATAATACTTTTTAAATAGTAAAATATACAAGAGATTTTCCCAAAAAGAATTAGAGGTAAAAAGAGACAAACAATACATCCCATAAATTTTTTGAAATAGGGTAAAAAAAGAAAGGAAACAAGGACCAAAGAAATTAAGAAGAAGCACATATCTTAGCCATAAGGCTAATGTTGCGTTGTTACTATGATTGAACATATAGCAGAAATGTTATATAAATTTATTTGTCGGAGTTCCCAGGGAAGTCAGTGTTTTTGATTTCTTAATTCAGCAGGGTTAACCATTGAAACCTTAAGCAAGTGAGTGACATCAAAACTGTATTTGAGGAAGGGTAATCCAGAAGTTGCTTTTAGATGAAGGAGAATCGAGATCTTGAATACAAGGAGAGAAGAATTAATAGTAATAGAATATATTTGTAAAAGAAGAGGGCCAAAAGGGTACTGAGACTTCAAGGGAGAAGATGGACGTGAGAATTCTTGGGGTGATAGAATATATGGTATTTGTGGTTGATGGGTGCAGATGATGTGATAAGGAGTTATGTATGCATAAGGGAGATGGACCACCTCATTTTGAATCCAAGCAACTAGAAAATTAGAGGAGTCATTAGGAACAGGCTTTGAAGGGAAATGAAGAGTGTGATTTGAGGACATCACTTGCAGGTGAAAATGTAGGCCTGGAGTTTGGTTAAGAGGTCAAACCTCGACATACACTTTAGGGTGATAAGTAAAGCCATGTAAGTAAATGAGATTGTCAAGAGTAAAAGACAAGGGTATAGAGAAGGACTGAAAGGTTCTAGAAAATAGGATTCCACAAGCCACATGTGGATATTTAAATTTAATTAAGTACTCAGAAACTGCAAATGGCTAGTGATTACCCTGTTGGTTGATACAGATGTGAATTATTTCTATCATTGCTGAAAGTACTATTGGATAGACCTGTTCAGGAATCACCTACAATAAGTTATGGGAAGGAGAAAAATAAACTAGTGAAGGAAATACAAAACATATAGTGAAATAAGTGGTATGGTAGGCATAATGAGTATATCAGTTAGGGTTAGGTTGAGCTGGGAGTAATAATAACTTGACCCCAGTGACTTACGGTTTATTTTTTCGTGTAAGAAGTTACGGAGGTGGGCAGTCTGATGCTAGTGGTGAGCTCTAAGACATCATCAGAGAGCTAGATGCCTTCTGTGTTTTGACTCTGCCATACATTGTTTCTGTCCTCCAGGTCACCTCTTGGTTCAAGATGGCTGCTAGAGCTCCAGCCATTACATCTGCAGATCAGACATCAGGAATTAAAAGGGAGAAAAGCAAAAAGGTTGCACTTCTGAGACAAGCAAAAGGTTATACCTCTAAAAAGTCAAGCCTGTTCCTTTGAGGCAGTGTTTCTTAGAGTCTCATACAAAGCTCAGTCATTTAGCCTCATGTAGCTGCCAGGAAGGCTGAGACCTGTGGTCTTTTAGCTTGTGTATTGCAATCCCAAATAAATTGGAATTCTGTAAATAAGGCAGGAGTGGCATATGGATCTTCTGTGGCAGCTGGCAGTCTCTGCCCTGGTGAATATCTGGCATTAATATGACAGAGCCTCTACTGGCCAGGTTAGTGGTTTTCTTTCATTTGTTTTATGCAGTGGAATCTTGTTTCCTCCCAGACGAACTTTTACTCAGAGTCTATAAACTGGGAAAAGTGTTCTGGTTTGCAGCAAAAGTGGAGCTCCCTGCCAACTAAGGCACTTCCAGAAATAGTTAAGGCTCAAAGAAGTTTAGTTTGGTAGCTATGGCCTGGAAGACTGAAGGTTTTTCATTATTGAGTGTTACAGATACTGGTAAAATACTTATTTAGAAGAGAAAGAACTTTTCATTTTGGAAAAGTGAAAACAAACTATTTGTTGGCCTACTAAATTGAGTATAGAGACTGAGAATATTGAGTCTTGAAAGAAAAACTATGGTGTGTGCCTAAGGCATGAGTCTCTACTGATATTTTTACTTGTTTTCTTCTTAATTCCTCTTTTGTTTGCTGACATCAGTGGTTTTCATAGAGTGGAGTTAGGGCCTATGCTTGTTATTTTTGTCACTGAAAAGTTACTAGAAATCTATTTATATTTATGTGGTATTTTTGAACATGCTAAATTTATAAATTCGAAGTCTTGATTGTATTACACACACACACACACACACACACACACACACACACACACACACAAAGCGCTCCATGCTCTAAATGTTATCTTCGCTGAATTTAGCATTTAAGTCAAACCTTCCTTCAACTCCATACCTGTGAGATTTCTGAGTTTCTGTCCTGTACAAACAGGAATCCATTTTCGTTTCTCTGAGCTGTAACTAAGGATGTTGCTTGACCAATGAACACTGACTCCTTCAGATGGTCCTCACTCTGGAATATTCACATTTGTAGCTGGAAACTTGCTGATTTTTACCTGGAACACATGTGACACAGAAGGTCAAGTACACTATCTTCCTTTCTCTTCTTTTTCCATCTTGATTATGACTATTTGGCAAAAGTAATTATTCTAAGTAATATTTTAAGCCTTGTTTGTTCATTCCTCCATTCATTCAGAAATATTTACTGAGGCTTACTGTTTAGCAAGCACAGCTCAAGGTGTTAAAGTAGTGAGAAAAACAAAGTCTCCCTTTCTTGGGGAGAAACAAACCAAAAAAATCAGGTATATATGTACATACATATGTATTTCAGGTAGTGATAAGTGCCAGGAGTACAAACAAAGCTAATAGAATAGAGAGTGACTAGGAAGAATGCTGTTTTGTATAGGGTTGTCAGGAAAGGTCTCTCTGATAAACCATGACCTCCCTTTCAAGTAAAGGATATTAGCAACCACAAAGACCCCTTGAGGTGGGAGTCAGTTTGACATGTTCAACTTATGGCAGGGAGGGTTACTGTTGAAAAATTAAAGAGACAGAAAAAGGTGAGCTCTGAGATCAGAGAGATAAGTGGGTATATGTTTCCTGTAGCTGAAGTAACAAATTATCACACACTTGGTGGCTTAAAACAACAAAAATTTGTTCTTTAACAGGGCTATAGGCCAGAAGTCCAAAATCTGTATCACTGGGCCAAAATCAAGGTGTTTGCAAGGCTACACTCCCTCCAGCGATTCTAGGTGGAGAATCTGTTCCTTGTCTCTTCCAGTTTCTGGTGGCTTCTGACATTCCTTGGCTTGTGGCCATATCACACCATTCTTCAAGGCCAGCATCTTCAAATTTCTGTCTGCTCTGTCTTTGCATCCCTTTCTTTTTGTGTGTGTAAACTCTCCCTCTGCCTCCCTCTTACATAGATTAAAGTGATTACATTTAGGGCCCACCCAGATAATCCAGGATAATCCCATTTTAAGATCCTTAATTTAATCACATCTGCAAAAAACCCACCCCTCCTTTTAAATTTTTTTTTTTTTTTTTTCCATTTAGGATAACCTTCACAGGTTTCAGGAATTAAGACATGGCTATCTTTTGGGGGGCCATTTTCCAGCCTACCACAGGGTAGGGGGCAGCTGAAAGAACCAGAGTAGGGCCTTTGAGTTTTATTCTGAATGACATGGCAGACTATTGGAGGGTTTTGAGTAATGTGATTTGCTTGCATTTTAAAAATGATCACTCTGGCTTCTGTGGGACTAGACTGAGGAGGATGGTGGCAATGCTATATTTCCGAAATTCATTTTTTTCTTTATTAGAGAATGTGTGGGTTTATAGAACAATCAGGCATAAAATACAGGATTCCCCTATACCACCCTAATATTAACACCTTGCGTTGGTGTGGGACATATATTACAATTGATGAAAGCACATTTTTATAATTGTAGTATTAACTATAATCCATGGTTTAACTGGGGTTCACTGATTATATAGTGCAATTCCATGGTTTTTTTTTTTAATTTTTATTCTGTGTATATGGTAACAGACTAAAATTCATTTTTAATATTGTAAGTAATTCATGAATATCTTGTAGAAAAACTTGCATATTATGCGAGAAAAGCTAAACTCTGCCTACCAGTCATTTCTGCTCTTCGCAGAAGTAACAGCTATTATTATGTGATATGTTCTTTACATTTTTCTTCTTATGTATATATACCCATAAATAGTTATCTATAGGAATAGCTTAAATTGTGTGGGTTAACATAAAAGTTATCAACCCATATATATTCAACTCCTTGGTGTTTTTCATTTACTAAGTTATTTTGAAAATCTTTTTAACTTCTCCATAGTGTTCTACAATATGCACATACTATTTTTATACAGTTCCCTGTTGATGGACATTGAGATGGTTTACTGTTTTTTTGTTTTTTTTTTTTTTCTATTCTAAACACTGTTGCTGCAGACATTCTTATAAAGCATACTTTCCTGGTACACACGAGCAGCTGTTTCTCCATGGTAGATACCAAAAGTTTCAAGGATCTGTGACACTTTCATGTTTTAATGGATCTTTCTAAATTGCCTTACAATTTGTACAGAAGTAACTAAGAGTATTTGTTTTCCCTTAAGAAAGTTCTTGGACTTCTTCTATGTGCTTACTGAATTTTTCCAATGGGTTTGTTAACGTTCTTACTGGTTTGTAGTTCATTAAATAGTCTGGATATTTATCTTTTCTTTGTTAAGTGTGTTATACTTTTTTTTTCTCCCAGTGTTCCTCACTGTATTTTGATTAGTGTATCTTTTCAAATTCAAAAGTTTTACATTTTGACAAAGTAAAATTTCTTGATTTTGCAATTTGTGTCTTGCCTTCCCTACAAATAGTCATTAACATATTCCCCTGGAAGATACTAGCTAAAAGTATTCCTTCCAAGTGTGTATGTGTGTGTATCTTTGTATATATATTTTTTAATGAATGAAATACAGGAAGTGTATTAGTCACGATTCTCTAGGGAAACAGAATCAACAGGAGATTTCTGGAAATACAAGATTTTATAAAAGTGTCTCATGCAACTGTGGGGATGCATGAGTCCACATTCCAGAGGGCAGGATGCACAAGTCCAAATTCCATAGGACAGGCAGCAAGCTGGTAACCCCGATGAAGGTCTTCTATGAACCCCCCAGGAGAGGCTGGCTAGCTGAAGAAGAGAAATTCCATAGGGTAGGCTGTGAGCTGGCACTCTGATGAGGGTCTTCAGTGAATCCCCAGGAGAGGCTGGCTGACTGAAGGAAAAGTGGAAGTTCCCTCTCTTCTCCCTTAAAAGTCTTCACCTGATTGGATTAAATCCAGCTGATTGAATTGTCTCATTGCGGAAAGATACTCCCTTGGTTGATGTAATCAGCCACAGATGCAATCAGTTGACTGATGACTTAATAAAACAGCCTTCTGTTTTAATCAGCCACAAATTTCTTTGCAGTAATGGTCAGGCCAGTGCTTGCTTGGCCAGACATCTGGGCACCGTCATGTGGCCAAGTTGTCACATGAACCTAACCATCACAGTAAGGATTTCATATTTGGATAGCTGCTTGTCCTGATATTTATTGAACAGCCCATCCTCTTAGAATTGTTTTGAAATGCTAACTTTATTAAATCCATACTCTGACTTAGACATCCGTCTTTCAAGACTTTTGTTTCATTGATCTGTTAGTCTTTTCTTCACCAATATCATAAGATTTTAATAGAATGTTGTAATGTGTTTTGATGTCTGTAGGGGAGAAATTTACTTCATTATTCCTATTCAAAGTTATCTTGGTTATTTTGTGCATCTTTTCTTCCACATGAATTAGTTAGATTTGTTAGCTGGTCAAATGTTATGAAAAATTGTATTGTAATTTAAATTGGGAATGCATTCACTTACATAAAATTTGTGGAGAATTAATATCTTTAGAATATTGTTATTTTTATCCTTTTATGTTTTGTTGTAAAATTTATTTTCTTTTCTAGTTTTATTTTTAAAGATCTCAAACATAAATACAAGATTAGAGTAAAACATCAAACACCTGTAACCAACAAACTTTATTAGATCTTAATATTATACCTTATATTTCTTTCATATGTTTTATTACTGTTTTTAATGATAAAATATTAAAGATTGAGCTGAAAGCACCTGTACGTGTTTTCTTGATCTTGTTCACCCCTCCTTTCCTCCTTTCCCAAAGCTAAGCACAGCCTTGAATAAGGTCAAGAGATATCTTTTTATTTAATAAAATGGATATAATATTATCTGTCCTTACTTGCTAGTGTTGTTATATATAGTGTATACATGGTTGTGACTTTATGTGTTTTGGAGTGAGTTTCCATGGATGGATTATAAACATACAATTATGCACTGATTAAAAAATAGGATGATGATTAAAAGAGTATCTGTTATTCTGTGATTTCTGCCTGTGATTTTGTGATTGTTTCATATTTACTTGTCTATATACCTACAGTAAATTTAATATAGTCATTTTTAAATGAATTCATACCCTCCTACGTGCTTCAGGCTCAATTCTAAACCAATCATAATGCCCTGAGAAGTTGTTCTGTTCAGCTCACAGGTTAATGCATAATGTAGGTTAGATAATACAAAGTGATAGACACCCTGCCATTCTAACTGTACAATTACACATGTATTGCTACCTGGTTCACAATATACTGCTACTTCATTCTTGCATCTTATTTGGAAAAACCTTTTAGATAATCTTATGTTTTCAAATATTTCAGCTGCATTTTTGGGAATAAAATATGCATGGGTATGTTGCTACTAAAATAGTGGTTATTAGTTTTTGTCAGATTTAGCTGTTACTTGGTTCTGTTTTAATTTCTCAGGTACTATTATAAATGACGAGGATTTTCTTTTGCTGGAACTTTTGCATTGGTTTAAGGAAGAATTTTTTCACTGGGTGAATAACATTTCGTGCAGTAAATGTGGTGGTCAGACTAGAACCAGAGGTGAAGCATTATCCCCTAATGATGATGAGCTGAAGTGGGGTGCGAGACGAGTTGAAGATCATTACTGTGATGCATGCCAGTTCAGCAATAGATTCCCAAGGTGGGTACACACTGGATGATAAAAGTAATACTAATCTCCCAATGGAATGGTTAGAAGTGATTTTTTATTAAATAAAACTTTTATTTTCATTTGAAGTATTAGGAAGATATTCTTCTGGAAATAGGGGTCAGCAAGCCATGGCCTGTGGGCTAAATCCAGCCTGCTGCCTGTTTTGGTAAATAAATATTTATTGGAACATAGTCACAATGGTCTATTTAGGTGTTGTATATGAAGTTTTCATAATACAATGGAAGAGTTGAATAGTTGACCATATGACCCACAAAGTCTAAAATATTTAGTGTGTCTTTTTACAGGAAAAATTTGTTGGCTCCTGCCAAATGAGTGTGGTCATAGCACATGTAATACTGTAAATCTTTATTGTTCTTTTAATATATAATTTTAACTTTCTGATACCATAATACTGATAATGTTCATAATACTAATATTTGTGATAGTAATTCAACTGCTGTGCTTAAAATAATCAGATGATCTTGTAAGTAGGACCTTTTGGTTGGGTTATTTCAGTTAAGAAGTGGCCTAGCTGAATCAGAATGGTGTCTGAATCTTATTACTGAAAGCCTTATGGGGAAAGTCACAGAGGGAGTAGCAAAGTCAGTGGAACCCAGAAGAGAAAGGAAAAGCCAGGAGAGGTTACCGTGTGTATCATGCATGTGACAGAAAAGCCAAGGACAAGGGATTGTCAGAAGCCAGCTCCAGAATGCCATGGTCTGGGAGAAAGCATCACCTTGATGATGCCTTAATTTTGTACTTTAAACCATGAGCCAATAAATTCCCATACTTTAAGCCAACACCATAGCATGGTATTGATTTTGGCAGCTTGGAAACCAAAACAGTTTTTGGTACCAGAATAGTGGGGTGCTGCCATTGCAAATATCAAAAAAAAAAAAAAAAAGGAAACAGCTTTAAATTGGGTAAGGTTGGGTAAGGGGTGGAAGCTAGAAGAATTGTGAAGTGCTTGATAGAAAAAGCCTAGATTGCTTTGAAGAGACTGTTGGTAGAAATATGGATGCTAAAGATACTTCCAGTGAGACCTTAGAAGAACGTGATGAATGAATGTGTTACAGGAAACTGGAGGAAAAGCAGACTTTGTTTTAAAGTGGCAGAGAACTTGGAAAAATTGAGTTCTGATATCAGATGGAAGGCAGAACTTGAAAGTGTTGCACTTGGGTATTTGTCTGAAGAGATTTCCAAGCTAAGTATAGAAGGTGAAGCCTGGTTTCTCCTTGAAGCTTATAGTGAAATGAGAGAGGAAAGGGAAAAGCTGAGAAATGAAATCTTTAAGAACAAAGAAACCAGAAATTGATTTTTTGGAAAATTCTGAGCCTGTCCAGATACTGCGCTATTGAGACCAGGGCCTGAAGCGTCTCTATCAGGGACCTCCCTGAGCTTCTGGAAAATGAGTCCCTGGGGGCTCTTTGTGAGGGTTTAACTGAACATGAATCCAGTCAGCCATTACAGTGGAAATCGGGATTGAAAATTAGAAAGGCAGCTATGCAAGAAAGATTTGCGGAAGATTTTATTGTCTGATGGTTTGGACCCCTGTGAACATGCAAAGCCAACAAGGATTTCTGAAATTTGTATGAACAGGACTAACAGTAGTCTGGACTGTGAAAGGGACAGAGAACAGACAGATTAAAGGAAGAATATCTTCAAGAGCAGAACCATGGAAGCTGAGGTCTGGACTGAAGAGATCTCCTCAGGCCAAGAGAGTGGGCCCACCCATGTTTGTAGAAAGGGTAGGTTCACCCCTTCATTTGGAGGGGCAAGCCATCTGCCCCAGTACTTGGAGGGGGCAGGCTGTGTGCTCCAGCATTCATATAGAGCCTGGCCACCATCTTGCTCAAAGAGAGTGGGGCCCATGTCCTGGAACTTGTGGAGAGCCTGAACACTATCCAAATGCTTGAGGAGAGTGGAACCTTCACCCTAGTGTTCAGGGAGAACATGACCACTGCACAATCACTTGAAAGGGGTAGGGCTCCCTCTCCATCAGGCCCAGAGGACAAACATCGATCTATTGATGACTTTTTTACCTTGAAATTGAATGGCATTTGCCCTGCTGGGTTTCAGGATTTGGGGAACCCATGACCCATTTTCCTTCCCATTTCTCCCTTCTGGAATGGAAATGTTTACTCAGTATCTGTCTCTCCATCATAAATTGTAAATAGATAACGTATTTTCTAGGTTCCACAGGTCCACAGCCAGAGGAATTGTGCCCCAGGAGAGACCACACCCAAACCAATTCTGATGAGACTTTGTACTTAGTGTTGATTCTGAAATGACTTAAGCCTTTTGAGAAGTTGTGATAGAATGATTTTGCTTGTGGAAAGAACATGTCTTTTTGTGATCCAGAGGGTGAACTGTGGTGGTTTGGAGCTATGTACCTCAGTAAAACATGTTCTTAAACTTAACCATTCCTGTGGGTATAAACCGATTAGAAGTAGGACCTTTTGATGAGGTTACTTGAGTTAAGATGTGCCCAGCTGAATCAGGATGGGTCTTAATCCTATTACTGTAGGCCTATACAGAAAGTAACAGAGAGAAAGCCAGAGAGAACATACAGAATCTAAAAGACAAGAGAACCTGGAAGAGAAAAGAGCCAGGAGAGGTCACTATGTGCATTGCCATGTGGCAGAAAAGCAAGGATCAAGGAGTGCCAGCAGCCAGCCCCAGAACACCACAGTCTTCTGGTAGAAAGCTTCACCTTGATGACATGTTGATTTTGGACTTCTGCTAACCTTAAAACCATGAGCCAATAAATTCCCATACTGTAAGCCAACCCATTGCATAGTATTTTTTTGGGCAGCCAGGAAACTAGAACAGATGGTAATATGAAAAGTTAAGGTATGGTATGTTATGATCATATTATTTTCATATGAAGTCCAAAGATTGTTGTAATTAAGCATTTTCTTCCTGCACAACCTAAGCTATCCTTGTATTTCTAACTTTTAAACCAAAAAAATTTGACCTTTTCAATTAACTTTATATGTCCTTGAATTTACAAGCCTCTTAACAGATTTTCTTGTAAAGTTTAGTTGTATTATCAGGCAAGGAAAGATACCAAGCTTTTTAATACTTAATTTTGGTGAGCTTGGGGACTCAGTTTTGTCCCTAATTAGTAATCAGTCCTAGGACATACAAAATACAGGATGGACAGAATCTTACTTGTCACAATCAGGTAAAGCAGTGCAATCTTTTTCTTTATTCAAATACATTTGCAAAGACACACTGCAAAATTTGAGGATAAAAAATATAAGTTTAGAGAAGCTTCTTGTTAAACAAGATGGTGGCATAAGATGCTCCAAGGTGCCATTCCCCCACACAGTCTTTGAACAAGTAGCAAAAACTGATGGGGCCATTTTCATCAAAACTCCAGAATACAGTTAAAGGGTTTCAGTAACTGAGTGGGTGCTGAATCAGGAAAATATAGCTTTATAAACAGTAGCAGAAGCTCATGACACTCTGGATGGCCTCTCTCCCACCCCCTTCAGGCACTGTATGAAGCTGCCCTGTGCTCCCACTGTGGATCCTTGGCCCTGTTCCAGAGGGAGCACTGTAAACCCTGTGTGCATGCTAGGATGCCTATATATCCATCAATCTGTTGCATGGCAGCCTGAGAGACAGTCTTCTCTGGTTGCCCTCTCAGAACTTGCCCTGGAGGCAGAAGCAGCTTCCAGAGACCTAAAGCAGCATAAGAAACAATTAAATCAGAACATCCTGGGGAAAGGATTACCTACTTTAAGATGTACAATATACACTAGGGAGGTGTGCAAATCTACTTCTTAGGAAGTAGAGGTAACATTCTGATTCCTATAAATGAGAGAATTCCCAGGACCAGGAGAGAGCATAAACCCAGTATAAGACAGGATCAGAAAGGATGGAGGGGGCCCTGCACTTTACTTTTGCCTTGGGGTGATCTTCTTAATAGTAGGGCTAAACTCTGAAGGAGAGCACCAGCCAATGCAGAGCCAATTTGCAAAGACTATGAAAGGTGTTTTTTGCTTTGGTTTATTTGTTTTTGTTAGCTCCTGGTACCCATGGAAATCTCTATTATATCACTATCTGGATACAAACTTACCAGACAGCTCAAGGATTAAATCCCAGAGTTAACATGTTAAAATATTAAAATGTACAGTGTGTAACAGAAGATTAAAAAACAAAGAAACAGGAAGTGATGGCCCATCCAGAGGAACAAGAACTGTTCACAAAAAAGACTAGACATTGTACACACTGGACAAAGACTAAAAATACGATCCTCAATAAAGGAAACACAGAAAAGAACTAGAGGATATCAGGAAAATGATGAAGGAACCAATATGAGAATCTCTTTAAAAAGCTTGGAATTTTAAAAAGGAACCAAACAGAAATACAGGACTTGAAGACCACAATAATTCAAATAAAAATTTTCCTACACAGTTTCAGCTGCAGGTTGGAGATGGTAGAAGAAAGAATCAGTGAACTTGAAGATGAAACAATTGAAATGATTCAGGCTGAGAAGCAGAAAGAAAAATGAATAAAAAAAGTGAACGGGGCTTAAGAAACCTGCGGGGACACCGTCAAGCGGACCAGCAATACACATTATCGGATTCCCAGAAGGAGAAACAAGAAAGGCACTGTGCTGGTTTGGATGTATTATATCTCCCAAAATGCCATTATCTTTGATGCAGTCTTGTGTGGGCAGAAAATGTATTAGTGTTGATTGGGTTGGAGACTTTTGATTGGATGTTTCTGTGGAGATGTGATCACTTAACTGTGGGCGAGATTATTTGGATAATTTCCATGGAGGTATGGCCCTGCCCATTCAACCTGGGCCTTGATTAGTTTACTGGAGCACTATATAAGCTCAGACAGAAGGAGCGAGCTTGCTACAGCCAAGTGGGACACTTTGAAGAATGCACAGAAGCTGAGAGAGTAGTGCAGATGAGACACATTTTGAAGACGGCCGTTGAAACATACTCTTGCTTTGAAGAAGCTAAGAGAGGACAAACACCCCAAGAGCAACTGAGAGTGACATTTTGAAGAGGAGATGTGGTCTTGAGAGGAATATCCTGAGAGAAAGCCATTTTGAAACCAGAATGTGGAGCAGACGCCAGCCATGTGCCTTCCCAGATAACAAGAGGTTTTCCAGACGCCATTGGCCATCCTCCAGTGAAGGTACCCAATTTTTGATGTGTTATCTTGGACACTTTATGGCATTAAGACTGTAACTGTGTAACCAAATAAACCCCCTTTATAAAAGCCAATCCATTTCTGGTGTTCTGCATTCTGGCAGCGTTAGCAAACTAGAACAGGTGCCGAAGGAATATTCAGAGAAATAATGGCAAAAAGCTTCCCAAATTTAATGAAAGATATGAAAATGCACATTCAGTAATCCCAATAACCCCTAACAGGGTATACTCAAAGAGAACCATGCACATATACTTAGTAGTCAGACTGTCAGATGCCATGGACAAGGAGGTAGTTCTGAAAGCTGCTAGAGAAAAGCAATGTGTTAAGTACAAGGGAGTCCCAAAAAGATGAAATGCTAATTTCTCATCAGAAACCATGGAGACAAGAAGATAGTGGGAAAAGGTATTTAAAGTTCTGAAAGAAACCAGTTGCCTACTAAGAATTTCTACGTATCCAACATATTCTAATACCAAAGCCAGATGAATTTATCACAAAAAAAGAAAATTACAGACCAAGAAAATTAGAAAATTGCAGACCAATATGCCTGATGAATATAGCTGCAAAACTCCTCAACAAAATTCTAGCAAACTGGATCCAACAGCACATTAACAGAATTGTACACCATGATCAGGTGGAATTTATCCCACATAGACAACAGTAGTTCAACATAAGAAAATTAATGTAATAAATGGCATTAATACAATGAAGGGAAGAAAACCACATGACCATCTCAATTAACGTAGAAAAGGCATTTGACAAAATCTAGCACCCTTTCTTGATAAAAACACTTAGAATACTAGGAATAGAAGGTAACTTCCTCAATATGATAAACGGTATATATGAAAAACACAGCTAGCATTATACTCAATGGTGAAAGACTGAAAGCTTTCCTTTTAAGATGAGAACAAAGATAAGGATGCACACAGTCACCACTATTATTTAGCATTGTACTGGAAGTTCTAGCTAGAGCAGTTAGGCAAGAGAAAGAAATAAAAGGCATCCAAATTGGGAAGGAAGAAGTGAAACTTTCCCTATTTGCAGATGATATGATGCTATATACAGAAAATCCTGAAAAAAAAAAATCCACAACAGAGCTACTGGAACTAATAAATTAATTCAGCAAAGTGGTGGGGTACAAGATCAACATGCAAAAATCAGTGTTTCTATACATTAGTAATGAACAATCTTAAGAGGAAATCAAGAAAAAAATCCATTTACAATAGCAACTAAAAGAATCAAATGTCTAGGAATAAATTTAACCAGGATGTAAAAGACTTCTACATGGAAACCTACAAAGCATTGCTAAAAGAAATCAAAGAAGACCTAAATAAATGGAAGGACATTTCTTGTTAATGGATTCAAAAACTAAATATTATGATGTCAGTTCTACCCAAAGTGATTTACAGATTCAACACTCTCCCAATCAAAATTTTAATAGCCTTCTTACAGAAATGGGAAAGCCAATCATCAAGTCATATGGGGTATATGTAAGGAGCCCTGAATAGTCAACACCATCTGAAAAAGTAGAATGAAATTAAGGTTCTCGCCATTCCTGGCTTTAAAACTTATTACAAAGCTATTTTAATCAAAACAACATGGTACTGGCACAAGGACAGACATATAGACTACTGGAATTGAATTGAGAGTTCAGAAATAAACCCTCACATCTGTGGCCAGTTGATTTTGCAAGGGTGCCAAGTCCTTTCAATGGGAAAAGAATGCTCTCTTCAACAAATGGTACTGGGAAAACTGGATATACATATGCAAAAAAATGAAGGTAGACCCCTATCTCACAAAATATACAAAAATTAACTCAAAATGGATCAAAGACCTAAATATAAGAACCAAAACTATAAAACTCCTAGAAGGAAACATAGGGAATCATCTTCAGGACCTTATATTAGGCAATGGTTTCTTAGACTTTACAACAAAAGCACAAGCAATGAAAGAAAAAGATAGATAAATGGGATTTCATCAATATTAAAAATTTTGTGCATCAAAGGACTTCATCATGAAAGTAAAGGGAAAACCTACAATATGGAAGAAAATGTTGGGAAGTCAGATATATGATAAGGGTTTGATATGTAGAGCATATATATTTTTTTAAATCCTACAACTTAACAACAAGAAGACAAACAACCCAATTTAAAAATGGACAAAAGACTTGGATGGACATTTCTCCAAAGAAGATATACAAGTGGCCAAAATGCATGAAAAGATGCTCAACATCATTAGCCATTAGGGAAATGCAAATTGAAACCACAATGAGATACCATTTCACACCCACTAGAATGGCTCCTATTTAAAAATCAGAAAATTACAAGTGTTGGAAAGTATGTGGAGAAATACAAACATTCATTATTGGTGGGAATGTAAAATGGTGCAGCTACTGTGGAAGACAGTTTGTTAGTTTCTCAGAAAGTTAAGCATAGAATAACCAAATGATCCATCAATCCCACTTCCAAAGAATTGAAAGCAAGAAATCAAACTGATTGTTTGCACACCAGTGTTCATAGCAGTATTTTTCACAGTTGCCCAAAGATGGAAGCAACCAAGCATCCATCAACAGATAAATGGATAAGCAAAATGTGGTGTATACATGCAATGAAATACATATTATTCTGCCATAAAAAGGAATGAAGTTCTGATATACGCAACAACATGAATGAACTTTGAAGACATCATGTTGAATAAAATAAACCAGGCACAAATGGACAAATATTGTGTGGTTTCACTAATAATGAAATAATTAGAATAAGCAAATTCATAGAGTCAGAAACTAGAACACAGGTTACCAGGGGCCCATTTTGGGGGTGGGTATTGGGGAATTAATGCTTAATTGGTACAGAGTTTGTGTTTGGAGTGATGGACAAGTTTTGGTAATGGGTGGTGCTGATGGTAGCACAACATTGTGAATGTAATTAACACCAAGGAATTACATATTTGAATGTGATTAAAAGGAGAAATTTTAGGTTGTATATACGTTTCTAGAGTAAACATTTTTTTGAAAACCATGGGACTGTGCAATGCAAACACATGGATCCTAATGCAAACTATGGACTATAGTTAATTGTATAATTATAGCAATATTGTTTCATAAATTGTAACAAAAGTTCCATACTAATGCAAAATGTTAACAATGGGGAAAACTGAGTGGGTGAGGGGGTATATAACTCTTTATTTTCTGCATTTTTCTATAAATCTACAACTTCTCTAATAAAAAAATTAAATGTGTATATAATTTAAATCCATTTCCTCATAAACTCTTTCTAAGCAGTTAGATATAAACTAAGGAATGCAGAATATAGTGGCAAAGGCTAACATAGGTATTTGTATAAAGTGTTATTCTTTTCCTTTCTAATCTTGGGTTTATTTTAATGTTAGTTGTTCTTTGTATAATTAGAGCCTGTGTTAATTAGAGGGTAATCTGGTCATTTGATCTGGCACCAGTAGTATTTAGAAGATGGAGGCATAAGATGCTCAAAATCTGCTGTTATTACCCCCTAATGTGAATTTGTGACTGTTTTCAATTACTTAGTTACTTAAATCCTAAATTGGTTTAATTTAGCTTAAGCAGGAGTATCTGCTTAAGACTTTCAATTGCAGAGGGGTACATTTTGCAACTGTTTTCCTTTCTCAAACACATGGCTGACATCTGTGCTCAACTGGGACATTTTTCCAGCTTAGCTGTACCTCAAAATCCTTCTCACTATAATATTCAAAATTTGATGTTCTCTAGCGTTACAATGATTTTATAATTGAAGAAATTTATTAAAGGAATGTTACAAACATATTTCAGAAAACAACTTCCAAGTTAGCAAGCACCTTTAAATACTTTCAAAGTATAAAATTTTAATCAAAGTGATCATTAGAAAGAAAAATGACATTTTAACTAGAATTGAGTTAAACTAAGCTAAAATCTCTATTGAGTATTTTGATAAAATTATCTTTTAAATACAATAAACTAATTATACCATTGGTTATAGTAATGCAGATATTTAATATAGATTTCCTAGACAATCTCTGCCTGTCCAAATCTTATCTGTCCTCAAGGCCCAGTTCCAATACAAGCTCTCCTTCCAAGGCACTCTACTGTGACACTAAATCTGACCTATTGTATGATTTATATTCCATTCTGCCATATGTTAAAATTATTTGTGTTAATGCAGTCACTTAGAACTGTAAACTCCTTGAATGAAGAACCACTGTCTTTATTTTTTCACCAAAGATTCTACCACAGTGTCTCATATACTTCTGGTTCTTTCATCAATATTTATTAAAATAATAAGAAATGAAATTAAATATCAATACTGGTTAGCATAAAGGTAATACAAATTCTTTAAAATTCTTGATTTTGATAAGAATCAAAGTTTTTGTTTTTTGTTTTTTTTTTTTTAACCAGGTATAATAACCCTGAGAAACTTTTGGAAACAAGATGTGGACGATGTGGCGAGTGGGCCAATTGTTTTACACTGTGCTGCCGAGCTTTAGGATTTGAAGCTCGCTATGTTTGGGATTACACAGGTACAAAATGTGGTTTCAGCAGAAAGAAGTAGGGCTTTACAGACTGACAGAGTAGGGTTTACATTCTGGCCCCACCATTTTTTGTCTGTTACTTTCCAGCCTTGACAGTGTGAGCTTCCATTTGCTTTCTGTAAAATTACAGTAATACCAACCAACCAACAATAGTATCCACCAATTTCACAGGTTTTTTTGTTGGGATCACAAGATTCCTATAGTACTCCTAGCATTGTGCCCACTACTTTGCACTGTAAATATTCTTTCATTAACATTACCAGTAGTGCTATTTCTATATTGATAAGAATGGGTATAATAATGTGTTATAGAAATCTTTATTTTTGAAAGGATTAATATAAAAGATTTTGTAACCTTTAAATCTCAATATGTAGAAATAATGTGGTAAAAACCACATGATGTGGTTTATCCTTTTTTAGAACTGATTTATGTGTCATCTACCTGTTAGGAAATTGTTTTCCTTATTCTTAAAGGTTTACTTGTGTTTCTATTGTTTTTTCAGAATCAATTGAAGCCTTCAATTAGTAGTTATTGTTCTCGTGCAATCAAATATAAACATCAATAACCAGAGATTATCTGTTAGACCTCTTGCTGGTTCTGAGTCTTCAAGTTAGAGAGTCTGCAGTTTCAAAAGTGGCATTAACTCCTTCACATTGGCAAATGGAGCCCAATATTTTTTTATGTTGTTCAATGTGTTCACCATCTTTGGAGTCACAGCACACAATATTTTTAATTAAGCCTAAAATGGACTGCCAAGAACAAGATGGGTATATTTTCAAGAATTTCAGAGACAGAGAAATTAATGAAATACAAGTGTTCTAGAGTCTTGTGTGCTACAAAACCTTCAGCATTAACTAAAATTTAGAATATTAGAAATTATTTTGTGATTCTAATCTTAGGAATATGTATATAATTATTGTATATCATTTTGTTTTTGTACACTTAAGTTTTGTTGACTTTTTTTTCCATCACTTTCTTGTCTGGCTTGAATAGACCATGTCTGGACAGAAGTCTATTCTCCTTCTCAGCAGCGATGGCTGCACTGTGATGCATGTGAAGATGTCTGTGACAAACCACTCCTTTATGAAATAGGATGGGGCAAGAAGCTCTCCTATGTCATTGCATTTTCTAAAGATGAGGTAAGACATCAAAAAAATTGCATAAAACATTATAAAATTGTTTATTTCATTTTTTGGACAGTTCTATGGAGGTATAACCAACATAAAATAAGCTGCATATATTTAAAGGGTACAGTGCAGTAAGTTTTGACATTTTTATATACCCATGAAATCATAACCACCATCAAGATTGTGAACATGTCTAGTATAAGAGTTTCCTTGTGTCCCTTTATTATCCTTCCCTCTTAACCATCCCTAGGCAACCTCTGATCTGCTTTCTGTCATTATGGATTAATTTGCATTTCTATAGTTTTATATAAATGGAATCAAACAATATAGACTCGTTTTGGTGGTGGTAGTATCTGATTTCTTTCACTCAGTATAATTATTTTGAGATTCATCCATGCGCTTACATGTATCAATTGTTTCCTTTTAATTGCTGAAGGCTATTCCATTCTAAGTGTATTTACTATAGTTTGTTTATTTATTTACCTGTTGATGGACATTTGGGTAGTTTCTAGTTTTTTACAATTTCAAACAGAGATGCTCTGAACATTCAGGCGTAAAAGTCTTTGTATAGACATATGCTTTTTTTCCTCTTCAGTAAATGCCTAGAATTGGAATGGTTGTATCATTAGGTAGGTATGTGTTTAGCTTTTTAAGTAACTGCCAACTATTTTCCAAAGTGATTATGCCATTTTATAACCTCACTTGAGGTATCTGATACTTTCTAGTTTCCTCATATCCTTATTAACACTATTGCCAGACTTTATACTTTTAGCCATTCCTGTAGGTATATAGTGGTATCTCATTGTTACCTTCATTTGCATTTCCCTAGATGAATGCTGCTAAGCATCCTCTATATGTTTATTTACTATCCATACGTGCTTTTTTTGCCCATTTTTTCTAATTGGGTTTTCTTTTTCTTAAGTTTTAAGGGTTTCCTATATATTTTTAATAAAAAGTTTTTTCAGATACATGTTTTGCAAAGATTCTGTTCTTGTCTGCAGCTTGTCTTTTCATTCTTTTAACAGTTACTTTGAAGAAAAGTATTTAACTGCAGTGAAGTCCAGTTTAGCAATTTGTTCTTTTATGAATTGTGCTTTTATCAAATCTAAGAAATCTTTGCCTAGCCCAAGGTCGCAGAGATTTTCTACTATGTTTTCTAGTTTTATACATTTAGTTTTTCATGTAGGACTGTGATCCATTTTGAGTTAAATAATTTTTGTATATGGTCCATGGTGAGGTTTGAAGTTTTTTTTGTTGTTTGTTTTTGCATATGGATAACCAATTGTTCTAGCACCATTTGTTGAAAAGATTATCCTTTCTTTATTTCATTGCCTTTGCACCTTTGTCAAAAATCAGTTGTTCCATCCCTGAGGAAGCCCTAACATTGGATATGCTAGACAAAGATTTTAAAACAACTTTCTTAAATATGTCCAAAGAACTAATGGAAAACATGGACAAAGGAAATCAGGAAAATGATATATGAATAAATTGAATAAGGAGACAGAATTGTAAAAAGAAACCATACAGGAATTCTGGAACTGAAAAGTATAGTAGCTGAAATGAAAAATATATTTGAGGGATTCAAGAGCAGTGTTGAGCAGACAGAAGAATCAGCAAACTTGAGTACAGGACAATGAAAGTTATCCGGTCTGAAGAGCATAAAGAAAAAGGAATGAAGAAAAGTGAACAGAGTCTAAAGAACCTGGGAATACCATTAAGCAAACCAACATACACATTTTGGGAATCCCAGAAGGAAAAAGGAAACAGAGAAAGAGAGAGAGAGAGAGGGACAGAAAGAATATTTGCCAAAAACTTCCGAAATTTGACAAAAGACATGAATCTACACATCCAAGAAGCTCAGTGAACTGCAAATAGGATAAACTCAAAGAGATTCACACAAAGACACATTATTTTCAAACTGTTGAAAGCCAAAGACCAAAGAGAATCATGAGAGCTTCAAGAGAGCAGCAGCTCATCATGTACACCTCAATAAGATTAACAGTTGTCTTCTCATCAGAAACCATGGAGGCTAGAGGACAGTGGAGAACTTCTTTCAAGTGCTGAATGAAAAACACTGTGGAACAAAATTTTTGTATCTGGCAAATCTGTCCTTCAATAATAAGGAAGAAATTAAGAAATTCACAGATAAACAAAAACTGAGGAGATTTGTTAACATGCGACTTGCCCTATAAGAAATGCTGAAAGGAGTTCTTCAGGTTGAAAGGAATGGACTTGAAGCCAAATGAAGAAACAAAGATCTCCAGTAAATGTGCTGGTTACATGGGTGTGTTCGCTATGTGCTAAGCCTTTTCTATTGTGCACTTTGTACTCATGCATATTTTACTCCAATTTAAAAAGTTTGAAATATCATTTGCTCTATATTCTATAACATAATTTAGTACAATAAATGTGGGAAAAGTTGTTTGTTGAATTTTGTGAAATCAACTTTGTAGATAAGTTTTTTAAAGTTTATGTTCTAAAAATTTCATCTTTTTACCACAGTCTTTCTTGGAAGAATTCCTGTTAGAAAATGAATGTGTAAAGCATATTTTCTTTTTTTTTTTTCATGGTTTTTAAAAATTTAAACAAAGGATAGTATTTTTTATTTGCATTTAAGAGTCACATACCTTCTAGGTATTTAGTAAATCAACGTTGATGGTTTTAATCTTGTAAACTATTTATATACTGTGATTTATTTGAGGTGGTTGATGTCACTTGGCGATATTCTTGTAAACACGAAGAGGTAATTGCTAGAAGAACTGAGGTTAAAGAAGAATTACTTCGGGAAACTATTAATGGGCTTAATAAGCAGGTATGTGATGGGATTTTATCATTTTTGAGAGAACATTTCAGGTTTTAATATAATCAAGTGTAGCTAGTTTTTAACACATTGAAATTCTTAAAGTAGAAGCATTGTTTTGCAAGCAAAAATATTTAAATATGTTAAATGTCTTCATTAATTGGAAATTTAAGGACTCAAGTAAAATATTGTTTTACTTATATTATTTTGAATTAACTTGTCATGTTTCTTGTCAAAGCTCAATGAAACAAAATTTTACTATAGTAGTACTTGATGTAAAGACTGACTCTTATTTATCAAAGTAATTTTGTCTTGAATATAATGACACACACGCCTGTATATATGTATACACACATACAAATACATGTATGGAAATTTTCTGAAACAAGACTCAAGAAATTATTAACAGTGGCTACTTCTGAAAAGAGGAATTGGGGAGCTAAGATGAAAGGTTTACTTTTGATTTTATACCCTTTGGTAGTATTGAAATTTTAGCTACGTGTATGTGTGGGTTTTTTCATAATTAAAAAAAACAACAAATTTTGTTTCTGGCAGGCAACTAGAAGGCAGTTCTCCTTAATCCATTCAGTGACTAAGTTATTCAAAGTGAGGTTTTAGTCTGTTTTGGATTTGTCTTTACTTCTAAGGTGAAGCTCTGAAAACCTGGAGTATTTAATGGAGCCCCACCTTGGCAGACTTTTAACTCCAGTTTATTTTCTCCCTAGCACCATGATTCTGCTAAAAATTCAGCTTTGTTTTTCAGCACCTTAGCTGTTATTTTACGATTGGCTTCTCAGCCTCTCTTCCTCATGCCACTTAGGAATTGGCAAATGCCTCAAAGGGAAAAGAGATGCAGCCTCTCATCTGAATTAATTTTTTCTCTTGGGATCTTGGTGTCTCGAGTTCTGGCTACCTTGATAGCTTTCTGATGCATTCAAATGAAGTTCCCTAGCTTTTCTAAGACAGTAGGGGTCATAAAGAGTTGAAAATAGGTATTAAATGATCCTCAACATAAAATGTGTAAAATTTTCCAAATAATGTACTTATGAAAATAAAGCTGGCCACTTCTTTCAATATCTTCTTAAAATGCAAATGTTTTAAGTATATTCTTTCTTAGAGATGGACTTCAGCATTCCTCTAATCTTAACAACTTATTTTAACATGAATTACAGAGGCAGTTGTCTTTGTCAGAAAGCAGAAGAAAAGAACTTCTTCAGAGGATAATTGTGGAGCTTGTTGAATTTATATCTCCCAAAACCCCTAAACCTGGAGAACTTGGTGGAAGAATATCTGGGTCAGTGGCTTGGAGAGTAGCCCGAGGTGAAATGGGTCTCAAGGTATTTAATTCATTATACCATGATGATCTCTTCACTTGCCTACTTCCTGTACTGTGCTCTTTGAATATGGAAAAATGCATTGACCATGGTCTTTCAGCTAACTTTATAGAGTAATTATTTAAAAATGTAAACATTTAAAGAAAACCAATAATTGATTGACATAATATAATCATATACATGAATTAAGCATTTTTAAATGGGATTTTTCTGTTTTTTACTCATATTAAATTTTAGGGTAGTGTAACTTTTACTGAAATAAATTCAAAAAAATGCACAAATCGGGAGGCGGGGCAAGATGGCAGACTGGTGAGCTGTATGTTTTAGTTACTCCTCCAGGAAAGTAGGTAGAAAGCCAGGAACTGCGTGGAATGGACACCACAGAGCAATCTGACTTTGGGCATACTTCATACAACACTCATGAAAACGTGGAACTGCTGAGATCAGCGAAATCTGTAAGTTTTTGCGGCCAGGGGACCCGCGCCCCTCCCTGCCAGGCTCAGTCCCGGAAGTCAGCTCCAGGAAGGAGAAGGGAGAACTGCAGTGGCAGCCCTTATCGGAAACTCATTCTACTGATCCAAAATCCAACCATAGATAGACTGAGACCAGACACCAGAGAATCTGAGAGCAGCCAGCCCAGCAGAGAGGAGACAGGCATAGAAAAAAAACAACACGAAAACATCCAAAATAAAAGCGGAGGATTTTTGGAGTTCTGGTGAACATAGAAAGGGGAAGGGCCCTGAGGCGCATATGCAAATCCCGAAGAAAAGCTGATCTCTCTGCCCTGTGGACCTTTCCTTAATGGCCCTAATTGCTTTGTCTCTTAGCATTTCAATAACCCATTAGATCTCTGAGGAGGGCCCGTTTTTTGTTTTTTGTTTTTTTTTAATCCTTTTTTCTTTTTCTAAAACAATTACTCTAAGAAGACCAATACAGAAAGCTTCAAAGACTTACTATTTGGGCAGGTCAAGTCAAGAGCAGAACTAGGAGACCTCTGAGACAAAACGCAATAATCCAGTGGCTGAGAAAATTCACTAAACACCACAACTTCCCAAGAAAAGGGGGGTGTCTGCTCACAGCCATCATCCTGGTGGACAGGAAACACTCCTGCCCATCGCCAGCCCCATAGCCCAGAACTGCCCCAGACAACCCAGTGTGACGGAAGTGCTTCAAATAACAGGCACACACCACAAAACTGGGCGTGGACATTAGCCTTCCCTGCAACCTCAGCTGCTTGTCCCAGAGTTGGGAAGGTAGAGCAGTGTGAATTAACAAAGCCCCATTCAGCCATCATTTCAGCAGACTGGGAGCCTCCCTACACAGCCCAGCAGCCCAGAACTGCCCTGGGGGGACGGCACTCACCTGTGACATAGCACAGTCATCCCTCAACAGAGGACCCGGGGTGCACGGCCTGGAAGAGGGGCCCACTTGCAAGTCTCAGGAGACATACGCCAATACCAAGGACTTGTGGGTCAGTGGCAGAGACAAACTGTGGCAGGACTGAACTGAAGGATTAGACTATTGCAGCAGCTTTAAAACTCTAGGATCACCAGGGAGATTTGATTGTTAGAGCCACACCCCCCCCCCCCTGACTGCCCAGAAACACGCCCCATATACAGGGCAGGCAACACCAACTACACACGCAAGCTTGGTACACCAGTTGGACCCCACAAGACTCACTCCCCCACTCACCAAAAAGGCTAAGCAGGGGAGAACTGGCTTGTGGAGAACAGGTGACTCGTGGACGCCACCTGCTGGTTAGTTAGAGAAAGTGTACTCCACGAAGCTGTAGATATGATAAATTAGAGATAAGGACTTCAATTGGTCTACAAATCCTAAAAGAACCCTATCAAGTTCAGCAAATGCCACGAGGCCAAAAACAACAGAAAATTATAAAGCATATGAAAAAACCAGACGATATGGATAACCCAAGCCCAAGCACCCAAATCAAAAGACCAGAAGAGACACAGCACCTAGAGCAGCTACTCAAAGAACTAAAGATGAACAATGAGACCATAGTACGGGAGATAAAGGAAATCAAGAAGACCCTAGAATAGCATAAAGAAGACATTGCAAGACTAAATAAAAAAATGGATGATCTTATGGAAATTAAAGAAACTGTTGACCAAATTAAAAAGATTCTGGACACTCATAGTACAAGACTAGAGGAAGTTGAACAACGAATCAGTGACCTGGAAGATGAGAGAATGGAAAATGAAAGCATAAAAGAAAGAATGGGGAAAAAAATTGAAAAAATCGAAATGGACCTCAGGGATATGATAGATAATATGAAACGTCCAAATATAAGGCTCATTGGTGTCCCAGAAGGGGAAGAAAAGGGTAAAGGTCTAGGAAGGGTATTCAAAGAAATTGTTGGGGAAAACTTCCCAAATCTTCTAAACAACATAAATACACAAATCATAAATGCTCAGCGAACTCCAAATAGAATAAATCCAAATAAACCCACTCCGAGACATATACTGATCACACTATCAAACACAGAAGAGAAGGAGCAAGTTCTGAAAGCAGCAAGAGAAAAGCAATTCACCACATACAAAGGAAACAGCATAAGGCTAAGTAGTGACTACTCAGCAGCCACCATGGAGGCGAGAAGGCAGTGGCACGATATATTTAAAATGCTGAGTGAGAAAAATTTCCAGCCAAGAATACTTTATCCAGCAAAGCTCTCCTTCAAATTTGAGGGAGAGCTTAAATTTTTCACAGACAAACAAATGCTGAGAGAATTTGCTAACAAGAGACCTGCCCTACTGGAGATACTCAAGGGAGCCCTACAGACAGAGAAACAAAGACAGGACAGAGAGACCTGGAGAAAGGTTCAGTACTAAAGAGATTCGGTATGGGTACAATAAAGGATATTAATAGACAGAGGGGAAAAATATGACAAACATAAACTAAAGGATAAGATGGCTGATTCAAGAAATGCCTTCACGGTTATAACTTTGAATGTAAATGGATTAAACTCCCCAATTAAAAGATATAGATTCGCAGAATGGATCAAAAAAAATGAACCATCAATATGTTGCATAAAAGAGACTCATCTTAGACACAGGGACACAAAGAAACTGAAAGTGAAAGGATGGAAAAAAATATTTCATGCAAGCTACAGCCAAAAGAAAGCAGGTGTAGCAATATTAATCTCAGATAAAATAGACTTCAAATGCAGGGATGTTTTGAGAGACAAAGAAGGCCACTACATACTAATAAAAGGGCCAATTCAACAAGAAGAAATAACAATCGTAAATGTCTATGCACCCAATCAAGGTGCCACAAAATACATGAGAGAAACACTGGCGAAACTAAAGGAAGCAATTGATGTTTCCACAATAATTGTGGGAGACTTCAACACATCACTCTCTCCTATAGATAGATCAACCAGACAGAAGACCAATAAGGAAATTGAAAACCTAAACAATCTGATAAATGAATTAGATTTAACAGACATATACAGGACATTACATCCCAAATCACCAGGATACACATACTTTTCTAGTGCTCATGGAACTTTCTCCAGAATAGATCATATGTTGGGACATAAAACAAGCCTCAATAAATTTAAAAAGATTGAAATTATTCAAAGCACATTCTCTGACCACAATGGAATACAATTAGAAGTCAATAACCATCAGAGACTTAGAAAATTCACAAATACCTGGAGGTTAAACAACACACTCCTAAACAATCAGTGGGTTAAAGAAGAAATAGCAAGAGAAATTGCTAAATATATAGAGACGAATGAAAATGAGAACACAACATACCAAAACCTATGGGATGCAGCAAAAGCAGTGCTAAGGGGGAAATTTATAGCACTAAACACATATATTAAAAAGGAAGAAAGAGCCAAAATCAAAGAACTAATGGATCAACTGAAGAAGCTAGAAAATGAACAGCAAACCAATCCTAAACCAAATACAAGAAAAGAAATAACAAGGATTAAAGCAGAAACAAATGACATAGAGAACAAAAAAACAATAGAGAGGATAAATATCACCAAAAGTTGGTTCTTTGAGAAGATCAACAAGATTGACAAGCCCCTAGCTAGACTGACAAAATCAAAAAGAGAGAAGACCCATATAAACAAAAAAATGAATGAAAAAGGTGACATAACTGCAGATCCGGAAGAAATTAAAAAAATTATAAGAGGATACTATGAACAACTGTATGGCAACAAACTGGATAATGTAGAGGAAATGGACAATTTCCTGGAAACATATGAACAACCTAGACTGACCAGAGAAGAAATAGAAGACCTCAACCAACCCATCACAAGCAAAGAGATCCAATCAGTCATCAAAAATCTTCCCACAAATAAATGCCCAGGGCCAGATGGCTTCACAGGGGAATTCTACCAAACTTTCCAGAAAGAACTGACACCAATCTTACTCAAACTCTTTCAAAACATTGAAGAAAATGGAACACTACCTAACTCATTTTATGAAGCTAACATCAATCTAATACCAAAACCAGGCAAAGATGTTACAAAAAAGGAAAACTACCGGCCAATCTCCCTAATGAATATAGATGCAAAAATCCTCAACAAAATACTTGCAAATCGAATCCAAAGACACATTAAAAAAATCATACACCATGACCAAGTGGGGTTTATTCCAGGCATGCAAGGATGGTTCAACATAAGAAAATCAGTCAATGTATTACAACACATTAACAAGTCAAAAGGGAAAAATCAATTGATCATCTCAATAGATGCTGAAAAAGCATTTGACAAAATCCAACATCCATTTTTGATAAAAACACTTCAAAAGGTAGGAATTGAAGGAAACTTCCTCAACATGATAAAGAGCATATATGAAAAACCCACAGCCAGCATAGTACTCAATGGTGAGAGACTGAAAGCCTTCCCTCTAAGATGAGGAACAAGACAAGGATGCCCACTGTCACCACTGTTATTCAACATTGTGCTGGAAGTGCTAGCCAGGGCAATCCGGCAAGACAAAGAAATAAAAGGCATCCAAATTGGAAAAGAAGAAGTAAAACTGTCATTGTTTGCAGATGATATGATCTTGTATCTAGAAAACCCTGAGAAATCGACGATACAGCTACTAGAGCTAATAAACAAATTTAGCAAAGTATCGGGATACAAGGTTAATGCACATAAGTCAGTAATGTTTCTATATGCTAGAAATGAACAAACTGAAGAGACACTCAAGAAAAAGATACCATTTTCAATAGCAACTAAAAAAATCAAGTACCTAGGAATAAACTTAACCAAAGATGTAAAAGACCTATACAAAGAAAACTACATAACTCTACTAAAAGAAATAGAAGGGGACCTTAAAAGATGGAAAAATATTCCATGTTCATGGATAGGAAGACTAAATGTCATTAAGATGTCAATTCTACCCAAACTCATCTACAGATTCAATGCAATCCCAATCAAAATTCCAACAACCTACTTTGCAGACTTGGAAAAGCTAGTTATCAAATTTATTTGGAAAGGGAAGATGCCTCGAATTGCTAAAGACACTCTAAAAAAGAAAAACGAAGTGGGAGGACTTACACTCCCTGACTTTGAAGCTTATTATAAAGCCACAGTTGCCAAAACAGCATGGTACTGGCACAAAGATGGACATATAGATCAATGGAATCGAATTGAGAATTCGGAGATAGACCCTCAGATCTATGGCCGACTGATCTTTGATAAGGCCCCCAAAGTCACTGAACTGAGTCATAATGGTCTTTTCAACAAATGGGGCTGGGAGAGTTGGATATCCATATCCAAAAGAATGAAAGAGGACCCCTACCTCACCCCCTACACAAAAATTAACTCAAAATGGACCAAAGATCTGAATATAAAAGAAAGTACCATAAAACTCCTAGAAGATAATGTAGGAAAACATCTTCAAGACCTTGTATTAGGCGGCCACTTCCTAGACTTTACACCCAAAGCACAAGCAACAAAAGAGAAAATAGATAAATGGGAACTCCTCAAGCTTAGAAGTTTCTGCACCTCAAAGGAATCTCTCAAAAAGGTAAAGAGGCAGCCAACTCAATGGGAAAAAATTTTTGGAAACCATGTATCTGACAAAAGACTGATATCTTGCATATATAAAGAAATCCTAGAACTCAATGACAATAGTACAGTTGGCCCAATTATAAAATGGGCAAAAGATATGAAAAGACAGTTCTCTGAAGAGGAAATACAAATGGCCAAGAAACACATGAAAAAATGTTCAGCTTCACTAGCTATTAGAGAGATGCAGATTAAGACCACAATGAGATACCATCTAACACCGATTAGAATGGCTGCCATTAAACAAACAGGAAACTACAAATGCTGGAGGGGATGTGGAGAAATTGGAACTCTTATTCACTGTTGGTGGGACTGTATAATGGTTCAGCCACTCTGGAAGTCAGTCTGGCAGTTCCTTAGAAAACTAGATATAGAGTTACCATTCGATCCAGCGATTGCACTTCTCGGTATATACCCGGAAAAGATCGGAAAGCAGTGACACGAACAGATATCTGCACGCCAATGTTCATAGCAGCATTATTCACAATTGCCAAGAGATGGAAACAACCCAAATGTCCTTCAACAGATGAGTGGATAAATAAAATGTGGTATATACACACGATGGAATACTACGCGGCAGTAAGAAGGAACGATCTCGTGAAACATATGACAACATGGATGAACCTTGAAGACATAATGCTGAGCAAAATAAGCCAGACACAAAAAGAGAAATATTATATGCTACCACTAATGTGAACTTTGAAAAATGTAAAACAAATGGCTTATAATGTAGAATGTAGGGGAACTAGCAATAGAGAGCAATTAAGGAAGGGGGAACAGTAATCCAAGAAGAACAGATAAGCTATTTAACGTTCTGGGGATGCCCAGGAATGACTATGGTCTGTTAATTTCTGATGGATATAGTAGGAGCAAGTTCACAGAAATGTTGCTATATTAGGTAACTTTCTTGGGGTAAAGTAGGAACATGTTGGAAGTTAAGCAGTTATCTTAGGTTAGTTGTCTTTTTCTTACTCCCTTGTTATGGTCTCTTTGAAATGTTCTTTTATTGTATGTTTGTTTTCTTTTTAAGTTTTTTTTCATACAGTTGATTTAAAAAAGAAGGGAAAGTTAAAAAAAAAAAAAAAAAAAGATGCAGTGCCCCCTTGAGGAGCCTGTGGAGAATGCAGGGGTATTCGCCTACCCCACCTCCATGGTTGCTAACATGACCACAGACATAGGGGACTGGTGGTTTGATGGGTTGAGCCCTCTACCACAGGTTTTACCCTTGGGAAGATGGTTGCTGCAAAGGAGAGGCTAGGCCTCCCTATGGTTGTGCCTAAGAGCCTCCTCCCGAATGCCTCTTTGTTGCTCAGATGTGGCCCTGTCTCTCTAGCTAAGCCAACTTGAAAGGTGAAATCACTGCCCTCCCCCCTACGCGGGATCAGACACCCAGGGGAGTGAATCTCCCTGGCAACGTGGAATATGACTCCCGGGGAGGAATGTAGACCTGGCATCGTGGGACGGAGAACATCTTCTTGACCAAAAGGGGGATGTGAAAGGAAATGAAATAAGCTCCAGTGGCAGAGAGAATCCAAAAGGAGCCGAGAGATCACTCTGGTGGGCACTCTTACGCACACTTTAGACAACCCTTTTTAGGTTCTAAAGAATTGGGGTAGCTGGTGGTGGATACCTGAAACTATCAAACTACAACCCAGAACCCATGAATCTCAAAGACAGTTGTATCAAAATGTAGCTTATGAGGGGTGACAAGGGGATTGGGAAAGCCATAAGGACCACACTCCACTTTGTCTAGTTTATGGATGGATGAGTAGAAAAATAGGGGAAGGAAACAAACAGACAAAGGTACCCAGTCTTCTTTTTTACTTCAATTGCTCTTTTACACTCTAATTATTATTCTTGTTATTCTTGTGTGTGTGCTAATGAAGGTGTCAGGGATTGATTTGGGTGATGAATGTACAACTATGTAATGGTACTGTGAACAATCAAAAGTACGATTTGTTTTGTATGACTGCGTGGTATATGAATATATCTCAATAAAATGAAGATTAAAAAAAAATGCACAAATCATAAGCGTACAGCTTAATGAATTTTCATAAATTGAGTACCTATGTAGCCATCAACCAGAATAAGAAGTAGAACATTACCAGAATCCCAGAAAATTTGATGAGTTCCCTTCCTGTTCCTGCCATCCACCCCTAAGAGTAACCATTTTTCTAGCTTCTAACATGATAAATTAGTTTTGCCCATTAGTGTGCTTTATATAAACAGAATCATATAATATGTGTTCTTTTGTGTACAGCCTTTTCCACTCAACAGGATGTTACTGAGATGTATACATGTTGTTGCATGTTCATTTTGTTTTTCTTCTCATTTCAATATAATATTCCATTGTGTCAATATACCATAATCTGTTCAGTCCACTGGCAGTGGGCATTTGGTTTGTTTCTAGTTTTTGGCTGTTACAAATTTTTCTGCTCTGAACATTTATATACATGTTTTCAGTGAATGAATGTATGCATTTCTGTTGAGTGTATACCCAGGGATGGAATTGCTAGGTCATAGAATATGAGTAAGTTCAGCTTTAGTAAATATCGCCAAACAATTTTCCAATCTGGTTGTGCCAGTTTACACTCTCAAAAGCATTATATGGGATTCTTCCATAGTTTTGTTTATACTTGGTATTTTCTGTTGTTCATTTTAGCGACTCTTGTGTTATGTAGTAGATGTGTATTGTGATTTTAAAATTTTCATTTTGCTGGTGAATAATGAAGTTAAATATCTGTTCTTTAAACTTTTGGATTATTCTTTTTCATGAAATACCTTTTCAAATCTTTTAAAATGAGATTTTAATACATTAAAGGAGCCCTGTTTTACCTTTTTTTTTCCCCCTTATGAAAACTTTATAAAGTGGGGGAAAATATAAAATTTGGGTAATTCAGCTGATAATAAATGTATGTATGTAAATACTTGTATACATCTCTTACTGGCTAGGAATGATTTTTGTTGGAGTGATTGCTATTACATTATCACTTAAATTATTATTACTTGATTAATCTCCCAAAATTAAATAATGAGCAATGGTAATATAATTTATATAGTTAAGCTTTGTACTTAAAGACTAGGTGAAAAGCTATGTGCTAGGTTCTGTAACGGACATTAATAAAGTACAATATACTGTCTCTTGACTTTAGGGAGCTTAAAGTTGACTCACCAGAAAATATTTAGTATAGATGTCTAAGAAAGTATGTAATGAAAAATGCTTGAAAGGGAGATACTGCCTCCCAGATTAATGTCAAACATATTAAAGTTTTAAATATATGTTTTCTAAACTTGCTGTTGTTGCAACTTATTTCTCTAGTAAAAGAATATGTCCAAAAATGGGAATTATTCCACCATAAATTTTATGTTTACTTTTGAATTTATCCCATCATCTGTAGAAGGCAGTTGGAAGCGTTTGTTCAGCCATAGAATTACAAAATCTAAATTGAACAAATAATTCAAACCAACTGCTGATGCAGTGCAAGTCACAAGTATAAATCCAAATGAAGCCAGTTAAAAAGAGCTGATTTAATTCACAGCTGAGTTCAATTTAAGACATGGCTATTATTTAGTTCTTCATTTCTTTTTCTTTGTATGGATGAGGGTGCTGCCTCTTGCATGCATGTAAGTTGATTAAACTTTAAAAATATGAATTGGGTCATATACCCAGATTGTTTTCCTTTCTGAAAATTTTTAAAATTTCTCTCTTACTGGGGACTATATTAGAGACATGGCTTTAAAAAGAAATCACATTCCCCTTTAGAAATGATTATTTGCTTTAAGAGTAAATTGAAAAATTGTCAATTCTAAAAAATTATAGAACTCTATTCCTTGCAATCACTGAAAAATAAGGAAATATTGGTGGTATCGTTTTCAGAATGAAAAGTTTCATCTTAATCTTAGATTGAAAACATCTTGTGAAATATTAATGCTATTCTTACTCCAGATTGCTTTGTTCAGTTGTATAAATGCTTTGTTCAGTGGCATACATTTGCTTTGTCTTTGGTAATTAAACTTTTGAAAAATGGTAGATAAAGCTACTTTGAAATTTTATTTCCATTTGGTTTATGTCACTACTGTTAAATTTCTTTGAGAAAGAAGGAGATGAAAAGAATTAGGAAGGGTTGTCATGTGCTTGCTTGTTTTTTTTTTGTTGTTTGTTTGTTTTTTTTGAAGTATAGTTACTAATTCCTAATTGTAAAATCAATTTCTGAAAATACTAAGCTACTTTTTTTACCTTATCTTTTTGGCAGCAATATTAACAGGTTCTACTAGGGAATTATCTTTTTGTTCATAAATTGATTGTCACTATTTTAAAATTCTGACAGTGTTACATACAAATATTTTTGTTTCCTGTTTCTAAGATGTTTTATATTCTGCTCATTGATTCTTGTTATTTGAAATTTTCATATTGTTTAATACCTAGTTCATGATTTTTTTTAAAAATAGCATTGCCTACTCTCCTGATTGATTAGTAAATACTACAGCAAGATGTTGACACAATCTAGAGCAGTGATTCTCAGTGGTGGACAGTTTTCTCCTCCAGGTAACATTTGGCAGTGTCCAGAGACATCTTAGTTGCCACATCTGGGAGGGGGGATGCCAGTGGCATCTAGTGGATAGAGGCCTGGTATGTGGTAAACACTCTGCAATGCACAGGACAGCTCTCTACAACAAAGAATTATCTGGCCCAATATGTCAGTAATGCAAATATAAGTAATCCTGGATTAGATATAAGATTCTGACACTGGGCTACTAGGTCTTTGTCCAAAAGGAAAGAGCCATTGTGTAAGTGGCACACAAAGACACAAGATAAATACAGCATCTTCCCCAAACCTTAGATTCACTCAGGGATTTCAGGAAATAGGGGACTATTTTATATTACAACACACATGGATTCATTGTGAAATAGAATGCAAAGTTTGCCTGGAATTTTAAGGTAAAACAAGAACTTTCGTAGTAATTTCAAACATGCAGAAGATTGTTTCAAGCTATACTTCCCAGGTAGGTTATCAAGCTTAGGGTATCAAGAAAGGCCACTCTGATGCAATAGCTTTAGGTTGAATCTTGAAGAGTGAGAAAGAATCAAGTATATGGAGAACAGGAAGAACAGCATTACAAGCATAGAAACAGCGTGTGTCAAGGCCCTGAGGCAGGAAGAACCGGGCCTATGTGAGGCACCAAATGAAAAGAGATATGCTGGGTGCATAGAGTCAATGAGTAATATGACATCTTGTGAGAAGTAGGCAGGAAACAGATCACATAGTGCCCTGTTAGCCTTGTTAGAGATTGAAGTTTAAGAATAGTGGGAACTCATTTACCTACTATTCACATTTTTAAAAATTACTTTCATTGCTATGGGGAGCATGGATAGGAGAGGTAGGAGTTGAAAGCTGAGAGTCAAGTTTAGAAGGCTATTGCAGTAGTACAGGTAAGAGATGGTAGTGGTGGTGAAAATAAAGAAAAATACATGGATTCAGATTGAACAAAAAAAAACAAATATCTAAGAGAACTGCAGTTTATGATTCCATTTTCTCTCTAATAATGTTCAATGTTATGTCAGCATCATACTGATTATATTTAATCTATAAAATATTTTCAGAATTTTCCAATGGTACCATTTTTTCTTTTTCCATTAAAAAATTTGCATTTCTTTAGTCATAATATTTTAAGGGAGGAGTTGCTTACCAATGTATATAGCAGTTCCTCCTTTTTTTTTTTTTAAATCTTCCATAATTGAAAAACTAATTTTACTTTTCTTTTAAGAGAAAAGAAACCTTGTTCATCCCTTCTGAAAATGAAAAGATTTCTAAACAGCTGCACCTTTATTATAATATTGTGAAAGATCGTTATGTCCGAGTTTCAAATAACAACCAAAACATTTCTGGATGGGAGAATGGTGTGTGGAAAATGGAATCCATATTCAGAAAAGTTGAAACAGACTGGAACATGGTAACTTGATGCATGAATCTATGTTTAAAACCTTTATCTTTGTTTAAACAAATTTAGCTTCATTTTTCAGTTGTCCATAAGGTGAAAACTGATATATCAAAATTTTTAGCAATCCTTCAACTTGTACAAGAAAACTCCTGCCTCCAATGTGTAATCAAAGTTCCACTAGAAATTCTTGCATTTATACCAAGAAAGTATTCATTTTCATCAAAGAAGCCAAATTTAATTCTTTCATAAGGAAAAATAATCAAGTGTATGTTCAACCCATGTGACTTTTCTTTGCATGAATATGTAAACTATATTCACCTTTACAAATATGTGTTGATTGCCTACTAAATGCAAGCTATTATATTAGAAAGTAAAATAGATTTAGTCCAGAGTCCCAAGAAGCTAAAAGTCTAACAAGCGTTCACTTCATAAGGATATGGATGATTGGCAGCAATATTGGTTTTCTCCTGTAGAGGCAAGGGCCATAGTTGTTTACTTATACCAAATTTCCCACTGTTGTCACATGATAACTATAACATGTAAGAGGCTTTGCCTTTAAACTAAAGTCTAACCCTTAGACACACACCAAAAATAAAGGTAAGGCTATTCAAATGACCACAATAGATCTAACCATATTATTAATAGATTTTCATAGGAGTTAATTAACTTACAGGAATTTTTTAAAGTTAACTTGCCAAGATATATGAGTGGGAAAGGAAGATGTTCATGTGTCAGACATATTGGAGAGATAAAAAAGTGAATTACAGATTAACAGCTCCAAGTGTTTATGATCATATAATATATAATTGTTACCATGCTAAGCATTAATCAGAATACAAAAGAAATACAAAAATAATAGGTCCTTGCTTTCTTTTTTATCAATCATAAGTTTTGTTCCAAAGCTTATCTTGGTCCTTAAACATACAAATATCCAGTTTAAATCGCATTTATTATCTAATAACAAAAGTGGGTATCTTTTTATATTAAACTAAGAACTTATAGGCTTAGTAAATTGTAGATTTATCAGTTTTCTTCTTTTGATGTAGAAGAGCATTAAAAATAAAATGAGATACAATTTAAAACTTCAGTATTTTGTATCTGCATTGATGTGTAGTTGATGGGAGAGAATGAACTTCTTCTGGAAGACTATCCTTATCCTAAAAATTCCTTTGAAGAGAAAGCAAGATATAAGTGTTATTCATCCAAGGACCAGTCTATACTTGCTGAAATAAAGAAACATCATGCCCTTCTTCCTAACTAGCAGTGTTTAATGGAGAATGTAATGATAGAAAAAATCATGATATGCTCAGAAGCTGTGCTAAGAAACAGGTCTACTCTATGGCATATGTCTTTATCTTATTCACTCATTTGTTCATCAGTGAACATTTACTGAGTGCCTGTTGTGCCAGGCATTGTTCTCCTCTACGTGGATAAAAAGATGAAGACAGAGTTCTGCTCTCACTATCGAACAGGGGAAACCAAAGCATAAACAGCCATCTTAACCACGATTCATAGTGCTATAATAAGGATATCAACACATTGCTATGGAAACATCGAGGAGGGAGTAATTAGCTCTGGCTGTGGGAGTTGGGCAAAGCTCCACAGAGCTGGTGACATTTGAGCTGGACGCTGAAGGATGAGTAGGTGTTCATCAGTCAGGAGAACAGCAGGAATAAAGGCATGGAGTGCATGGTATGTTTTGTGATCTCTAAATAGAACAGTGTGGCCCCAGAGGCTGTATTGTATGAGAAAGATTTAAATAATGTAAAAGAGTTGTGGAGGCCATTAAATAAAAAACAGGCCCCTGCTCAAGAAAAGCTTATGCCTTGGTATACTTTTACAAAGGGCACCTTTTTGTAAAAGTTGAACGAATGTATTTCCAGCTATGATATATAGTATAAAATGAAGAAAAATACTAGAATCTTAACTATACGTGTAGAGACAGAGAATTCAAAAGTTAAAATAATGTCATTAAAACTTCTTTTGCACCTAAATCAGTATTTCTAGTTCTGTACTAGCATGCCCCCAACTAGGGATTCTCTGACGCCACTGAATAATAGGAAGCCGATTTCCACCACACCTTATCTCAGTAATCCTGGTATGACAGATCACATGAAGCCTGCTCTCAGATTTTTAGAACAGATTCTTACCCTCTCAAAGAGGTATCCTCCTAGTGGCACAGATATTTACTGAATATTACTATGTAGCAAAGAGTATCGTTCAGTGATGTCTGAATTGACAAGATTATGAGAAGGTAAATCAAGAAGACCAACATAGTTTTTGGGATGCACATGACACCTCGATAAAAGTGACGTTAATAGCTTTCTAACTAGCCTCCCTGAACCACCCTGGTCCTTCAAAGATGTTCTCCATACTGTTGCCAGAAGACTGTTTTTAACATCCCAGTCCTTACTGAGTGCTCTTAGGGTAAAGAACTGCTCCAGTCTCTTCAGTTTCTGACCCTTGCTGCCTTCTCTGGCCTTGTCTTGTGCTACACTACCCCTTGCTGTCTGCATTGCAGCTGCAGTTTTCTTCCCCCCCCTCCACATAACCTCTCTTACTCTCCTGTTTGTCTGATTAACTCATCCTTATCCTGAAAACTTGTCTTAAGCTTCGCTCCCTCTAATCTCAGCTAACTGGATTCATTTCTCCCTTTATAGACTCATTGTACCAGCACCATTCCTTCATGACATTAGTTCAGATATTTGTGAGAATAGATAATTGTCTCTCTCTCCCACTTGATTAGAAACATTCCCTGGGCAGGGACCTTGTCTTTTTCTACTCATTTCTGTTTTCTCACCATTCATATATCTGGCATAGTGCCTGGTACATAGTATGTGTTCAGTAAAGACTGTTGAATGAAAACATGTTTTGATGAATGTAAATGGCTTAAGTTCTCTACCACCCTAGAGCTATATAGAGTGGCATATATATTGTTCCTTCATTCAGATGTGTCCTTTGGACGCTTTTAGATACTTTTCATTTTCAAGTCGTTTTATCACTCTTTCACCAGAGCCATTTTACTACTTTTTGGTGCATGGCATTGTGTTAAGAATCCATTCATTTAGTCATTCAACAAATGTGCTTTGCAGACATTACGTTTGGCACTCAGAATGCAATCATGAATTAACAGGCAAACTTCAAGGTGAACATAGACTAGTGTAGGAGAAAGACATGTGGACCAACTGTTTAGAATAATGGGGTAAGTGCTGGAAGAATATGGGTCTGTATATGATACTGAGGGAAGGAAGACAGAAGGAAAACCCACTAACTCTTCTTGAGGCTAAGAAGGCTTCTCAGAAGAATTAATATATGCATGGAGTTTGGAAGGAGTGGGGAGAAGGGAGAGTATCTCAATGTGGCAGCAGTATGTGGAGGTAGAGGGTGTTATGGGACATGAGGAATAGCATCTGCAAAAGCACAGGAATGGGAAAAATCTGTTATATCCAGGGAAGAATAAGTAGGAATAAGGGGTAAATTAGAGTATATAAGACTACAGAGTTGAACAGGTGTCTGGCCCCAGGGACTCTGATTATCTTGCAAAGAAGTTTGGGTTTTACCTTTTATGTAATAGGAAATCATGAAAAGGTTCAGGTAGGGGAGGGACATGATCACACTGGTGTTCCAGAGAGGTAATTCCAGAGACTGAGAATGGAGTAAATCAGAAATGTAGTATGGCAAGACTTGAATACAGTGGAAACTGACATTGGATTCGTGTTTGATTTCAGTAATAAGATGGAAAAACCAAATATAAGATCTGTGAGCAATGCCAGTTTATTGGCATTGAATTAAAACCCCTTGAAATACAACTGTTCTGCTGGGTATCTGTAGGAATGACTGACTGCAGGGGTGCCTCTGTATGATGAACTTAATTAGAGTTAATCTTAGCAGCCTAAGCAAAAGAATAATTTTAAGAGCATACTAAAGAACAGCTTCAAACAGTGCAGTGCAAACCAAACTGCCAGGAAACCATAGCAGCAGGCAGCCCAGCCTGGCATGTAGTAATCAGAACATCGTTAAGCAAAAATTTGCAGAACATGAAATACATAAAGAAACTGACATGCAGATTGTTCTCAGTCCTGAAAATAGTGGTTACACCCACAACCCAAAGGGCAAGCTTTATTTATATACATTGTGAAAAGGTACAATTTACCTTAAGCCATACACACAATGGTCTTGTTCTCACTCACACATTGTGAGTTGCCTGCATGTGCTTACAGATGCCACAAAGGGAAGAGGGGGGTCACTGGGGTGGGGGTCGGGGTGTGTGGAGAAGGGGTGTAGAATTCAGTCTGCAGGAGAAAAACTCCATGGTTTCTGATTTAACTACCATTCCTGCTGAGGTGGAGTAGGAACATTCACCCCTTAGTAGCCCCACAAATTACAAAGCTGTGTTTGTAAAACTGCACGTAGTAAATTAAACCTATGAGTTAAAAAAAAAAAGCCACTGAGCAAAAATTTGTCTATCAGATAACTCAGGAAGTTAGGAATTCCCTATACAAGGAACAATCAATAGTTATAAAAATGTTTTCCCCCCCTCTAGACTGAATAATTGAATGTTAAGAGCTAAGGAAGTCTTTTTCTCTCCTAAATAAACTGCAATTACTGGTTCTGTTGGTGTTATGCATAGACAGGACCACAGCTGGAAATTTATATAAATCCTATTGTTTTGGTACATTTTAGATTACCACATTGAGTATACATAGTCTTAGTAACTTCCTACCACCTCTAAAAATGATTCTTTGAATCAGAAGAATTTATCATATGAGAAAGATGACATGAATTTTCACTGTAAAGAAGATTTGTTTTATCTCCATATGCTGTTTCTTGAGTTCATGAGACCCTTTATTTGCTCACAGTATATTTACATTTTTTTTCAAGTATCTAAGAATTCAACTTTAACTTTATATCCTTTAACTTGTTAGTCTTTAGGACTGAAAATTTTAAGTTTTAAAACAAGCAATTCTCTTAGGCTTGTTCAACAGCTATTGTAAACATGCTGTTACAGTTAAAACCACTGTAAAATACTTCTGACCTGGACCCATGTGGTATAAATAAGGCAATTCTTGGAGCAAGCTAGAAATTTGGAGTTAACTTGACTTCAACCTATTTAATTTTAAATCCATGCTTTTGGGAACATTTGAACTTGCTAAACTCTGAAAATACACAAGATATAGAAGTATATGTTGAGACCTGAATTTGAATGTATCTATTTCTGTTTTAGGATTACTTTTCCTTAGTCTTTTAGTTCCTTCCAATAGCCTTTCTTCCAGTATCCCCTCTGTTTGGCTCAGTTTTCCCAGATAACCCCCTTTACTAGCCACACCTTTGAAGGAATAAAACTATAGATAATTGTTAGATGCCCAGTAGTTTAAGATAGATGAAATTAACCAGCTCCCAGGGAATACTGGTGCAGTCCTGAGCTCCCAGCCTCTCCTTGCAAATGATTCTAAGAGGACCATGCAGTGGGAACATGTGAGCATCAGGGAACATTATAGTGAGGTTGCCCTGAACTTGAATGGAGCAATTGACAGTTCCATACATCTAGGTTTGTCATTCAGAACAACAACAGTTGATTATACATATCTAGTCCAAGGATGACTAAAATGTTAGCAGTAATTGGTTTTTTTACCTGATGACTAAAGATAGAATAATACGTGTACAGTAGGATATTTCCATGGCAAATGTTAATTTTATATAGTACTGCCAACTGTTTGCCCTTGAGCTAAAGAGTGTTCCAAGTAGATCAAATGTTTCTATGATAATTAAGTCTATCTTGAAGATATGTATGCATATGTAGATATTTAATATTTCTTAAACCATCCTATGAACTAAGGACCTGTGTCCTTAGGTTAAGTTAGATCAGACAAGTAACCTGAAATAAAATAGCTATGTTTAGATATAGGAGTATTGAAAGTTCAAGATGGGATGACATTATGAAGGACCTTGAAATCTAAGAGTTTAGACTTAATGCAAGACTTAGCTCCTTACTGTCCAGCCTAGAACAGGCAAAGGACATGAAGGAAATGGGATTTTAAAAATAATCTTATCAGAGCAATTAAAATTGAGTAATGTAAGGCATTGCAGTAACATGAATGCAAAGTCACGATATAGTGGTAAATGCAGTATAAATGAAGAAAGGGGTATATTCAAGATGTATTTCAAAGAAATGCATGGATTATTGTTGGAGTTTGGACATTGGGGATAAATGAGTGACGAATCAGATTCTTAGGGTTTTGAGCCTGGATGAATAATGGAGTTACCTATAAAAGACCAAAGCTATGGTTGTCTGTTTTCACGTCAACATCTTGAAGAGCTTTGATGAAACTATGAGAGGGAATGAGCTAAACGGAGTTAGTAAAGGACTTGGATATCTTAAATAGTGTATGTTTAAGTGGTAAGGGGCATTAATGATGATTGGGGCATATACTGTTTACAGAAGTGGGGTTTGAAACAACCTTCTAATCAGTTACTTAGCAAAGGCTGATGTAATTTCTTGATTTGGAGGATATGGTCCGCCTCATTCTAGAAAAGCTAATATGAAAATCCAGACTTAGAAAATAAATTAAGGAGTAATTACATTTTAAGTGATTCTTTGTTTACATCACAATTCCTTATAGGGTTCATTTTAAATAGCCACACTTCATAATTTAAAAGAGAATGTGATTTACCAAAATTTGGTTAGCATACTGCCCTTTAGGACTACAATTATTGGGGCACCTGCAATCAAATAAATACCTTTATTCCAGAGCAAAACATGTTATAGGAAACATTACTAATTGAATGACAGATTTTAATGTACGAGTCTTTTCATTGGGAAAAAATTAGGTTTTTAACAACCATTTGTACATAATCCACTGTGACAATGTGCTTCCTTAATATGTTTGTTTTCTACACTATTTCATTATTTCTAACAATTCCTTTTCTCCCCCTTTTTTGTAGGTATATTTAGCCCGAAGAGCAGGGTCATCCTCTGCTTATATTTCCTGGAAATTTGAGTGTGGGTCAGTTGGTCTAAAAGTAGATAGCATCTCCATTAGAACAAGTAGTCAGACCTTTCAGACTGGAACAATACAGTGGAAACTGAGATCTGGTACAGCACAAGTAGAACTGAATGGCGGTAAGCATTTTGAGTGGAGAATTAATCATGAAGTGTGTATTTATCACTGCAGAGAGTAATTGTACTTATTTGAGATGTAGCTCTGACTTTTTTATACCCAAGAGTTAGTCATAAAATGTTTGAATATAAAACCTATGTAACTTCTTTATAACAGAAGGTATATTCTGTTATATATAGTGTATGTTTAAGTAGTAAGGGGCATTAATGATGATTGGGGCATATACTATTTACAGAGGTGGGGTTTGAAACAACCTTTTAAACAGTTACTTAGCAAAGGCTGATGTATTTTCTTTGTTGTGAAACACAAATGCAAGGAGCAAGATAATTTCTTTCTTTGTTTCAAAGGATACATTTCCTCATAAAGAAGAACTTTTATTTATTTTTTAGGGATTGATTTCTTACCTGTAAGTCTGGTATATAAAATGCATTCCAAACTGTCTCTTTATGCGCTCTAGTTACCAAAAGCAAATGTATTTTTTTCCCTCCAACAGATAAAAATCTTCGCTCCTATCCTGATTTTTCTGGTGTCACTGAAGTTATTTTGGAAGCAGAATTAAGCAAAGGAGACGGTGATGTTGCTTGGCAACATACCCAGCTGTTTAGACAAAACTTAAATGACCATGAAGAAAATTGTTTGGAGATAATTATAAAATTCAATGACCTTTGAGAATCTGAACACTGTAGAAATGCTCGCAATCATCAAGTACTTAGCATGGTCTAAAGTAGTCTGTTGATTCAGTGCATGCTTTGTTGGCAATTTACTACTCTATGCTAGCATATTTCTTTTGCTGGCTATCCATTATATAACCCTTATGAAAATATATCTTTATGCTATGGACCATAAAGAAATTGTGAATTAAAATCTCCCCTCCATATGACTATAATTTTAATAGTAGGAGTAAAGTCTTATTGCCCAAATATGAGATTTTAATGTAAAACCTGTAAGTATAGTTTTAAAAGTAAAATGGTGGCATTCATGACTAAATGTTATTCATGATTATGGTGAAATAATCATGATGCTAGTAATAGTAATTTGACATTTTCTGATCAGCCATTAATTTCTTCATAAGTGGTTGAATTAGATTTTCCTAATATTTTTAATTTTAATAAATGTGAAAGTATAAGATCTTATAAGTTAAGTGATGTGTGAACATTTTAATTTTTTTAATATGTAGGCATTTAAGAAATAAAATTATTTTGCCTTACTTCTTTTTAGTGGTTACTTTGGCTAAATAAAAATCTTTAATAAGTGTGTTAAACATTGAAAACATTTCAATAGATATGAGTGGTGAAAGAATTTAACATTTCATAAATTGAAAGATACATTGTGAATGTGGACACCAGAGAAAATGCATTACTTTTGAGTTGTATTTTTATCTACCTCATTGAATAAAATATATATCCTTGACTTTGAAACTATGTAATTACATCATATTTATATAGTATATTAAGAGTTTTCATGTGGGTTCCATGTAACTTCAATTAAATCTAGCAAACAGTTATTAATCTTGTATGTGCAAAGCATTCTGATAGCGCTGTGAAGGAAGCAATGATGAAAAAGACATAGCTCCTGACCTCAAAATGTCTTTGTGATGTTCCACCAAGTGAGTCTTCAACTCTTCGTGAAAGAAAAGTACGCTCGCAGAGAATCTCACCCTGTCTTTAAGTGAGTTGTAAAATATGTAGAAAGATTCTGAAACAGAGATCTTGTATTTGTTCTATAATGGTAGTCAAACTCAGTTTCAGATCACTTTCTTGCTAAAGAGTATATTTCAAAAGAAGTAGTTGATGCATTTAAAGCTATAAATTTGTCTTGAATATTAGAGTTTTTTGAACTCTTACTCTGTGTTAATCATAGCATCCTGCAGTGGCCAAATATTTAAAATTGGAGAGAGGCTCACCGCTTACCTGTTTTGAGGTGTCTGATATTGACACAGTGAGTCTTTTGACCATCAGGTGGATAGTTGGAGATCTGCAAGTAGTTTTAAAAGATGGTAATAGAAATGTGGGAACCCAAACATAAACTTTGTCTGTGAAAAGGATACATCCTGATTTTTACTGTACCTTTAAGCAGAAAAGTGATTGAAGTTCAAATGTTCTGTGTTTTTATAAGGCTGAACTGGTGAAAAGAAAACTTAGTCTCATACTTTTCTTAAATGTAGTTTCAACCCTGAGATGCCCAGTTTGTCTCAATAGTTATATTATTGTGTGGAAAAGTTTGAGATCACACAGAAGATATGGGGCAAAATTCTCTATAATGTGTAAAGTTAAGTGACAGATTAGCCAAGAGATTTGCAGTAAACTAGTTAATTAGGCAAAGGGCTGACAATACAGATGCCCTCCATAAAACAGCACTAATTTCAGGGCACACTTTATATAGCAAGCATGTAGAATCTTCTTATTTAAAACCATATAGTCTGTGGGCTTAAGAATGAATGCTAAAGCTTTGAGAGAATAACTACACCAAGTTTTTGAATCATAATTCTGATTGATTAGCTTCTGCTGATACTGCTCATTGTTTAAGGATGTATACACTGGTTTCAAGTCAGATCTCATCATGATTAACTCCGTAGTCTGCTTTTTGTTACAGCATGTTTTAAAAGTAAGTCTTTTTCTGGAATTCACATTCTCAGAATGAACAAGTAAAATAAGTGCCCCAGCTTAAGGGAGGACTAGAGAACATTTTGTCTGGACTTTTGGGGTAGGAAGGATTGTTAGAGGTTATTTAACTCAGAGTCCCCACTTTTCACTGAGGCAGCTCAAAGCCCAGAGAAAGTAAATGGTCTGTCCATACAATTTAATGAGTTAGTGACATAGACAAGATTCATTTATACATCTCAGTCTTTTCTTCTACCAAGGTACTGGGTTATAGAATCATAGACCTGTGTGTGTGTTTCATGAATATAGATACTTTGATGGGAATGTTCAAGTTGAGGAGGTGTTACCATTTGATATGAGGACCAATGTTTTTTTCTAACTATAGTTAAGCTTTTCTGGGGAATAAATGTGTTGTAATTTGATGATGGATTACTCTGGATATGGATGCTTTGGTATTAGTTTCTTTCTGAGCTTTTTGTGTAAAAATTTTTAAAGATATTTTTCCTCTATAACACAATAGATTGTGTTTTGATTTTATAGTCTGAGAAAATATGCTCTCATAAGCTTTGGTCTAGTTGGCATTCCTTCCTTAAATATTCTTAGGGACAAGAGTAAACCAACACAAGTTTTGATTGGTTTTATTCCATTTAGCACATATTTGGTCACATCCTAAAGATTGAACCAAAGCAATGCTTTATTTCTGATAAGAGATTTAATAGCTAGAATGGACACAAATTAATAGTGGCCAGTTTTTTAGTATCTAATAGATCACTCTAAGTGTCTCATTTGATCTTAATGGCATTGAATGGTAGTTACTGTGTTTTGTCCCCATTTTATAAATGATGAAACTGAGAGGCTAAGTGGGTGCCAGAATTTTAATGCCTGTATGTATAACATCCATTTCCTATTCACTCCGCTAAAGTGAAAATAAAAGTTGAAACCTTGCTCTCAATTTTCTAAGGACTGGTTCTAAGATCAAGAAAACTGTAGCAGCAACTAGAAATCCATAAGCAAGCTTAAAAGGGCCTCTGCAAAGCAGAAATAGATACAATAGTCTAACCACTAAAGCTCATTTCTTTACTCTAAGGAATGTCACTCAGAACCTATTTACTGTTTTTAAATGTGTAGTTTATTGATTAACGTAAGGCCATTTTTTGTTAAAAATTCAAACCAGACAGAATACTATAAAGTCTAAAATACTCTAGTCTAAAGTGGAAGTGTTGCCTGCACTCCCTACACTCTACCTTTCCAGAAATAACTGCCCAAATATTCATTTGTGTCCTCCCGAGGTTTCCTGTGGGCTTTCATATTTATACGTATATATACACACAGACAAAATTAGTTTTCATGTGTTTTTTTTTTCTTTTTATATAAATGGAAATGTACTATATATCCTTTTGCTGCTTTGTCTTGGAGATCTTTCCATGGACAGTCAGATATGCCATTTTCTTTTGAATTGATCCACAGAATTCCATAATTTATCCATTCCCTATTTACAGATGTTTAGTTTGTTTCTGTTTGTTGTTAATTACAGACACTGCTGCAGTGAACATCCTTATACCTATTTCTTTCACATGGAATATATGCAGAGATATGTGCATTTTAAAGCTTTCTAGTTGCTGTCAAATTGCCCCCTCAAAGAGTTATATCAATCGACACACTCATCCATAGTGTGTGAAGGTACTCGTTTCCTCCCATTCTTGCCGAAACAGAATATTTTAATATGGTAGCCAGCCTCTGGTGATCTTGCCTCCTGGTATTCACACCTTTGTGTCATCCCTCCTACACTAAATTAGAGTTGGTCTGTGTCAAGTGTAATATGGCAAATGTCAGAGTGTGTTACTTCTGAAGCTTGGTCATAAAAGACTTTGCTTTCTTGGACCATTCGCTCTGGAGGAGTCGTCATGTCATGAGGACACTCAAGCAGTCCTGTGAGAGAACCGAGGCTTCCCTCCAACGGCCAGCCCCAACTTGCCATCTGTGTGTGTGAGCCATCTTGGAAATGGATCCTTCAGCACCTCTCAAGCCTTCAGTGACTATAGCTCCATGAGATACCCCAAGCCTGAACTTCCCAGCCAAGTTATTACTGATTTCTTAATGCCCAGAAAACATGAAAGATAAGAAATGATTATTCTTTTATTTTAAGAACTTATGTTGGAGTGATTTGTTATGCACCTTTAGATTACTAAACAGCAATGTGTGAAAAGTATCTAGTTTTAACTTACATTTCCTTGATTACTTGTAATTAAACACTTATTCATGTGCTCATCAGCCATTTTAAAATTTCCTATGTAAAAAATATATATGTGTATATATATATGTTTTTGTGTGTGTTTGTATAATATTCTATTACCTGTTCTGTTGGGTGGGGTTTTTTTGTTTTCCAGCTCTTTATAATTGCTTTCCTTCATACTTCATATCAGCTTCTTCTTGTTTAATGATTGTAATATCCTCTCTATCTTTATGAGATTACTAATTAGAGCTCTTTAAGAGGCCTTTTGTTACTAAATTGTCTCTGTTTGCTCCTGGATCATATTACGTTGTTCTTCTTGGTTCTCTTTCATGTTGTTAGTCCACTATATTTATGATTAAGTACTAAGCTGATAATAACAAGTAGATGGCCTGGAGTATTTCCTCATCAGGCCCCTCTCTTGGTTTGGGGGCCTAACTACAGGAACAGAACAAATGGTGGGCATTGCTTCACCCAAGGATGCCTAAGTGAGCAGGCAGACAGGTTGGAAACTCTCAGACCTCATCCCTCCTTGCTCAGTATTCATTTAGGCTCATTAGTTTCAGGAATTGTTTTCTTTTTGTGCTTTATAATTTATTTTTTTCTCACAAAAGATAGTTACATAATTCCAAAGTCAAAACTGTGTCACATGGTAGATTCACAGAAGTCTTGCTTCCATCTCTGTCTCTCTCCCTTTTCCCCATCCCATTTTTCCATCCACCTCACCCTCATGGGTAATCGTATTTATTAGTTTGGGTTTATTTTTTTCTTTTTTAAAATATAAGCAAGTGTGTGTGCACATACACATTACACACATTCTGCCCCTTTCCATCACTATAGACACTATATTACAGACACTTTTGCTTCTTGCCTCTTTTTACTTTATAGTTAATAATATATATAGCTATTCTATTTTGATATTTTAAGTGCTTCCTCATTTTTTACAGCTGCATAATATTCCATTGAGTGTATTATAGTTCTCTGAGAACTCTTCCTCTGTTCCCATGTCCATCAAGATTGTAAAATCAAAGATAGACTAAATGGATTGGTGTTTTCATTCATTCATTCACTCAATTTTACCTACAGTAACTTTATTCGTGAAAGTTACCTTCCTGTACATGTCAGAGTTTGTGTCTCTGCCCTAAAGGAATGTATTATTTGTGTGTATTTCAGTCAAGTGTAGAGTAATTGTGTTTTACTTCAAGTTGCTTAAAGAAGGATAATATAACATGTTGAATAGCTTTTAGGCAAGTTTTCTTTGAATTTTCAGGAGCTTAGAATCCATCAAGTTCCTTAAGATTTTAGGCCTCATTTCTGTTATCAAATACAAAATGTAGGAGACTTTGCAATTTTTATATCTTTTCTCGATAATTTCTGTCTTTCCCCAGAGACTTTCAGTTTTCCATAAGGCAAATATACTCAGTTATTATAGTTGTCTTTGGATTTTTGAAATGAGTAATTCTCAGAATGCTTTATAAATACCTACCACTGTGTTTTGTGGAACTAGCTCTGCAGAGCAGAATAGAGTTTCTAAATAATGCTTAAAACATTCCTTAGGGTTGCAGAACCCCACCATAACACTCTCAGTTTAAAGGAATTGTCATTAGTATTTGTAGTTTCTTTAATCACGAGATCTCCCATACCATTTATGTTTTAGTTTAAGAACTTTTTAAATACAGAAAAGTGCAAAGAAATGTGTAGCAAAAAACCAGTGGACTCTCCACTCAAAAGTTATGTATAAACATTTTGTTTTCTTTGCTTCAACAATTTCTAATGAAAAACAAAACATTACTGATGAACCTGAAGTCCCCTGTGGATCCTCCTTCAGTCCCATTCCTCTTCCATATTCTCCAAAGGCAGCTATAATCAGGAATTTGGAGTATATTCAATGATCTTTTACTTTAACTACATACATATATTAACAATACATAGTGATGATTTGTATAGTTTTTAATCTACATAAATAGTAGACATGGCACATAATGTTCTGTAATTGCTTTTTTTGGTCATTTTCTGTATCTGGGTTGATACATAGAGATCTTGAGAACTCATCCTAACTGCTGTGTAGATTTCATCATTTGACAGTACCACAATTTATTTATACCTTACCATTCTGAAGGACATTTGGTTTATTTTTAGTATTTTATTACAAGCATTATGATTATTACAAACAATACTGTTTGTGTTTCCCTATGTATAACTGCAGAATTTCCCTAGGATATATTCCTAGAAATAGAATTGATGGGTCATAGGGTAAGTACATTTTCCAATTTACTAGACATTGCCAAATTGTTCTTTTAAGAATACAGTCCTAACTGGCAATGTACTCAGATTTCTGATTCTCCACATTCTGGTCTACATACAGTATTGTTAAACTTTATAGTTTTTGCCATTAAGATCTGAGTGGAATAGTATTTTGTTGCTTTTCTTTGTATTTTCTTGATTACTAGTGAGTTTGAGTATCCTTTCCAGTTTATTGATTATTTAGATTCCCTGTTCTATGATTGTCTGTTCAGATCTTTCCCCCTCTTTTCTGTTGGGTTGTTTGGCCTTTTCTTACTGATTTTTAGGAGATTTTATGTATTCTGGACTCTAGTCTTTGGTCTATTATGTATTTCTGTTCTCCCAGTATGTGGCTGTTTTTCTTAGCTGCTAAAAGAAATACCGTACCAGGGGTTGGCTTAATAGCAGGAATTTATTGGCTCATGGTTTCAGAGGCTAGAAGGCTTGTTTCCTCCCAGGGTCAGTATCCTCTGGCTGGCTGGCAGCCTTTGGGTTTTGTTGGCTTTTCTGTTACATGGGAATACACATGGCAGCATCTTTTCCTTTCTTTTCCAGGTTGCGATGACGATCAGCTTCTGGCTGTTCCATGTGGCTTCTCTTTCTGTGTCCAATTTCCTTTGCTTATAAGGACTTCAACTATATTGGATTAAATGCACCCCCACCACCACCACCAGTTCAGTTTGGGCACACCTTAACATCTTCAGAGGTCCTACACCCACAGGACCAGGGATTGGGACCCAAACATGCTTTTTGTGGGATACATGATTCAATCCCCAACAATGACCTATCTTTTAAATCCATTAAGGATCTTTGGTCAGGCCAAAAAATTAACATTTTGATGTTAAAATTATCAGAATTTTTACTTGTGATTTCTTATTTTTGTGATCATTCCTGAACCTCAGATTATTTAAAGAGATTCTTTTATATTTTCTTCTGATACCTTTAAGGTTTTGTTTTACACATTCAAGTCTTCAGTCCATCTGAAAATGTTCTCCCCCAACCCTCCCCAGTTAATCATTTAACCCCCCAACTGCAAGAAGTTACCATTTTACAAAATGATATCCCTATTTTACAAAATGAGGAAACTGAGACACAGAGATTAATTAGCTTGCTTATAGTTTTATAGAATGTTGACATCATGATTTAATATTCTCTAGAGTTTAATTTTATGTACAATGGACTTACGTAATTTTATTTCCTTCCTTGGAGAAAGCCAATTGTTTCAGCAGTATTTGTTAAATAACCCAGTATTTCCCAACTGATTATTCTGTCATAAATCAGAATCCCATATATGTTTGGATTCTATCTTGTACTTCTTGTTTGGTTTTATTGATTTGTCTGTCTGTCCCTGAATCAAGTATTAATTACACTTGGTAGGGAAAGTTCTCTTCCTTGTTCTTTATCAAAATTGGTTTGGCTATTCTTGGACCTTTGCTCTGCCATATGAATTTTTAAATCAGTTTGTCAAAAACTATTGGGATATTTATTTGAATTGCATTAAATTCAAGAGTTAACTTGGAGACAATTGACATTACAATAGTGAGTGTGTTCCTATCTATAAACATAATATAGCTTTCTATTTAAATGAAGATTAATGGCATTTTCCATTGAATTCTTGCCCACATCTTACAAGTTTTATTCCCTGTCACCAGGTAATTTTTGTTATAAACATGAGTGGTTTCTTTCCTTCCTATAATATTTTTTAGTTAGGTTTTACTAGTATTTAGAGGTGGTATTGATTTTTATATATTGTTTTGATCCAGAAACCTTGCTAATTCCATTTAGATTTAATACTTTGTAATTTCTCTTGGATTTCCTGTATAAGTAATATACAATCTGCAAATAGCAGTTATGTCACTCCCTTTGCTTTTTCCTTATCTTACTGCTTTGGTATTGCTTCTAAAATTTCACCTTCACCTTTAGGTACTATGTTGCTATCCCCTTTCACCAATTAAAAATTCTTATATTGCTAATTTGTTAAGAGTTTTTACCAAGAATAGGTATTGAATTTTACTGAGTACTTTACTGCAGCTATTAAGATTGTTATATAGTTTTTCTCCATTAGTCATTGTTGTGGATTATTACATTGATAGATTTTCTGATGTTGAACCATTCTTGCATTCCTAGAATAAAATTTATGTGGTTACCTTTTGAATATGCAATTGTATTCAGTTTGCTAATATTTTATTTAGGATTTTTTCACCTATACTTGTAAGTGTGGTAAGTATATTTTTCTTATATTGTATTTTTTTGGTTTTAGAATCAGTGATTAACTAGCCTCATAAAATTAGCAGGATGGCTTTCCCTCTTTTTCTAGTCCCTGATGTAGTTTGCGTATGAGAGAGATTAACTATATATTCCCTAGAGAGAATTTCCATCTCTACTTTAGCCAGCCAGTATCTCCTGGGAAATTCATTGAAAACCTTCATTGGAGTGCCCAGCTTGCAGCCTGCCCTACAGAATTTAGACTTGCTCACCCCTACAGTCACATGAGACAATTCTTATAAAGATTTCATAATATTTTATAGATACCTCCTGTTTGTTCTGTTTTCCTAGAGAGCCCTGACAAATACAATCCCTTTCTCCTTTCTTCTCCTGGGACTTCTATATGCATATATTGGTATGCTTGATGGTGTCCCACAGGTCTCTTAGGCTATTTTTGCTTTTTATAACTCTTTTTCCTCTACTCCTCAGCCTGACTCATTTAGATTTTCTTGTCTTTCAGTTCACTGATTCTTTCTTCTACCAGCTCCAATCTGCTATTGAAACCCTCCTGGGAATTTTTCATTTCAATTATTATTGTCTTAACTGCAGTGGTTCTGTTTGGTTCCTTTTTAAAATTTATTTCTGTTTATTGAGAGTCTCACATTGTTCATTCATTGTTTTCCAGACCCTACTGCTGCCTGCCACAAGGGAGGGGGAAAGGCACCAGTAACTGCCATGCAAGGAGAAAAATCTGCTGGTTTTTACCATAATTTACAGCCTCTTCCACTCTTCTCTTGATGCTGTACAGTGCTCTGCTCTACTCCAGAATTTTGAAATAATTGATTCAAATAGTTCCTTCCTGTTCAATAGTTGTTCAGGTGGGGGGACCGGTTCCTGGCACTTCCTACTCCACCATCCTCCCATAGTTCTTTATAGTCCTCCATTATGTAGCCCTTTGCTTCTTCATAACAAATTATATCATTATTTTACATAATTTGCCTATTTTACCTAATTGATAATATTAAAAATTATTGCTGTGATTTTCTCTGTTTTCATTGGAAGGAATTAAAAGTACTTTTATTTAGATAATTTTGTCTCTTGGAATCTAGTATTTTCTGCTTCTACCGTCAAACTTTGGGAAAAAAAGCTCAATAATAATTTTTAAATTCTTTTTTTAGGATATTTATTTGAGCATAAGAGCTGAGGGCATTGCTGTTAAAGAAACTATATGATTTTCTGTATGCAGAAAAAAATGGTAAGAAGCTTTTCCATCTGCACATTCTTTTTCATCACTCATTCCATTTTCTACCACAAACCTGAAATAGTAAAACAGCGCAGTTACGGTGATTTTATTAGACTTCTCAGGACAATCCCCAACAAATAAAAAGTAATCTCTCTCTACAAAATCTATTTAGTAAGATAACCTTTGACTTCTACCTCTTTATAAACACTAAAACCAGTCTCATAGGCAAAGGACTTTGTGGGAGGAAAGAGAAAAAGCAGTATCTGGTGGCAATAAAGAATGGTGTGTTAAATTTCTGGTTTCCTTGAAATATAACCCTGAATGAAATGCCTTGTGTGATGGCAGCATGTTTGTAATTTGGAGAACATTTAGACCTCGAGAGAAGTAAATGCTTAAAACTAAGGAATTCTCATGCTGAATTCCTTCATGGAAAGAAAGACTGTGATCTGAAATGTTATGTCATCCATCGCAGATGTAAAAGACTGAAAAAGCAAAGAGAGACTTTGATCTTCACTTCATAAATATGGAACCATCAAAGCTCTTGTACGACTTATAAACTTAAATTTGAAGTAGTTTAAATGCTGAGGGAGAACAATGGTGGGAGAGCTTTGTAAAATGAATCATGAAGTAGTTGAATTTCAGAAACTTCATGGTTAAGGAAATGAGGGCTGTAATTTCAACTGGATTTAAAATCATCTCTCAAGATAAGTAGTGTTTGCTCTGAATAGGTCATGCATCTCTGCCACCTGGGGAGAATGTGGTATTTTTGTATTAATAAAGTACTATTAGCCCTGAAAATGCCAAGTGACAGAGGAGTTGCCCAAAAAATGTAGTCCAAACCCGAGAACCTTCTCTTCCATATCCCGGTGGAATCACAAGTTTCCTGTTCTGCGGGAACCCAGCTGGGGGCTGGGGTGCTTCACTTCCTGCTCTCCTTCACATCTCTGTAGAATACCTCAGTGCCAGCCCCTGGGTGCCCACAGGAGCTGCAGGAATGCCTAATGTGTGCATATTAAATAATCACAACTCCTAAAACATGTTTTCGGTAAGAGAATGGAAATAATTCGATGTGGTTTCCGAGACCAAACTATCCATATCATAAATCATAAATCATGATGGTTTTCTGAAACTTTTCATTTTATTTTGTGAGCTGAAATTATTTTTCTTCTTTTGAATGTAGTGTTGTGTTTAAACCTCATTTTCTGATGAAAGTATAATTTTATTTAACTCACTGCAGAAGGAATTGCATACAGATTAAATCATGCTTCTATTTATGAAATAATTCCTACTTTAAGCTATTTGAGAACATATTACAATGGGAATACATAAATAGAAACAGGAAGAAAGGAAATTAGAAAATTGGTATTTACTGTTTCTGCTATTTCCCTTTTGAAATGGTGAAGCCTCACACAGAACCTAGGATATGAGCATGGAAAGGATGTTCGAGATCTTTCAGGCAGTGTTTTCCAGAGCAGGGACTGCATCGTCATCTTTTGAGGGGTTTGTTTAAGATGCGGATCTGTGGACCTCATGCAGGAGATTTTGAGTCAAAATTCTTATGTTGAGGCTGGGGAATTTATTAATAAGCTCTCTGATTCTTATATACACAGACATTTGAGAACTACTGTCCTAAGCTAATGCTTTCATTTTTATGATTAGGAAATTGAAGGTCAGAGAGGTTAAGGAACTGGTCCAAAATCACATCAATTAGCAATTCCTTGCCCAGTGCCTAACGTTTGGAAGTCTCTACTTTTGCTAACTTGTCTTGTTCTCATTTCTCCCTAGATTTTACCAATGTGTGTTCTTTTTGTTTTGTTATTTCCTCTTGCATCATTATGTGTTTGGCTGCTTTTATTTGTTGAATTTTATAAATGAAAAGAGTAGCTTCAGCTTTTTCTGGTTGTCTTGTTTGACCTCAACTTGTTTAGAGGAGACCAAAGTTAGCTCCAGAGTGAGAGGGGGAGAAAGGAAAAAGAAAGAAAAATGGTGGTCTAGATTAACTGTGTCCATTTCTTTGCATCCTATTTCAATTTTAACTCATTGCAGTTTATCTTTCACTCCTCCATTTTACTGAAAAACAAGAAGATGGCAAGCCCCTGAATGGCAGGAACTGTTCCCTGTTTTGTTTTTGTTGTTCCCCCTACCTCTTGCACAGCACCCAGGAAGGGCATAGTAAGTGGCAGAAAAGGATAAAGTGATAAACTACAAAATAAAGATAAAAGGAACCCAAGGTTGATTCCCTGGCTCTCCGGGAAAGTGCTGCTCTTTGGGGAGTGGGGTGGGAGGTAGTGTAGCAGTTTTGCTCCAGGACACATTCTAAATATTTTGCACCCACTGTGTGTTGTGGATTCTTGTATATACTTGTGAAATGTTATCAATGATCTACATTGGAACGCTTGTTTGTTTTTGAGACGTACTCTCAGATCCATAGGTATATTTTCATCCTCCTTCACTCACTGGGACTTGCTTTCTCTCTCAACCTGGTTCCTTTTCTGATTGGATCTGTCAGCGTATTGGCTTTCTGCTACTCTAATCAGTTTAACAAGTATTTATTTATAAATACTAAAATCAACATTGGTATTATTTAAATTAAAATCTACAGTTAAAATCATCACTGGTACACTTTGACTCCTAGTGGGACATGCCACATCTTTCTTGAAATTTTTTTTGTCATGGTCAATCTTTACCCATCTTTCAGTTCTTCCTGCTTAGCTGAGGTCCTTTTCCAAAGCTAAGTTTTGGCTCTTCTTTTTAATTTTACTATTTTTCTTATAGAAGCTTCAATGATCACCTAAACATAGATGACTCCCACAGTTGGACCTCTTTTTGACTTCTTAGGAATGTCTGCATTCAAGGTCTCTAGCCACCTGAGGTCCATTTTCATGAAAATACCCCACTGCCATTCTCAAACCCAGTCTAGTTGATCCTCTGTCTGTATGGTGGCAACATGCTTGTCAACAACTCTGTGTGAGCCATCTTGATGTTCATGACATAATTTATTCACTCATTCAATAAATAATGAGAGCCCACTCTGTGTCAGGAGTTGTTTTAGGAACTAAGGATACAGTAATGAATAAAACAGAAAAAATTTCCTGTCCTCAAGGAATTTATACTATACATGGGGACATGGATTCTAAACAACACACACACATTTAGATAGTGTTAAAAAGCTATATATTTTAAATAGTGATAAACTCCTAAAAGAAAAATAGTTGATTATTATTTTGTCAAGACACAAAATTAGGCTGATGAGCCAAACTGACTCACTTAGCTAATGAACCCAGCCAGCTGCCCAGCTTCAGAGCGGAATGAATGATTGGCATTTCAGTATGGCTCTTAATTGGTCTACACTCACCTCTACCTAATATATGATGGTTACAAGGAGGACACACTACCCTCTATTACCATCTCTCACTGTACACATTGAAAAACTTAGATAGCTGTGGATTTTGCACAATTCCTTGAGCTAGCTGCAAGTATCTCCCTTTCTCTCATACTGGTTGCCCACACATCATTGAATCTCAGGAACAGGATAAACCCAATGCAACACTTCCCCATACAAAATGCTTTGTTCTCCCATCTGTTGTGTCAGTGATATTAATTATGCCCTGCCTGTTGAAGACCAGCCATCGGCCTGGTGGTAATGGGCTAAACATTTGATTATGAGGAATGCTGCAGTGAAACTTGGTGCTTTTAGGCATCTCTTCATCTCAACCCCTTGCTTTGGTCTCGGTAACATCTTGTCAGCTCTAGTGCAGCCACTTTGTTAAATAGTTGTATAGCTTTAAGCAAATTCCTTCTCTGAGTCTGTTTTATTGTATGTTTCGTGGGGAAAATAATTCCAACTTTTCAAGGATGTGGTGAGGATTAGAGATACTTCATGCAAAGCACTAGCACATGCAAAGCACATGCTTGGACACAATAGGATGGACACAATAGGACTCATTAAATGCTAGTGGTCATTGTGACTGATCTTGGCCCTGGAACCTCCCTCCCCCCCAGCACCTGTCCAGGTGGGTCTGCCCTGGGATTTGAAGCCTATCCATTTCCCTTTCCCTAGAGGGCCAGATACTGGTAGCTTCCAGAATTTGATGTGTGTTTTTATGTAAATGTAGATATATATTTTTAAGTTTACTTATCTATTTTTCACATAGAATTATACTGTACATAATGTTATATACTTTTTCACTTAACAGCCTATCATAAAGGAGTTTGCGAATCATAAAGTGCTTTACATTATTTTTCATGACTGAATGGTAATCATTTGTATAGATGCATTGTAATTTAGAGCAAACCAATCTCTTGTTATTACATTTTTAGTAGTTTGATTAGTTTGTTTTATTTTATGGGTTTTTATGCCAAGTTTTTAAGAGAAAGAAGCAAATGACAAGAAAAACAACTCTTAGCAAAGTTAGGGATTTCAAAAAAATCAGAATAACCAGAAAATGTCCTGAGATGGTATTGATTCAGCCCAGTTACCTATTCTTGGTTCTGTAATAAGTTAGAGATTTCACCAATCATGTGACTGTCACCAAGGGGCTTTTTAAAATCTCTCTTCCTCCTTTCGCCATTATTGAAAACCTACTTTTATGCCAAGTAGTATAGTGATACAAGCCCAGCCTTCAAAGAGATGTTCTACTCCTTAGCATAGGACTAATATTTTCTGGGAAGATATTTAAGCAAAAGTTTTAAAAAGACATTTCTGATTGGCCCTAGTTTAAATTAAATCAGCCAGATTTTGTAGTACACATGTAATTGGTACCAAGATGTTCTTCATCTTTGAATCTCAAATTTATTAACTAGTCTCAACATAGAGAACATGAAAATACCATTTCCTGCTCTCCAGCTTGTTACCTACTTACATATCACAGGTTTTTGGTTGTTGTTTTTTTTAAAGCATCTATTGTTTATACTCATATAACATAACATTAGATTGAAGATCATGAGAATTGGAAAGGACTTCTGTAATCTGTAGCTGATATGCTTGGCATTACAGAATGGCAGTAATTTGGAAGAGAGAGGAAGAGAGATTAAAATGGAGCCTGAAGATGAAGTATGGGCTTGGTGGTCCTGGAGCTGCAGCCTGTTCACATGAAAGCATAGGTGTGGAGGCTCCAATCCCTAGAATTCAGAAATCCACACTGAGTTGAATACACTGGCCTCTGTGGGCTGTTTCAAAGATAATGGCAGGCTGTAATTAACTCAGCATTATGCCAGACAGGTATAACCTCTAATCACCAAAGTTGCCAGCATGGGCAAAATTTGAATCTCTTGCTGTTTGTATATTAAGATGTAGACAATGTACATTGTAGAAGAAAGTAAGGTTTCAGAGACATAGTTAAAACTTCAGCTTCCTGCAATAGATATTATACCTGACTAGTATTAATTAGCAGAAGGTAAAAATATAATTAATTGCCTTTTCAAAATCCAGCCTCATGGCTGCATAAAATTTTACTAGGCACCACTGGGAAGAAATTATACATACCTTGGTTTCTTATGGTAAATTAAGTTGACCCAGCAGCCATTTAAATTGAAGGTATTCCACACTAACCAAAATCTAACATCTCATCTCCAGCGGTTCCCTTTTCCATCTTTCCTATTTCTATCAATAAAGCTACCATTCATCATGAAACCTTGTCAAGTCCTTCTTGTTGATTATTCCTTTAAAATATTTCTATCTTCCACCCATTGCTTTCTAATCCCACAACATTATCCAAACCCTTGACCCTTCCTAACTGGTTTCTGTGCCTCAGGTATCTCCCTCTTCTAATATATTCTACATCTCTTTCTAAAGTATTCATTTCATCAGATCAGTCCTTAGCTCAAACTCCCCCTTTGTTCCCTGTAAGAAAAACTCCTAGTTCAACTCCTGAAAGTGGGTTTTCAAGAAATATTGAATGCCCAATGGACTAACTCACTGGTTTCCAAAATGTGAGGTTTTCTCTTTGCTTTAGCTCAAATATGTGTTTCTCTAAACTTGAACTCATAATTATGGTACTATACTTCTTTCCGGTTATTTTAATTTACCACTGTTAACTGCTCTGTGGTATTTAAAAATGATTGTTGACACTGACATATGTTAAAGAGATTTAAGGCTTAAGTACACTTCTATCTTAGAGAAATAATTTGGAGTCACAATCTAACTTGTACCTCTTTGAAACTTGCATCGTTTGCAATGTGTGTCTTTAAGGTAAAGATACTGATTTCCATAATCTTCACTTGAAAATCAGTCTCATTATTTTCTACTTTCGTGTATATGCTTAGTTTTTCTCCTCATTTTAGTTTTAGAGCCAGCCAAGCTGCCAATCATCTGTCAGTGAGCTGCTCCTGAGCAAGACCATCACTAAACAGAATTGTAACATTAGGGTTTTTGGCTACTGCATAAATGTTTGTAAATCAGTTGAATACATTAAACATGTGAAATGTAATCATTGTTATAGTGAAGAGAAGTTTTAAATGAAATGCTAAATGTTTGCATTTGGAGTAGAAGTGCTTTCTTTCCACTCCCCTACCTACCCACACCCATTTAGGATTTCCAAAAATTATGATAATTTCACTTTCAGCAAGATTTAATAAAAATGTTACATCAATCACATAGCCCAGCTCAAAATCATCCATAGTGTAGGAACAATGAACATAACCAAAGTTCACAAACAAAACCAGTAAGCATATGTTGATTGAAACTGTTCCTAGGGTGATTCTGATGCCTTGTCTCTCCTCCATTCCCCCAAGTGATAACCAGTACTGTAATTCTTTACCAAAGCAAGGGTTTAGAGCCCTAAATATTAGCTGATAGAGTCTCATTTTTCTCTCAACTTAATTTTTATAAGTAGCCCTGGAGGATGTACTGCCTGCTGATCAGTCACTGAAAAGGAGGGAAATGAAGTAGATCTGAATGTTTCTGTCTAATATTGGATGATTCTGGATAATTAACTCCTGAATAATTGACTGTAATATGCATATTTCTTTGATTCATAGTTAGAAGCTCCTTTATCTCTTCTGATTGCCCACTCTACATTTTCTAGTTGTAGGCTGAGTCTCAAATTGCCCATATTCCAAGCAGACTAGGAAGTATTGTGGAAAGTTAGTCTATGTTTCAAAATTACTTAAAAATGTACACAACTCTTTTAAGCTGTGGTAGACTCTTCTTGCCAATATACTAAGTTTAATGTTCTCTCAATGTGCAGGAATGATGTTACTACTATAGATTGCTATTGTGTAGATTGGAACTTTGGAGAGTAATTGTTATGTTCAAAGGGCTTCAGGCCAAGTTCTACTAAATATTTCTTGACAGTTTTGCCTCCAGTTAGTGTGATAATGCTAGAAGTTACTCATTCTTAAGCATAATACAACACCTGTAGCAGAATCTGCAAAGACCCAACAGCAGCAACTAAACAAGATTTCCTGCTGAAGTGGAAATCAACAAGAATTATGATATAATAGATAAAATATGCAGGAACTTCTTTTGTATGCCTGATGGGGGTGGGGATTATATTTTTAAAATCTTTTAAGAAGTGTTTTTTTTTTTTAGAAAGCATAGTCTTCTGCAGAGGCCATTTCTAGCTTGTTTTAGATTTTTAGTATTATTAAGAGAATAATATGTCAAAATAGAGAGTATATAGTTGATTTGATTCGGTTTGTACTAAACAATGAAGAGCATTATACAAAGTAATGAGACCTACTCAATAGAGATATTTGGAAAATACATATTACAAGAGTTATTTTTTTAGAAAACAAATCAGTAGTTCTGATATTCATAAATTCAGGCTCCAGTTTACAGGTGGTTGTGTTTCATGAATCTGTTTTGAAGTCAGTTCATTGACATAGTGGAAAGATCAAGGACATTGGAGCTACCCAGACCTGGTTCAAATCCTAGCTCTATTATTTTTAGCTGGGTTGTCTCTCTCAATCTTTCAGATCCTCTTTTTACATGTGTAGAAAAGAAATAATATCTTCCTTATTGAGTTGCTATGAAGATTAAAGAGCCTATATGTAAAATGTCACACACTGTGCTTGGGAAATAGTAAGTGTTCAATTAATAACAGTAATGGACTAGCAAGAGTAAATGTAGCTGTAGTTGTCAGAATTTAGAATTAAGAGCAGGAATATAGATTACTATGCTATGGATTAAAATGAATTTTTATGGAGCAGTCTGGAAATTCCATCTTATTTAAAACCAAGGTGAGCAAGACTCCCCCCACCCCATAAGATTAAATTTAGAAAAAATGACATTTCAGACCAAATACTTTCAATTTAAAAATGAAATTAGCTTTACTGTAGCTTATGGGGAAAACTATGTATTTTTGCAGGCAAAAGAAACCTTTTGATTAGAAGAAAATCATCGGCACTGGCTTTTGATACTGAAAGTTTACTGTCTGCCCATATTTGAGAAGAAGCAAAACAGACAATTGTAATTGTTCATCCCTTCATGTGCTTAAGAATTCATTAATGTGTTCACAGGCATCATCTCAGGAGTTATCTTTACTTTATAGATGAAATTACTGAGGCTCAAACACTTGCCTGAAGTCACACACAATAAGTTAACAGCAAAGTGGGGAGTAGAGTTATCTAGTTCATTTCCTTTATTGGAACAGTTTGCTGAATATATGCCAGTTCTGGGAACATGAAAATTAATACATGCCCACCCCTTCTTCCCAATCACACACACAATCTAGGCATTCTTCTCCAGGGATTGTAACTTCCTTTTCTGCTTGGGTCAAGGAAAGTATGGAGAGCTGAGCAATGCAGAACAGAGCCTATCACAAGGCATTCAGTAGTTGCAATGTCATTCAACAACAAGCCTCTTGGGGCAGGAGCCTCAGGTTCCCCCTATCCCCATCAGAGCCCCCATGTCCTGGAAGATCTGAACCAGAGGGATTTCCTGTTACACGAAGGCAGAGTGGTTCTGGGATTCCTCAGAAAGTCTGCCTCAGTCAGATTTTGGGTATTTTTGTTGTTAATTGCCTAAAAGTTGATCACTGATGCATAAACTACAGGCCTCTTGAAACACTTGGAGTTAATGCATCTCATTTTGTACAGTTCAGTGACATTCTATTTTAAAAGGTTTTTAAAATCTTTAAAAAGCTAAAGAGATCAAGAGAGAAAGAAAGTGAAAGAGGGAGGGAGGAAGGGAGGAAGGAAGGAAGGAAGGAAAAGAAAGAAAAAAAAGAAAGTGAGGGAAGGAGGGAGGGAAAAAAACCTTTGCAGTCACTTTTGGAGTGCTCCAGCACAAGACTGTAATACTATGTGGATTACACATCAGTGATAGATGTTTCAGTTTTTCAGAGCAGGAAGTATGGCTTTACCTTTTTTTAAAAAAATTTTGCAGCACTCACAGCATTTTAAGAATAGAGCCCATGATTAAATAAATTGAGGTTTTGAGGTTTAAGGATTCAGATCATGAATGGGTTTTATTACTTTCCGCCAAAGAATAATATATTACTGGGTTTTTCTCTTCCAATATCAAAACAGCTAATAGCTTTGTTGAACTGTGTTCTTGTCCCCAAAAAGGAAATTCTAATTAACTCAAGCACTTTAATTCAACCTGTAAGCAATTTAAAGACTGGGGGTTATGCTACAGTCAGTCTTAGTTTCTCTAATGTCCTTTGTTAGCCTCATAAAAACTCCTATGGTTTTGAATTGTAATAGATTTCAGTTCTGTTCTATTTTCACATTCCTGCATGTCCTGAGGGAGTAGTATAGCTTGGTTATTGTTGGTCTGGCATGCAGCTGGAAGAAGAATGTGGAGTTTATGGAAGTAGGGGGCCTCTCTGCTTGTTGCTGCTGCCAGAAATGCATAACTTTCAACTCCTAGGTTTGGTGCAAGACTTGTGCTATAAAACAAACAAACAAACTGTGCATCTTGATGATTACGGATGGGTCCAATGAGTTTGGACTCTTGCATGTAACCCATTTTTTTCAAAGAGGAGGTAGATGTATTATCCATATTCTGGAATGTCTCCACTCTTCTTCCCTTCTCCCATTCTTCTCAAATGGCCTGATTTCCATTCTTTGAGTGGCTTGTTTGGGTCAATGTTTTGAGGCCTCCTCTTAATATCTCATAGGGCACAGGATAGAACCCCAGGGTTATTGCATATGGGGTGAGCAAATTTTGAGAAGGGGGTTAAGTGACCGACTTAGGTTATACAGCTAAGACATGTCACAGCTACAATCAATTCCTTACCTTCTCCCTTTTCTCCACGCCTCTCAACCTTTGAGAGGCTTTGCTTCCTTTTCCACTCAGCCTAGAATTTCAGTTTCTGCCTCACTCACTCTACCAGTCCCCATCCTGTTCCATTCGTCCCTGTGGTACCTGTGATTTGCAAGAATCTCACAGTCAAGCAGCCGCATCCCACTTTGTGTGTCCTTTTTAGGCCAGAGTATTTACCTTCATAGTTTCATCTAGTCATCATATACTAGTCCAAAACTTTTATCTCTGCCCAGACCTATGTCCTGAGTTCCAGAGCCATCTCTTCCCATTTAGTGGAGGCATTCACTTAGATGTTCTAGATGGGATTCATCTACTTCTCCCTCAAATCTGCATCTTCCTCTATACACAAAACCGTAATATCATTCAGGGGGGAAAAAGCCATGCAATCAAAAGCCAAGAACCTGGAGTCTTTTGCTTTTTCCTCTTATCCAAATCTGATTAGAGTCTTAATACACTGAGAGTTTTAGGCTGGCATTGTCTCATGCTTTCATCAGTAACTTCATGATCTAAGTCATTGTTTCAGAAGTTTAGGGTTTCAAGATGGGACATATTCATTCATTTATGAGGTGTCATTAATGATGTCAAACATGAACCTGGGGTAAGGAGGGTTATTTAAATAAATAATGCGTGGATGTGCTGTTTTCTTTAAAGGCCCTGGAATTTTAAAGTTTTCTTAAATAACCAGTTTTCCTGGAATATGCATATTTCCTTCAAGCTTCTGTACATTGCACCCCATCCCTCTCACTGTGTATTTTGCTTTTAAAACATTATCCTAAATGTATGCCTTTTGAAAAGGTGATCACAAAACTGACCATTGGTTTCCTTTGGGATTGGTATAGATAGGAAATATCATATGCTTCAGTCAGGAAAAAGCAATAGAATTAGAATTAGGAATGATTAAACCTAACCTGAAGGGCTGAGCTATTTGAGCAGGCTTCAAGTTGTGGGACTGGGTTCATGGTGTGACCTGGCTACACCCCCAGCTTAGAATTCTGCCCATCTCCTAGCACACCTCACCCTCCCCTCCACAATGAACAAGTCTTGCCTTTCTCTCTGAAAAAGAATACTTTTTTTTTTTTATTTCTTGAACAAAAATTGTCAAACAAATAAAGGTGTACTTGTTGAAGCTTGCCTTTTCTGTGGGGATATGTTAAATTGAAAGAAGCACAGAGACAGGAGACAGTTTATGTTCTTTTCAGTTGCGTGACTTGAACTGGTCACTTCGTTTTCCCGACTCGGTTTCCTCTTCTGTTAATTGAGGGCTTTTTATTTTATGCCAGAGTCCCTTAGGACCTCTAACAGAACACTCGGGATATTCACTGCTCTGTGGTAAATATGTTTTCACAATACAGGAAGACTATACTTTCTTACTTTAAGACCTCTGTTATTTTGATTCAAAGACAATTCCTGTTTTGTTATTTTCTTTTGAAAAAAAAAAAAAAACAGTGCTTAGATTTGGAGTACTTTTAGTGCTTTTGGGATATTTTACTATTTAACTCAAGCAAATGCCATGCAATGGTTTGGCTTAAACAATGGGAGTTTATTAGCTCACAGTTTTAAGGCTAAGAAAAAGTCTAAATCATGGCATCATTGATGTGATGCTTTCCTCCCAAAGACTGGCATTCTCGGGCTGGCTGCCGATGCTCCTTGGGCCTGGGCTCCTCTGCCACTTGGCGAGACACGTGGCAGCCTTTCCTGGCCTCTCCCTTCTCTTCCAGGTCCCATTGATGTTCAGATCTGGCCACTCCTTCTCACTTTCTCTCTGTTTGAATTTCATTCTTTTTATAAAGGACCCCAGCAATGGGATTTAGACCCATCCTGATTAAGGTGAGCCACCCCTTAACTGAAGTAACCTCATCAAAGTTCCTACTTACAAAGGGTTCACACCCACAGGAATGCGTTAAGTTTAGGTATGTGTTTTTCTGGGGTATGTACAGCTTCAAACCACCACCTTGGATTTGGAAAATTAATAAAAATTATGTTTTTTATTAGCAACCAGGACTCCTTATACAGATTAGTGATGTATCTGAAAGCAGAACATTGTATTGGGGCCTGTGCGCCGTAACAAAGAGAATGGGCATTATAAGGGCCAAGATGATGCAAGGGCCTTTCATTGAGTTGGAGAACACAGGGAGGGGCCAGTTGGGGAGGGTGGGGTTTGGGTGACTGTAAATCAAGTCAGAACATGTTACTCCCCTGCTCAAAACTCAAGTGGCTCCCATTTCACTAAGTGTAAAAGTGAAGTCCTTTACACAGCCTATTAGACCCTCTACAACTGGTCCCTGCTGCCTTCCCAGACTCCCTTTCACTCATTGCTCCAGTCATGCAAGTCTCCTTGCTGTTTCTGGGACATGCCAACACACTCCTGCATCAGGGCTTTTGGATTTGCTGTTCCTTCCTGCTGGAATTCTCTCTCCCCATATTTCCCCATGGGTATATAAGAAGTGACCATAATCTGTGGGAAAGCCTCCTTTTCTGTTTTGTAGGAGAGGGAAAAAGAGTGGGCACAGAGGTAGGTAAAATCGTAATGATAGCTGAGCAGTGGGAAAGCAATTGAAGGTCTTTCTAACTGAGGCCTTCTATTTTTTTTTCTTATAGGAATAGGCAAGTGCTGTTTGCTAACAAGAGGGAAAAAGTAATGTGTGAATTTCAAAAGACAGGAGCAAGTTTTAAAACATAACTCTGGGGAATAGGAGAGCCTGCTGCCTAGGGAGACTGGAAAGTGTGTCTGTAAGTGCTGAGGCCATTTGAGATGGAAGCCGTGATTCTAGTAGCAGCACCACTGTTTTCTGTTGATGCTTGCCAACTTTAATGTGCACATGAATCACTTAGGGATCATATTAAAATGCAGATTCTGATTCAGTGAACCTGGGGTGGAGCCCAAGATTCTGCATGTTCCACAGGTTCCCAGGTGATGCCCATGAATAGCAAAGTGCTTTTTGCCCTTTCCCCAGCAGCACTCAGCAGTTTGGAGGTCAGAGTGGAGTTGTGGAAAGTTGGAGCCAGGGATGGAATTTGGCCAGATGCATTCAATAGAAGCAAAGAGGGGAAGTAAAATTGAGATAGTTGAAAGAAGAGTTGAGATGAGGAGCTATTGGTCTGATGATGATAGAGTATTTGAAGATACAAGTATCTCAGAGGGTGAAAATAGAGAGCTTACAGAACTGAAGGTAGTATGAATTGTCAGATATACTTGGCAAGAGAGATCAGAAATGATTGATGTAGTTTCTAGGGGCTGAGATACAAATTCAGCTAATCTCCTAATATTGGCATACACATAATGTAGAAGGAAAAATACTACATGCAGTTTATGGTACTTCTCAAACACGCAAAAGTTAAAGAACTGAACTGCATTTTATTTTTTGTCTTTAATTTGAATGAAATGTACTATTTTTTAACTATCATTTTGCTGTAGATTTTAAATTTCTACTGGACAGACATTTTAATTTGGTATTAACATTTACATAGTCCTATATTGCACAAGGAACTTGTCTGATCAATGTATTCGAATGCTTTTCTTCAGGGCAAGCACGTGAACTTTACTGATCCATAAATCTAATCATTCTTTATCAGAAAAATGTATTGCCTTCATCCTTCTCAGTAAAACAGTTTAATTCCATTATATCAAATTTTATTACTTTTTTGAGCATCACCCACATTCTTAGAAACACAACTCTTTACAGAACACTGAAATATGTGGTGGGCCCATAGTGTAAGTATTGCCCCCGTCCAATTACACTGTTCTTACAACATGGTTCTTTTATCTTTGAATGGATCATCATTAACAATCTTTAGGACTTGGTGCCATGTGATAGGAATACAAAAGGGTGGAAGATAGGGTCCCTTCCCTTGGTTCTGTTTAGAGACCAAGGTAGACATGAGTAAAAGACTCATGAAAAAAGGCCAAGTAGTATGTCATCAGGTACCAAAATGAATGAGATGAAGAATTCAAAATAAAAGCACCTGGAAAGCCAAGTTAAATATAAGTGATTGCAAATAAAAAGTAGTTACCAGATGTTTTGGCTTTAGGAACAACTGAAGGCATATTTTCCAATTAGCACTAATCCTTAATACCTTGCATTCTAGATTTCTTTACTAAAACCTGAAATCACTAATAATATTAGCAGTCTTTAGTTACTAATGCTAAAACTTAGTAATTATATTAACTCTTTAAAAGTCATTTACTGTAAAATATTTCAGACATACTGTGATGATTAAGTTTGTGTGTCAACTTGTCTATGCTATCATGCCCAGTTGCTTGGGCAAACACTAACATCAGCTCCTACCTGAGTTTGCAGCCTACCTGCTTGCCCTATAGATTTCAGACTTGCCAACTCCAACAATCACGTGAGCCAATTCCTTAAAATAAATCTCTCCCCGCCCCTCGCACCCCCTCCTTGGGCACGTACACACACACACACACACACACACACACACACACACCCTATCAGTTCTGTTTCTCTAGAGAACCTTGACTAATACACAAACAAAAAGCCATAAAGAGTAATACAATTACAAAATAATTATTCTTTAATATTCACCAAACTTCAGCCTAGTAGGAACTCAGTAAATGTTTAGTGAATGAATAAATGATTATCATTTATTATTAAATGCCTTGTCCCCATATTTATAATATCCTTGGAGCCAAGGGCAATGTTTTAAATTTGTCTTTTTCCATGGTGCCTATATAGTGATGGTTATGTAGTTGGTGTTCAATAAATACTTGTAGATTGGTTGATTATTCAATACCTAGCCTCCCTATGTTTGAGGCTCTCTTTAAATGTGAACCCTAATTTCTAGCTCTCTTTAAATCCTAATCCAATATTTAGAATAACTGAAATTACTTTACAACACATTACTGATGAAGTACAGCTCTACAACTTTATATTGAGAAAAGTTAAAAGTTATTTAAGCTATAGTTTTTTACATAATTTTATTACTACACCTAAAATCCTTTATTACTACATCCTGTTTTTACTGTTTGAATTAAAAATACAGAATTGTTTAAAGCCCTGACTTCCAACTAGAGTAAGTGTAAGTCAAAAACTCGTAGTGCAAAATGGTTAAACACAGATTTTTTTTTTTTTTTTTTCCATTAAAAAACTGACTTGGCTTCAATTTTAAGACTCCTCCTTTAACTACTAGGGATTCATCTCTATAAAATCCCAGAAATTATTCATATACTATGGTGTGCATCAATTTTCTTCTTTTTTCTCTGATTCACTGTTCTAACATGGGGTTCAAGGACTACTTGCGTTGGGATCCTCTGGGATGCTTGTTTCTGCATTTCCTGCCCCTCACCTCAGGTTCTTCTATATCCCAACCAGGGCAGTGGGGGTGGCATCTTAGCATCCACATTCTTTCAGCACTTTCCCCATATGCTGCTTAAAGATGCTAAATTTGAATAAATTGTTATTGTTGCCTAGCTCTTGTTCTCTTGTTTACCTTTTAGCTCTCACATTATCTTTATATGTCTGTTCCTAGTCTCTCTCTACGACTAATCTCCATGCCCCAGCCATGCTACTAACTCTGGCACTTCCCTAAGAGGTCTCTTTCTTTCAAGCCCCCCATGATCCACATGCCAATGTAACAACTTTGGAGTAGCCACTCTTACAGAATCACTTGCCTTTTTCACTTCAATGTTAGAAGCCACAGTCACCAAAGACACTTGAAACCATTCTGTGTGTGTGAGCTGCTGTATGTTACTCCTATTCAAAATAGGCAGTAAACAAGGTAAGAAGCTTGTGCCTGAATAATCAACACACTACTTCCATATCAAGTCTTGCTTCAATTTTGTATTCTGGTAGAATAACAAACAGTTCATGGAAGGCACCAATTCACTGATCACTTTATTAGTAGCTGTGCTACAGGGCTTTTTTTTTTTTTTTTTTTTTTTTTTTGTAACAGCTTTATTTTGATCTATTTCAAATACCATGCAATTCACCCATTTAAAGTATACAATTCAGTGGTTTTTAGTATATTCACAGAGTTGTGCAACCATTACCACAATCAATTTTAGAACACTTCATCATCTCAGAAAGGAACCTCATACCCTTTAGCTATCACCCCGAATCCTCCCATCATTCCCATGCTTAAGCAACCACTAATCTACTTTCTGACTACATAGTTGCTTATTCTGGTTATTTCCATATAAATAGAATCATTTGTGACCTTTTGTGTCCGGTTTCTTTCACTTAGCATGATGTTTTCAAGATTCATCCATGTTGTAACATGTATCAGCACTTCATTCCTTTTATGGTTGAATAATATTCCATAGCATGGTTATACCAATTTTGTTTATCCATTCATTCACTGATGGACATTTGGGTTCTCTCTACCTTTTTGTTATTATGAATAATGCTGTTGTGAACATTCACGTACAAGTATTTTGTGTGGACATATGTTTTCATTTCTCTTGGTTAGATACCTAGCAGTGTAATTGCTGATTCAAATGGTAATTCTATGATTAACTTTTTGCAGAACTGTGAGACTGTTTTCCAAACTGGCTGCACCAGCAATGTATGAGGTTCTGATTTCTCCGCATCCTTACCAACACTTGTTCTTATCTGACTTTTTGATTCTAGCCATTTTACTGGGTATGAAGTAGCATCTCATTATGGTTGTTATTTGCATTTCCCTAATACTAATGATGTTGAGTATCTTTTATTGTGCTTATTGGCCATTTGTATATCTTCTATGGGGAAATCTCTATTCAGATCATTTGCCCATCTTAAAGATTGGGCTGCAGTTTACCTTTTTATTATTGAGTTCTAAGAGCTCCTTATACATCCTGGATACAAGCCCTTATCAAATATGATTTGTACCTATTTTCTCCCATTCTGTGGATTATCACTTTACCATCTCAATAGTGTCCTTGAATGCACAAAATTTTTTTATTTTGAAGTCCAATTTGTTTATCTATTCTTTTCAATGCAATTTTATTGAGATATAAACATATAACATACAAAGTATACAATCAGTTGTTCACAGTATCATCATATAATTGTGCTTTCATCACCACAAACTTTGAACATCTTCATTACTCCAAAAAATAAAATAAAAACTAAAATTAGAAAGAACACAAAACATCCCATTCCCCTCCTCCCATCATTGTTCTTTTACTTTTTTTAAAATACAGTTTAATTGAGATATAGTCACACACCCTGCAGTCATCCACAATGTATAGTCAATTAGTGTTTATCTATTCTTTTGCTGCTTGTATTTTGGGTGTCATATCTAAGAAACTAAAGGCCAAACCTAAAGTCATAATGATTTATGACTCTTTTTTTTTCCTAAGAGTTTTATAGTTTTGGTTCTTACATTTAGGTCTTTGATACATTTTGAGTTTATTTTTGTGTATGGTGTGAGATAAGGGTCCAACTTTATTCTTTTGCTTGTCACTATCCAGTTGTCCCAGCACCGTTTGTTGAAAAGACTATTCTTTCCCTCATTGAATGATTTTGGCAACCTTATGAAATCAAGGATAGATAAATTTGGAGGTTTCTTTCTGGATTCTCAATTCTATTCCATTGATGTATATGCCTGTCCTTGGGCTAATACTGTCTTGCTTACTGCTGCTTTGTAGTAAGTATTGAAATTGGGAGGTATGAGTCTTCCAACTGTGTTCTTCTATTTTAAGATTCTTTTGACTATTCTGGGTTCCTTGAGTTTTCATTTGAATTTTAGAATCAGATCATCAATTTCTACAAAGAATTCAGCTGGAATTTTGATAGAGATTGCCCTGAGTCTGTACGTCTGTCTGGGGAATATTGCCATCCTAACAAAATTAAGAGTTCTGATTCATGTCATGGGATGTCCCTCCATTTATTTAGGTCTTTAATTTCTTTCAACAATGTTTTGTAGTTTTCAGACTATACATTTTGTTAAATTTATTCCAAAGGTAATTTGGAATAATAAAGTATATACTTCTTTTGTTAAGTTTATTCCAAAGTAAATTTTATGCTATTGTAAATGGAATTGTTTTCTTAATTTCATTTTTGGGTTGTTTTTACTACTTAGGGATGTACAGCGGAAAACTCAACTACTGTAGTTACAGGGGAAACTTGGCAGGTGGCCTGTTAGCCAGCATTTCCCAAAATGCATTCCTTCAGTTACTCTGCAGAGAAAAGTGTTCTGCGGTCAAATAATTTTGGAAAATGCTAATATGTTTCCCTTCAAAAGCTTCATGATACTCATAAACATATAGAAGGACCTGAAAAGTCAAGCAGTTCTTTGAAACTTTAAATCCTATAAAAAGCAAAGCCTTCAACTATTTTGAAGTAGTTAAACCTGAATGCAAATGACTTTCAGATCTTATCTTGAAAAGTGATAGGATGCAGTATTTATGTGGCTGAGGACTTGAAAGGCAAAGTTAAGGTACTTTATAATTTTTTGTCTAGAGTGAATGTTAATGTTGGTCATGATATTTGTTGTAAAATGCACTCAAAGTGCCAATGAAAATAGTTCTTTTTGAAAGTGATACTTATATTCAGCCATAAAATTACAACCTTTTCTTGAATTTTTTTCTTTGGATTAAGTGTCCTAAATGAAGGTTTCCTAAATGTTTACATCAGATACTCTATATGGGAAGAGTGGGATATTTAGGACTGGAGAAATGGGACCTAGAGGAGCTATTAGATGAATAAGCACATGGTAATTTTAAGGATAGGAAGGTATAGAATAAAAAAAGGAGCATGGCCTGAGGAGTCAGACATACCCATATTTGAATCCTGGCTCTTGTGTTATTACCTGAGTGACAATGACATGTCTCATGACTTCTCTGAACTTTAGTTTTATCAGTTTAAAGTGGTCTTAATACCTTTATCACTTTATAAAATACATAGCAGAGAATATACATAACTCAAATGTAAAATAGCTTTGTTCTCCAAAGAAGGAATAGAGTATTTATAGTTTCATGCTGCATGAGCTACCTGTGTGCGGGACACTGATTACGTGCTTCAACTTGGCGGGCCTGGGCCGGGGGACCGGATCCACCCCTGGGGAGGGTAGTGGGTACGGGTGACAGCGCCCTCCACAGCCCCCCGGGCCTGGGAAAGTGAGGCCGGAGGCAGGCCCCATTTCCTCACCCAAAATACCACTGTTAGGGGAGGCTTGCCGGAGGGAACCGCCTTTTCCCCACCCCCTTATCTTGCCCGGACACTCCCCGTTGCCAGTGCAACTCCCATCACCACCAGTGCGCATACATTGTTGCCAGACACCGTTACCGGAGCAACTCTCGCCCCTTTTCAATCAACCTCCGTGCCCTCTCAGAACCAATCCAAGCCTTTAACCCCTACAGCTACCCCGCCCTCTAAACGCCCGATATAAGCTTGTACTCTCCCCTAATAAACTCTCTTAGTTTCTTCACCCTAAAAGAACCGTGTCCCACCTGTTCCTTTCTCGCCGCCCTCCATACTTTGCACGCCTCTGCCGGGGACCTGGCCAAGTCCCCCGCCTCGCCCTCGCCTCCGGGAAAGAGCCCCCGCCGCCGGTACCCTCCGAGCAATCCTGAGAGCCTAGGATTTAGCAACCGGCCGCCACCCCCCCCCCAGACGAGTCAACTGCGACCGCAACTGGCGCCCAACGTGGGGCCCCTGGAATTAAAAGTCCTCTCCACGCAGCGGTCCAGTAAAACCACCCGCTCGCCCGGACGCCTCTCCAGCTCCCCTTCTCCTTGCCTGCAAAGTAAGGGCCGCCTCTCCCTCGCCGCCCCGCGGAGCCGCCTCTCCCTCGCCGCTCCACGTCCGGAGCCGCCTCTCCCACGCCGCTCCGCGCCCGGGCCGCTCTTCCTTTCCTGCATTAACCTAACTCTTACCCCCGACTACCTTTCGTCTTCTCTTCCTATGTCCCCCCCATTCCTCCTAACACTCTTCCTCCAGTAGCTTTCCCTCTTCCCCTCCATTACTTTGCTGTGGTCCTCTGTGTCTTTGTTTCTTTGTTTAGCGCGGTGTGCCTCTTTGCAACCGCCCCCCCAAACTGCTCTCGCTACTAGAGGGTCCTGCCTTCTATTCTCACCGTCTCTTTCAGCCTCGCGGCCACGATTTACCTCATTTTCTTTACTCAATAATCAACCCCCCTTTTTCTTTTCTCCCTCCGCTATGGGTAATCGTCTATCTGCCCGACAAGCACCCCAAGTTCGCGCTCTAGCGGGTCTCCTAGACACACATCGCTGTAAAGTGTCTGTCCGGCAGCTGCAAGTATACTGGGACCTCCTGCTGCCCTTTAACCCATGGCTCACCACTTGCCATCTTTGGGACCCTGTTACTTATGATCGCCTTATTGATCGGGTCACCAACACCATGGAACATGAGAGCAAGCGCTTCCCTCCCGGCTTGCTCCCCACCTTAATAACCGTCCGCTCCTGCCTTCAAGGCTCCCTCCCCCCTGATCGAGGCCCCATTAAATCCAAGGAGGCCCTATCAACCCAGCCAACAGATTCAGACAGCGATACTAATGTAGACCACGATTCGGACACAGAATCCTTAGTCGAGCAAATTAACAACACGCTCGAAGTGACTCCCAAAAAACAAAATAACACTGAGCCTCGCCAAGATGGCGAACTTCCTCCTCCTCCTTCTTCTTCCATCGAGGGGAGGAAGTGCTCCGGCGATGACGTCAGCCCTAAGCTGGGCCGGAAACCGCAAGCGCTTTACCCCACCCTTTCACAGGGCGGAGCTAGTCCACCATCTTATGCCTTAGCCACTCCCACTGCGCCGCCGTCTTGCGACGCTTGGGGCCTCCCACTTCCACCTCCCCCTTCGGCGAGCTCCCCCTCGGAGCCGCTACCGGCAGCTGCCGCCGCTCCTCCCACCCTGCCGACTAACAACCCCTGGCTGCCTTCTACACCTCAAGGCAACCCTTGGGGCAACGTTCCCCCTACCCCCACTCCCGCGCCAAGCCCTCTGCAAGCGCGCCCTCCTTTCTCTCGTGCTTTTCGCTGCTTTCCTCTTAACCTTACCCCCACACCACAGAAACCGTACGACTGGTATCCCATTGACTCTGATACTATCAAGCAGCTTCGCAGGGCCGTCAAGGAGGACGGGTTAGGTAGCCCATACGCTTCCCAAATACTGCAGGATCTCGCCATGGACTTTTGCCTCCCCCAAGACTGGGCCTCGCTTGCCCGTTCCATTCTTAACCCCGGCCAGTTTGTTGATTGGCGTGCTCACTTCCAGGCGGAAGCAGCTAAGCAAAGTGAGCAAGACGCAGCCACTGGAGTCTATCATCACCCTGAAGCCTACTTAGGCACGGGAGCGTTTATAAATGCATCTGCTTATATTAATGTACCTGCCACCTTTTGGCCTATCCTTCGGGTAATCACCTTGCGAGCATTTGCCAACTGTTCCGCCTGTTGGCCTACCAAATTCACCAAGCTCCTCCAGGAGCCAAATGAGCCTTTTGCCACCTTTGTCTCCAGGGTTGAAGAAACCTGCGCCAGGAAGGTTAGTGATCCCCAGGCCCAACTGGCTCTCACTCGAGAACTCATTCTCGAGGGAGCCAATCCCCCTTGTAAGCAAGCTATTCTCCCCTTGCGAGAAAAAAGTCTAAATGACTGGGTACTCGCCTGCAGCGCCTTTGACCCAGCTGCCGCGTCCCTAGCCCAGGCTGTCTCTGGCACTGTCACTGCCGCCTTAGCCGCCACCACAGGTTGCTTTAAGTGCGGGCAGAGTGGCCATTTTGCCCAGGAGTGCCCCAATGCAGAAGTCAACCGCCCGCCTTTCATGCAGCGCAATGGGCGCCCCCCTCCCACTCCTTGCCCACGCTGCCAGCGTGGCTATCACTGGGCGCGCGATTGCAAGAGCAGCCCCAGAGATCTTAGCAAGGATAGCTTAAAAAACCTCTGCTATCCCTGGTGCCCTGACGGCAGTCAGCACCAAGGCACTGAGCAAGCTTTAAACTCCAAGCGGGGCAAGCCTCAGCCCCGCCCCTAAGAGGCAGCGTGCCGGCCGGTTCTAATAAAACTCATCACCTTGCCGGCAGTAAAACGCTTCTCTGGACAGTCCCTATCACTCCAGAAAAGCCTACTCGTAAGTTAAGAATAGGGGGGCAATGGTACACGGGCACGCTCGATTCAGGGGCAGAAGTCTCTTGCATGCCCGCTCAGTATGCCACCATGTGCATGGTTCTCGATGGTCCCTCGGTAGTGGGAGCCACTGGTACCTCCACCTCTCTTCAGGCCATAGGGCCCATTAAGTGGGAGGATGAAGAGGGCCACTCAGGCACCTTCCGCCCGTTATTTCTACACACCATAGACCAAATTTTATGGGGCCGTGACATCCTCGCCGCCTCTGGGGCAGTGCTTACCACGCAGCCCCCCCAATAATGTGTGCCACTGCTCGTTTAACACCTCCAGCGCCCGTTCCTCTGCAGTGGGATACTGAGGAACCTATATGGGTGGAACAGTGGCCCCTTCCCACGCATAAATTAGTAACACTCCAAGCCCTTGTCCAAGAACAATTGGACGCTGGCCACATAGAGCCTTCTACTAGTCCCTATAATTCGCCAGTGTTTGTTATTCATAAAAAAGCCACAGGGAAATTTAGGCTCCTCAATGATCTGCGGGAAATCAATAAGCATATTCTTCCGATGGGTTCCCCGCAGCCTGGCCTCCCCCATCCGGTAGCCATCCCGGCCCACTATCATGTAGCCACCATTGACATCAAAGACTGTTTCTTTTCCATCCCGCTACATGAGCGAGACCGCCCGCGCTTTGCCTTTACAGTCCCCGTCCCCAATCACGCGGGCGCAGCTAGCAGGTACCAATGGAAAGTCCTCCCTCAAGGGATGCGTAACAGTCCGGCCATCTGCCAAATGTATGTTAATCACGCAGTGGCCCCCCTGCGAAAGCGGGCCATGCTCATCCATTACATGGATGACATCTTGGTGGCCTCTGAGGACGCCGAGGCACTTCCTCTAATCCTCAAAGACCTCACCACTAATTTAGCTGACCTCGGCCTTACGGTTCAGCCCGATAAAGTTCAAATTGTGCCACCATTAGCCTTCTTAGGGTTTAGTATTAATAGAACCATTGCCCCGTCCGCTCCCCAGCTGGACATACCGGATCGGGTCACTATCACTGAGCTTCAACAGCTCTGTGGCCAGATCAATTGGCTCCGCTCTGCGTTGCCAATCACCACCGCGCAGCTCCAACCACTCTTTATGCTGCTGAGTGTCCCTGAAGCCCCGCCGCTAGCAATCTCCCGGCGCATTAAGCTCACCCAGGAGGCAAAGGAAGCCATTGCCGCAATTAACAAGGCACTCGCCGCCTGCTGTCTCAACAGGTTCAGCACTAAAGAGGGCAATCTTATAGCACTCATCCTTCCTACGCCCGGCACACCCATGGGCTGCCTGTGGCAGGAAGGCCCTCTATTTTGGGTGCACCCTGCTAAAAGCCGGCTTAGAAAAATTTGCCCCGCAGTGCGGCTCTGGATCAGCCTAGCTTCAGATCTAGTCACCCTGGCTGTTCATGTATTCGGAGAGCTGCCAGAAAAAATTGTTTGGCCCCTAGACGCAGGCCAAACCCGCCTACTTATACGTGATAACCCAGACATGCAAATCCTCTTAGAAGGATTTCAGGGAGAATTCAGCTGCCACTATCCTAGCCATCGGCTGTTACAGGGACTCGCCAAGCTTCCCTTCCGCAGCCCCTTCCATCCTTTCCCCTCCTCTGCACCCATCCCAGGTGCCACCACCGTCTTTACTGACGCCTCCAAGACCCGTTTCGCCTCCCTCTCTTATCCCCCAGGCCACCCAAAACCCCGCCTATTCAGCTATGTCAACCTTCATTCAGTTCAAGTGGGAGAAATTCTGGCAGTGTCATACGCGCTAAACGCCCACTGCAACCACCCAGTAAACATTTTCACTGACAGCCTCTACACTTATCAGGTCTGCCGAGTCCTCGCATTTTCCACCTTTTTCCCCGGGGACTCGGCCATTGATAAAGCACTTTCTACCCTCAGAAGCATCCTGGAGCATCGACAGGATCCTTGGTTCATTAGCCATATTCGTAGTCACTCAGGCCTTCCGGGGCCCTTAGCTAATGGCAATAGTATAGTAGACCAAGCGGTCTCAGCTCAGACTACCCAAGCTATGCTAACTCACACGGCAGCCCCTCCGGGGGATGCTGTTAACCAGGCTAAGTTATTGCATTCTAGATTTCACTTTTCGGCTACGTCGTTGCATCATTTATGTGGCCTCCCCCTAGACACCTGTAAACATCTTGTCCGCAATTGTGCAACTTGTGCGCCCTTTGCGCCGCTTGGCCCCCTGCAACCTCAGGGAGTCAACCCACCAGGCCTAAAACCCAATTCTAGATGGCAAATGGATGTAACTCACGTTCCGTCCTTTGGGCGCCTCAAGTATGTACATGTAATGATTGACACCTTCTCGGCCATGTGTTATGCAGTCCCCCTCACCGGGGAAACGGCCAAACACTGTATCAAGGCCCTGAGACAGGGAATTCTCTTCATGGGAGTCCCCTGGGACACAAAAACGGACAATGGGCCTGCCTATCGCAGTACCTCCTTTGCGGCCTTTCTTCAGTTATATAACATCACCCATCATTTAGGCATCCCTTATAATCCACAGGGACAAGCCATTGTGGAAGCAGTCCATCGCCGCTTAAAAACACAAATTGAAAAAGAAAGGGCAATGCTCCCCCAGGCAACTCCAGGGGACCTTATCATAGCAGCCCTTATTCACCTTAATCTACTCACATTCAACAAAGAAGGGCTTTCGCCCCTACATAAACATTGGGGGCCCTCATATAGGCCCACCCAGGCCCCGATGGTCTACTGAAAGGACCCAGAGAATAATGCCTGGAAGGGTCCCTCCCCACTCCTCGCCCAGGGGCGCGGGTTTGCTTGTGTTTTCCCAGATGATGCAGCACAACCAATCTGGATCCCAGAAAGGGCAATCCGGCCCGCCACCAGCAACCACGCGTCTAACGAGACGAGAACGCCGTCGTCTCCGCAACCTGGTGCACCAGATGACAACAGTACACCTGAGCCTGAACCCCAGTCCGAGTGAAACCCCGGAAAAACAAGAAATCAGAGAAATTATACGCCTCTATAGACGGGCAAAAGCCAGCCCCCTACACCTCCATAACCCCCACCCGAGCATTGCTTCCCTTCTAACGATCATGCTGGCTCTCGCCTCTTCTACCCAGGCTGTCTACCAGCCCCACTCCCCTCACCAGCCTTGGAAATGGACCTTGGCACGGTGGGAAGATTCCACAGTTATACAAACCCATGTTACAGCAGGGCAACCTTCTTTTCTCGTCAACGCCTCTAATCTATTTCCCAACCCTCCCGTTGGCAGTAATGAACACCAATATTATATGTGCCCAGCCTCCAACCCTGGAAAATCGTATTGCAATGCCCCCAATCAATATTATTGTGCCTATTGGGGCTGCGAGACACTAGCTACTGGTTGGAAGCCGTCTAGCGTTGATCACTATCTTACCCTACGCTGGGCCCCCTGGAACTGCAAACCCCGTGATGAGCCCGTTTATTTCAGCACGGACGACAGTTCCCACCTTCCACCCACAGGTACCTGCACTCACCTTAATCTTACCGTGCAACTCCCCACTAATCCTTCCTGGTTAACCGGTCGAACTTGGGGCTTCAGAATCTATAAGGACGGAACCGACCCAGGATCACTTATTCTCATAAAAAAAGAGGCTGCAAACCAACCAGGCCAAAATACTGCATTAAAAATACCCTCTAGCATAGGTCCCAACCAAGTCATTAACCCCCTTTTTCCACAGCTCTCCAGCCGCACCTCAGCTCCAACCAGCCGCACCTCAGCTGCAAACAATGCATCGCCAACCCCACCACCCCAACCTCCTCTACCCCCCTCTCGCTACTCCTCTCGCTACTCTTCTCCCCTCCTCGGCCTTATCCAAGCGGCCTTCACCTCAGTGAATTCCTCCAACCCCAATCTTACCTCCTCTTGTTGGCTTTGCCTCTCCACTTCCTCCCCCCTGTATGAGCCAGTTGCCTCCAACCTCTCCTTTTCAGAAAACACGGAGAACAGCCCCTCGGAATGTAATTGGAATACCTCTGCCGTCCCCCTAACCTTTCATTCAGTCTCCTTTACAGGAAAGTGCATCCGCCCTCACTCAAGTAACTCTCCCAACCTCACAGCTTGCGCCGACTACTCATCTCCCAGCAGCTCTGCAAAATTTCTCATTCCTCATAACTCCTCCCAATGGCTCTGCTCCTCTACAGGACTTGCCCCCTGCCTTAACGTGCAAACCCTCAATACAACTAATGAAACTTGCCTCCTAATTGTCCTCATCCCTAGGGTCCTATACCACAGCGAGGAAGACTTCTTCCTCCGCCTGGAAAGAACTGCAGCCCCTGCTCCTCTGCAAAAGCGAGAGCCCATCACCGCCCTCACGATTGCCTCCCTCCTAGGTCTTGCAGGCGCTGGCACCGGAATCGCTGCATTAGCCAGTCAAAGCACCGCCCTAACTCACCTCCGGGCAGCTGTAGACGAGGACATTCGTCACCTACAAGACGCTATTTCCCATCTTAAAAATTCTGTCAATTCCCTCTCTGAGGTCGTGCTCCAAAACCGCCGAGGTCTCGACCTTCTCCTCCTCAAAGAAGGAGGCCTCTGCGCCGCCCTAGGAGAAGAGTGCTGTGTATATGCCAATTCCACAGGTCTCGCCGAGGACAGCCTAAAGAAGGTCCGAGAGGGACTAGAACAACGCAAAAGAGACCGTGAAGCCACCAGCTATTGGTCCCACATCTTTACCCCCCTCCTCCCTTACCTCCTCCCTCTCCTCGGCCCCCTACTAATGATTATTCTAGCTCTCACCTTAGGACCCTGCATTATCCGTAGAATTGTCCAGCTTGTAAGGAAACAAACGGATGCTATTTTTCCTCGTTCGTGCAAGTCCAGTACCAGCGACTCGCCACCTCTGACGCTCCCTACTCCGAGATGACAACCAACCCTCCGCGACCTCACCGCCACCGGTCAACCCGCCGACCGCGAGGCCCTTCTCGATCGCCTGAACATCGCACCAACCTCGAGCTCCAGCTTCTCTGAACCTCCAACTTTAAACCCCCCACCCTCGTCCATCCCGCAAGCAGCAAGGCCTCTGTCGAGCGCCCGGGCGCCACACCAACGCCGAGCTCCAGCCTCGCTGAGCCACCGTCAAACCCTTTTCCCCTCCCCGGCCTCCCCCTTCCCTCATCCCTTAGCGGACCTCTCCGGTAAGCTTCTTCCTTCAATTTGAAAAGAAGGGGGAAATGCGGGACACTGATTACGTGCTTCAACTTGGCGGGCCTGGGCCGGGGGACCGGATCCACCCCTGGGGAGGGTAGTGGGTACGGGTGACAGCGCCCTCCACAGCCCCCCGGGCCTGGGAAAGTGAGGCCGGAGGCAGGCCCCATTTCCTCACCCAAAATACCACTGTTAGGGGAGGCTTGCCGGAGGGAACCGCCTTTTCCCCACCCCCTTATCTTGCCCGGACACTCCCCGTTGCCAGTGCAACTCCCATCACCACCAGTGCGCATACATTGTTGCCAGACACCGTTACCGGAGCAACTCTCGCCCCTTTTCAATCAACCTCCGCGCCCTCTCAGAACCAATCCAAGCCTTTAACCCCTACAGCTACCCCGCCCTCTAAACGCCCGATATAAGCTTGTACTCTCCCCTAATAAACTCTCTTAGTTTCTTCACCCTAAAAGAACCGTGTCCCACCTGTTCCTTTCTCGCCGCCCTCCATACTTTGCACGCCTCTGCCGGGGACCTGGCCAAGTCCCCCGCCTCGCCCTCGCCTCCGGGAAAGAGCCCCCCGCCGCCGGTACCCTCCGAGCAATCCTGAGAGCCTAGGATTTAGCAACCGGCCGCCACCCCCCCACCGCCCCAGACGAGTCAACTGCGACCGCACCTGTGTCCTTCAGACCTGGCCCTGGACATTTGTGTCTGATTTGAAGGAATACCAGAGACTGAATTTCGTAGCCAGTTTTAGACCATTTCTTAAACAGAGTAGATTCAAAGGTTTCCACCCTTCTGCAACTACAACCAAAGCTGCCCCAGGCAAAATCTGCAATCAGGAGAAGTTTATTTCCAGTGTTCCTCCAACTCTTCTTTCTGTCTTTTTCCCCCTTTAAGTCATTCCCTCCTCTTCTCTTGAAAGAACAGTCTGTCCTGGCAAAACCAACTTTCTGGAGTATAGCTTAAAGTAAATGTGAGTCAGCAAGGTACCTGGAGCAGTGGTATTTGCAGTTTTTCTGTCCTTTCTAAATATGGACTGAAAGGTATTTCTAGTTAAAGAAATTATGGAACTTTGTCATGGGGACAGTAAGGAGATATGAAATTATATTTTAAGTAGATGATTATTTCCTAATACTTATGGTTTTATTGTGTTTACCTGGTAAACAATTACATTATACTTCTTCATTTGATTCTAAACCACCTACTTTCTGGGATTTGAGTAGGTAGTAAAGCATCAATCTTGGACTTTTTATGATTTCTTGGCTTTAGCTCTAATACTGGGAAGTCCGGGTGGGAGGGAAAGGACAATAGCTCATTACAAAGAGACAGAGTAGACAGATGGAAAATATCAGTAGAATTCAGGACCAACACTAAAAGCTTTAAAATGTGGCTGCTAATCTGTAAAGACTATTATTACAATCTCCAGACTTTTTTTTTGTACTGCAGATAGCAATTCCACAAATGTATCTACTGACATGAAAACAGAATATAGCAAGCTACTGTGGGCTATGGCATTGATTTTTAGCATTGACCTTCCTATGATTTGAGTTTATTAGCAAATGATTTTGTGACTTGTTTTAAACTGATGGATTACAATTTGACATATAAAACCAGTTAAGGGGTAGAACAAGGGAGCTTCAGAAATGAAGACTCATCAGTTTAATAAAGTTTCATTCAGTCTATGTGGAAGCCTTTAATGAATAGGGAAAGTCTAGATGTCTCTTTAAGAGAAGCAAAACTAATGGTCAACTCATTTAGAGCCTGAACAGCCATAACCCCAAGGTATTTCCATTCTTGGAATTCAAGGCTCTGCTCTTCCCTCTAGTAAGATAAATTAAATGACTTAGATTAGGTGAAGTAATAATCTCCCAGACCCATGATCTTTTTTTTTTTAATGCAATTTTATTGAGATATATTCATATACCATACAGTCATCCAAAGTATACAATCATTTGTTCACAGTATCATCACATAGTTGTGCATTCATCACCATAATCAATTTTTTTGAAATTTTCATAACTCCAAGAAATAAAAATGAAAATAAGAATAAAAATAAAAATAAAAGCACAAAAGAACTCTCCTGGGGTTGAGCCTGGACCCGGAATTGTGGGATTGAGGAAGCATTCTTGACCAAAAGGGGGAAAAGAAATGAAACAAAATAAAGTTTCAGTGGCTGAGAGATTTCAAATGGAGTCAAAGAGGTCATTCTGAAGGTCATTCTGGAGGTTCACAGGTTGATCCTGTGAACAACTGATTGTACACATTGGATGATTGTATGCATTTTGTAGATATCCCTTTTTAGTTATTAGTGTATTGGAATAGCTAGAAGGAAATACCTGAAACTGTTGAATTGCAATCCAGTATCCTTGATTCTTGAAGATGATTGTATAACTAGATAACTTCTGCGGTGTGACTGTGTGATTGTGAAAACATTGTGGCTCACACTCCCTTTATCCAGTGTATGGACAGATGAGTAGAAAAAAGGGGGGTGAAAAGTAAATGAATAATGGGGGGGTGGGGGAGTATGAGATATTTTGGGTGTTCTTTCATAGTTTTATTTTTATTCTTATTCTTATTTTCATTTTTATTTCTTGGAGTAATGAAAATGTTAAAAAAATTGTGGTGATGAATGCAAAATTATATGATGATCCTGTGAACAACTGATTGTACACATTGGATGATTGTATGGTATGTGAGTATATCTCAATAACATTGCATTAAATAATTAGTTGGCCACAAATGTGAGGGTTGACTTCTGAGCTCTCAATTCAATTTCCTTGGTTTATATGTCTGTCCTTGTGCTAGTACCATGCTGTTTTGATTACTGTGGCTTTGTGGTAAGTTTTAAGATCGGGAAGTGTGAGTCCTCCACTTCATTCTTCTTTTTCAAGATGGCTTTAGCTATTCAGGACCCCTTACCTTTCCATACAAATTTGATGATTGGCTTTTCCATTTCTGCAGAGAAGGTTGATGGAATTTTGATTGGGATTGCATTGAATCTATAAATTGCATTAAGTAGTATTGACAGCTTAACAATATTTAGTCTTCCAATCCATGAACGTGGTTTAATAAACTTCCATTTATTTAGGTCTTCTTTGATTTTTTTTTTTTAATCAATGTCTTGTAGTTTTCTGTGTACAAGTCCTTTACATCCTTGGTTAGATTTATTCCTGGATATTTGATTCTTGTAATTGCTATTGTGAATGGAATTTTTTTCTTGATTCTTCTTCTGATTGTTCATTGCTTGTGTATAGAAAGACTACTGATTTTGAGGTGTTAATCTTGTCCCCTGCCACTCTGCTGAATTCATTTATTAGCTTTTAGTAGTTTTGTTTGTGTATTTTTTCAAGATTTTCTGTATATAGGATCATATCATTTGCAAATAGGAAAGTTTTACTTCTTCCCAAAGGCATTTTTGACATCACCAGAACAATGCACAAACAATGCACAAGTGGATCCAGTCACATGTCTCTCTAGAGAATATTTTATTTTTGAGCCTTGCTGTTTAACTAGAATATTTTATTTTTGAGCCTCGCTTGTAAACGATGGATGCTCTCATTCAGTGTTGTTGTAAGAATCCTGACTATATTCTGTCTTTCAAAAGTGAACAGTGTGGGCAAAAGATGATATGTTTGGTATCAAGTTATAGAAAAGAAGGTTCTCTAAACAAGTTGTGAAGTTGTCTCTGCATTTGCCCAGGCAATACATTGATAACTTTTCAAATTATTATTTTTACATTTGTATAATGGGAAGAGTAAAAAAATATAGAAATACTTAGCTTGAAGGGAATATTTAATCTAAATCCCTTACATTTTATAGAGAAGAAATTAGCGACTCAGAGAAATATACTTGGAAATGAATGATTTAACAAATAAAACCTACAAAATTGAGGCCTGGTAATTTAAAAAACCTGGAAAAAATACCATTTGAGATTAGTTACTAGAGACAATTGAACAAACAAGAAAAAATGTGAAAAAGTGACGGTAGAAGATAGCTTAATTAAAAAAAACAAAAACAAAAACTAAGAATTGTGAATTATGATACATTTCTGAGAGAAATTCATGGCCAAGGTAATCACAAAACATTTTAGGCTTTTAATATTCTATATTATCAGGTGTCCATAATCAGGTGACACCATCATTATGTGCTTGGTGCTTGTCAGAGAGTTTTGGCTCTTACTGAGATTATTTTACCTTTGGTAATGTAAGAAAGCAGTGAATTTGTGGGTGATGTGCTCAGGGAAACAGATTTTTAAATGATAGCACATAAATAGTGGTTGTCCGTACTTAATATTGGAATCATTGGGAATTGTTTGTACTTAGAACTCCATTATGAAGGATATAGCAATATCTTATAAATCATCATATTCCTCAACTTATTGATCAGAAGGGAATAATATCATTTTACAGGTTTGAAAATTAAAGAATAAAATGGAAACAGAGAATCAAAAGTAACATATCTTCTATTAGGCTTTGAAGTCTCCAGTTCATTGACTAAAATGAGGACCTATAATACCTCGTAAGGGAAAAATTTTAGGGACAATATTGGGACCTGTAATACCTTGTAAGGGAAAAATTTTAGGGACAATATTGGGAAAGATCCATTAGTTATTAATAAAAGACAATAATAACTGGACCCACTTTATTTTATTTTTCTGGTGGTGAAAGGAAACAATATCTGTTAGTAGGCAATATATTATAAATTTCTAAGACTCTGATTTTCTCTTGAGTAAAAGTAGGATAATAGTAAGAATATTAGAGCAAACAGAATAAGAAACTCCCGATGTAATCACAACACTCCACTGCTAAAAAAATCTTCAATGGCCTTCTACTGACTTTTTAAATTTTTTTAGGGCCAAAAATAAAAATCCCTAAAATGACCCTCCAGTCCCTGCTTTATCTGACCTTGACTTTCCTCTCTCCAGCCACAGTTTTCTTCTCTCACTTCCTCAACAGATCCTTTTTCCTTCCTGCCCCAGAGTTTTACTCAGATTGCGAGGCTTGCAATGTTAATTCATACTCCACCCTCAGAGCTCATGTCAACATAATTTCCTTAGGAAAGCCTTCCCGTGTACCCCACCTCCTGCCACATTATAATGTTATGTGTCCCCCCCCATTAATCACAACATAATTGAAATTATTATTAAATACCTAGTACATAGTAAATAATCAGTATAGGTAGCTACTTACTTTTGAATTTATTTCACTCTCCATGTATGGCTCGATTTGTTTTGTCAGTGCTGCGGGGTTACAAGGTGTCTGCTCAGCTTTCGGTATGAAGTCTGGAGTGTGAGAGACTAGCACGATGGTGGTGTAAGCAATGGAAGCTTGGTACACATCTGTACTCATTAACAACAAAGATGATAGCAAAGTTGCCTCACATGTAAAGATCCAGAACTCTGACCTTGGGCTTATTACCACTATAAACTAGATTAGCTCTCAGGCCACTTCATCATATTTAAATATATTAACTGTAGTGACACTATATTAGCTATCTGTTTAAAGGATTTATAATGGTACTCTTAGAAAGTTAACTTTTATTTTCTAGCTGTGTCAGAAGAAGCTGAAGGGTGTCTGTCAGAGCTGAAGTTCTTTAATACAGGTGTGTTTTACACTCTATGAGTAGTGATATTCATTGTTCTGATTATCCCCTTTAAAGTGGTCACTAAAAAAACCTACTTGGTGGTAAAATTGTCACAGTATTATAAAGGAGGTTAAAATCACAAGCTCTGGAAGGAGACAGAACTGGGTTCAAATCTTACCTTTACTACTTACAGCTGTAGAAACTCAAGCAGATCAAACATCTTAGTCTGTTTTCTTATCTGTAAAATGTGGTTTTTAATAAATGCCACCATGATATTCACTGAATCTCTTTTTCATTGTTGAAAGTAGTAGCATAAATACCCTGCTATACCAGTGGTTCTCAACAGTAGTGATAATGCTGGTGGTGGTGGTATTTTTTTCCCCAGGGTTTGTTTGGAAATGTCTGGAGACATTTTTGGTTGTCAGAATGTGTGGAATGAGAGGTTATGAGATGACTTCTTGTGGGTAGAGGCTAGAAGTGCTGGGAAACATCCCACAACTCATAGGAGAGCCCTTTAAAGAATTGTCTGGTCCAAAATGTCAATAGTGTTAAAATAGTAAAATCATGGTGCAGACATTAAAAGAATGAGATAGATCTGTGTGCAGACATGGAAAAATTTCCAAGAAATGCAGTTAAAGTATGTAAAGCGACTCATGAAGCAGTGTTTATATGATCCTTTTAATTATTGACTTCTCTTCTGTGTGCACGTTTCCACATACATATAAAAGTTCAGAATCTCCCTCCCATGGGTAACCACATCCTGACTTCTAACATTATAAATTATTTTTACCTGTTTTTAAATTTTATGTAAAGTGAATGTGTATAATATGTAGTCTTTTCTGAGTGGTTTCTTCAGCTTAACATTATGTTTGTTAGATTCATACATGTTAGGTGTAGCAGTAGATCATTCATTCTTAGTACTTAACAGTATTCCACTGTATGCATATACAGTTTATCCATTCTGTCACTGGTCAATTGGACTTTGTTCTAGTTTGGGCAACTATGAATAATTTTGCTATATACATTCCTGTGTGTGTCCTTGGGTGCATTGAAGAATGCATTTTTATTTGTATATACCTAGGCATGGAATTTCTGGACCACAGGATATGTGAATGTTTAGCTTTAATAGATACTACTAGTTTTCCAAAAGTGGTTTTACTAAGCTGCATGTGACCAGTAGTGTCTGAGGGTGCCAGCTGTTCCACAATCTCATCAATACTTGACATTGCCAGTCTTAAATTTTGACCATTCAGGTAGAATTGCACTCATCTTTTAATTTTTAACAATGTATTAGAACTCTTTGTTCCTCTTTTTCAAAATCCAAGTACATAATTTTGAGCATTTATGAAAGGAATGGAATGATATGCTAATAGTAATTACCTGAGTGGTAGAATTGAGTCATTTTGCTCTTTGCTTTTATTTATGTTATTTCTAAAATCATAACATAAACATTTTCTAATAATGAAAATGATATAAAAATGGTATTTCCCAGAGTCTATTTTTTTAAAACAGTAAGTTCCAAGGATGTTAGTAGATAGTCCTAAAAATAGAGTTCCATGGCTAAATTTGACTTGTTTACCACAGGATTTCTCAGAGACTCTAAAATGCTAACATGTTGTATGTACCACTTAAGTATGGGTAATATACTATAATGTGCATGGTTTCTGAGACTTATAATTTCTAAAATAGCTATTTATACCTCTAGGAACTAGTGTACTGAGAAACATTATTTGCAAAATACTGAATGGGAGATGCAAAAATGTAACGCAAAATATAGATTACAAAAAGCAAATAATCTTTATAATAGATGGGATATCCACAAATAAGTCTTCCCTATATGATTGAACACTGAGAAAGTTTTATGCTGCTTTAAATATCTCCCACTGTGAATTTGAAGTTATCCAAAATGTAATTCCAAGAGTCAAATCCCATGGTAATTCTGTATTTTCCCCCTGAGTTTGAAAGTTAGCTATTTGAGTTTCTTCTATATCCAGGACAGTGGATTTGGATCATAAAGTTTAAAATCATTTATATGGGCACATATTAGAACAGCTAAAATCCAAAACACTGACAACACTAAATGCTGGAAAAGATGTGGAGCAACAAGAACTCTTATTCACTGCTGGTGAGAACGCAAAATCATTTACATGGTGTGCTGGTTTGAATGTATTATGTCCCCCAGAAAAAGCCATATTCTTTGATGCAATCTTGTGGAGCAGACATATTAGTGGGGATTAAGTTGGAATGTTTGGATTAGGTTGTTTGCATGGAAGTGTGCCCCACCCAACTGTAGGTGATGACTCTGATGAGATATTTCCATGGAGGTGTGGCCCCACACATTCAGGGTGGGCCTTGATCAGTGGAGCCATATAAATGAGCTGACAGGCAGAGGGAACTCAGTGCAGCTGTGAGTGATGTTTTCAAGAGGAGCTACAGCCAAGAAGGATACTTTGAAGAAAGCACAGGAGCTGCAGATGAGAGACGGCTTGAAGACGGCCATTGAAAGCAGACTCTTGCTCCGGAGAAGCTGAGAGAGGACAGATACCCCAAGTGCAACTAAGAGTGACATTTTTGAGGAACTGCAGCCTAGAGAGGAACATCCTGGGAGAAAGCCATTTTGAAACCAGAAGTTTGGAGCAGATGCCAGCCACGTGCCTTTCCAGCTAACAGAGGTTTTCTGGACACCATTGGCCATCCTCCAGTGAGGGTACCCGATTGCTGATGTGTTACCTTGGACACTTTATGGCCTTAAGACTATAACTGTGTAACCAAATAAACCCCCCTTTATAAAAGGCAATCCATCTCTGGTGTTTTGCATTACGGCAGCATTAGCAAACTAGAACATATGGGCACATATTAGAACAGTTAAAATCCAAAACACTGACAACACTAAATACTGGAAAAGATGTGGAGCAACAAGAACTCTTATTCACTGCTAGTGAGAACGCACTTTGGAAGACAGTCTGGCAGTGTCTTACAAAGCTAAACATAGGCTTACCATATGATCCAGCAATTCTGCTCCTAATTATTTACCCAAAGAAACTGAAAATGTATGTCCATACAACTTGCACACAAATATTTATAGCAGCTTTATTCATAATTACTGAAGATTGGAAGCAACCCAATAGCTGAATGGGTAAACAAGCTGTGGTACACTCAGACAATGGACCATTATTCAACTTATAAAAAGAAATAAGCTATCAACTACAAAAAGAATTGGAGGAAACTTAAATGCATGTTGCTAAGCAAAACAAGCCAGTCTGGAAAAAGTTACATACTATATGATCCTGACAGAATATATGACATTCTGGACAGAATATATGACATTCTTTACTATAGAGACAGTAAAAAGATAAGTGGTCACCAGGGGTGGAGGGAGAGGGATGAAGAGGTAGAGCACATGGCATTTTTAGGGCAGTGAAACTATTCTATATGGTACTGTGATGGTGGATACATGACATTATGCATTTGTCAAAACCCACAGAATTGTACAACACAATGACTGAACCCTAATTTAAATTACGGATTGTAGTTAATAATGTACCAATATTGTTTCCTCGATTGTAACACACTAATGCAAGTTATTAATAACAGAGAAAATTGTGTGTGGGGATTGCTAGGGAAGAGGGAGATATGGGAACTTTTGTACTTCCTGCACAATTTTTCTTTAAATCTGAAACTCTAAAAAATAAAATCTATTAAAAAAAATCATTTAGATGGTAAGATGTCACATAACCTTGGTCCTCCAAAAAGTAACTTTAGTGTAACAAGGGAAGACCAAGCAGATTCAGGCTGGTTTGAGAGAGAGCTTCTAGTCAGTCATACAAATTAATAGGTACTTGTCAAAGTAGTTCAGTGATAAAATTTAACAACCAAAGGGTTATACTAAGAGCCAATAGCTAGAAATTATTCCTCAGTATTGCCAAGTTCCTAACACATTGCCAAATATACTATATTGCCAAGTATGTTAGCCAATTTGGCAGCATGGCAAAAGGGTGTGGTTTGGATTATGTGAGACTTGGGTCTGAATTTCAGTTCCACCACTTACTCAGCTCTGTGACTCTATGACTTTCAATTTCTTTGACTATGAAATAAGAATGATAATAATACCTCTCTCTTATTAGGGTTGTTGAAAGTTAGTTAAACAAATGTGTGAGAAGGTCCTGTCCATTACTAGGACAGGTACTAGGACATTACTAGGTTCTCCATAAGTGGGGGTTTCCTTCTTAATGAAATGAAGTGAGAGCATTGGCAAGGCTACAGTTGATCTACTTCCATAGTCAGAATGGGTTTAATTTCCTACTCGATTTCCCATAATTGGATGCTATTGTTCTTTCTCTCTCTCCTTCCCTTCCCTCTCTCATTACCCTCCCTCCTCCCCTCTCCCAACCTTAGAAAGTAAAATTAGGACAAGCACTTAGGTGTTACTAGTTTTCTAAATTATGGAAGGTCCACAAATCATAATGACTTGTTTCTCTTGCATAACTATAGTAAATTCAGAGTCAAATTTTTCTTCTAACCATTTGCCTTACTAGGCCTGACCCCTGATACACTAATGAAAAAATCTAACACTTTGGGTGTCCCCTCCCTTTCCTACCCCTTCCTCCTTTTAAACAATTCTTTCGCATGGTACCATAACCTCCCTTCTCCCTTCTCTTCTCACAGCATACTGTTTCTCATTCCCAAAGACCTAACCTGAGTAATGTTTAACCAATTCTTTATAATCTGTTAACTGATAAAGTTTAAGGTACTTCACCATCTCTCGTATTCAAACAGGAACCCTTGAAAATACAAGACTTAAGGATCCAGAAGAATGAATCTTAAATGGCCAAGTTTTAGCACTATTGTGGATAGTGAATGAGATGTTTTATTGGGAAGGGCTTCTTAGCACCCCTCAGATTCATTCTTTGAACAATTATTTACTGAATGCCTACTGTGTACCAGGCACTTTCTAGGCTAGCAATGTGTAGTGTACTATTTAGTGAATAGCTGGTCTTGTTCTTTTACTTTTCCCAGACAGCTTTTAAGTGGGAAATATATTCCTTAAAAAGTCAGCATTATGAGGCCTTCTTCTGGATCTTTCAACATTCAGACAGCACTCTCAAAGAAGAAAGCTGATAGACAAAATCAATTATGTAAGACATCTGGGATGATATCTTAACTTTTTAAAACTGAAAGTAATTTATTTTTATTTTGTTAATTGGTATGGTTTTGGATATTTCAACCTGTTCCTGCTTCTCCCCCCTCCCTAATTTTTTTATATACCATAGAAATGAAAGCAACTGAGTGAATATGGTTTTAGAGTTCCTAGCTCTTTTGAAATGGAAACAGTTGAGTTAGGAAAGCTCCCGTTGTCTCATTTCTTTAGGTCTGAGCCTTATGATTCTATGGGGTAACTGAATTCAGCCAGAACTTAGCAATGCACATTCTAGGATGGTGTAATTTTTTTCTTTTCTTTTCTTTTCTTTTTTTTTTTTTCTTTTCTGAAGGTTAAGTGAATCTGACATCCCCTAAAGCAGGGTCTTCTTAGAACAAGATGCTTCTTCAAAAGGCATATGGTAATTTTATTCTCTACATTATATAATTCAGTGAATCAGTCCGGATGCCCTGAATTCTTGCTGCTCTATATCATGTAAAAAAAAATGAAAATGTCTCAGGGTCCATACAGTAACTAGAGTTGTTACCAGAGAATCAGTATAGCTTACTTGGCCAAAACCAATCAAAACGAACTCCTGCAAACCACAGAAGTCAAACAAAACAAACAGTCCTCATTTATTGTAGGTAAAAATTGAAGAGCGTTAGCCTTTGTCAGTCTTCCTAGTGGTGGTAATACTCAGGAGTGTGGCTGTCACTGATGTCTTCAATCACACTTATACATTTGTTACTTTTGGTGTTAAGTACCTTTTATAAGTAAAACTATACTTACAAAATATTTGGGGCAATTAAGTCATGAAAAATCAGAGCTATTAATCTATACTATTTACTATGTATTATACTATTCTATTTGTTCTATTGGAAATAAAAAAAGGCTACACTGGCAGTAACTTTCTTTCCTACCTTGAGATCACTTCTAAAGATATATAACAAACTAAAATACATTTAAAACATTTAATAGTCATTGTGCCAGTTTGAATACATTGTGTCCCCCAAATGCCATTATCTTTGATATAATCTTGTGTAGGCAAATGTAATCAGTGTTGATTAGATTGTAATTCTTTGAGTGTTTCTTTGGAATGCACCCCACCCAGCTGTGGGTGACAACTCTAATTGGATAATTTCCATGGAGTGTTGTCCTGCCCATTGGGTGTGCCTTGATCAGTGGAGCCATATAAATGAGCTGACAGGCAGAGGGAACTCAGTGCAGCTGAGAGTGATGTTTTGAAGCGGAGCCACAGCCAAGAAGGACACTTTGAAGAAAGCACAGGAGCTGCAGATGAGAGACAGTTTGAAAATGGCCGTTGAAAGCAGACTCTTGCTCCAGAGAAGCTGAGAGAGTACAAATGTCCCAAGTGCAACTAAGAGAAACATTTTTGAGGAACTGCAGCCTAGAGAGGAATGTCCTGGGAGAAAGCCATTTCGAAACCAGAACTTTGGAGGAGATGCCAGCCACGTGCCTTCCCAGCTAACAAAGGTTTTCCAGACACCATCCACCATCCTCCAGTGAAGGTACCCAATTGCTAATGCATTACCTTGGACACTTTATGGCCTTAAGACTGTAACTTTGTAACCAAATAAATCCTCTTTATAAAAGCCAATCCATTTCAGGTGTTTTGCATCCTGGCAGCATTAGCAAACTAGAACAGTCATTATCTGGACAACCATTTATTGAGTTTTCTGTAGGACAGACATTGTGAATTTCTCTTTTCAACATAGCAATGTTTTATATATTTAGGTCCAATAAATACTAACACAGTGAGAGGAAGAGAGAGGTAAAGTTGCAGACACTGAATCTTGAATTAAAATATTAACTTCTTTAGATGTTCAATAGGTTAAAGATTAGTCATCCCCTTACCCACCCACCAACTAAATCTCAATGTTGGAACAATACATGATTTCAGTGCAAACTGTTGAAACTTTGCCAGATACCTAGACTTATAATTTTGCAATATTTTCTTAGATAACTTATTTATTGATTGTTACCTACTGCATTTAAAGTGCAATGAATGATAGGTGTGACTTCTATCAGGTGTGAATTGCTTATTAAATAGCAAATAAACATAAAATTGCTTTCTGACCTAAAAGACTAATTTTATATATATATATATATTTATATATATATAAAATGCAAGGTGTGTGCTCAAGGCAAAGAACACATCTTTATCACCTTTTTGTAACTCCAGGTCCTGAGTACCTAATATACAGTAAACATTTGATAAATATTTTTGATTGTTACAATAGGTAAATATAAGGCCTAAAATAAAAATTCTAAAGTAGTTAGGATAAGCTCCCATGGAAACAACTCAGAAAGCTTGATTTAAGGCCTTTAATTTTTTAGTGTATAGAATTGTCTGATTTCTATAATTTTTCATTTGGTCTGGTGCTTGCTGTGGGGTAGAAATAAGTCTTTTAAATGTTAAATGTTTAAATGTTAGTTACCCAAACAAGACAAACCTGACATAGAAGCTTGTTAATGGGGCAATTATTGCTACAATTACTTTGTAAATGAAAATTACTTCACAGTACCCCAGAAGGGAAAGCTGTGTTCAGTGAACTACAATCAGTTTTATCATAAAGTTGTGGTAAGTCTATCTCACACAGTTAAGACCAATAGTTCTTTAGGAGCTGAAATACTTTTGTTCCAGATACTTTCTCCCATTCATCATGTAATCTCTGCAACTCAATAACCCTTTTATTTGTGATTCTTTTAGGTAAGTTTGTATTTTCCATAAGAATAAAACTAGTAACACTTACTGTTTGGTTTCTTGATACTAAGAAGGCTAAAGGATACCACAATGTCTCAACTATGAGGCAAATGAAAAGTATTATTTTCATCAACTAACCTATCTGACTTTTAAATATATTGTTTTATTCATTTCAAACTCTGAAGCTCAATAGCTTTGAAAACTGAAGTTTAAAAAATGTTTCTACTTAATGCATATATCTTCAGAAAAAAACATATCTTTAAGGTTATTCACCATTTTCAAAATTATAAGCTATCTGTGTACTTTGGAGATGTAAAGTCACAGTAAGTACAAGAGTAAAAATACTCATTTTAATGAGGAAGAAACCAATTGCATGGGAAGTTAGTAAGCCCATGTTTACTTAGCTGGTCAGGTTCGGAGCCCAGATTAGACCTTGGTCTGTCTGATTTTCAAGCTGGCACCCCAAGTTCAAGGTAAACAAAGGTGCTAGTGTCTGAACCAAAGTCATCAATGTACTAAAATTTTATGGCCACGAGAGAAGTAATTAAGAAAAAATACGTTTAAATTATTTCCATGTTTGAGTTCCCTACCTCTGGACTCAGAAGGCAGTTGAAAGATGTGACCTGAAACATTTTTGTTTTCCCTTGAGAGGAAATGAACAGTTGGAAGAGAAGTTCACAAAAACACCTTTCCACCAAGCAACAATACTGTATTCCTTTTTTTAAAAAAGTGCTTGTCAGAAATTTTGGTGGCACTACATGCTCTCAAGTACTCATTTATTGCCTTGAGACAGTTAACTCCTTTTAAGTCTCTCTCTTCAGTCAGATCATAAATTACCTGAAATCTGGGGCCGTGTTTTTATTTTGAACCCATCACAGAGCCTGGCCCAGGATGTCAGAGCATGCGTCCAATAAATACTTCTCGAATAGAATTACACTGAAACCAAGATGAAGTAAAGCCATCTTCCATCCGCCAAAGACTGGTGTGACTTTATGGGCGACTCATTCTTAGAAAGCTTTAATGTGAATGGAAATATTCCTTAGTGTGTATTTGAAAATTCTACTGGAAAGGAGTTTAAAAAAAGTGTGCCCTCCTAATCGTAGCTGGTACAGCTCTGGGCAACTACGAAAGAAAAGTGACAGTGACCATCTCTGCATTGTTTAGAGAAGAGAGGTCAACCAAGAGTTGATACAGAAGACCCACCCTAACTGCATTCTTTCCCTGGAATGTTCTCAGTGAGTTCCTAATCATTTAAGTTCTTTAAATGTAGTTTTCTTGCGACTGATGGGATCCTCTTTTGGAGGTGAGGAGAGGAGCTGGAGGAGCGGAGGGTCTGAGCAGAGGATTTTTTTTTGACAGCACCGTCCATTTGGGGCTTTGGAAAGGCCGGGGTCACGCGGTCCTCCTTGCACCCGTGGTCTACAACGTTCCTGCCTGCGGTTTAAAACCGCTCGCTAAAAATACTTTCCCTTTGGGACAGCCTCGGCTTCTGCCGGCTCTCCCCCGAAACCCCCACCCCAGCCGCCCCAAGCAAAGACATGCCTCTGTTCCGCAGGCAGGTCTTAGAGTAAATAGCACGCTCGGCTGAATACAATTGACCCGAGTACAATTCGACCCTTTTCCTTTGCTGCCCTCAAATGACCCCTGACAGCAGCCCTTGCTCCCCCTAAAACGGAAAACCCACAGACACACACACAAACAAAAAACCCCAATTCTTCCACTCGGTTGCTACCCGCAATGACGTTTCCCTCTCGGGTCCCGCCCCTCCGGGGGCTTAGAATTTTGGGATTGGTCGAGAGGCTGTGGCGACAAGGCCCCGATTGGGTGGCGAGGCGCTGACTGACGGGGGGGTCCGCCGCCGCACCCTCCCTCCCTCCTGGGTGTGCGAATGTGTGTGTGCGGTGTTATGCCGGACAAGAGGGAGGCGACCGTGGCGGCGGCTCTGTTTATTGTCCCTTTTGGTGTGTGGATGTGAGGAAGTCGGGGCTGCAGCGCGGTCGACGAAGGCCATTTCTGAGGCAGCGGCTGTGGCGACTGCGGCGACCCGAGCGGCTAGTCTTCGCTGAGTGTGAGGAAGGACAAGGCACCTCTGTGTCCTCGCCACGTCCGAACGCCCCGGGCTCGCTGGCTGCCCTCGCCGCTTGTGCCCCCCGAACCTCTGTCCTGGTTGCTGCGGCGCCCGCGAGCGAGCGAGGAGGCAGCGCTGCTGCTCAGCCGCCGCCGGCTTCCTTCTCCTCCTTCCTCCTCCACGGCCGCGCTAGGCCCGGGCGACGCGGCCACCGCGTCTCGAGTTTGAGGGCGCCGGGCGGCGCGGCCTCCCTGGCGGGCTCGGCCCGGCGTCTGCCCCGGGTCTCGGCGATGGGGCGCTGGGGCCGGCGAGGCTAGGAGCGCTGCGAGTCGAGCAGCCGGTGCGGAGCAGCCGGGCCCGGCGGCCCTCAGGAAGGCGGGAGCGGCGGCAGCGGCCTCGGGGCCTGTGAGCAGGAGGCACCCGCCATGGCCAAGTCTGGAGGCGGTGGCGTGGGAGCCGGCGGAGGCGGCAGTGGGGCGCTGACCTGGGTGGTGAGTGACGGGCTGCCCGGGGCAGGAGTCCAGGCCGCTGCATTGTTCGCGGGCGGCGGCGAGGGTGGAATTCCGTGGGGCCGACGGGGCTCGGGTGGGGGGAAGGGAAAGAGAGGGAAATCCCGTCTCCCAAACGGGCGCCGCGCCGGGCTTCTGCCAGCAGAACCCCCGCCCCTTTTCTTTATTCTTTCTTCTCTTTACCTCTATGGAGGCTTTGGCTGCGGGAACATAATATGCCATGAAACTTTGGGGGACAAGCCCTGAACATGTCATAGAATCCCCTCGTCCTTTTTTTTCTTCTCCCCTAGACTCTTCCAGAGCAGTCGGGCGTGAGATAATGGATAATGTGGATGGCGAAAGTGCACGTGTGTCTGTGTGGGTCAGCACATTCTCTAAATGTGACTTAATTAAGAAAAACCCGGAGAAAGGGGTGTGTGTGTGTGTGCGCGTGCGCGCCTTCTAAATGCAACCATTTCTGATACTCAGCAGAAGAATGGATTTGGCGGGGAAGACGTCCAGAGCAATTTACACTTCCATTCGGAAAGTATCATTCGAATGAAAGTGCATTCAGGATGGCTGTTTCACAGCAGTTAATATACCGTAGATCATCCCTCTGTCAGGATGGCATTATTAAAAGAAGCGTTTACCTGCGTCAGCATCTCAGGTGAAACCGGGTGGGGGTTGAATGGAGTGTGCTGGAGAGGAGACTATGTGCTAAGTCCTGGAGGCGCTCAGGCCTGCTGGGAAATAGGAGTAGTTAAAGGAAGACCTGGAGGAATCCGATTCCCACGGCAGATCGATAATTCACTGGCATTTCACGTGCTAAGCGTGGAGTTCAGACCCGAGTCATTTCCTACACAAAAAACCCAGCTCAGCCAAGTGACTGGGTATTCAGGGGGAAAAAAAAAAGCGTTACATTTTTTTCAGGGACTTTTGATCGTCCCCCCCTCCTCATTTTTAAACCATCTCGAGGAAATTTTCGTATTCTCATTTTTGTTAGTTGTCTTCATTTTCCCTTTGCTTGGGTGAGGTGTAGGTGAACTGAGTAGCGGTTGCGCTGTATCAGACAAGTTTCCGTTCTTGTAAAAACAAAAGCAGAAAAACAAACGTGTTGATAGTAGAAAAACATGTTAACCATTTATGTCTGTGTGCCAAGGCGCTTTGCAAGATTACTTGCTAGGCTCTTACTGAATCTCTGAGAATTTTGTTAATGATACTACTCTAGTAATGCAGTATGAATAGATTACAGTCTGGAGAGATAAGTTAGGTAATAAATTAGTAGTCCGTGTGGACATGGAAGGGGTGAGGGTGGAGGGAGGATGCATAAAATCGAAAGAATGATTTTTAAAATTAATGACACCTTACCCTTGTTATTAAAATGAAATCTGAAAATGGTATTAGACTGCCTGCTGATACTGTGAGTTCTTATTCACTATTTGTAGGTGTTAATACCTGATCAGTGTCCTTTGAGGAACTTTTATTCTACAATGGTGAACAGTTTGCTTCAGAATTGAATTGGTTGGTTTTAACGTCTGATAGCAATGTTTTAATTTACTGTTATTTAACTTTATAGATAATTACATGATCATTTTTTTTCATGCTCCATAGGAAACTTATTTCCATAAACAATTTAGCAAAACGTGGAGGGTTTCATTCAACAGCAGAAAAACACATTTGAAACAAAAATGAGCTTATTGATAAAAGAAATAGGTATATGCTTATTTTTTATCTTGGTATTTGAATCCTTCATTAAATAATGAAACTCTTGAAAAATAAATTAGTTTAAATTTCTGAATATCTTCTCTATGACAGATCAGTAGTTAAATACATCGCAAAATATTTATTTTCTATTTAAGAGTATCTGTTACCATTGACTACCTGGAAGAAAAATGAGTGTCAGAATTTGTATTAAAACTAATGATTGCTTTTCATATGGCCTTGCAGGCTACTGTAGTTATCTTTAAATTCTTTGTATATTGAATTTATAATTTGGCTGGATCTCTTGAAAGATAGAAAAGTGTATTTTATATGTATCAATAATGAAGTGTTAGACTATTTCGTATTATAAATAACTTCTGATTATAATTCTATAATTTTCAGGGTTAAGACTAGAACCTGAGATGTATTTTCGTTTCCCATGATTAAGATTGGTTCCTTGCAGAAATTACTTAAGATGTATCACCCTGCAAATTTTATTTTCTGTTGAGCTTTAAAAATTCTGTTTTCAGAAGATCTGTTGAATACATTTTATTTCTTGGAGGACCAGGAAACATTTCTCTCTCATGTAATCAGGTCTTTGCAAAAAGACCCAATTATTAATAGAAAAATCAAGGATTGTGGTTGAGATGAAAAAAAAATTCTAGAAGTTAAGTATACGGGTCTATTTTAGCAGATTAAAAGATGGTATTTTGGATAGTCTGCTAAGGCAAGGGAAGGAGAATATAATTTTGATTTAATGAAGACTTTTAGCTCTAAGTCTCCATATTTTTTTGGAATTATTAAAGATTACTAAAAATGTAGACATTTCAGACTTTAGTTACCTTTAAAACATCAGAAGATAAATTTTGGCTTTATTCATAAATGGTATCTCCGTTATAAAACTAATTATGGAATATGGGAAATATAATAAAGGAAGTAAGTAAACATCACAATCTTTTAATGAAAGATTGTATTCTTTTATGAATTAGAAGTTTATTAAAACGATAGTTTACCCTTACAAGTCCACTTGAAGATTTGATGTTTACTTTAATAGTGTCAGATTATTTAAGCATTTTATGCCCATAATATATATCAATGATTATAGGCTGGTTTAATTTTATGGGAGATAATATGGTGAAGTGGTTATGGCATGGACTTTTATTTCAGAGTGATATGAGTTTAGATTCTGTCTCTATCACATATAGTCAGTGGAATTTTGTGTAAGAAACCTAACCTGTCCCAGCCTGTTTTCTTATCTAAATTAAGGTTATTTTTAGAATTAAATGTGATAAATGTAGCACAGTGCTAGACTTAATAAATGTTCATTCAAAAAATGCACACTCTTGGAATAATAGATAACAGTTGCTTTTACAAAAAATATCTTTTAGCCACGGTGGGAGCAAATAAATGTTGTCCTTACAAGCATTTGCTGGTTTATTGCAGTAGTCATCTATTTCAGAAGTAGGATAACTTTGCCTGCTTTATTGAAGTTGGTGTTATGTTGCCACCTGCTTGTGAATAAAAGGAAGCTATGAAAATGGAGTTAGTCTCTAATATCTTTCCCTTTTCCCCCGGGGGAGGGTATGCAGCGGGGTTAATATGCCATGTATCGCTGGTACTAACTTCTGCTGGGATACATGCCAGCATGTGTTGTTAATATTGCTGATGCATGTAGTTTACCCTTAAGGATCTGAAAACCATAGAGCAAATTGATTTAAGATGGACATTAACTTCCTTTAATAATTTATTTGGTTTGTATTTGATTTGTAGTATCTTAACCAGGTTGTTTTTTTGTTTTGTTTTGTTTTGTTTTAAATTTAAAAAAGTAAAAAATGTAAGTATGGCAAAACTATTTCTAGTTAAAAGTGACAGTAGCTATAAAGGCTTCTCTGAGGCAGAGTTTCTTGAATTAAATCTTAGTTTGTAAAGCTTTGATTAGTAGACCATAATAGCCTATTTTGTTCTGGTCTCCTTTCATCGTGTTTAAATCGTTGTATCAACCAAATTTGTGGAAATACTAGAATACATTTAATCATTATGTTGAACACTACATTTATGCATAATAATTTTGTCTTAACCATTAGATATGATAAACTCCTGAAATCAGAAACTCTAAATTTTACTTGTTTGTATCCCTTTTAGTGTTTAGCAAAGAATTGGACACCTAATCAAACCTCAGTTATTGGTAACAAATTGGATAATTGACATACCAACTTCCTGAAAAGTCTGCTTTCATTATTGGCACAAGTGGTAAGGTAGCAATGTTCTTTAGATACATTCTTAAAAAACAAAATAGTGATATTTAAAAACACTTTTAAAAATTGTGCTAACTTTTCTGAACAGAAGTGTGTTATCACCTGTAGCTTGAGATTTGTTAGATACTCAGGTGGTGGTAACAAACAGTTGCATTTTACTAAGTATGCTTTAAAAATAAACCTCTTTTCTATTTTTTTTTTAAATCTTAATATAAGTAGATCCCATTTTAAAGAAAAGGTGAAATAGGTATTATTCCATTTGCAGACAAGGGAACGGGTTTAGGGATTAGGTAACATGCTATTAGGCATATGGTTAGGGCAAAGGAGGGATTTAAATCAGGCTTATATTCTTAACCATCAGTTACACAGCCTCCTAGTTTAAAAACATTAAAATAAAAACAAAACAACTCATCTATTACACCCTGATGTGAGAAGATAAAAACTTTCTCGGATAAACCTATCTGGATCTCTTTCTACTAACCTTTCTTTTACTTTCTCATAAAGAGCTACAGAGTTTCAGGGATTTTCTTTTCAGATATGTGTATCTGGCATAGTATAGTGGCTAATAGAATGGGCTTTGAAATCAGATAACCTGGTTTCATAATTCAGCTTCTTTGAGTACTAGCTTTATTAGTTTTGGAAAATAGCTAACTTCTCAGGCCTCAGTTTCCTCAATGCTTCATTGAGCTCTTATGGAATATCTGTATGGATATCCATGTTCATATTGCCATAGTGCTTGGCACATACTATACTCTCAAATGGGCACACATGTATAAACACACATATATCTTCCTCTTTTTCTTTTAATCCAGTGGTAAGTATTTTTGTTCCCTTTTTCTTAGAGGTCAAGTGAGTTTATTTTTATTTTTACATTGAGCATCTAAGCATTCATTGCTATCTTAAGTATCCCTCATCTTTCACCTCTCTCCTTGTCCCTTGATTTGGGAAGGCATTTCTGGAGGAGCATAGATGGAAAACAAATTGTTGGGTTTTGTTTTCATTAATGGTGGGTAGATAAATGGAGTTTCTTTCCATTTTTATATAGATGAAATATGGTTAAAATGAACATCAAAAGATGGCAGCCTTGAGGGAGAAAAGAAGGGTAGGAGATACTACAAAAGGATGATGTGACGTCTGAGGGGGTTGTATACAATATAAAAGAAGAAGCTTGTTGCTAGGCTGCCAGCCCCAGTCCCACTATGGTTGGCTTGGTGATAGAGGGCTTTCTGTGCTGGTTATGTGAATGACTGGTTCAGTTCTTTTTTTAGGACCAACTGGCAAACAATCTCCTTCCTCTCTTTGGCAGAGATTCATTCTCTCACAGAAAAACAGGAACTGTGGATGATTGCCCCAAATTGCTATATCTCAGGTGATAACTGTTGATGGAAGAATCTATTTATTTATTTATTTTTTAAACAGTATTATCTTGGTACATACTCATTCTAAAAAATAAGAATGTCTTATTGGGATGTTTTTCTTTCTCTCCTGGTGATATAAAAGTGTTTTTGATCAAAGTTGACTCTTCAATAAGTATTAAATCTATATTCTTTTATTAGGAGTTAGCGATATTGCAAAGTGCTTTAAAATAGATTGATATTTTAAAATAGATTTTATTTTATATGTTTATTTTGATGTTTTTGTTATTTTTAAAAAATCCCCAATAATACATGGTTTAATTTGGCAGCCAGATTTTGAACTTTAGAAAAGTCATTATAACGTCATCATATATGTGAACCATGAAGGAAAGGATTAAAACAACTTTTAGATATGCAGAGGTATTTTTCTTAATATGGTAATAATTTTGCATTTTCATTGGCTTTAGTTTTATATGGGGATGAAAATGTCACCTTAATTTCTTAAATTATAGTGTAATTGGGTGCTAGAATTATTTATCACTCTAAATAATTAGTTTATAATTTATCCACACAAGTTAAGACAGTGAAGTAAATTACAGTAAACTTAAATCATAGTTTTTTAATTGTTATCAAATCTTAATGAAAATTTATTCATAATGCTCTTGGCAATTGATTACTTTAGAAGGGCATACTGTTAATTTTTATTCAGTATAGAATACTGAGTATAATTATGAAGATATATGATATCTGAGTACTATGACTATATAAGAATAAAATAAGGTAGTCATTATTTTGAATCAAAAGACCCCTTTTTTCAAGGTCTAAAATTGGCATAATTCCCTTGGCCCAGAAGTATCAAATATATATCATTTTCCTTTTATATCTGTGGGATTGAAAGTGTTTTTCTGGGTTTTATATGTTCAGGCTAATTTCTTGATGTCTTTTCTGAATATTGTCAGCAACAGTGTTAAAACTGAAGAGCTACCCAGGGTGACTTTTTGGGTGATATTAATGTGGTGATAGTGATGATAACACCTTGGGAGAAGGGGACCAACAGATTTATCATTTAGCTTCTTCTCAGGCCAAAGGTGTTTGCATTCATACCTGCTCTGGGGATGGAAACATCCCATAGAATGGGGGAAGTTGCCTTCTTTGCCCTTAGCCTCATATTTTGATTTTCAGTGGTCTGGCCATTACTCAAGGGGCAACTTTCTGCTAATGAACAGGAGCTGAAAGAGACCATTATTACAACTTTCTGATAGAAAAGCTTATAGATATCTTGAGAGAGAACATCTTCTGTTTGCTGCCAGCAGCAGTGCAAACTATTGTTGGTTGAGATTGGGAAAGTAACAGACAAATCTGGCTGCAAAATGAATTTCTACTCTCTGCTCTGCTAAGGCTGCCAATCTTGTTTATTTTAGTTTCATTTTGCCTAGATTCTGGTGAGGAAGTGCGGGCTGCAGAAATAGTAAGTTTCTCCATAAAAAGAAACCTTCAGTTTTATTCTAGCTTAATTGTGTTTTCACATACATGAGTTAATAAGCCTTTAAAATATTCCCAATTTATAACTAGCATGTGTTCATTGTAGAGAATTAGAAAGCATATCAAACAAAAAATGACCCATATTTCTACTTTCCACAGAATTTCTATTAAAATGTATTTAATTTTATTATATATATTTCATATTTTTCTTATACATGAGAATTTTGGGTATAATTTTCTTCAGACAAAAATGGGCTCATTTTACATATACTCATTATGACTGTTCATTAAACAGTATAGTTTTAATAAGCTACTAAATAATTTTAAAATACTTGATTATTTCGACTTACATGAATTTTATATAAAAGAGCAATAGAAAGTTATAATTAACACATATTTTTTGGTATGGGTAGTTAAAAATATTTACTCAGTAAGTATCCAGGTTTGAAAGTTTGTGTCAGGTCTTAGAAATTATGTTTAGTATTGTAATTCAGAGTTGATTTGAAATATCTACAAATGACCTCAAAACATTTGAGGTCAAAATGATAGGTATCCCTTAATACTTTTCATTACTTTAAAAGTAATGATAGGATATTTAGGAAAAAAATATTTTTGCTTGAAAAATTTTATTTTATATATTGTCACATTTATTTTCTAATATTTTTATATTCTCTGTAGCAAGAATTACAAATAGTAATTAGACAAAGCAAACTACATTTTACACGTGCTCTAATTTTTGAGACATTATCTTTGCAAGAATGACAACTTTTTGAACATGATAGAGAACTACCAGATTCAGATGAAACTTTCTTGTTCCCTTATATCCATTTGCTAAGGAGGAAATGTGGGGATTGGTAGCAGTGTGGGAAAAGTTGTAGACTATTGAAAAATAAGTGAAAAGAAGCTTTACGCCATTTTCCATCCCTGTATGCCACTTTAGTGTGTCGCATCAGGGCCAAATGCAGATGTTCAAATTAGATAGAAGTGAGCCTGTGGTCTAGTCTAATCTAAAGAATATTTAGTTTATGGTGGGATTTGTTTTAGAGGCGTAGCTCAGGATAGAGAAGCATTTACTAGCACAATTATTATATACCTCTAACCTTTATGTCAATAAGCTCTAAGTCAATGGTAGAAAGTTATCCATCTCTGATTCCATGGCATCTGTCATCTTTAAGGACATTCTCAGAGTATGATCTTAGTCATTATGATCTTTATTTTAACTAATCTAAAAACCCATTTTTTTCAAGCAATTATGTTTTCATTGTTAGATTTGTTTCTATAAATCATCACATGAAAAGCAATGAAAAAGATTTGAAATTTGGAGAGTATCTGATGTTTTTTAAAATATTGTTCATATTTCTGGCCAGCTAGAACATCATTTAACTCTTGGCAGAAATAGTATATGAATACCATATGAAACAGAATTATTATTTTTTTTGTCCAAAGCTATTTTGAATTGACTCTGAGCATTGTTAATGGTTAACTTTACAAATGAAAGAACATGTAAGAATATGGTTTAAAATATAGTAAAATGAGGTATTTATAAAACTCTTGTTTTGACATTATTTTATGTAAAATTTGTAGCATCGCAAGACTATAATTAATGTTTAATTTCCAAAGGGTTTGTATGCTACAATAGTTGTCTTAGTTTAGATTACTAAATTAATAATCTAAACTACAAAAAATCAAATGCAAAAAACATGCATTTGATTTTTAAACATACCTTTAAAGAATATGTGATGACATACGTTTTGCTTAATCATAATTTTAAAGGTGATGGTATGTTTATATCTAGGACTTGAATTGTAACTGATATACTGCTTTTAAATGCTCAGAATCTTTCTATCTTCTATTGTTTGTTTTAAGATTCTTTCATTTGTACTAAAGTTCAAAGACCTGTGAAGCTATCTCAATTCTCCTTGTGTATTATATTGCAGTTATTTTTTGATTCTGAACAAAAAGGCCATCATAATACCCTTCTTTTAGTAGGATGTCATATTTTTCAGCATTAGGGAATTCCAGGGAGACAGGTGTGTTCTCTGCTGCTATTAGGATGACAGGGTAATCTCCTGATCTTGAGAATTTCACTTTGGGATCCTCATTTGCTGAAGGAATAGTTAGAATTTGGTTAACCAACATTTGCTTCCTTGAAACTGGCAGAGAAGCTGAAGTCAGAGGATGCGTCAGTAATAGGGCATGCACAGCTGATGCCTAAGAGATTATTGGCATGACCTGCAAATTTGAAATTTGAAATTTCATAAACCATGCTTAGTATTTCCAGCCATATCTGTGTATGTTAACTACATAGGTTAACATTTTGTGTAGGTTTCTTTCCCCCCATCCTTTACTATAATCTTCAGTAGCTTAATAGCAGGGAACCTACATCTGGAAGCTTTTGGTACCCCTGTAGCTGGTCAGGTTCAGTGGGCACATTCATTGTGGTCTTATAACCTGACAAGAATTCACATCCTATGGGAAGTTTTGAGGACTACAAAAATTAAGTTGGTATCTTACACTTTTGGGGCTTAGTCAAAACTGTAACTTTATTCTACATTATAAAAAGAACTAGACTGTTAGTAAATAGACCTGTGTTCTCTTTTGGACTTAAAAAAAAAAGTCAGTGAACTTGAAAGATAATTTGTTATTAAAAAGAAAACCTATGTCCATGTGTCCATATACATTTTAGTTTGCCCCTTGGTAGGTTATTTAAATTTGATTTTTTGGTTAATTTTAGACTCTTTTTGATCAGAACAATGCTGCAAAAAAAGAAGATTTTGAAGCTATAAACAAAAATGACCCTTCAAAGAAATTGTCTGTTGAGAGAGTGTATCAGAAGAAGACACAACTTGAACACATTCTCCTTCGTCCTGATACGTACATTGGTTCAGTGGAGCCATTGACACAGGTAATTATTTGCTAAAATTTATTGAAATTCTTAGATGTGTGGGTGTGTGTGTGTGTATATATTTACTTTTTACTATCTTGACAAAATTTTTTGTGGTTAGATGCTTTCTAAGTACATAGTTCCATGTCTTTATTTTACTAGCAGTGTAGGAGGAGAGACTTAGGAGAGGTAGAAATGTTTTTATTTTCTTCTGGAGATAAATAATATTAGAAGAAAAAGGGTAAGGTAAAATGGGATAAATTGAATTGGTGCCTTATGAACTTTTTATAAGTCCCTAAGTTCATGCTGTGGTTTACTTTAAATTTTAATGGTAGCACCTTCTTAAATTTAAACACACACACAACAGTGCCTACTATGGATTTAGGTTACATATATTGTCTCATTTGATCCTAACAATCATAGGAAGTAGGTACTGTTTTCTCCATTTTGTAGACAAGGAAAATGGCGCTTAGGGAAACTTAGGTAACTTACTAGATTTCTCAAGTAGTAAGAAGTGTGATTAAAAGCTAGGTCTCTCTTGACTCCAGAGTCCTATGTGTTAATATTATTTTACTCTATGTTTCCTATATTATAGAAAAATATAAAGCATTAAGTAAAAGTATAAAGTAAATATAAGTTCTGTATTTTTCCATTATTTTATTTAAACTGTTTCTCATGATTCTTGGTGCCTTATATTAAAGCTGATTTATGTGTACAAATAAGAATGTAGATGATGCAGAATGAACAATTTCTCAATTTAGGTTTATTTAAATTCAATATGAATACAGTAAAGTTGACTGCAACTCAAATAGTAGATTTTTTTCTACCCGAAGGTATAAGTACTTACATAGAATAAACAACAGAATGTGAGTTTATTCTATATAAAAATTGATGTCAAGTGCTTAATGGAGTAAAACAGTGTTTTTGCATTTTTATATCAATACAGCTAATGTGGGTGTATGATGAAGACCTAGGAATGAATTGCAGAGAGGTAACCTTTGTGCCAGGTTTATACAAGATCTTTGATGAAATTTTGGGTGAGTACCTGCTTAAGATTTAAGGCATCTGTTTTTATTGATGCCAGTATAATGGCCCTTTATATATAAAGCCAGAACTTAAAAGTACAGATTTTAAAGGCATATCGCTGGCTTTTATGCTGAATATAAATATACTTCAGAAAATCTATTTCACTAGTGGTAATATTTTCATGTTGCTCTATTTCAGTAAATCTGTAAAATGAATGTGATGTTATTTTATCCATGATCCCAAAGTTGGTTTGTGGCCCTGTATGCAGAGTCATCTGGGGGTTACTTGTATTCTAGTCACCTGAGGCAGGGGCAAATTAAAAATAGAGATTACAGGAGCTGATTCATGCCGATTCAGTGAGTCTGAGGTAGATGTGAAAATTTGTGTTTTTTATCACCCCCAAACCAGGTATTTGATTAGGTAGCCAAGTCTAGCCACCGCTGTTCTAAATATCTCTGTCCCCTCCAACTCACATGATTAAATAAATCACAGTGAGACGTGAATGACTGATTCCTAGAGGATGCTTGTACTTCTAAAGTGTTTTTAATTTTCTAGACATTCTCTGCTCTACCACTTCATCACTGCTAATTGAAGTTTCCCAGACAGTAGGCTTTGTGTCAATCTCTGAGGTTCTCTTTTGGGTATAGCTTCTACTTCTTAGGTCTTTGGGGAAAAGGATAGGAGAGTAAAACTGGCTACTTACACTTTGACACAGTATTTATCAGGAATGTATTCCTTCTATGACTGAAGTACATTTTGACAGCTAGCTTATGTTCAGTTTTTTTTGTTTTTGCAGTGGTTAGTGAGTGCAAAAAATGTTTTTATCAGTTATTGTGTATAGGATTTAGAATTTTGATTCCCAAGAGTGTTGAAGACTTTGCTTTTATAATTGGTTGGTTTCAGCTCAATCTGTATTAAAACCACTAGTTAGCTGAAGGAGATAAGACAAAGTGTTTATTTGTTACCAAAGTAAAAAACAGTTAAATCAGATTTTTTTTCCACTTTTTAGACCTGCATTAGGGAGTTGTCAAATGCAGATGTTTGGTTTTATTTAATTTGCTTTTATGTGTCACTAAGACATTTTTCCTCCTCATGTTGTGGTGGGAAACATAACAGTAATTTGGTGTGATATAAAATTTAAGAATACTATTTGGAAAATAAAGTTTTGTATTAGAAGTTAGCAGTAATTATTTTCATTAGCTATTACCACGTGTAGATGTTTTTATTAAGTAATGATGCACTTGTGTTTGTATCCATGTATTTCTTTATTTTTATAACATTGTATATTTTATTACTCATTGAAATATTTAATTTTGTAGTTAATGCAGCTGACAATAAACAGAGGGATAAGAACATGACCTGTATTAAAGTTTCTATTGATCCGTAAGTATATTTCAAGATTAATTATTTATGCTAAGTTGTTTTCTTCAGGTAGTTCCCAACTTATGAATATTCCTCAAATGAATAATATATATGGTTAGTACTCCTTAGTTTTCTTGTTGCTTGAAGCCTTGTGATTTTTGCCTCTTTCAGCCAGAGCACTATACTCTTATTGTTTCTGAACTTGGTCATTCATGACCTTTTTCCTCAAAGTACTGCCCCACTTGGTATGCGAGCTCTTGGGGACCATTTTTTTCTTTATTCCTTTGATGCTGTTGATGCTGTTGTAGTTTCTGGAGTAATTACCCCATCTTTTCTGTCTTACCTTTACTTTGGGACTCAGAGTGGAGGGTTATTTCTAGTACTTATTCAAGTTATATTATGGTTAAATTGACTTTTCATGACAGGCATTTGAACTTTTCTATTATTTATAACATCATTTATAAATTAGGAACTGCTGATATTATAGAATATATAACAGGTGTTTAGCTAATTAGATTTCTAGTGAGATCTAATATCTAGTGATTTTTGGGGGGTGCGGGGGGAATAAAAATAATAATAGTTTTAAATTAGAAGTGTAATTGTTACATTCATATTGTTTTTTCAGGCATGCCTTTTGAAAAGTATTACATTTACCCTTTATAATTTTGTTAATTTAGCATGATTTTAGGAGTTTTCTTTAATGAATATGAACATTTAACAATTCAAATATATTCTTGTCAGTAATCTTATTTCAGATGGCATGTTTATGATTCATTGTCTAATAAAAATATAATTTATCCTTGGTTCTACCATGAAGTTAACTGTATTTTATATGAAAATGCTACCACATAACTATATTCTTGAAATTTTTATTTTTTTTCCTTCCTTCTACTCCCCCTTTTTGGGATCTTGTCTATAATGAATACATTTTTGAGAATTTACATGGTAAAATGCACAGAATTCATCATTTACAACTTAAATAAAAGTTTAAGATTGTTATAAGGAAATTTTACTTTACGTTTCCTTTTCTTCCTTATTTAGGAACTTGTCAGTTAAAAACAATACCGTCAACAATTTATTATATTTTAGAAGAATTAATAAGGAGTAATAGATATTGAAAGTTTGATACCTTTTAGGCATTTTTGAAATTCAGAATTTAAAGATTCTGATTGAAAACTAACAGAAGAAGCAGCTTTCCTTAAATGCCTTCTTGATGAACATGTTGTGGTTGTTTGGCTCTTCTATCTTATTTGTTCTGGCCACATTAGTCCAGCAATTTGAACTTAAAAATGAAAGCTTATATAGAATCACCTTATAACAAAATGAGAAAGAAGTGAACTATATGATAGCTCTGTAGATTGGATAATGGCTCTTGGTGGCATACTTTACTTATCAGTTTATTACAAATACTATAGAAAGAGTAATTCTTTATATCTAATGCCTTTACCGTTCTCCAACTCCCTTTTTAATCAGCAAACATTTTTGTGTAGATAAAATGAGATAGAATTATAACTATTTATTTGCATCTTAACAGCAATCAGATAATTTCTTTTTTCTTATTTCTACCTCAAACTACCTCTGCTAGAAAATTCCTCTATCTCAATATGAAACAAAAATTCAGTCAACTACTCAAAGGAAGAAAGGGTCAAGATATAGTATATTTTTTACCTTTCCTTTCTTATTTTATTATATTTTTCTTTTTATAAATCATTGATGAGAGAAAATTGTTTTTCTCCTGATTTCAGTTGAATTTTATATATATTTTAAAATGGTAAGTACGCAAGCATTTTGTGAGAAATTTTTGACCCTTATATCTTATTTCTGAAATTTAGCCATAACATTTTGTCTTTTGTGAATTTCCTCCCATAATTCCTTTTTTTCCTTTACTACATATACTACAGGATAAATGTTACTTTTATTGATACAAATTTAATTTCAGAAATTATTTTTGCTTAAGCTATTTCTTATTTAAGAAGTCATTTTAAGCAGAATTCAAATGGGAAAATGTGCTATTATGCTGTTTTTCCAAATTGATCCAGTTTTCTCTGCTGTCCATTTTTGGTATCCTTTGTGTTTCATTTTTTTTTTTTTTTTTTTTTTTTTAATCATCATTTTATTGAGATATATTCACATACCACGCAGTCATACAAAACAAATTGTACTTTCGATTGTTTACAGTACCATTACATAGTTGTACATTCATCACCTAAATCAATCCCTGACACCTTCATTAGCACACACACAAAAATAACAAGAATAATAATTAGAGTGAAAAAGAGCAATTGAAGTAAAAAAGAACACTAGGTACCTTTGTCTGTTTGTTTGCTTCCCCTACTTTTCTACACATCGATCCATAAACTAGACAAAGTGGAGTTTGGTCCTTATGGCATTCCCAATCCCACTGTCACCCCTCATAAGCTACATTTTTATACAACTGTCTTCGAGATTCATGGGTTCTGGGTTGTAGTTTAATAGTTTCAGGTATCCACCACCAGCTACCCCAATTCTTTAGAACCTAAAAAAGGTTGTCTAAAGTGTGCGTAAGAGTGCCCACCAGAGTGATCTCTCAGCTCGTTTTGGAATCTCTCTGCCACTGAAGCTTATTTCATTTCCTTTCACATCCCCCTTTTGGTCAAGAAGATGTTCTCCATCCCACGATGCCGGGTCTACATTCCTCCCCGGGAGTCATATTCCACGTTGCCAGGGAGATTCACTTCCCTGGGTGTCTGATCCCACGTAGGGGGGAGGGCAGTGATTTCACCTTTCAAGTTGGCTTAGCCAGAGAGAGAGGGCCACATCTGAGCAACAAAGAGGCATTCTGGAGGAGACTCTTAGGCACAAATACAGGGAGGCCTAGCCTCTCCTTTGCAGTGTGTTTCATTTTTAACTTTTTTGTATAGCAGATTTTTAATTTGTGTATGTGTGCACATGCATGTTTTATTGTGCAAGGAGAGTTTAACTTTTAATAGTTGATGGGTTAAATATATAGGATATACAGCATAGCTTAACTCTTATTCTTTCTTTTCGCATAGTACTCTGTGATGCAGGGATAATAAAGTTTAAAGCAACAGCCATGTTTGTAAAAGACATAGGAATGGATTAGCAAGGGATGCCATGCATAATCTGGACAGCTTCTCTGGAATGTTAGAGAATCTGGAGCAAATTCTCACAGGGTTGCTTAAAACTCATTAACTTAACATAATGGTTAATATTGAAGCAACTTAATTGCTGGAATATATCCAGTTTAAAAAACAAACAAACAAACATAAAATGTACATTAGCCAGAGTTCTAACTATTCCGCTAGCTTAGGTATTCTTGTTTATTTAGGGTTGACAATCTTAAAACCATAACTAAAAGAAAATACACAATCCTCTAAAATATAAATAAGTATACATATGCATTTCTTCTTTGAACAAATGTAATAATAATAAATATACTGTTTTATATATTTCTGTTTTTACTCAATATGTTACAATAGCCTTCCTTTTTTACTTAGATAAATTGGTTTGATTCTTTTTCACTGTTCCCAAGTATTTTAATGTGTCATTGTACCATAATTTATTTAACCTCTTTACAGTTGTTGAGTATTGTATTGGATATTCAGATTGTTTTCCAGGTTTCTTTTTTGCTTCAGTTATTTTTGAAACTTTATTTGTAGGTTATTCAACCATAATCTTATTCTTAAAATTTCTATGAAGATTATTGATGAAGGAAAGAACACGGTTATAGAATTCTGAATTATTGCTTAGAGGTTACAAAAGTAAATGCCATATCTGGGAAGTGATATAAATTGAAATTTTTAAATAGAGGGGTGACTTTGATAGAAAGTTCAGATTTCACACTCATATAGATTTAATGGATGTAGGCCATATCAAACCTTAATTTTTTTGAAGCTGATGATAATGAATTTATAAAATTCCTATCTTAATCATAGTATCATATATGCTAAAACATTTCTAAGGTTTTCTCATGAATGTATTGACTTCTGTGTCGTTCTGAGATGTTTAAGATTTGTACTTTTCACTCTGCTTTTCTTTTTTTCTGTCACAGTGGTTCTCTGTTAGTTTGTAAGCTTCATGAAATTTCTTGTAGAAAATAAATGCTTGAAAACATAGGTTTTAAGCCCAAGCTAGGAATTACTTGGGAGTATAAAAAAGTAGTGCAATACATGGCCCTTTCTCTAAGGCATGCTGTTTTAGCTCTGCAGATAGGATACACAAGTGAAAGAAAATTAAGCAATTTTAAACTCTTACATGCTTAAGTGAAGCATATTCCATAGTGTTTACCCAGAAGTGAGATAACTTAATTATTGAGGTCCCCAGGAAATATGTTTTTTGTTTTTTTTTTTTTAAGTCTCAATTTAGTCAAAGTAGGGTTGGGGAACACTGTAACAGGCTGGGTGTAAGACTCAGCAGAGAACTGAAGTCATAAACTGACCCTCAACATTTGGGTATAATTTTGTTAGACAAAGGGGAAAAGAAAAGACATTATAATTATAAGCAGGGGGAAGACCAACGAACAAAGAAATGGAAGAGTTGGGGAAGGCAAGTTATAAAACTGAGCTGAAGGGAAAAGTAGGATGCATTATTCAATTTAGTGGTACTAAATTTGGTTATAAGTAGGAATGTGGGTGATGGGCCTTGAACAGGTAGTGGAGGACTTTAAACTTGGCTTTTATAGAAACATGGAACTAATACTGTATTTGGACCAAAAAATGATGTTATGAAAACTGTGTTAAATCCATCCTCATTATGTAGAATATATTTAAGAGGAGTGGCTAGCAAGGAGACTGTTGTGATAATCCATTTTGGAAGTGATATTAGTCTATCAAGACTCATACTAGCATTTGGAATGAAGAAAGGACTGATACTGATATGAAATGCAGGTAATAGGACAAACTAATAAGACTTGACTAATGACTGTAGAGAATGATCAGCAGATATGAATCAAAAATGATATCAAAATTTGAGCCTAGCAGACTAGGGGAATTGAAGCTATATTGGAGAGAGAGGGAAAGAAAAGTTGGCTGCTGATTTGAGAACGGAGGAGGATATACTTAAAAGTTATATATTATTTTAGTTTTTTGTTTTTTTTTTTACTTTTTTGCTTTTAATTAATTTTATCCTTACTCTTTGCTTTTCATAACTTAATTTTTTAGTGTAGTAACTCCTAATAACTCTTGAGAGATTAAGGTTTGTGTGTGAGTGAGATAGTATATCTAAGAATAATTGTGAATCAAATTAGCAAATGGCAGTTATTTACCTTTTTAAGCCAAGTCTTAGTGCTGGTTATGAAGTCGTGTTTCTTTGCAAATTTAGCTCTTAAGTGAGAAAAGGTATCATGGTATGTAATACTCAAAACAATAGGATAGGTGAAATTTTCCATCTGGATATTGCCTGTGGCAAGTATTTGTTAGTTGTAGGAGACTCGCCTCCATACCATTCAGTGCTAAAATTGATAGGTTTGTGATGAACCTAAAAGAGCTGAAATAGGCAATATCTACCTACCTATTTTAAAGCCATTAATTAATTTATGACAGTGATTGCCACGGTAGAAACAACTCTCTAACATTTAGGCTGAGAATGGAACATATTCCAGGCTGTGTGTCCCTTTTCCATCTATACTGCTCCAGTGGTTAGATAGGAAATGAAAATGGCAATGGCCACTAACTCTGCAGAGCTTGTGATTCACTGCTGGTGATACTGGTAGAATGAAGCAGGAAGATCATGGCTAATATATATGAAAAGATCTAGATCTATAGCTGACTTCTCCCTGTAAAGCTTTACTACCCTTTCTATTTTCTGGGAGGTTGAAAAGAGTTTCTAGAGAAATTTTGCAGTATTACCCCACAGATTTTAGTGATCCTAATTTGAGTTATGACTTAGGAATAGAAATGTGTATCAGCAAGTGTTTTCTTAAAAGTTTATCTTAAGAACACTGACTTCTAGTTGATAATGGCTGACGTCTTATAATCATTCAGGTTTACGCTGGATTCCTTTTTATGGAAGTTAATTAATGTATTTTTAAACCATTTTAAGCTCTGAACTCTGCTTATTTATTTACAGTGAATCTAACATTATAAGCATTTGGAATAATGGGAAAGGCATTCCAGTAGTAGAACACAAAGTAGAGAAAGTTTATGTTCCTGCTTTAATTTTTGGACAGCTTTTAACATCCAGTAACTATGATGATGATGAGAAAAAAGTTACAGGTAAATTCCAAATGGTTGATAAGAATTTTGATTGAAAAATATTGTTCTCAATGTAAAATCTCTACCTTACTATTTCTTTATAAAAATATAAGAAAGGAAACCTGTGCAGTTTTGTTGTGAGAAAGTCCTATTCAGATTTAACACCTGTAAAAAACATATATAAATGTTATTTACAAAATAGTCTGACAGTTACATTTTAAAAGCTTAAATATAATAGTATGTTGGCTTTTATAGTAGAACTGTTAGAACTCTAACCTGGCTGACAGGTGGAGTTTTGATTTAGAGTATTGATAAAAGTAAGGCAGGTACGATTCTTGTATGTCTGTATGTGTTATTACATAAGGACCAATCGTTTTGGTATTAATTAAATAACTTTTAAAACATTTACCTTAAGAGAGTCAGTATTGAAAATCTAGATTCTTTAAATAGAGTTGAAGGTGCTTTGACCAAAACAAATATTTTCCCATTATTTATGTTGCTTGAGTGGGTTGATAGTTTCTTTTCAAAACCAAGGCTCTGGGAAGTGATTCAGATAAAATTTTGTAATGGGAAAGTGATTTTGATAGAATGTTCAGATTTCATATTCAGATATACTTACTATATTATAGGTAATGCCAAGCTTAAATTTTTTGAAATTGTGATGAAGACAATAAATCTACAAAATGCCTATTAATTATTCTATATGTTAAATCTTAATTGTATTTTTCTTTAAATGGAAATGTCTGAATATACTTTTTGAAATATACATTTGATGATTGATAAGACAATAAATGGAATGTTTATGGATGGAACTGTTTTTGCAATAGACCTGCGATATGGTAGGTAAGGTAAAGTTCTTTAAAATCATTTCCATTAAGCCTTTTATATTTAATTGTTCTTACAGGTGGTCGCAATGGTTATGGTGCAAAACTTTGTAATATTTTCAGTACAAAGTTTACGGTAGAAACGGCTTGCAAAGAATACAAACATAGTTTTAAGCAGGTATGGTAGAAATATGCCATTTTAAACAGATAATCATGTTTTTGTTGCTTTGCTGAAATAATAGAACCTTAGATAAAATGCAGTGACACCCATATAACCATTTATTTTGTTTTTTAACCATTAAGCAGGTCATCAGAGTGAAGAAACTAAAGAATTCTTGGAAGTTCTATATAAGTCTATCAATCTCCCATTCTTTTAAAACAAAAATATTTTAACAGGTTTTTCCCTTAGTAGATTTAAACATTAGTGAAAATGTACTGAATTTCACAGCCTTTTTGAAAGGCAACCACTTAGCACGTTTGAAAAATTCATCTCTTCACATTCATAGTTCAAAATTTTAGCTTATTTTATTCTTGCAGGTCTTTGAAAATAGTTTGAAATTTTTAAGTGAGCTAAAATGATTTTGTTAGGAAAAGCATCATGCCTGTTTATTTTTGTAAAATTTTATGTAGTCATGTTGAAGAATTTGAAAGCCTTTTACTGATAGTTTATAAAGTTGTGAGGTTTATTTTGCTTATTTTCAATATGAGGTTGTTACAATGGTAGAACTTTAAATTGTTTTTAATATTATCAGTGTCAAGGATTTGTTTGGTTTGTTGTGAGGTTGTAAAATAGAAATAGTTGTGGTAAATTTCATAAGTTGAGTCCTAATTATGTATTATAAGTGTAGACACATCATAGAAATATTTGAATATTTTTCTTTTAAAGACATGGATGAATAATATGATGAAGACTTCTGAAGCCAAAATTAAACATTTTGATGGTGAAGATTATACATGCATAACATTCCAACCAGATCTACCCAAATTTAAGATGGAAAAACTTGACAAGGATATTGTGGCCCTCATGACCAGAAGAGCCTATGACTTGGCTGGTTCATGCAGAGGGGTCAAAGTCATGTTTAATGGAAAGAAATTGCCTGTAAGTATCTCTAAAATAGTTTAATACTTTTTCATTTTACAATTAGCATTTAGTTGGATCTTGTTTATCTGACAGACTGTCTTTTAACTGGTGTATCTAGACTATCCACATTTAAGATGATTCTTGATATATTTGGATTAAAATTTACCGTCTTCCTAGCTGTTTATATTGATTGTATTTGTTTATACCTTTTTTTTAAAATATTTTTCTTTGTCACCCTAGGGTTTAAAATATACATTAGTAAACTGTGAGTCCACCTTCAAATAATGTTATATAGCTTTATAAGTAGTCAAAGCATCTTATAGCAGTATATTCCCAGTTCCTCCCTCTCATCTCTTGTGTTATTGTCATCATACGTTTCACTTTTACATATGCCTAAAAACCAGAAGGAGAAGAAAGAAAGAATGAGGCAGAAGAAATATTTGAAAAAATAATGGCAGAAATATTTCCAAAGTTAATGACATTGTTATTTTTACTGCCTTAAGCAGTCAATTATCTTTTAGAGAATAAAAATTTCTTTTCTGAAATTTCATAAAAATTTCCATGATTTTATTAGTGTCTTTTCATATTTCATTTAAAAATATGAAAAAAAGATTCCATTTTACATTCATTTATCGCATTTCCAATGTTCCTTATTTCTTAGCGTGGAACTGTTTCTGACCTTAATCATATTCCTTCTCTCTAAACATCTTCCTTTACCATTTCTTGTAGGGAAGCTCTACTGACAATGTTAATTCCCTCAGTTTTTTGTTTGTTTGTTTGTTTGTTTGTTTACTTGAGAAAGTCTCTATTTCTCCTCCACTTTAGAAGAATATTTTCACTGGATATAGAACTCTGGTTGAAAATTGTTTTCTTTCAGTACTTTAAAGGTGTTATTCCATTGTCTCCTTGCTTGCATGTTTCTGAGTTGAAGTCTGCTGTAACTCTTATTCTTGTTCCTCTGTTGATAAGGATTTTTTTTCCCTCCAGCTACTTTGAAGATTTTCTCTTTGACTCTGGTGTTCTGCAATTTGAGCACAATATGCATAGGTGTTTTTAAATTTGTTTTTGGTATTTATTCTGCTTGGTGGTTCTCTGAGCTTCTTGAATGTGGTTTGGTATCTGTACTAATTTTGGAAAATTTTTGGTCATTAGTTCTTCAAATATGTCTTTTGCCCTGTTTCTTTCTTTTTCTTCTAGTATTTCAGTTATGGATATATTATACCATTTAATATTGTACCACAGCTCTTGGATGCTCTATTAATTTCTCTTCCTCTTTGTGTTTCAGTTTGTGTAATATCTGTTGACCTAACTTTGAATTCATTGATTCTTTCCTCCACTGTGTGAAGTCTACTGATGAGCCTATTGAAGGCATTCTTCATTTCTGCCTCTCTGTTTTTAATTTCTAACATTTACATTTGATTACTTCTTATAGTTCATCTTTCTGCTGAAGTTGCATGTTGTCTACCTTTTCCATTAGAGCCTTTAACATATTATTTGTAGTTACGCCCTGTGTGATAGTTACAACTTCTCTGACATATCTGAGTCTGGTTCTGATTATTGTTCTGTCTTTTCAGACTGTTTTCCTTTCCTTTTGGCATGCCTTGTAAGTTTTTGTTGAAAACCAAACATGTTGTGTAAGGCAGTAGAAACTTTCTCAAATAGGTTTTTTAGTATGGGGATTTATGTTAATCTATACAGGAATTGGGCTGTGATTGAAGTTTGTTGTTAGTGTACTTACTAGTGTTGAGGTTTGTTGTTGTGGTATGGGCACTAGAGACTTCAAATTCTTCTAGTGACCAAGTTTTTGTCTCTCTTCTTTGGGCCTTCTGTTGTGCTCTTCATGCTCCTTTTCACAGAAGCAGGTGAAACCCACTGTTATTACCAAAGGCTTGCTAGCAAGGTGGTAGTGTATAGGGATGATGTTCTCAAATATTTGATTAAGTCTCAGTCATTGGAATGTACAGTGGGCTTGTGGCTCAGGGCATTGGCCTTCATAAGTGATTTTTTCCCCCTTCACAGTATATATATTCTCCTGTTCCCATTATCTCCCCCAGCTGCAGCAGATATCCACCGGTGTTTTCACTCTATGTCCATGAGATGTACCTACCCTGCATAATAGTCTGGTTTTTTAAACTTAATGAGAGATAAGGGAGGATGGGGCTGATAACTTACCTTACTCTAGCTACAATGGTATTTCACCAGTGTTCTCCAGCAATATCCTTCATCCTGCAAATTTAGTGTTCTTTTGGTAAGGCAGATTGGTCTGCATGGCTTTTCCAGTGGCTACTGTTCCTCTTTCTCAGCTAGCATCATGGGGGAAGCTTTCTCCAAATTCCCCCTTTTCCCTTTGAGGACCTGGTGGGGTTCTTGGAGGAAAAGCCTGCAAAAGAGTAGGGACCTCATAATAACTGTGGCTCCAAAGAGTTTTACATAACTCACACTAGTCCACATTTGACTTGTAGCAATTAGTCAATTTTTAGTTTGTTCCTACTAACTTACATGACATAAGGCAGCTTCTGTCCCAGGTGAGCAAATTCTCAGATTCTGCGTCTGTTTCAAATACCTTTCCTTCTCCAGACTTCAGGATGGCAATTTGTCCTGTCATCTCAATTTCATGAAAACTCATTAATTTGCTGTCTGACTGGCTTTTTTTTTCTTGTTGTAAAGATGGAACTTTTTCCCCCAGCTCTCTACATGTCCTAACTGAAATTGGAAGTCTACTTTGTCATTTTAAAAACCTAAAATTTTGAAAGATTTTGCAATAATTTATCTGTCCAGCTGTTCTTTCATATCCTTCCTTTTTCAAGTACACATGGAAATCAATTTCTTTTTAAAGGGTGGGATCAAGGAGTAGAGTAGGGAAAAGTCAGGAAGGTTTAGATGTGAATGAGAAGTACTTGAAGTTTGAGAAATACGAGATTCACCTAGTTGAGCTGCCAATGTAAGATTGATTCGTTGTTGTTTTTGTTTTTTAAATTTAATAGGTAAACGGATTTCGAAGTTACGTAGATCTTTATGTAAAAGACAAGTTGGATGAAACTGGTGTGGCCCTGAAAGTTATTCATGAGCTTGCAAATGAAAGGTGGGATGTTTGTCTCACATTGAGTGAAAAAGGATTTCAGCAAATCAGCTTTGTTAATAGTATTGCAACTACAAAAGTAAGTATACTGATTCTTTGTTGCCAGGTCAGTGGTAGAATAATACTTCATTAAAAACAACCAAATAAAAGCAATGGCGACGACAACAACAAAACCAGAAGAAACCTCCCCAAAACCCAGGAAATCTGCTTTTGTTAAATCAAAATTGACTTAAAAATGAAAGTTTATTTTCTACGAAATAGGTGCCTAAAAATTTCTTTAAACATCTATTGATAAATGAGTTTATATGATTACTGTTTATAGATGAATATATTTTGTGTATGATGAGATTTAGAATGATGATAAATGCCTTACTCTGTGTCCTGAGTTTAGGGTGTAGAAGGAAAATAATGGGGTATAAGTCCCTTTTGGTGTCAGATTGTAGAAAATGTTATCTGTCATTTTAAGGAGTTTGAACACACTTCTGTAGGCTTTGGAAATTAAAAAATCAGATGAAATTCTTCTCATCTAAAGACATTTCTTTATCCTTTGACCATAACAAAGGTTAGGCAATACAAAGATATATCCAGAATAATCTAAAGCAGTGATATTTCACTTACTCTCTTGTTTAAGTTTTAACTTGCCTTTTTTTTTTTTTAGCTTTCCATGTTTTTTGTAATCAAGTATCACTTTCCCTAGTTAAAAGAAATCCTGTCAGCTATTGCATTTTTGTTTCATGTAATAGGAACCTACTCTACAGTAGTTTAAACGTAAATATTTTATTTTTCCTTTCATGAGGATTGCAGAAGGCAGTCTTAGTGACTTAGTACTGTTCCTCTACAATGCCATCAAGGACCTGTGCTCTTCCTGGCTTTCCGTTCTGCTGTCCTTAGTATGTGGCTTTCATTCTTATGCCCTCAAGATGCCTGTTACATCTCTATGCCTCATTTCTAAGCTCTAGGAAAAGAGAATGAGGAAGGGCAAATGGATATGCCGCCTGAATCTTTCCCTTTTTATCAGGAGTAGAATAGCTTTCTTGGAAGCCCCACCCAATCAACCTGTTATAACATCTCACTGGCTACAACTGGGTCATGCGGCTACCCCTAGCTGAAAGGAAGTCTAGGTTGGTGAATCATTTCAACTGGTCATGCTGTCAGTTAAAAACAATTAAATATGGGTTTGTTAATAGAGTCAAATGAGAGAATAGATATTGGGTTGTAGCAGTGGCTCCAACAATTCCTGAGTTCAAATCAGGTGTGTTTCATTCACGCTTTACATGTCTTTTAAAAAAAAGGTCTGTTTTTATGTTATATGGAGTTGACTATGTGGATTTATATATAGTTGGTTAATTGACTCTGTGGTAAAAAAGACCTTATTTAAATCCTGACTTGGCCATTCTGAAATTTTTGTGTTACTCCATTGTAAAGTAGGGTTAATAATATTGACTTCACAAAGTCGTGAAGATTAGATGCTCCCTCTAGAAAAAAATAATATATAAGTATTTTACTACACTAATTTAAAAATTTTGGATTTATTTTTTTCTTCTCTTTTCAGGGTGGACGGCATGTGGATTATGTAGTAGATCAAGTTGTCGGTAAACTGATAGAGGTGGTTAAGAAAAAGAACAAAGCTGGGGTGTCAGTGAAACCATTTCAAGTAAGTGATGATTTATATATTCTGCTGAATTACAAAATAATGTATGTTCTGATGTTGACCTTTTTTTTTTTTCTATATGTTTTCAACAGGTAAAAAACCATATATGGGTTTTTATTAATTGCCTTATTGAAAATCCAACTTTTGATTCTCAGACTAAAGAAAATATGACTTTGCAGCCCAAAAGTTTTGGGTCCAAATGCCAACTCTCAGAAAAATTTTTTAAAGCAGTGAGTAAAACTTGTATTATATATCAGCGTGTTGTTGAGAGCTGATTATCTAGTTTTCTTGATTTATTTATTTTGTGATTAGTTTCTTTTATCATACTAACTGTATGTGTAGGTATGCTTGTACTACAAACTAATACACTTAATTCTGAACAACTTCTAAGGGTAGACTCTACTGTTTCATAAACCAGTGGATTATACTTCTAAGAATTACACAGTAGGGAATCATGAAACTTAATTGTGTTTTTATCTTATATTGGACATTGTAAAACTCAGATTTCCCTCTAACAAAAGTATAGGTTCTTACATTACTCTTGGCTTTATCTTTTCTACTCTCATTTCAACTCATTTTACTTCTACTTATTATTTTTTAATCATATTTTTTATTGTGGAATATAACATAAATGCATAGAAGTGATAACTTTCCAAGTACAATTTAATAAGTAGTTAAAGAGCAAATTTCAAAAGACGTTATGAGTTACAGTTCCACAGTTTGTTATTTCCTTATTGTGAAATATAACATATATGCAAAATGGTAATATCTTTCAATTTCGTTTTACTTCGCACTTATTTATTTAGGCTGCTTTAAATATTCTGAAACAAGGTGAGAGTAGAAAATAAACAAATCTCAGATTTGTAACTAAGCCTTGCCACTGCTAGTAGCTTCTTGTTCATCTGGTTGTTACATATAATTTGAAGATTTGCCTTGGTTCCCTTGCTCAGCGGCACCATTAGTAAACATGTAATAAGTACTGTAGTGTGCCTTTAAATAGGTTGGGCACTGGGAATGTAAAGATGAATAAATCACAGCCCAATCCCTTTTGAAGTTTATAGTTTGGTTGGGGAGTGCTTGTGTAAGTGAGGTAGAGATAACATTTGTCGAATTCCAATACTGGAATTTCAAAGGTACCTTCTCTCTCTCACACACACACACACACACACACACAGACAAAACAAAAACACAACCAGAAAAGGTGGTTTTCAGGTTCTAGCTTAAGGTCTATAGAAACAGTACTTTTGGATCTAATCATAATGAACTCTTGAGTTACCCAATATGAATACTTTCCCAAATTTCTGCCCTTATAACAGTTACTCTTGTGATGAGGCAATTTGATTTCAGATTTTATGGACTTTTTCTTTTTAGGTGGAGTAAGTTTAGATTTGGCAACAAAGTTCACCTCTTTTCTTTATATCTCAAACATTCCAGGAAAATATTTGATAGACCTAAAATACGAAGCACCCAGAATAGTGAAAACTAAATAACTGTTAGAACCTGGACTTGGAGAGACTTCTTTTTTCTTCTGGGTTAATATCTTGCCACATGCTGATTCACTGCAGAATGACAAACAATATGTAATGTGGAAATCCTCATTTCTAGCTATTTAAAGAACAAAGAGTATTCATAAATTTTTAAATCTATTCTGTTACTTTCATTTTAATATTTTTGTCATAGTGAATTCAAGACTTACTTAACATATTGAGGAAATCAGAAATGATAGTTGCTAGAATTTCCCAGCTAGTAAGTTGATGGGTGGATCAGTTTTCACTGTGTTACTTTTAACAAAAGTAACTCATAGCAAAAGCAATGTATATTCCTCATGGAGTTTATTAGATTAGAATTTTTCTCATATGCAGTAAGGATGCCATTTTTCATGTGTATATTTCAGTATAATAGGTTGTTGTATATAGCTGCCTGAGTTAGTTTTACTATAATTAGAGTAAAATTTACTAGCATGTGTTATTACTATCATCATCATCATTATTGTTTTATATTAGAACACTATAAGATATCAGGTGTCACATTAATCCCTATAAATTTTAGCTAAATGTATGGACATCTGGCTTTTGATATAACATTATTCTTTGATTTTTAGGCTTCTAACTGTGGCATTGTAGAAAGCATCCTCAACTGGGTGAAATTTAAGGCTCAGACTCAGCTGAACAAGAAGTGTTCATCAGTAAAATATAGTAAAATCAAAGGTATTCCCAAACTGGATGATGCTAATGATGCTGGTAAGAATCAAATTTTTAAAAAAATAATTTGATTTGTTTAATATTTTTATTTATCCACTTACAGGAAATTTTCATTTTTCACATATAGACTACATGATTTTTTGTTCATAGTGTAATTTTGCTTTACTGAAATGGCAATATATAACACATATTGCTAATTTTCAGGGGGTAGAAAGTAAATAAAATGTTTGAACTATACTGAACTTAATATAAGATGACTCTTAACAGTCTTTCACTATCATCATTGTGATCATTAACTTTTGTGGGTATCATTTTTCTCTTTGGTAAAGTGAGAAATTCATAGTATATGTAATTTTTAACTTCTTTCAGGTGGCAAACATTCCCTGGACTGTACACTGATATTAACAGAGGGAGACTCTGCCAAATCGCTGGCTGTGTCGGGACTAGGTGTGATTGGGCGAGACAGATATGGAGTCTTTCCACTCAGGGGTAAAATTCTTAATGTGCGGGAAGCTTCTCATAAACAGGTACATATCCCCACACATTTTTAATGTAAATTCAGACTCAGTTTTCATGTTATTTCAACACTTTAAAATACTTTCAATGTTTTTCCTTTTTACATAGATCATGGAAAATGCAGAAATAAACAATATTATTAAAATAGTTGGTCTACAATACAAGAAAAGTTATGATGATGCAGAATCTCTGAAAACTTTACGCTATGGCAAAATTATGATTATGACTGATCAGGTTGGTTTGAAAGTTGCCAAATATTTACAACTCATATCTTTAGATTGTTCTTTTGATCTTTGTTTCATGAGACATGTTCCAAGATAGAATAAGTGAAAATAATTAAACATCAAGGGAATATAAAACATTGTTTAATGACCTGTTTGTTGAAGCACATTTTATGTTACCTAATTTATTTGGTGACAGTCTTTTTTGATTAGGTAATTTAAAAATACTTTTAAATGCAATAAATATGAGAAAGTAGAACATTGTGTAGTATTATGCAGGTAAAGTCTACTTATGACTAGGAAAGAAAAGATGCAATTTACAATGAGAAAGTTTCATCAATAGGATAATGGTTAATATTTGTATATGGATGGCATAATTTAGAATGCAAAAATGAGTTAAATAGTAAAATGGTAGCAATCATGAAAGAATTAGAAAATTGAAAAATAAGAATTTCATATACATCCAACTCTTTATCTCTTATGTACTTTAAGTAAAAGCATTTGTAGAGAAAAAATCTTCGACTAAAAGAGCCACTACTAGTTTTAAACATAAATTTTGCAATTTTAATGTCAGGATAAGACTTGTGGATTCACTTGTACTCCAGGGGTTTCCCCTTCCATCAGCTAGTGAAGTAGCATTATAACTTTTAAGAATTCCATCCTTAAATCATTCTTTTAGTGAGTCTGGGTAAACTATAAAACAGTTTTAATATAGTTTGTAATGACAGAATGCTTCAGTTTGTCACTACCTGCATTCTTTGTTTCCATTTTAAGAATTCTTCACTATGATCATCTAAAGAATATCTATTGTTTCATAAAATGCAGTTCTAAAATTTGAATGGAATGTTGCCTCCTTGCTGCATTTATGCATTTTCAAATTTGTTTTTATAAGATTTTATGAAATATGATATCATTACAGCACTTTTCTTTCCTAACATTTGTTTAGGACCAAGATGGTTCTCATATAAAAGGCCTGCTTATTAATTTCATCCATCACAACTGGCCATCACTTTTGAAGCATGGTTTTCTTGAAGAGTTTATTACTCCTATTGTAAAGGTACTATGTACATTAATATATTTTTATGCTGCTGTCTTAAAGGTTAGCCAAAAAACTAATTTTTTTTTTTAATTAATTTAAGGCGAGCAAAAATAAGCAGGAACTTTCCTTCTACAGTATTCCTGAATTTGACGAATGGAAAAAACATATAGAAAACCAGAAAGCCTGGAAAATAAAATACTACAAAGGTTTGTATTTTAAAATACTTAAATCATGTGAATTTAACTACTGATAAAAATTTTATGAGTACTATGAAAAAGTACATTGAAAGCTGTGTCTTTTAGACTTCAAAAACATCTACTGATTTTTAAAACTTGTTTTGGAAAAGTTAATAAAAGTAGAGAGAGCACTATAATGAACCTTCCTACCTCCATGTACTTTAACAATCATCATATCATGGGCTCTTGTTTTATCTAAGTTCTCTCATCACCATCCCATTAGTTTGAAATAACTCCTAGATGTCATATTATTTCATCTGTTAATACTTAAGTGTGTATCTGTAAAAGAATTTTAAAACAAACCAGGTCCATAATACTGTTATCATACTTTTCTTAGTATCATCAAATATCCAGTCAGTGTTGAAATTTCTCTGATTGTATTATAAGTGTTTATAGTAGTTTGAGTTAGGATCCAAACAAGGTTTATACATAGCATTTGGTTGATAAGTCTCTTAAGTTTCTTAATATATTGGTATTCTTTTTATATTTTTCCTTGCAATTTATTTGTTCAAAAAGTTGGGTTGTTTGTCCTGTATCATTTCCTTCATGCTTATTTTGCTGATTGTATTTGTGGAATATGTAACATGTTCATCTGTTCCTGTATTTTCAGTTAACTGGTAGTTAAATTAGAGGTTTGATCAGATTTAGGTTAGATTTGTTGGCAAAAACATTTCATAGGTGATGTTGTGTAATTATGTCAGAAAGCATGTAGTATCGAGTTGTCCTTTTTTTTTTCTATACCAGGATTGACACAGGTGTTGCTAGCCTGATCCACCTTATAAATTTCCCCATCAGCTTTTCATATAATGGTTTTAAATAGCCATGATGTACATGATGCAGTTTTATTTTAAAATTTGTGCAGGGTTGGGTACCAGTACAGCTAAAGAAGCAAAGGAATATTTTGCTGACATGGAAAGGCATCGCATCTTGTTTAGATATGCTGGTCCTGAAGATGATGCTGCCATTACCTTGGTAATAAATTTTTAAAATCTCTCCTCATAGCCATTCCCCTCACCCTCCATAGCTTTCCTCCCAGTTCTGAATTCCTACAATAAGTCTCTTGAAATTCCAGTTCCCAGACTAGTGAAATTTAGTGCCTCCAACCCGCGATTATATTCTGCTCTCATAGTTCTTTAACTGGTCCTTGGTTTAAGGGTATTTTTTGATTAAAAAAAAAAAACATATTGGAAAAAACCTTAATTTTCCAGAATTCTATTTATTTTAAATAAAAATTGATTATTTGCTTTTATAAATTTTAAATTCATTTTATTTTTAACATGAGAAACCATTATCTGAAATCTTTCAGGCATTCAGTAAGAAGAAGATTGATGACAGAAAAGAATGGTTGACAAATTTTATGGAAGATCGGAGACAGCGTAGGTTACATGGCTTACCAGAGGTTAGTCATAGAGTGGTGATCTGGGTGAAGGAGAAAGGAACTAAATTCATGCAATAATACTGAAAATGTTACTATATAACTTTTCTTTTAGCAATTTTTATATGGCACAGCAACCAAACATTTGACTTACAATGATTTCATCAACAAGGAATTAATTCTCTTCTCAAATTCAGACAATGAAAGATCTATACCATCTCTTGTTGATGGTAAGTAGCATTTGTGTAAAAATCTATCTATGATTGTATATTTTAGTTTCATGTGTTTTAAGTCATCCTTATAATAAATTTTAAAATCCTTATTTGAAATCTTATAAAACATATGAAGAAGTGACTTAGGAGAATTTAAAGCCTTTTTGAGGTTGCTTTTGAGATATGTTGTGGCAGGATTGAAATCTTTAATATTCCTTAATTTGAAACTTTAAATCCTCTTTAAGTTTTTCAGGAAAATCAACTTTAAGGCAATTCCTTTTACCCCCAAGTTAACTGTGAACTTCTAAATTAAAAGTAAAATGGGAGACTTTATCAGAGACCCAATTTTTAAAACATCTTTGTACCTTATTATCTAAAACCTGACTCTGGGGTATTATTTAACTGAGAAAAATATTTAGAAACCACTCCTTAGTAGTTAGAGCAGAACTCTATCTAGAATTTACATTCTTTCCTGTTATAACTTTAGTAAGTTAGTTGATTTTTCTGTCCTTGGTTTTTCAGCTAATTGCTGAAATGGCTATACCCATTCATCAAGTTCTAGCTTTATCCCTTCTATGCAGTCCCTGATAATTCTAGTCTAAATTGATCTCAGATGCCTGAACTCCTATGCCAGTTATTGCATGCCTCCTGTTTTACTTGTGTTAATTTCACCTCCTCAGTTAGATGAAAAAATTCTAAAGAAAAGTGGTCATATATTATGATGCTCTTGTTTCTACTTTTGGGCCCACAATGGTGATGATTGTTAGCATTTATTGAAACATGTATGACTATTCTTACTGGCCTAGAGCAAGAAGAATAAGCAAGCAGAGTGCTTTGCTTGCATTATCTCATGCAATCCTTATAATCAACCTATTAGGAAGGTAATTATTTCTATTATACTGATGAGGATGCTGAGGTTTTTTGGTTTAGTAATTTGTTCAAAGTCACATGGTTGAGTATAGTATCCAGATTATTGAGATTCTAAAGTCTGCATTCTTAACTACAATATACCTCTTCTTTATTAGGGTTTTCCATATTTAGATTACTCTAATAATAGCTTTCAGGGTCATTGATGGTTTGCTTGTCCTTTCTTTACAGCTGGCATTTTTGTCATACGAGTGTTTGGAGGCTCCTATGAAAGGAGTTTGGAGCCAAGTGCAGTTTTTTAAGACTAGAAGTTCATCTTTCAGTTGATGCTTCCCCTCCCCCCCTTTTTTAAAGCAGTTTTCTTGAGATATATCCACATTCCATACAATCCATCCAAAACATAAAATCAGTGGCTTTTAGTATAGTCACAGTGTTGTGCATTCATCACCCCAATCAAGTTTAGAACAGATTCATTATTCCAAAAAGAAAAATCCCATACCCCTTAGCAGTCTCATCTCAATTCCTCTATCCTTCCCCGGCCTTACATAGGCATTAATCTAATTCTGTCTCTATAAATTTATATTTATGTTTTATGTAAATGAAATCACACAATATATAGTACTTTGTGTCTGGTTTCTTTCACTTAGCATAGTTTTTTAAAATTATTGTATTTTTTTTTTAATTAGAGAACATGTAGGTTTTCAAAAAGTCATGTAAAAAATACAACATTCCTGTATACCCTCCTAATGATGAAACTTCGCATAAGTGTGGTACCTTTGTTAAAATTAATGAAAGAATTTTAAAATATTACTGTTACCTGTAGATCATAGTTTACATTAATTGTATTTTTCCCCATATACCACCTATTATTAACACCTTATAATAGACATGTACACTTGTTATAATTCATGAAGGAACATTTTTATATTTATACTAACTACAGTCCATCATCCGCAACAGGGTTCACTGTGTTATACAGTCCCAATTTTCATCTTCTAACTTTCCTTCTAGTAACATACATGACCCAAAACTTCCCCTTTCACTCATATTCACAAACATAATTCAATACTGTTAATTACACTTGCAATAATGTGCTACCATCACCTCTATCCATTTCCAAACATTTACAATCAACCTAAATAGAAATTCTGCACAAATTAAGTTTCATCTCTCCATTCTCTAGTCCCGTTCTATTCCCTGGTAACCTGTATTCTAGATTCTGTGAGTTTGCTTATTACAATTAGTTCATATCAGTGAGATCATACAGTATTTGACCATTTGTATCTGCTTATTTCACTCAACATAATGTCCTCAGGTTTCATCCGTATTGTTGCTTGCATCAGGACTTCATTCCTTCTTACAGCTGAATAATTTTCCACCGTATGTATATATCACATTTTGTTTATCTGTTTACTGGTTGGTGGACACTTGGGTTGCTTCCATCTTTTGTGGTGCCTCACTTTTGAGATAGCTGGAGAAGGTATAAAAAGTTGTTAGTGTAGCATTAAGAATTGCACTTCTGTTATATGTACTAACTTTGTTATAAAACTTCAAGTAACAATTTTAGTCATTTTTCAAAAAGCAAACTATTTATGTTTCTTTCTCCTGAATATAAAGAACATTGCTACAACTAAAAGAATCATTACAACTACATCTTAAAGTAATATTTTTAAAAGAAGATTGCATTTTTTTTTCAAAATAGGCTTTAAACCAGGCCAACGAAAAGTTCTATTTACTTGTTTTAAGAGAAATGATAAACGTGAAGTAAAAGTTGCCCAGTTGGCTGGATCGGTTGCTGAGATGTCTGCTTATCATCATGGAGAAGTGAGTATTAAGAGAGGACTCAGTTGAAAACTATACTTATTGGCTTAGAGCAAGAAGAATGTTAATTAAGCATAATAAAGTATTTTCCTTTTTGTAAGGTCTTTGGAAATGTAAAAGAATTGAGTTTGAATTTTAATAAAAATTAGGGAATGGTTATAGAAAATTTAGGATATTAGTGTTTTATTCTGTCTGTTTCTGTTCTATAGCAAGCATTAATGATGACTATTGTGAATTTGGCTCAGAACTTTGTGGGAAGTAACAATATTAACTTGCTTCAGCCTATTGGTCAGTTTGGAACTCGGCTTCATGGTGGCAAAGATGCTGCAAGTCCTCGTTATATTTTCACAATGTTAAGGTAACCATATTCTTAGATATAATGTATAATGTTTGAATTTTATTGGAATCAACTAAATATTTGATATATTTGTAGCTGTGGAGAGATAGGATTATTCCAGTTATTCTATTCAGGGTGAATGTTCCAAATAGAGTGAAGTCTGTTGATTTCAGTTCTTATGAATTATTGATGAAATCAGTCCTAACAAATGTAAGGATATTTTCTGATCTGACTTTGCTGTTCAGGCTGAGGATTATCTTATTCAGAGCAATAGGAAATCCTTAAAAAGCTGTTTATCAATACTAAGAATTTAGGGAAGTATGTAAGTAGAATAGGGTTATTTTATTCTGCCCTTTTGTCTGAGAGAAGTATATATTTGGTAACGAGGTTGGGTGAATTTTATTGTTAAGCACATAGAATTAAGCAGTGGGTACTGAGGACAGATGCAATTGAAAATTTTAAAAATGCTTTCTTATTAAAAGATTATTTTTTGAAAGGTAACATCTTTGTGCATAAAGTTTATTTCCTAAAACTATGACATTTTTCCATGTTCTTCTTTTGCCTTTCATTAGCTCTTTGGCAAGACTGCTTTTTCCTGCTGTGGATGACAACCTTCTTAAATTCCTTTATGATGATAATCAACGCGTAGAGCCTGAGTGGTATATTCCCATAATTCCCATGGTTTTAGTAAATGGTGCAGAAGGTATTGGTACCGGATGGGCGTGTAAACTACCCAACTATGATGCTAGGGAAATCGTGAACAATGTCAGACGAATGTTAGATGGCTTGGATCCTCATCCCATGGTAATTATTTAAAATTTACAGCTTATATTAATTGTTTAACAAATGATAATGTGTAATCTACAAAGTCCAGTCATTTCAAAAAAGTAATGGGATCATTTTCATTTTACAGCATAGTTATAGATAACTGTATGTATGGTATGATACAGGTTTTGGAAAGAGCCTGGAGGTTTATGGAGAGGAACTATTCATTGAAATTTAAAAATACCCCATATTCCAGGCTTTCGTAGATGATTTTATGACCAAATTATATGTAACTTTATGTTTTTGTTCTTAAACTGCCAAGTCTTTATTAGAGTTGTAAGGATGCTTAAATACACATGGTATGTATCTTCATGATTTCCCATGTATTTTGTCTTTGCTCTTTTTTTACATCATTCACTATATTTGATTCCTTCCCCAAATCCCCTCCCTCCAAGGAAACTTCTCAAAAAAGTATCCTTCCCCTTCTACATGATTATAAATGATTTGGAAATGTTCCCTTATCATGATATACATGAAAGTATATTTTTATTATGAAAATGATAATGCTTACTGTAGGAATAAGCAGGCACAGAGGAAAAAAACTTTAGGTTCATTGTATAGAAACACATTGTTAACATGTTGATGTATCTTTTGATTCAAGCTTTCCTTCATTTTGGTATTTTAAAAATAAAATTTAGATATTATGATTATGATTTATAGTCTTTTTCCCTTAAAAGCTTTAACTACTTTAAAATATTTCTAACAGAAGTATGGAACTACTTGGGATGATTATAGCTTTCTGTTGAAATAGTTTTGCATACATTTTAGTGTAGTTGATAAATACATGCCTCTTGAATGCCTATTTTATGTATGTGTGTTAAGATAAGACATTAGGGCTTGAAGTTTAAAGTAACAAAAGATATTAATAGTTGCTCAGGATAGCAAAAGAAATGTCTTATGTGATATGCTCAAATAGCCTGTAAAAACTAATGTTGTAGGAAGACTAGGAAAAATGATCAAGTTTTGAGATTAGGGCATATTCAGATAATATTAATAGAAATAATGAATTCAAGATTGAGTGATCATTTGGAGAGGGAAGATTAAGGATGAGGACTTCAGTTTCAGTCATGTTAATTTGTCATTATCAGTAGATCATAGATTAAGGAATGTTCTGGTTTGCTAAAGCTGCCAGAATGCAACATACCAAAATACCAAAAATGGGTTATTTACAGTTCTAAGGTCATGAAAATGTTCCAATTGAGGCATCAACACGAAGATATCTTCTCTGAAGAAAGGCTGCTGGCATCTGGGGTTCCTTTATAAGACAGCAAGGCACATGGCCAGCTTCTGCTGGTCCTTCACTCGCAGGTTTCATTGCTTTCAGGTTCTGGCTTCAGTGGCTCTTTCAGTTTCTGTGTATACTCTCTTAGCATCTGTGGGACTTTTCTCTCTCAGCTCTCTCTGGGTGTTTCTCTCTGAGCTCTCTGGGCCTTTTCTGTCTTTTGTCCTCCTAAAGGACTCCAGTAAAGGATTAAGACCCACCTTGAATTGGGTGGGTCACATCTCAATTGAAACAACCTAATCAAAAGGTCCCACCCACAACAGAAAGGATTAAAAGAACATGGCCTTTTCTGGGGTACATGACAGCTTCAAACCACCACAAGAAAGCATTCAAATGTTATACTGGCACTCAGAGAAGTCAGGGCTTTAAATTATTTTCATTTTTCTCTGCAGCTTCCAAACTACAAAAACTTTAAAGGGACGATCCAAGAACTTGGTCAAAACCAATATGCAGTCAGTGGTGAAATATTTGTGGTGGATAGAAACACAGTAGAGATTACAGAACTTCCAGTTCGAACTTGGACGCAGGTTAGTATTAGTATGTGAGCTGCATGTGAGGGCATTGCAATAAAGCAGTTCTTTCTGGGGAGAATGTGGATTTCATCATCCATTCTAACTGTTTAGTGTTTAAAAATTCTTTTGTAAGTTTTTGGCCCAATCAATTGAATTTATGCTTTGACTCTTCAGATAGTAATTAAAAACATTTTTAAAAACTTATCTCAGTTATGTAGAATGATTTAAGCTAGGTGTGTGCTTTTTTTGGATACTATTTTTGTATTTATCTTAAATAGAAGTAGAACGGTGTATAAGGTGTAGATGACTTTTGTTTTGAATCATTATTAATATGGTCAATAAATTCATGTTATAATAAGCATCAGTTGTTACAAATGTAAAAGCATGCATATCATCTCTTGTCAGTTCCAGTTGATGCCATCCTCTTACCGTCAGCCTTTTGCTTGTCCTTTGGAGTAGGACAGCAGGACCATTGCCTTGTATGCCCTCTCTCACCAATATAGTATCCTTAGTGAAGGGACAGGAGAGATAGAGATGGTGGTTTTCTTTCCTTTTTTTCCCACTGAAGATGAGAATTTTTAATAGAATGTATGACTTGTAGTATGAAAGCAGTAGAGTGTGTCATGAAAATAATTATTTTTAAATATTTTATAGGTATACAAAGAACAGGTTTTAGAACCTATGCTAAATGGAACAGATAAAACACCAGCATTAATTTCTGATTATAAGGAATATCATACTGATACAACTGTGAAATTTGTTGTGAAAATGACTGAAGAAAAGCTTGCACAAGCAGAAGCTGCTGGATTGCACAAAGTTTTTAAACTTCAAACTACTCTTACTTGTAATTCAATGGTAATTTATTATATTTACTACTAATTTAAATTCTCTTGCCTGGCATAAATTGGATTGTTTTAACTGACTTTATGATGGGAATAGCTACAATAAGCCTGAATGCATTTACCCCTGAAACATGCTAGAGATTTTAGTCATAGACAGGTTTATAAAAAAAGTCTTTGTGCATTTGCTGAAGAAAGCAATACATTCCTTTTCCTCTATTGCCCACTGTTTTTATTTCCAACTCTGTGTTTATACATCTGGGCTTGAACATACAGGACATACATACCCCCACACACTGTCTAAAAATGATGAGACTGATTGTTGCAGGATTTTCATGTACCTTATGCCCATGTCTGTTAGTATATTAACTATAGAGTACTTACCATCTCACAACTCTAATCTGCTTTATTAAACTTGCATGCTTGTGTTTATATATTATTGGGAGGAAGGTAGAAAGCAAGTGTGTATGATTACCCAGGTTCCATTCCATATCAGCTTTTAGGTTTAAAAAGAATAAAAGAAAAAAATCTACCAGTTGCACAGTGGTTGAGAAAAAGTGCCATAACCTGCCAAGAAAGGCTGATGGGAGGAGAAAAAGTAAAATTTCCAAAAAATTTGAGGAAGTAATTATAATAATAAAAAAGAGGCAAATGCAGATACATTGCTTATATGAGGGAGAAAGAACTTGAAATCTAACATTTTAAAGTTTAGACATAGAATATACATGTTTTTACTCTGAAAAAAAAAAACATTTTTCATAGGAAGTTTTTATAGCCCTTTTAATGAAGAATCTTTTTTTAATTAAATTCAGTTTTATTGAGATATATTCACATACATACAATCATCTATGATGTACAATCAACTGTTCATAGTACCGTCATATAGTTGTGTGTTCATCATCCCAATCTATTTTTGAACATTTTCCTTATACCAGAAAGAATAAGAATAAAAAATAAAAGTAAAAAAGAAGACGCAAATCATCCCCCCCCATCCCATCCTTTTTTTTCATTTAGTTTTTTCCCCATTTTTCTACTCATCCATCCATACACTGGATGAAGGGAGTGTGATCCATTAGGCTTTCACAATGATTGTCACCCCTTGTAAGCTACATTGTTATACAGTCATCTGCAAGAGTCAAGGCTACTAGGCTGGAGTTTGATAGTTTCAGGTATTTACTTCTAGCTATTCCAATGCCTTAAAACCTAAAAAGGGTTATCTATATAGTGTGTCAGAATTTCCACCAGAGTGACCTCTAGACTCCATTTGAAATCTCTCAGCCAGTGAAACTTTGTTTCATTTTGCATCCCCTTTTTGGTCTATAAAATGTTCTCAATCCCATGATGCCAGGTCCAGATTCATCCCTGGGAGTCATATCCCTCATTGCCAGGGAGATTTACACTCCAGGAGTCAGGTCCCACGTAGGGGGGAGGGCAGTGAGTTCACCTACCGAGTTGGCTTAGCTAGAGAGAGAGGGCCCCATCTTAGCAACAAAGAGGTACTCAGGGGCAGACAATGAAGAATCTATTTTTAAAGAATTATTATTATTATTATTTTGGGATTAAAATAACAAATTTCTTTTCTCACAGTTCTGGAGGCCAGAAGTCTAAAATCAGTATCACTGGGCTGAAAACAAGGTGTCAGTAGGGTCCTTATTCCCTCTGGAGGCTCTAGGGGAGAATCTGAAAAGAATCTATTTTTATCTCTCAAAATTATCCCTACTTTAAATATTGTCATTGGTTTTGAGAATTTGAGTTTATTGATTTCTTATAGTCACTAAAGGAGTGTTTTCAGAAATGTGCTTAATATTTTTGATTTTGTTTAGGGCTTTTAGGAGGTAGTATGTGCTCATATAAGTGTATTATAATTCTCTTATACATTTATAGATGTTATATAAGTTAAAATAACAATACAGATTTATGTAATATAAAAACTTCGTATTTGGTTTAGGTACTCTTTGATCATATGGGATGTCTGAAGAAGTATGAAACTGTGCAAGACATTCTGAAAGAATTCTTTGATTTACGATTAAGTTATTATGGTTTACGTAAGGACTGGCTTGTGGGAATGTTGGGGGCAGAATCTACCAAGCTTAACAATCAAGCTCGTTTCATTTTAGAGAAGATACAAGGGAAAATTACTATAGGTAAGATGCAACCTTTAAAAATTTGAACATTAGTTAAAATGGAAAAAAAAAACCTTTATTAATAGAAGACATTTTTTTTTTTCAGTAGAATATAAACAAATACAAACTGAATCTCTTTTCTTGATCCTAACTTTATTTTTCCCTCACATAGAGAATAGGTCAAAGAAAGATTTGATTCAAATGTTAGTCCAGAGAGGTTATGAATCTGACCCAGTGAAAGCCTGGAAAGAAGCACAAGAAAAGGTAATCATTTGCAGAAAAAGATATTCAGAGAAGTTTTAAAAGCAACTTCCAAAACAAAAACCCAACTTCTAAATTTTAAATTTAGTGCTACTAAAGGTGCTGAGTTGTCTGCTTTGGAGACTCAAATTTTCTGTTTATCCACAGAACAGATATATAGTACAGGAATTTGCAGTATATACCCACCACAAAGCACTTGGCCAGTGCAATTCAACCAGGGCCTGGAGAAATGACTCCAGGTGTGAGAAGGTAGCTCAGTCTCCTTGGCCTTTTTTCTGACTTGGCTATTAAAGGGTGTCAGTTGTGGTGGTGGTTTTTGTGAGTGCATGTATGCCATCTGAGAGCCAGACTGGTAGCATTTAAAGTCATTTCACATTCTTCAGTTTTTTTGGTCACAATATGCCATCTGGTCACCACTTAATCTGGTTTCAGTTTACAATGAGAAGACTAGAGGCACAGTGCTCATTATTGTATTTATTGAGCACCAATTATGCGCTTTGCCCTTTGCCTAGATATTTGGCAGAGATTTAAATCCTGGAACTTCCGATGAAAACTATGGCGTTTTTATTAATTAAGTTGCCCATTTCAGATCATAAAGTAGTAATGTTAATTCAATAAATGGATAGAAACTCTGAGATTGCCCTCAAGTCAATAGTTTTTTGCTGTGGTATACAATTAAGAGGAAAATTTTAAAGGATAATACAACATTATGATTGAGAACACAAATGTAGAAAAGGAAGGAAATTGGAAATGATATTTAACTGGATCTTTTGTATGTATATGATAGTTATAAAGTTAGCATCTTTAGAAAGTACAGGTATGGTTATGCAACATAATTTAAACTGAAACTTTGAATTTTCCTGGAGTTGTGATTTCTCAGTCATAATGTTTTCACATTTTTCATCAATTACATTGAACTGTTGTTTTTGTTTCCATTAAGTTTTTTTTCCAATTTTGAAGTCAATAGAATGCCATATATTAAAATGAATAAAATTAGAATAAATTATATTGTAGCAATGACATATTCAGATAATAGGTTTATTCATTGTTTAATTGAGGAAAATGCGGTAGGACAAGGTGGGGATCACTCAGAATTAGGATGATTCAAGCACTTTGTTTTCCTCACAGTTTGTTTTATTGTATTCTTAAAACCCTAATAGTAGGGTTTATACACTACTTACTCTTCATCATTACTGATTTAAACAATGTCTTTTTTAAAAATTAACTGCTAAATTATTGAATTTGCTTAGTTTTAAAAGATAAAGGTATGTAGGGTTTGAGATTGCCCTTCTGGTTGAGGTAGACTTCAGGGGTAAAACCTAGTGCTTGGTTTCATCTAACTGCATTGTCACCATCAAAAATTTTTTAAGCATCTTGGTCATGTGTATGCTTTGAGGGTTCAGGTAACAAAAGGAACTGCTCTTAGCCCTATTGTATAGTTGGAGAAGAGAGTTAGAATTACAAGGTAGATAATTAGAAGATAAAGGTTTTTTCAAAAACATAATGAAATTGGGTCATTAGAACTTGAAACTTTTATAGTTCTTGATTTCTGAAAGTGTCTTAAGTCATACTCCTGTAAATAATGATAGATACACATATTCAGAGAGCATTTGTTAATAATACTTTGGTTGTCATCAAAACCTAGATCAAATAGACTTTTCAAATAGATACGATACCCTAGTAATATTTTAATGGTAGTCTAACACCTAAATATTCTGTACCAGCACACGACTTCATGAAGGATTTTTAAAAACTGTAGAAATATTTGTCATAATTTAGTTAGGTACTTATTCATCAACTGTTGACTCAACCACAGTATTCCTTATTTGTTTGGCTAATGTTGCTTATTTGAATTTATAGTTTTATTTATGTAACGAAGCATCTTGCTTTGCTGTTTTAATTTTTATCCCTTTACTTCTAAAATAAACTTTACTTTCATGTGTGTGCACTCACACATACATCACTTTACACATTGTTAAAATTTTTTTTTTTTCCTTTTTGGTTACTGAAAGTGGACTTTTAGTTTTATGGATTGTCATGATTAACTCAATTATTTTTAATTATCTGGGTGCCTTAAGCAACTTAGATACCATTTTTATTTAATGGCTATTATTTTTAAAGTTTTAGAGATATCGTCACCTATAATAACTTTGGTTAAATTCCTTGGATTTTGAAATTTAATATTGGCATAGGAAGATTTTTATTGCAGCTGTTTTTATGAAAAAAGACCTTATGAGTAAAATTTTAGAATAGCCTGACAGTTCTTACTCTGACCCACCAACTCTTAAATTCTTTAGTGGTGTTTCTTTGAGTCTTCACATGAGTATTCTTGCTTTAGAGAATTTTTATTAAGAATTCTTCCTTAGTGAGTGAATGTACTCTTAGCATGTTTATTACAACTGCAAAACACTCTTCATAGGATATTTTATTTGGGGTTTCCAATTACTCATTCACTCACCTAGGTGAAAATCTGACAAAGGTGCATTGGTACAACATTAGTTCCATTTTATTCCTTATAAGATTTCTTTTTTGCTTATTTGTGACTTATTGACTGGGCAAAGCACTTAATTTTTCATCATATTCCTGGATAAATAGGGCCTGAATATAACATTCCTTTTGAAGATTTTATTATGCATCTTTAGGAAATTGTAGCTTTTTATAAAAATGTATTTTTATAGATAAGCTTGCAGATAATCTAAAATAACCCCTCTACCCTGAAGATGTAGCATTAAGAGTTTAGCATTTGTAGAATTTAATTCACTATTCAATAAAATTCAACATTGATTGTATGCTATACAGGACTTTAATATAAAGTTTATTATTTTTTTACAGGCAGCAGAAGAGGATGAAACACAAAACCAGCATGACGATAGTTCCTCTGATTCAGGAACTCCTTCAGGCCCTGATTTTAATTATATTTTAAATATGTCTCTGTGGTCTCTTACTAAAGAAAAAGTTGAAGAACTGATTAAACAGAGAGATTCAAAAGTATGAACATTTGTGGGTTAAAAAATTTGAAATTATTTCAGTGTTGCCCATATCCTTAGTTTTCTTTTTCCAACAAGTATTTTGATTTATCTATTGTACATTGAATGTTTAAAATGTACTACTACTATTTTATTTTAGGGGCGAGAGGTCAATGATCTTAAGAGAAAATCTCCTTCAGATCTTTGGAAAGAAGATTTAGCAGCATTTGTTGAAGAACTAGAGGTAGGTTAAATCTATATTAAAATATCTTTGAGATATTACTATATTTATGAAATGAGAATGAAAATTATTTTTTAATCAAATGATCTCAGAATACCTTTTAACTCTGTGAGGATTGACGTGTTTATAAGATATATTAGAATTAAGCTTATAGCTATATGATGTTAAAAATAAAAGTTATTTCTAGTGTAGTTGAGAATAAAACCTATGGAACTGAAATTTAGAACAAGTTAAATAATAATACATTCTATTAGTTAAAAATTCTTAACTTATTTCTAAATTAGCTAATTTGATTCAGTTTAATGTTTTCCCCCAAAGTGGTAAGAACATATTATGTATATATATCTTATTGAGTATAGGTACTTCGATTTTAAGAGTAGAATGATAGTCTCTTTAGACTTATAACAGAGAAGTTACAATATTTTTGTTTTAACCTAGTTTTCTCCAGGTAGAATTCTAATTTCAGACATACAAGAACAAAATGTAGAAGAAAGATATAAAATGTAAACCTTTTCTAAAATTGCCCACTTTGTTTTTAAGCAATGAACTCCCTTAAAATATTAAAATAATGGTAGCAGTATGATCATATGATTCTGAGTGACAAAAGGTAATCTATTTATTGTTACTCACATATCACTTTTCTTTTTCACTTTTTAGTTGTTTCATTGATTAATTATTCAAACACTCTAGTTTTATTTCTATGGCTAACGTCAAAATCAGAACTTTTAATAATAAGTGTGGTATATTAGTTGCCCAGTAGGGGTCTGGAGTTTTTTAGTGCTGGGTTCTTTTAGTGATCTTTCAAGTCTAACAATACAGGTGTGCTTTGATTTATGCTTTTCTTCTATTGTTCATGAATTAGGATTTTAAAACTTTGAGGCATTTTTATTCTGCTAGCTTATATTATACATTCAAAAATTAACATTCGTTGAAGATGAAAAACATTTTTAAAAGCATACATTAAAAGGAAAAATTATTGTTCCTGGTTAACATTAATGACATTCTAATATTGCTTTAACTTTGATCACTGATATCATTGTAGTTAGACAGGGAAACTTTTTATTGTTGTGCCTCTGACTTTCCTCACTATTTGAAAGTCATCATCCAAAACAATCCCAATGAATAATACTGCTCTTTTAATTCATCACCTTTAATTATTTGATAATTAGCAAAGTAGATCCAACATATTTATTCTAGATATTTTTTTTTCTTAAAAAGATTTAGAATTAAATTTCATCTCTCTGTATCATTTAAACTTTGATGCCATTAATTGAATGTCTGCTGTATGCTGGCACTGCATTTTATGTAATCTTCAGAGTGACCCCCACGACCACCCTAAATGAGAGAGGTTATTATTAACTTGTTATACAGATGAGGATCTTGAAGCTTGGGGAGATTAACTTGCTTAGAGAGACCATATATCATTATGGGTTAGAGCAGTTACTCATCCTCTCTGAGCCCCCAGTTTCCTCATCCATAAAATGAAGGTCACAGAATTTTTTTAAAGCCTAGCATAAGTAGATGTTCAATAAATTATAACTGTTACTTCTCAAGAAAGCACAACTAGTAGGTAGAAGTGCCAAGATTGAAATCCAGGTCTGCCTGATTTCAACATTTATGTTATTTCTATTAAGCTGTTATGTACAAGGATCTCTTTAAATACTTTTCAAGAGATTAATAGAGATGACTTTTTCCCTTGTATCTTTGGAATCCTGCTGATCATTTGAAGTAATAATTTCATAAAATGAAGAATCTTTAACATTAATCATGAGTGTATCGTCTTTTGTTGTTACATAGATCCTCTTGAGTTCAACTTAACTACATTGGTTCTTTTAATTTTTCATACTTTAATTTACATTTATGAACCATTTTTTTTCATATTTTCTATTATAGCCAAGCAAGAGAAAAGAATAACTTCATACTTATTAACAGAGCTGCTTTTGTTTGCAAGGATTCTGATGATACCGGGTCATCAGTAGTCTTGATTCCATAATATAGCATAGGATCCTAGAATTGGAAGAGACCGTATTGATCATGTAGTTTCTAATTCCTTGTACAGTATTAAAAATGAGAAGCTAATTAGAATTGGGACTATAACACAGGTCTTCTGACTTAGAATTATTTGTTTTTTTTCCCTTTCTCTATGTTGGGTTAGATCAGTTGAAATGAAAACTTTATCCCTTAGCAAGTGAGTAAAATTAATTTCGGTTTCTTATGCAGTAGTGATACTTTTCTTAAGAGTTGTTTACTCTCCCCCATGCCCCTTATAATTATACCTCAGAAAGTAGAAATACAAGAACGAGAAGATGTTCTGGCTGGAATGGCTGGAAAAGCAATAAAAGGTAAAGTTGGCAAACCAAAGGTGAAGAAACTTCAATTGGAAGAGACAATGCCCTCACCTTATGGTAGAAGAATAGTTCCTGAAATTACTGCTATGAAGGCAGATGCCAGCAAAAAGTTGCTAAAGAAGAAGAAGGTACGACACATCTCTTATTTTAGCTCATTGGACTCCACTTCCATAATAATGTATATATGTATTTTAATTTTACTGTGTGCTTAAACCATGCTTTATTTCTAATATTTTAAGATTGTGATGGGAAATCACTCTTTCTATGAGAGCAGTTGACCCATAGAAGGAAAATATATTGGTCAAGGATCACATATATGTAAAGAGTTACTTACTTGATTTAGTTTTTAAAATGAGAGATAGAAACATTCCATTCAGTAGTATCCTAAATTAAAATCATAGAACCAAAAAAAAAAAAAAGTATATCAACCTTAAAATATAAACTTTAGTTCTATATCATGACCTTTTAAGGAAGTCTTATGGAGAAAAGGGGTCTCTTAGGCTTTCAAAGTAAGCTGTCATCTTTTACTATTTGTTCATTTGTTTTTACTCTTAGTGAAAAAATTATTCAGCTAATCTTTGTAATTGGTACCAGTGGGCACTATTTAGGATTTTTAAAATTTGACACTTAACCTATCCCCAAGTAGGATGGGAAGGAGTTAACCAGAAGGAAACACTGGAAAGAATGTTCAGATCTGAGGAAAGAGGAAGCATGACGGCCTTAGAGGCAAGAGGGAGGCTAATTTTTCTGGACAGGTTGACTTTAGAACTCAGGAAATATATAGGTAGAGATGCCCGATAGGTAGTCAGAAATGTCTTATTAGAACTTGGGAAATGGTCTACCTAAGAATTGGAGTTAGTTTGGAGAATTCTTCCTACCTGACCCCACCACACATAGGTTCATTTACACTTGTACACTTGCCATTCTCCTCAGGAAAATGGCTTCACTCCTTTTTAGTTGGTGTTTCTTAGGTTCAGTTCTCAGCACTCTTTTCTTCATCTTCTAGAGTCTCCTCTGGTAATCTCACCTACCCTCAGAGCTTCTTCCACTCACACTGATTATTCCCAAATCCATATCCCTGAACCATAATGTTCTCAGGAGTGCCAGGTTCATTTAGCCACCTAAATGCCTAAAGCCCCTCAAACTCAGCATGTCTGAAATGACTCATTTTTCTAATTTCAAAACCTGTTCTTTCACCTCCATGCCTTATCTCGGTTGGGACGCTGTCAAAACATCAGTAACATAAGCCAAAAACCTGAAAGTTTTCTTATTTAATCAGTAATTAAATCCTATTGACTGCCTACTAATTCCAAAATCTACCCCCTTGTCTTTGTCACCATTGGCACTGCTTTGGAATTTTAGAATTTTCCTGAGGTAATTTAAAGTGGGCCCTCTTACTCTCCCCATCTCTAGTCATCTAGTCATGATTTCTGTCCCCTTCCACTTTGTCCTTCCTAGTCCTGTCTTTTACTACCAGAGTGAAGTTCTAAAAATATCACACAGATGTTTAAAAACTTTCTGTGGCTCCCCACTGACCACACACAGTCTCCTGGTACACAGTGGTTTAGTCTCTGCATGCCCCACTGTGCTCCTATCTGGCTACTCTTCCCTCTTTGCTTTCCTTTAGTCCTCCCAGACCCTTTGCAGTTCTCTGTAAACATATGTGCTGTTTCATGCCTCTGTTCCTTCTGCCTGGTATCCTCTTCCCTCTCTCCTTCCCCTCGCCTGGCGTACTTACATGATCCCTTCTAAAACCAAATCAGAAAAGCTCCTTCTCCATGAAGACTTTCCTGACCCTGGATTAGGCAGATTTGCTCATTTCTCCCCTTGGGCCACTGCTATACCTCTCTGTACATTAATTATTACTATAGTGATGACTTGTCCTTGTGCCTTTTTTCTTTTTTTTTTAATAGTCTTAGAGTCAGGAGACTTTGTCTTCTTGGGTCTGACAGTGGATGATGTGTTGTTTATTTTTCTTCAATTATCTGAAGATGTTTTCTAGTATTTAGAGGCCTGAATTATAAGAACTTATTTTGCAAGTACCTTTTAGTGTACTTGGTTATGGGTCTAAAGGTCCCTTTGCTATTTAAAAGCTGCCTCCCTTTCTTATGGTTGCTTCTCAATAGCTGCTATCATTGAGAGTACCATGACATTGCAGTTGTAAACAATATCATTTGTTACAGATAAATGAAATAAAGTAAAATATGGTTTGATCAAAATCTTCTGTTAGGACCTCAGTAGAACCACACTTTTTTTTTTCTTTGGAACTTATCTGATAGGAAGAAACTATTAGCTAGAAATGCATTTCTAAGATATGTGGTGATAATTTAATTTTTACTAATTTTGGTTTTCTTTTTAATGTGTAGGGTGATCTTGATACCACAGTAATAAAAGTAGAATTTGATGAAGAATTAAGTGGAACACCAATAGAAGTAACAGGAGAAGAGGCATTGACCCCATCAGCTCCTGTAAATAAAGGTCCCAAACCCAAAAGGGAGAGAAAGGAGCCTGGTGAGGAATTGTTATAAAGATTTTTTTTTTTCCTGAGAAAAACTTATTTTTTGAGGGTGTTACTAGATTCTTTTGATTGTGCTTTTTTCTAGTAAGTGAAATAAATAGGCCTTCAGTTTCCACCAACATGTACTTTTTTATAATGAACTTTTCATGTTATAACAGTTTCATATGTAGTAACGATATAGTGATGTTGAATATATCTTATTGATCTTTGTTTTTAGGTACTAGGGTGAGAAAAGCACCTACATCATCTGGAAAATCCAGCACAAAGAAAGTGAAGAAACGAAATCCTTGGTCAGATGATGAATCCAAGTCAGAAAGTGACTTGGAAGAAACAGAGCCTGTGGTTATTCCAAGGGATTCTTTGCTTAGGAGAGCAGCTGGTATATGATACATTTTATATTTATTTTATTTTGTATTATAGTTCGACCAAATTAGTATTACTCAAACAAGTTGGTACTGTTGGTATTACCAATGTCAACTAAAGTACTAAACCATTAGTATTTCAGAAGGTTTAGTGCATGGAGACAAAAAAAGTCTGCTTTACAGAAAGATTGTTTTCTAGCATATCTGGACATACTTTAGGAGTCTGCATGCACACAGCTCTCAGATAATTTCAGTGGTTGAGTTAGGCTGCTGAATCCCCTTTTGCTGTTATATGTTACTGTTAAACATGTGCTTTGGTCCTGTCTGAATATTGCTGAACTTAAAGTCTTCAAAGCAAATTAAAAACTGATGAGTTTCCAATTTTATAGGTGGCTCTCAAAGTTTAAGTCCTAATTTACCTAAAATGCGCAATATCACATTATGGTTGTTTTGCCTCTGGGAGATAAATTTTTAATTATATGTTAGGCCCTGAATCTTTGGTTCTGTAATCACCTAATGATTGAATTTTTTTTTTTTCCTAATGTGCCTGGATAGCATAAGACAGTATAGACAAATTAACTTTTTAATTAGAATGTTTCAAAATTTTGTTTATTCTTTTTACATGCATCAAACATGAAGTGTAAAATTACCTAAGTTCCAGATGACTTTAATTTTATTCTGTAATACATGCTAGAAATTACAACACTTATTTGCATTATACCAATGTGTCTTTCCCCATAATTGGTACCTTACCATATTAAGTTATTTTACTAATATTTTTTCCTGCTTTTTCTCATTCATCTGAAAATTGTCTGTTATTTCATAGTAAAACTAGCCCTGAAGAGAAGATAAAAGTTCTTATGTAAGAGGTTAAGAGAAAGTTGAGCACTATTTTAAAGAATTATAAAATAAATGGGAAATCTTACTAGTCATTTTTGTAGGGACCATGTGAGGCATGGCCAAAGTATCTACGCTCCTCAGTACTTTTGACTAATATTTAAGTATGAAAAGCAACAACTTCATCCCATCCATTTGTGCTCTCCTAACATATGTTGCATTACCGAATAGCCTCCTGGAAAGAATGAGAGAGATGATAGTATCAAAATAACTGAGGCCAAAATTGCCCACTTTTATTCTCTAAATGCCTGTCTTTTTTTTCCTTATGTATTTTCAGAGATAGCTAGAATATTTAAGTTTAAAATTTAAAAGAAATGTAAAATTTAAATAAATTTAAATTAAATAATTTTGATAATTTAAATAAATTTAAATTTAAAAGAAATTTAAAAGAAAACACTATCAGTAATAATATTTCATGTGGATAAAACTCAGATTTGAGTTTGACATTCGTTTTGGTTTTTCTCCTAGCTGAAAGACCTAAGTACACGTTTGATTTCTCAGAAGAAGAGGATGATGATGCTGACGATGATGATGATGACAATAATGATTTAGAGGAATTGAAAGTTAAAGCATCTCCCATAACAAATGATGGAGAAGATGAGTTTATTCCGTCAGATGGCTTAGATAAAGATGAATATACATTTTCACCAGGCAAATCAAAAGCTACTCCAGAGTAAGAAATGAAGGAGCTGTTATTCAGTAGTATGGTGCAGTTTGCTGCTGTAGACATTTGTCAAAGAGCTCAATGTGATTTCTCCCTAAAAATTATCATTGTTGGTAACGTCCTTCTCATGAGGGACTAAATCTTATGAATTATTATTAGCTTTCCCATAGCTGTTGTAGTTTCGAGCAAAAATGTTGGCAGACTTTTTCTGTAAAGAGCTGGATAGCAAATATTGAGGCTTTGTGGGCCATACCATCTCTGTTGAAACTACTCAGCTCTGCCATTGTAGGATGAAATCATAATGAATGAATGTAACTGTATTCCAATAAAATGTTTTTTACAAAAATAGAGGACAGGCCCATGGGACATAGTTTGACACCCCTGGTTTAGAGAAAAGTCACTAAATCTTTAGAATTGGAGAATTTAAGTTTCTTTCTGAGCTTTGGTCTTGACTGATTTTTCTTACCTCTGGTGAGAATGAATACTAACATGTAACATTTCAGATTTTGATTTTTTAAAGAAGTATTTTCCCATCTATGGTGATAATATTTGCTTTATTTGCTTTATTGGGGTTGAAACCATGTATTTAAATTATATCCTCTTTGTGGCACTTATTTTTCTTTCTAATAGAAAATCTTCGCATGACAAAAAAAGCCAGGATTTTGAGAATCTCTTCTCATTTCCTTCATACTCTCAGAAGTCAGAAGATGGTATGCTTATTTAGTCTTTTCACTGGCTACTTAAATTATATTATTGTTGTGTTTTAATGGAGGAGAGAAAACATTGGATGAATCATTAGATCATGATAATAATTTCAGGATTTTTTACAAGTAGCGAACATACTTTTCTTTTACATTTTATCAAGGTAATAAGCTTTATTCTGTTTTCCAGGGGTGATTGCCAACAGATTGACTAAAATAGTATTATGGAAGCATGTAGGTAAACATGCAGGTGCTAATCTGTGTGTGTATGGAATGTGTGTGCATATGTGTAACATTTTCATGAGAGAAGAAATAGAGAAATTTTGGAAGATTGAAATTTGATTTTTATGGCAATGTAAATATATATTTGACAGTTTTTTTTAAGCTTTGAGGGTACCAATATAGATTCAGATTTATTTTAGTAGCTGAAAGACTACAGCCTTCAAAGGAGCAAATTTAATCAGGATGTATATTTTCTAATTTCCTATTTTCATATGGGAATCAACTCAACACTTTGAGTTGATTCATGAATCTGGTGTTAATATCAAGATACATACTATGGTCTTTTTTGAGGGTGGTCATTACTAGTGCTTGAAAACACTTTACTTAAAAAGTAAAAACAAAAACAAAACATAGCTAATTGGGATGAATGCTATATAAGATAGCAGTATGTGTGGAATTTTTAACATCAGAACCGTCCAGTTGCACTTTAGTGTCTAATTGTCTTACATTTCTTAATACATATGTGCATACATATATAGATTTGGTAATGTTCTCTCTCTATAGATAGAGATGCATTTTTACAGAATATATCAAAACAGTTGTGTAAAAATATCACTTGCATTCAAGTCACCATTTTAAATGTCACAATTTTGGTTTTATTGATAGATACCACTAATTTGAAGGCAGGAGTAAACTGAAGATAATTACATGCCATTTAATAATAATCTTCAGTGATTTAAAATTGATGTAAAAATATGAATACTTATTACTCCTTTAGAGTTGAACATTATGACTGATACTCCTGAAATGGTTAATAGCATCTGATGTGAACATACTAAAATAATCGCAGTGAAAGCTTTTTCAGATCTCATTTTTAAAATAATCAGTATTTATTTTTGAATTAATCTTTTGAATGATCAGCATCTAATCTATTAAGAATTTTCAGTATTCTATGCATTTCTATATTATTTTACAACAGTTAATAGCTTTGAAATGTAACAATGTATTTTTTACTTTCATTTGTTTGTGTATTGTAGATTATATGATCACAAAATTAAAACTTATAAGATCAATTTTTTAGCTAAAGAGAACTTAACAGTTAAAAGAATCAAAGTTTAACTATTAAAGTTAAACTATTAAGAGGCCTGTTTAAAATGTCTTTCATGAAAGATGTTTTATAATTTTTAGATTCAGCTAAATTTGACAGTAATGAAGAAGATTCTGCTTCTATTTTTTCACCATCATTTGGTCTGAAACAAACAGATAAAGTTCCAAGTAAAACAGTAGCTGCTAAAAAAGGTATGTACTTATGTTTGATTTTGTTAGGCATTGCATAAACCATATAAAGATAGTTGATATAAAAGGAAATTTTGTATAATTTGAAAAATTTGTACTCAAACTTTACTGTAAAAGTTATAAAGTTTGAATGTATATATCCCTCTTATTTTCTTATCATGTGAGGTGATTATTAAAATGTCTCTATGATCTCATTTGAAAGCTGCAATAATTATAAAATAATCGCATGTATTGATGTCTAAAGATAGCTTTCTAATAAAGTTCCCTGGTAGTTTTTAGGTTGTAAAGTGGTTTAAAATTTTGTGTTGCTAGTAGCCTGACCCTGTTATCTATGTAGATAAATGCCTTAACACTTCATGTGAAGGGATTGGTCAGTTCAATTGGGGTCATCTTTTTCTTTGTGAGCCACTTAGCTTCTTTCTCTTCCATAGTCTGAGAGTATCATGAAGCTCCTCGAGTTGATTCATGGATATGGTACTAGTACCAAGGCACATACTATGGTCTTTTGTGAAGAAAGTCAGTATTAGTGCTTTGTGTTTGAAAGTAAATACTTTGTTTAAAAAAGCCAAAACAAAAACACAAGACAGCCAATTGGGATGAGTGCTGTATAAGATAGATAGCAAGTGAAAAGCAGTTTGGGCTGTTGTTTCAAGGATCTTAAAAATCCATGACAATGGGATTGGGAAAGCCATAAGGACCACACTCCACTTTGTCTAGTTTATGGATGGATGAGTAGAAAAATAGGGGAAGGAAACAAACAGACAAAGGTACCCAGTGTTCTTTTTTACTTCAATTGCTCTTTTTCACTCTAATTATTATTCTTGTTATTTTTGTGTGTGTGCTAATGAAGGTGTCAGGGATTGATTTAGGTGATGAATGTACAACTATGTAATGGTACTGTAAACAATCGAAAGTACGATTTGTTGTGTATGACTGCGTGGTATGTGAAAAAATAAATAAATAAATAAATAAATAAAAAAAATCCATGACAGACAATACCATTGTAGACACATGTATTGAACGTAGCAGAACAGCAACAAAAAAGCCTCTGCTTATTCTGAACGTATCAGTACCCTGGTGAACGACTGACTACAAAAGCCTCTCTAGATGTTACACTCAGTAACCTGCCTCCAGACCATTGCCCTTACTCACCTCAGTCAACATCTACATTCCTTTGCCTGAGGACTTTCTCTTTGCTACAGTGCAGGAATATTAATATGCACCCACCCCCAGCCACTTTTAACCAGTGATTGAGGGAAGCTGGTCTATAAATACCTCAGTGCCCTTGTCCCTGAGGTGAGCTAACACTGGGATATGTGTTTTATTCTGGCTTCCAGAGATTCCCCAAGGGGATTAAGCTCTCAGAGCGATGACTGGCTTGATAATTTACACGTTACCGGCTGCCCTCTCTTTATTGTCTCATTTTTGTACTCTCCTTCACATCTCAAATACTTGTATTTGATTCTTATTTTGAGATTGGAGGGGTATCTGCTTCTGGGGAACCCAAACTGAGGCAGAGCCTATAATTTCCCTTAAATTATCTATTTTTGTGGTCTTCATAGGAACATCTTATAACCACCCTGAAAACTTGACAGCTGTATCATTTTGAATGTATCAAACTGTTTCCCATATTTATCCTAATGAATTAGAATATAGCATTAACTCAAAGGATAGAATATCACAACACCTATCTTGTTTGGTTGTTTCTGTAGTGGCTGAACTGGCCTTTTGTCAGTTGAATAGGTGACTACCTGTGTGGTATAATTTTAAATTTTAAATTTTAAAGACCTCACAGTAAGCCCTCCAGCCTCCCAAAAATGTCATTTCTTTTAAAGGAGAGGATACATCATGTTCCTCTGTGGGATCTGTTGGGTTTACCTCAAATTACATAAATCATTATACAAGTTAAATTTTGTAGTTAAAAAGGCAGCCATAAACTTTGAATAGGAAGTGAGATATGGTAGGTTAGTATAGGCTAGAGTGAAGTAGTGACACATCCCAAAGTAATTTGGGCAGATAATAAAAAATATATTTACAGCCTCCCCCCCTACCCAGCCCCGAGGAGCTGGGGGAAGGTGCAGAAGTGTTGGACTTCCTCACCTGGACTGGTGTTGATATTGTCACAAACATTGGGACTGGCGGTTTGATGTGCTGAGCCCTCGATCATGGGACTTGCCCTTATGAAGCTAGTTACTGCAAAGGAGAGGCCAAACTTACATATAATTGTGCCTAGGTGTCTCCCCCTGAGTACCTCTTTGTTGCTCAGATGTGGCCCTCTCTCTCTCTAACTGAGCCACCTCGACAGGTGAACTCACTACCCTCCCCACTACGTGGGACCTGACTCCCAGGGATGTAAATCTCCCTGGCAAGGCAGGATATGACTCCCGGAGATGAATCTGGGCCCGGCATCGTGGGACTGAGAGTATCTTCTTGAGCAAAAGGGGGATGCAAAATGAGACGAAATAGTTTCAGTGGCTGAGAGATTTCAAATGGAGTCGAAAGGTTACTCTGGTGGACATTCTTATGCACTATATAGATAACACCTCTTAGGTTTTAATGTATTAGAATAGCTAGAAGTAAATACCTGAAACTACCAAACTCCAACCCAGCAGTCTGGACTCCTGAAGACGATTATATAATAATGTAGGTTACAAGGGGTGACAGTGTGATTGTGAATACCTTGTGGATCACACCCCCTTTATCTAGTGTATGGATGGATGTGTAGAAAAATGGGGATAAAAACTAAATGACAAATAGGGTGGGATGGGGGGGATGGTTTGGGTGTTCTTTTTTTCACTTTTATTTTTTATTCTTATTCTGATTCTGATGTAAGGAAAATGTTCAGAAATAGATTGTGGTGATGAACGCGTAACTATATGATCATACTGTGAACAGTTGATTGTATACCATGGATGATTGTATGGTATGTGAATATATTTCAATAAAACTGAATTTAAAAAAAAAAAAAAATGGAAGCAACACACACACACACACACACACACACACACACACAAAAGGCAGCCATAGTATTCAGATATCTGACCTATATATGCCTGATAGAGTTGAAAGTATCGTCTAATTTTGCAAGTCTGGAAACCTTGCTGAGGGAAGATGATCCTGGGACACTCTGTCATGTCAAGGCCATGCTCCTGCTAGGATATGCTCTTGTAGATCTAGTCAGGAGGACTCAAAGGAGGAAAAGTCACTAAATATGTGGCTGCCACTGCCGTGAGAGCTAGAGCTCCTCCTCTAAAGAAGAACCTATAAAAATGTTTTTTCCTCTGAAACATTTTAAAGGTTAGAACTGAGCATGTGGTTATACTTTGGTTATAATTATTGTGTCATATTTGCTAGTTTTTAGCCATGAATATACTCTGTTTTCTACTGCTTTTGAAGTTACTGCTTCATTCATTTTAATGGCCCTTGTTTAAAATATCCCACTTAAATTTTGCTACAGGCAAATTATGCATAATTAAAAAAAGTTTTTGTCTTTTATGAGAAGTTGTTTGCCTTTACCCTGGCACCAAGCAGAACACCATTTCATTATTTAAGACTCCTCTTTTATATCAGCAGTAAGAAAAAAATCCATTGTTATATTACTCACTTCAGCTTAATTTGATGGTAAGTATATTACATTGACCTATAAAATGGAAATTCACTTTATAGGAAAACCATCTTCAGATACAATCCCTAAGCCCAAGAGAACTCCCAAACAGAAGAAAGTAGAGACTGTAAACTCTGACTCAGATTCAGAATTTGGCATTCCAAAGAAGACTGCAACACCAAAAGGTGAGTATTGTTTTTGTGTAACCTTCTAACATACGCAGTATGGCAATGATTTAGTCCTTCCTAGTTCATTGAGTTTAGAGAAGCTGGGTACCAATTTTATTTTGAATTCCTTTACTCCTCAATAAGCAGTGTGTCTAAGAATCAGTGATGAATTAGAGTCCATGGGAAGTATAGCAATTTAGTCTGGTTACTTTGTTTACAAATCAAGGAATCAAGGTTAAGTAAGCAACTTGCATACCTAAGAATGGTTCAGAGACCTCCTGCAGCAGACTCACTGGAAGTAGTTATTAAATTAAAAAGGCAGATTACATCTCCACACTAGCTAAAATGTGATACTCATTGAAGTAGACTGGAACTAGGCCCACTGACCAGAGCTTTTTGCTCCTAGGAAATGGAATAGCTGTAATAAGGGCCATGCGACCAGTCTGCTTCTTCTCCCTGGCACTCCCTCTTTGCCTCCAGAATCTGGAAAACCCTTAACGATGCCTTAAAAAACATGTATGCTGTGAGGGTCTCTGCTCAACATTTTATCCAACTGAAGGATATTATCATCAGTGTGTTTATTTTATTTCTTAGGGGTAATTGGGATAAGGAGTTATAGACCTACATGGAAACAGGGAGAATTGGGTTGTGGAAAAGAATCATAGTGGCTAGGGAGGTCAATACTTATGGCATGCGTGGTTTGAAATCTTTATAAATCCAGAAATGCCATTTCACTAATTCGTTTGATTCAGTGTGATATCCCAAGATCCTTTAAGCTGTCTTTTCTTACTAGTGCAATCTAGTCAGCCATAGCTCTCAAGGAATTTAAGATTTAGAATGGCAATTTAGTTCCATTTTCTTTCACTGGCACCATTGTGGGATGGAGAACATCTGATCACCATTTAAATGTTACCTTTTCCCCTTCCTCCTTCAGTGATGAAAATAAGAGGTTAGGCAGATGAGAAAAAGGAATGTGGTTACTCTAGGTCTGAGACAAAATATAGATTTGACAAATAGATTATTTCGTGGTTAATACTGGGGTTTTGATTCTTAAGATTGTGCTACTGAAAGTGAGATCTGTGGCCAATGGTTGTTCCTAGTCCCTGATGAGATAAGTAAAGAATCAATAGTAGAAAATATTTAAACCTGTGTAATAATTTGGTGTTGCTGTGACATCTAAGCATGTTATTACTTTCCTAGTAATTCATGTTTTTATTATTTTTAAAAGTATTCCGTGACAAGTTGGAAATTTTTAAAAAGGTTTTTTTTCACCACACATAGTTTAAGAAGCATTTTTCTAAAAGATTTATTTTTCTGGCTCTAAGACCAGATGTGCAACATGCAAATGTTTTCTTTTATGTATCAGAGGTTTGGTCATTAAAATTTGTCACCAGGACCTTCCCACCAGTTTAAATGTATTTGTGAAATATTCTTGAGTCATGTCAATCCCAGAATTGAAATGTTTCTGCCAAATTGTTCCTACAGCATTCATATTAAGAGATAAGGATTGCAGTACTGATTGGGCATGCCAGAAAAGTAGAGCATAATGTTTTGGCATTTATCTTTTCATATTACACTTAACCATGGTTGGGGGGACCCTTTGTATCAATTTAAGGTAAAGGTCGAGGGGCAAAGAAAAGGAAAGCATCTGGCTCTGAAAATGAAGGTGATTATAACCCTGGGAGGAAAGCATCCAAAACAACAACAAGCAAGGTAACCAGGAGCATCTTTTTAATGTATGATTTTGTATGATATTCTGTAACTGACTTAGCTTGCTTATTACTATAATGGCTTGTAACATTTTTAAACCAAGCATCTCTTACCAAAAGAGGCTTGTATATGATTAAAGAATCATACTAGTAAAAATGCATGTAGTCAGGACTATTTCTTGGAAAAAGTGTGGTATAAATTAAATAATTCAGTTCATTTAAAGTATTCCATTTCATCCATTGAGCAGTAGTAGTTACATGGTACCTGTTTGAAATATTGTTTTTCAGACTAAAGAAAGAGTACTTTTTTTTTTTTTTTTTTTTTTTTAAATTGAACCCATTTGACCATGGCTAATTTTCCCTGTTAGTATGAGTATTCTCCAAAAGTATACTATGTCTTTTAGGTAAACGAACATCAGATGTCCTTTTCCCCCCATTAAAACTTAAAAAATATAAACATAAATGGTTATAGTTTATGCTGCTCTCCATATTAATTCTCACATCTCCTATGTATCTGGTCTACCTTGTTGATTTTTCTCTGCATTTTTATAAACACAGCATGCACTACAGCCTGTGTATGAGTCATCTTAGAGTCTCATGAATTCTTAATACGTACTTGTGAATAGGGACAACTTGAATTTTCACCAATCTGAGCATTGTGCATACTTGATGGGTAATATATAAGTTTAGAAATAATGGTAGTACATTTTTGAGGCTAGAAGTCAGATGTGAGTTCACCAAAGTGGCAAATTAGAATATTAATCCCTTTTTCTTAAAAAAAAATGATTAGGTAACTAATCTTTCACTTAAGTTTGCATTGAAAAATCTGATTTTAAAAGCACCATTGTTTATAATAGTTTCTAAATGTGAAATGTAAACTTTTTTTTTTTCCCTCTATTTTTTAACTTTGGGCCTTAAATCTACTTTAAAAATGTTTAGAAATCGAAGAAAACCTCTTTTGATCAGGATTCAGATGTGGACATCTTCCCATCAGACTTCACTTCTGAACCACCTTCTCTGCCACGGACCGGTAGGGCAAGAAAAGAAGTTAAATATTTTGCAGAGTCTGATGAAGAAGAAGATGTTGATTTTGCAATGTTTAATTAAGTGCCCAAAGAGCACAGAAACATTTTTCAACAAATACCTTGTGTTGTCCTTTTGTCTTTTCTGTCTCAGACTTTTGTACATCTGGCTTATTTTAATGTGATAATGTAATTGATGGTTTTTTATTGTGGTAGGCCTTTTAACATTTTGTTCTTACACATACAGTTTTATGCTCTTTTTTACTCATTGAAATGTCATGTACTGTCTGATTGGCTTGTCGAATTGTTTTAGACTGCCGTGCATTAGCACAGATTTTAACTGTCATGGTTGCAGATTACAGACCTGCTTTTTGAAATGAAATTTAAACATTAAAAATGGAACTGTGTTCTATGTCTCTTTACTGATAATGAAACTATAGTAAAAGCTCCAACACACACCTTTAAAATAAATATATTTTATTCTTTGCCAGGAGACTCCATGGAAAAAGGTAAACAGTATATGAACATAGAAAGCATTGTTAAACAATCTCAATGTACAAACAGAGCTAGTGAAAGTATATCACAGACTTGCTAATATATCAAAAAAAAAAAAACAAATTCCACTAGTGCTTACATGAGAACTAAGAAACTGACACTTGTATCTGTTAACCACTCTACTACAGTTTTCACTCTGCTTCATAGTGATTGAACAGATCAAAGAAGGCAGCTTCTCTGCTGATGCCTTTGGGAATTAATGCCTAGCCTCTTGGTATCAAGAAGGCTGGAAAAAAAAAAAAAATCCCAATAGCAGGCATGATTCAGGAAGGACACTAGAGTTACATGGTACAGGTGGTAGACCAGCTTGCTAATTATCCCATGAAATTTCCCTAATGGCTTATGGACAGGTAAACAAAAACTTTTAACACTGAAAAGTGTTTCTGCCTTGGAGGCTATCATTACTGTAAAAAATGTAATATCTTTTTTTTTTTTTAACTGTGTAGTTATGTCATTAAACAAGTAATAAACCACTTAATTTAAAGTGACATTAACAATTGAACAAATGACATTTGATTAACTGAACTGGCAGTTACACTGATACAGAATTCTCTTCTGCTAGTGCAGTAAATTTTTATACTTTTACTGGGCAACATGAATTAAAAGACGCAGTTTGAGAGCATCAAAAAGAGCAAGAACAAGCTTCCATAATAACTAATATTAGAACATCTTTAGCTTTATCTTGTCATACTGTACAATAGTCCCATTTCCTTACCTTGATTATTCTGTGAAAGTAGACAATATATTTTGAACCTTTCTTAGCTGGACATGTACAGTAGTCTACTTCATAACTTTGATGTCCTGGTTATTTTGAGTATGCAAGACAAAAGGAAAGCACCAAACATATGGTATAGAAAGAACAGAGCCATACATCTGTATGTACAAAGTCTTCAGAAAGTTAACCAGGCCGAAACTCATTTTGACTGGGTCTTTGTCATGCAATCTTGGGTGTTCAAAGAGGAAAACAGAAGCTTTTAACTAGTTTCTCGTTGCATGAAGTGGCTGATTTTTAGAATTTAAAAAGTTTGTATTTCTAGGTAAGTTAGACAGTGAGGAGTAGATAGTGATACATATGAAAACTTCTTGGTCCTTCTTGAGTGTTTGTTAATATATTTTCAGTTCAAAAACTAAGCAGCAGTAAAAATGGTTTTTCTTGAATTTTAGATCCTGGAACTGAAGGTACTGGGGGAATGTTTGAAGTAGCCAGAAATTGTCTTATTGCACCAGTGGTGACTGACTGACACCGCTGTTCTCCACTGAGCTGGGTGAGATGCTGGGACTGTGCTCTGCTGTATTCCCACTTGAACTTGGGGTCAAGGGTTCATGTCCTTCAGAATTCTCCAGCATTTCCTGAATGAGAGGTGGCATTGATCCAGGAATTTCCATTTTCAAGGTAATTACACGTTCTGCACCTTTTAAAAAGAGATAAAAGAAATCTGGTTAAGCTAAGGAGTTAAGCTGGATGACTTGGGCCCACTTTCATTTTTAACAAGGGTGTTTCCTCAGATTTGCTTATGAATGGATTGCATCATACAGCATGGTTAGTGAGTGGCTCTTATCTTTGAAAAGGATTCACTTACAACTGTAGCTGTCATAAATAAAAACATAAATATTATTTAGAATGGGAATTGCATCCCCCTAAAATCATGTTAGTAGATTACAAAGTCAGAATCAGATTGGATTCTTAACCAGCTCAGAGTCAAGGTATGTTGATAAGGGTCTCTTTACTATCTGATAGAACTTCACTCATCTTTTAAGGACACAACAGTGGATACTAATGTTCCTCTTGATAACAGAAAATCATGCTAACAATGCCTCCCAGAGGCTATTCTGTTGTCACAACATTAACACTTTTTACTGCATATAAAAGCAGCAGAGATGTGGTGACATGTTTAAATTTGGTAGCTCTATGCCTCTTATCAGTTTCATGAAAGGACAGGAGAATTTACTTACTTAACATAACTCACGAAGAGAAGCTCCTAATAAAAGACCAGAAATAAGTATAGCTTGAAAATGAGACAGTTGAAAAGATACTACTTACCTATGAATGAAGGAATTGACTTTTGAGAAATAAGTGTTGCGGTGATTAACAACAACTTGACCTAGCACTGCATTGTGCAGTACAGCAGCTGGTAGCCACATGTGGTCATTTAAATTGCTAAATTAAATGCAAAAAGAAATTCCGTGCCTCGTTTGCATTAGCCACATCTTGACTGCTAAAGAGCCACATGTGGCTCATGGCTACAGTATTGGACAGTGCAGATTATAGAACATTTCCATAAGTGGTAAATTATTTTACTTAGCACTGGTCTAGCTATATACAGGGGATGGCAGTATTTGAACAGCCTTATTTTTAAAAATTAAAGACATCATAATTATACTCTTAAACACTGGTATTGCTGTTTGTTTCTACTCTTAATTCCATGCCAAGGATGAATGCAGAAAGTCTTGGAGAGACCTCTGTTTTAGTTTGCTAATGCTGCAGAATGCAAAACACCAGAGATGGGTTGGCTTTTATAAAAAGGGGTTTATTTAGCTACACAGTTACAGTCTTAAGGCCATAAAGTGTCCAAGGTAACACATCAGTAATCGGGTACCTTCACTGGAGGATGGCCAATGGCGTCCGGAAAACTTCTGTTAGCTGGGAAGGCACGTGGCTGGCATCTGCTCCTAAGTTCTGGTTTCAAAATGGCTTTCTCTCAGGACGTTCCTCTCTAGCAAGCTTGCTTCTCTTCAAAACATCACTCACAGCTGCACTCCCTTTCCTCCCCCCGAGTCAGCTCATTTATATAGCTCCACCAATAAAGGCCCACCCTGAATGGGTGGAGCCACGCCTCCATGGGAACATCTCATCAGAATCATTGCCCACAGCTGGGTGGGGCACATTCCAGGCAAATCCAACCATCACCAAAATGCCTGCCCCACACAAGACCACAAAGATAATGGCATTTGGGGAACACAATACACTCAAACCAGCACATTCCACCCCCTGGACCCCAAAATGACATTATCTTTCCAAATACAAAATATATTCATTCCATCACAATATCACAAAAACTTAAATCATTTCAGTAACAAAAGTTAAGTACAAAATCCCATCAAAATCAGTTTAGGCTTGGTCAGTTCTAAGACATAATTCTTTCTAGCTTTGGATCTGTGAACTTAGAACAAGTTATGTGCTCCCAATATACAAAGGACAGACATTCATAGGATAAACATTTCCATTGCCATAAGGAGAAACAGTAAGGAGAACAGGGTTAACAGGAGCAAAACAGTTCCTAAAACCCGCAGGACAAACTCCATTAGATTTCAAAGTCTGAGAGTCATTTACAGAACAATGTTGCATCCTTGGGGCTTGAGAGAGCGGGAGTCTAACACTTCCTAAGTGCCTTTGTGGCAGCCGTTTTCTCTCCAAATGCTTGGGTGAGTGCTCCAACATATCCACACATTGGGGAGACCACCTTCTTGGCCCCACCCTCCTCAAACATTGGGGCAGCTCCCGGATTCCTTTCCATCTCCGGGGCACACGCTCAACCCCTTCAGAACAGTGGGGTGGCAGCCAGGCTCTCCCCAATTCCCTGGAAATGTGCTCCACCCTCTTTGGGACCTCGGGTGGCAAAACTCTTCCAGAGCATCGAGGCGGAAAGCCCGCCCTCGACCTCCAGGGCAAACTCACCCTTTCCATGCGTGTGGGCTGCTCCGCTCTCCCAGCCCTAAACCTCTTGACTCCAGACCTCAACCTCCATGGCTCTGTCTTTGAAGAAATTTTTCCTTTAATTTTTTCCTTGTCTGTCTCCTCCAGTCCAGACCGGCAATGGCTCTGTCTATAAAGATCTCGCAAAAATTCTGTTGGCTTTGCATGAAGCATGCAGGGGTCAAAGCCATCAGACAATAAGAGTTTCCACAAATCCTTTCTGGATAATTCTATCTCCAATCTTGGCTTGTACTGAAATTGCAGCTGGGTTCCATGTTTGCTAACATCCTCATGTTGGGCTGTAGCTTCTGGGATTCCACCCTCTGGAAGCTCGTAATTTTCCAAGTCATCAGACTCTGGTTTCTTTGAACCCAAGAGTTCAGTTCTAAGTTTATCTCTCTCCGCTCGCATTTTACTATAAGCTGCAAGGAGAAGCCAGGATACGTCCTCCACACATAGTCTGGAGATCTCCTCAGCTAAGTATTCCAGGTTGTTGCTTCCAGATTCTTCCTTCCATCTGACACCAGGACTCGATTTTGCCAAATTCTGTGCCACTTTAAAACAAGGATCACCTTTCTTCCAGTTTGCAACAACACATTCATCATTTCTGCTCAAGTCCTCATCAGAAGTATCTTTAGAGTGCTTATTTCCACAAACAGTCTCTTTAAAGCAGTTTTGGCCTTTTCTATCAATCTCCTCACAACTCTTCCAGAAACTCCCCCTTATCCATTTAAAAAGCCATTCCAACATGTTTGGTATTTGCAGACTCAGCAGCAAAAAGCACCCCACTTCTCTGGTACCAAAATCTGTTTTAGTTTGCTAATGCTGCAGAATGCAAAACACCAGAGATGGGTTGGCTTTTATAAAAAGGGGTTTATTTAGCTACACAGTTACAGTCTTAAGGCCATAAAGTGTCCAAGGTAACACATCAGTAATCGGGTACCTTCACTGGAGGATGGCCAATGGCGTCCGGAAAACTTCTGTTAGCTGGGAAGGCACGTGGCTGGCATCTGCTCCTAAGTTCTGGTTTCAAAATGGCTTTCTCTCAGGACGTTCCTCTCTAGCAAGCTTGCTTCTCTTCAAAACATCACTCACAGCTGCACTCCCTTTCCTCCCCCCGAGTCAGCTCATTTATATAGCTCCACCAATAAAGGCCCACCCTGAATGGGTGGAGCCACGCCTCCATGGGAACATCTCATCAGAATCATTGCCCACAGCTGGGTGGGGCACATTCCAGGCAAATCCAACCATCACCAAAACGCCTGCCCCACACAAGACCACAAAGATAATGGCATTTGGGGAACACAATACACTCAAACCGGCACAACCTCTTAGAAGGAACTCAAATACTGAGACTTCTTGTCAGACAAGTTCACTGTGCTTTTGAGGACTTCGTGAAATGTAGAGCTTAGTCCTTGTCTGACCAAGGTCTTTGGGGACAGGGTATGTTAATGGGGAAGGAGAGTGACAAATAGTAGCATATTTGGTGCCAGGGATAGCTGCTGACTTTTCTCTATACATAGAAAACCCCTACATGAATACTCAGCTGGCTCTAGGCGCTTCTGTAATTGTCTGAGTTGCCAAAAAAACTGAAAATCACTAGGAAAGAATTATCTCTCAGGAAAGGGAGGATTCCTTTGCTTAGAGGTGTGCAGAATTAGATCTGCCTATACATTAGAGCACATTGGTTACATTGCTTGAGATAGAAACTTAACCAGTAACAATTACCTAAAGTACTAATCATTTTTCTTGAAGTTTGGATGCTCAGGAAAAACTGGAGTCAAGTTTACATATGTGTGGTGAGCAGGAATGAAATGTATAAAACTAGAAAATTTAGAAGCCTGTCACATAAAGCTTTCCCTTGAAAACTATGCTTTTCTTGTCACTTGGCCATCTGAATTTTAAAGCTCCCAATCTCTTGAGATCATTGATTAGGATAAGGTTTGAGGATTTTTTTGTATGCATGTTAGGGGTACTGTTTAGTTCCTTTTGATTTTAATGAGACATTAGTTCCAAAACTTTTTTTTTTTTTTTTAAAGGCAGCTGTTAGCAAACATCCTGAATTAAAATATGGTGGTTGAAAGAAAACAACACAACCTGGTCAAGGTTTCAAGTCCATTTCATGATTATGGTGCAGATTCTAAAAACATACCTTTAGCACTGATGCTGCGGAGATCTGTGATTTTCATTAAGATCTTTGGAAACATGTGAGGCTTGCTGGGTCGTCTTTTTCTGATATAAATTTTTAGTGCTTCCAGCAATGGTTCTTGCAGCTTATCTACTTTTGTTGGTTCTTCAAGGTCCTGGCGGTCTAGATACCAAGAATAAAGTATTAAACAATTAGTATCAAGACAGAAAGGGTTATGTACTCTCCAGGCTACAGGACTTCTGTCCATAACCTTTCTTCCTTGTTTCCTTGTTCCTAGTAGATTATGAATTAATGAGATTATATGATTTAAAGATATATGCAATTGCTTTAAGCAGTCACACTTGGAAAATGAGTCTTTGGTTGAGAGCACATTGTGATGGCTTACTGGTTTTGGTGGAAGAAGAGGATTACCTCTCATGACCAGGAGGTGGCACTACTGGCCTGAATTATGATAAACCTTGGCCAGGATTCTTATGAAAGCAAGGAAATCTACTCTTTAATTAAAGCCATTACTTTTTAACCACTTATGATTCAGCCTCCTGTGATCCAGGAGAGGTCACTACAAAGAAGAAAGCCATATTTTATCCCAGGCCTTCAAGGGTTGAGGGGGATAAGCCAGTGACTTGTACTCCCACTAAATTAGCAAACAGCACTTGCAGGTCCCTCAGATCATCATTAAAATGTCCCTACGGCACTTATTTGACAATAATCTGATCTTGTGGCAACTGGAGAAATAGTATTTTGTCATTCCTTTCAGTGCATAAGGAGGCCAAATACCATTGTTTAATTTATTTATAATAGTATGGAAAAATACAAGAAACCCCAGGCATGCATGCCTGGCTTAATTCTCATGTCTTTTCCCATGCAAAATAACTCCAAAATGGAGATGAGGAATTTCCCATAAATTACATAACTGCAGTTTTTTTTTTTTTTCATGGAACCACATGAGGGCTTTCTAGGTAGTTGGTACCTCCACATATTAAGCAGATGGCACTTAGAAGGCCTGTTTCTGTGTCATCCATTTCCAAAGGCAGGAGCTGATTGGCAAAGGTGAACACAAGGTCAGTCAGAGGACCAAATCCAGCATTGTGCATCTGAGTTCGATTTAGGGTAAGGCCATCTGAAAAAGTCATGGTGTCTTGTTCTGGGGTATACCTGGTGCAAATTCTAAGAATCTGGAAGAAAGAAAAAAGTTCATTTTTGGTGGAACACTTAAGCCAGTCTGTCCTAAGAGCATCAATTAGATTTAGCCAGTAATGAATGAAGCTTTCCAGGGATATCTTGCATAGCACGGGGCACTCTGTTCCCCTTTCAGGTGTTGAATGTCTTCTCCAGCTCTCTCATTAAAGACTATAGAAGTCAAAACACAGGGGCTAAAGTTATTTAGAGAATATTAAACAGGACACAATTAGCTTTGAGAAATAGCTGTTTGTGCTAAAAGTTACTCATCATTAAATTCAAATAAACATTTACTGAGTACCTACTTATGTCCCAGGCCCTGTGCCAAGTGCTCATGATACAAAGATGAATAAGATTCTATTCTTTTCTCTGAAGAGCTAACAGTCTGGTAAAAAACAAAAAGTAAAGAAAGAAAAAAAGAGACCATTTATTAAATGCCTAGTTTAAGTCAAGTGTTATACATGTCCTATACTTAATCTTTCAAACTCGGTCAAATGAACTTTATCATTCTTATTTTAGAGATGAGGAAACTGAAGTTCAGCAAGGTTAAGTGTCAGTGTCACACAGTTAACATGTGGCTGAATGATTTAAATCCAAGTTAGGCCCCCTCTTCCATGACACCTGTGATCACACAGCTACATGGACAACTATAATATAAAGTCCAGGAGTGGAAACAGCAATGTGTTAGGAGGATATTCAGAAGAAGAAAAGCTCCAAAACAGGATAAAATCAAGGCTATATTCTTGGAGAAGAGGTGGCATTTTAACCAAGCCCTGAAGTATGGGCAGGATTTCTACTGGCAAGAAGCGTGAGTTACATTGCCACCATCTTCCAGATTCCATCCTGTATGCCCTTGATACAAACCGCGCTGTCCACCTTGCGATATCTACTGCCAAGGGAGCCTCCTGCTCACTGCACAGTGCCTCAGGGGACCTCACTCAGGGCTCAGTAAATTCCAAAGTGCCTTGCTTCTGTATATAGACAACCCCATCTCCTGTTCCCAATGCCTCATTTAATCCCATAGTGCTGCTGGCAAGGAGCTTGGTGCATTTCAGAGCACCTACGCACCCACAACCATGTTTCTGTATCAATAATCTCTTCCACACTTGACTTTCCCCGCTGAAAAAGCCTCCAACTCAGAAACCCAGATTTACTTGAACCTCAGAGAGAAATTAATACCATCTTGACAGAAGTGAATAACCCAGTGATAGGTTCAGGGAGCTAAGGGTTTTGTCCAGATGCTGGATATCCCTTATGGATGGCCACCTTAGTCTCAACTAGAGGAAGACACACATGGTCAGGAAGGTCTGTGCTCTTCCTGTCCATATGCATAGGGAAGTGGCCCATGAGGAAGAGGCAGGAACCTTCTCCCCCTCCCCTTATTCCCACCAAGCCTCATAAAACCAGAACTTTTGCCAAATACTTTATCTTGTCAGGAAGTACTGGGAGTTTGGGGCAAAGATATGTGGCAGACAGTTTTGATGGGCAAGAGCCTCATGCCCACTGGGCCACATTAACCAGTGCCCTTGTATACTGTGAACTTCCGAGATAGCGGGCTTGGAGCCGGTCCCTTTCGTAAGCATAGGGCTCTGGTGCAGACTTGGAGGAAGGCCTCAGGATGCCCTGCAGGGTAGGGGTATAGGTCCACTGTTAATAGAACGTCCATCTCCAATATCCTATTGGTTAAAACCCTGAGAAGAGAAGAGTGAATGCTGGGCAACACTCACTCCCAACATATAATAACATTTAATGCTTTACTGATCACCTACTACATGCCAGGTACTGTGTTAAGCACTTTAAGGTATTATTTAATTGTCATATCAACCCATGACTTAGTTACTACAATCACCCTATTTTACAGATGGAAAATAAACCAAAATAGCTTGTCCTAGGTCACACAGTTAAGTGTCATGCTTTGAATTCAGGCTATCTCTGAGACTGTGCCCTTAACAACACTGCTCTAGAGCTACTTCATTTCCTTCCATGCCAATATCTAAATCAAATGCCTAAGTTTAGATGACCTCTGGTCCAGCATTGATTTGGCTATCAGCCACCTTTTCTCTTGGCTGAGTGCCTGTGTGAAGTGTTCAACCTGCACAGCTAGCTATTCATGGTGGCTGACCATGTGTACATGAGTTCATAGCCCATGGCCTGGAAATAGAAAGTTCTACAAATATATATGGGGAAGGACAGTTGAAACAGCTAAACCAGGATATATTCTCAAACTTCTTAATGTTCATAATGTGTAGTCAAGAGGCACAGCGAGCTAGAAGCACCTGATAATTTGTACAAGCAGTTATCAGAACATCTCAATGATTCCACTTCGTTGGATGAGTGTCATTATCTTTCACCTCTCAGATATTTGCCCAGGGACCTCTCTGAGCCAGCCCAGCCATTTCCTCTGGGCTTCTGACTGGATGACCTATTACACTTCATCTTGGTAGATGATGGGATATGAAGCCATTCCTAATGTCAGAGCAGCAAGGGAACCCAGAGGTCACTGAATGCAACCCATACACTCCCCTGAAAACCCCAAGACAGGAAGTGTGGTATCTAAGTTCACACAAGCAATGGTGCCAGAGCCTAGAACACAGGTCTCCCAATCTGCAGCCTAATGTTCCTTCAACTACTTGGAGAAACATTAGGAAATACTAAATTCTGCCTACACAGGGAGTTTTGTGGGCCAATTATCATATGATGATGGTACAAGTTGTTAGTATGCTCAATATTTATAGGTACACAACCTCCATACATGTTTCTAATTTGGAGCCAGATAGGTACTAAATAAGTCTTTGCAGCTTTAGCATGGTACCAAGATGCGAATGCATGCAATTCTGTTCCCTGCAAGAATGAAAGTATCTTGGGATTTGTTGGGAAGGATCAAAAGACCAGGATTTAAGCATCTGCAATAGTCAACACAGCTCACTTAGAAATCTAAGTCCAAACATCTCTTTCCAGCTATTCTGAAGGATTTTCCTCCTCAAAATATTTGGATCCAAGTATCCAAGCAATGCCCTGTTGCCTCTCTTCTGGGAAAGTTCAAAACCAAACCAAACTAAGTATCAATGGTACATCCACAGAGGAAGACTGTGCGGCCTGAAATGAAAGAATATTCAATTTCTTCTTATACTGGGGAGCGTCTGCCCCTGCTGCAAAACAGGACTGGTCTGTGTGTCACAAGCATCGTGTGCACAGCTTCTGGCCAGTCCTCCCTCTGGAGAGAAAACAAGTAGTTTCATTTTGTCACACGGAAGTCAAATGCCAGTGGCAATCACCAAGCTCTTCTCCAGAATTAAAACGCCCTTTGTTTGAAAGAAGGGTATGTTATCTGGAAACCCCAGCAAGTGGTCCCCACGAGACGGGTAAAAATAGCCCAGCCAAGGCTGACTCAAGAAAGGAGGACCCTGCAGGACAAGACAAAACTCCTGTTGATGATCAAAGTCAGTCCTCCTCAGGGCAAACTGCCTTCAGCAAAGACAACTGTGTATCTTTACACTGCTTTTGGTGGGAGTGTGAGTTCTGTGCTCCCTCTGTGAACAGACTGCCTGAGCTGGAGCCCCAGATGAATCTGAGCATGTGGGACCCCCCCGAGTCAGAGCCAGGGACCTGTTCACATTCCCTCGTCCCTATGACCCCCCTCATCCAAGCCACCTTCGCATTTTATGGTCAATCCATAGCAGCCAGATCACGATATTTACAAATGGTCATCAGAGGAGAGCTCTTCCTTACTAAAATCTCTCCAAAGGCTTCTAGTCATCTTTAGAATAAAATCCAAATTTCTTCTTGAGACCTCCATGGCCTCCTCCTACCTCATCAACTTCAACTGCTCCCTCTTCCCCCTTGCTCTCTACCTTCCGAGCATGTTGGTCTTTTCTGAGTTTCCAATAATTCCTTGCTGCTGCAAAGCATGTGCACTTGCTATTCCCTCTGCCTGCTAGGCTTTTCCCCTGAACATGATGAAATTGGTTCCTTCTTCAGATCCCGGCTCAGATATCACCTTCTCAGATGCCACAGTGAAAACACTTCCTAAAACCCATTACCTTCTATTGCATTATCCTCTATTATTTTTGAAATATATAATTATTTTAAATTTTAAAATTAAGGTATAATGTGTCTCGTTGCTTAAAGTCTCCACAAATTCTTTGACATCCCTCCCTTCGAGAACCTGAGCTTAATTCTCTCCTGCCCTTGAGTGACTTTTAACAAATATGGTGGAAAGGACAGTGACTGACGTCTGATACTAGGTCAAAAAAGGCTTTGTAGCTTCCCCCTCACTCGCTCTCTATGGGATCACTTGCTGACATGCTGACACATCATGAAGACACTTCAAGAAGCCCTACAGGGAGATGCACGTAGCGAGGAATGGAGCCCTCCCATCAATAAACAGCACTAATCACCTTGGAAGCAGATTGCCCAATGCCAGTCAAGCCTTCTGATGACCGCAGCCCTGGCTGGATGTCTTGACTGCCTCTTCATGAGAAACCCTGAGCCAGAACCACCTAGCTAAGTCACTTCCAGATTCCTGACCCCCAGACACTATGTGTGAAACAGTAATGTGTATTGTTTTAAACTACTTAGTTTTGGGGTAATTTGTAACAGAGCAATACATCATTATTAAAAGATGTGCACAAATCTCAAAGCGGATAGCTGATGCAGTTTCCTTAACTATACACTGGTGTAACCACCACACAGATTGAGATATGATCTCCCCTTAAGGAGATAGTTTATACTTTGAGTACCAAGTCTTTGAAATCCAGTGTTTACCTTACAGCACATACATTGCAAGCCACAGGCATCCAAGGACCACAGCATTGGGCAGCACAGCCCTGGAGCACCACGATGATGGCTGCATTAATTCTTAGCTGCTCAGCACTAAACAGAACATGAAGGCAATCTGGGCTTAATTGAAACTGATGCTGAGGAGGAGGTAGAGGATGAGGAGAGCTAATTTAAATGAGCACTTCTTATGTACTAGGTACTGTGCTGTGTGTCACATGTATTAACTCATGTAATTCTCCCACAGCCTTATTAGGGAGGAGCTACTGTCATACCCCTTTCACTGATGGGGAAAGGGAGCCTCAGGTAGCTTCCTTAAGGTCATGCAGTTCCTAAGCAGCAGAGCTGGGATTTGAACCCAGGGTCTGAGGTAATCGCTCCACACTCACAGATAAGTGAACTGAGGCTCAGAGTCGACCTCCTCTCAATCACACAGGTGGCCAGAGGCAATGCGGCAGCCTCTATGCGGGGTGTGGGGCTCCAAGTCCAGAGCCCACTCCTCCCCAGCCATCATCTCTACTGAGTCCCTTGGCTGGGGGTGGGGGTGGGGGTGGGCTCCTGTGGCTGTGTAGACCCAGGACCCCAGGGGCCACAGTTCACATTCTGAGGTCAGGCAAGGCAGTCCCTTTTGCGTCACCAGCAGCAAGGTGCTACTGTGCCTGGCATGGGAATGTTTTCACGGGGGAGAGAGGGCAGTGGTGGCAGGACGTGGGGAGGCCCTGTGCATCCCCTGGGAAAAGCCCTTGCACTTGGAGTTGGGCAGACCAGCACTGCAGCCCCACTTCTGAGGTTCCAGCTCGGAGACAGTGAGATGTGGCCCTTTGATGGGGCCACGCCGCAGGGCCGGTGGCCGCTCACCCTGCTCCAGGTGGGTGCTGCACTCTTGCTGCCCCTCCTGAGGTCAGAGGCCCAGCGGCTGGGGGGCAGCACCAACCCCTCATAGTGGCATCCCAGCTTTCCCTGATATTTAAACCCTGTCTTTTGAATCATGAATGAATTATTCCTCACCATACCCGATGTGGTTTGATTTCATTGTAAAAAATATAGGTATTTTACAGAGCTCTCTACCAAGTCATTTCTCGTCAGAAAACTGCTCAAATTTCTCCACTTGGAAAAGGTAAGGTTGCCCTCTTTTCTCCAAAGGCTGAAAACTCCCTTGGGGAAATCCTTCAGGTCCTTGGCTCCCACCTGGGCCTCATCTGTAAAATGTAGATAATAATAGGACCCGCTGGTAGCATGTGGCGAGGCTTAACAATAACAGTAACAATACCTAAGGTGATTGAGGCCTACTATATGCCACACCCTGTTCCCAGCCCTATATCCCACCTCATTTCATTCTGTAAGGAATCCTATAAGGAAGGTTCTGTTATCACCTTTATTTTAAAAATGAGGAAACAGAGGCTCAGAGAGGTGAGGTAATTTTCCAAGGTTGCATAGCTAGTAAGTGGCAGAGTCAGGTTTTGAACCCAGGCAGGCTGGCTTCAGAGCCTATGCTTCTGTACTACCAATGACCAGGGCAAATCAAAAGGGGAGCAAGATGAATATGGAGCCATGTTTGAGTAGGAAGGGTTTGAGGAGGCAAGTACTGTGGTAAAACTGGGAGCTGGCCTGGGCTGGGTTGAAGGACCAACCAGACCATAAATCCAGGAGGGCAGTGACTCAACTCTTCTCTCCACTGTCATAACCCCAGAGCCTGGCACATAATAGGTGCCCAGTAAATATGTATGAGATTCATTCCTCCACTCAATATTTATTCAATTCTGTATGACAAGACAGAATGAACATTTTAGAATAGAAGTCAGATGCTGGCACACCTGTGCTCAAAACCCAGTGACTTCATTTTACACTGAAAATGAAGATCCACGTGGCCCTACCAGATCTCACGCCCCACTTCCTCTCTCATCTCATGTCCTCCTGCCCCCTCCCCCCCAGCTCACTCCTCTCCAGTCACCTTAATCACCTCTCTGTTCTCCAGACATGCCAGGGACCCCACTGCCCCAGGGCCTTTGAACTGCACTCTCCAGGTCCCCCTTCTCCTGTTCCCGCACTTTCTGTTGTTTCATCAGGTGCCTTCCAAGTCAGTCATTTCCCCAACCATGGCATCCCCAGTCACTTGCCATCCCTTGATCCTGCTTTTTCCTTTGTAGCACTTATGGCACTGCCCAATCTGTTTGCTTATTGTCTGTCCCCACCCTCACCCCAGGAGAACGTCAGCTCCATGAGGCATGGGCTTTGTCTGTTTTGTTCAGGGCTATGTCTTCAGAGCCTACAACAGTGCCTGGCACACAGCAGGTCCCCCATGAGTACTTGTAGAAGAAAGGAAAGAAGCAAGGGAGGGGAAGAGGGTGTGAGGGACCACAGAGGAAGGGAGGAAAAGGAGGAGGGGAGAGAAACCTGAGGATTAGACAACCTCAAGGGTTGTTTGTTTTATGGTTTTTTTAAGTCAAGAGAGATTTGATCCGTTTAACTGCACTGGAGAAGAGCAGTTGAGTGGGAGGGGTGGAAGAAACAGGAAATAGATGGTAAAAGATTAATCAAGAAAGAAAACATGAGGGCAGAGCTCGGGTGCACAGGCCACTCTTGGGGCTCCCTCACTTCCTCTGAACACAGGCCTAGGATGCTACAACTCCTGGGCAACGACAGGAATATAAGATTCCACCTGCAGTGGTCCAGAAGAGTTTGCCCATCTTTGCAGACTCGTTCTGGCGACCTGCACCCTGTGGGAAACTATGAGACTCGAAGTTGGGTCTCAGAAGCCTTACTCCCTGGCCTGCCAGGGCAGCTGGCTGGGGGCTCCACACCAAAGGGACCACATGGTGCCACCGACTGTCCCCCAAGCAGGGCTGGGAGGGGGAATTTCTGCACAGCATGGCATGGCAGGGAGCCAGGGAGAGACCGGTGACAGGCTCCCCTTCCCCTGGGTACCCGTTCCAACAGGGCTTCCAGCTCATGATTATCAGTCAGCTCTTCCCTGAGAGTCTCAGCAGCCTGCAACACAACTCACCACGTCTCCTCTCACCGCGCCAGCCCTGGCGGGTGGGCCCCTGGTAACAGATGGCCCTGTCCCTGTCCGGACAGGGCACGAGACCACTGGCCTTGGACAGCACTCAGCCAGGGGCGGTGACATTCAGGGCAGCCTCGACTTCCCTTCCCAGGGGTTGAGAATAACCTCAGCTTGTGTCTGCCTGTCTGTCTGTACTTCTGGTCTTTTCCATTACATTCTCTCCATACATCAATGGCTCAAATAAGAAGATATTTCTTAATAGCTCAGCCAGTTGGCATTCTCATCCAAAAGATGCTCTTTGAAGTTGTGCATTTTTCAGGGTCTTGTGATTAAACTCCCTTTGCTACAAATTCTTGGAAATGAGCTCTTGTCTGGGGGCCAAGTAAGTGTTCCTTCTACTTCATCTCACATGACTGGAGATCTTTGCACCGCCCCTCCTAGGGGTTTCTCCCCCTCCACTGCATCCCAATCCCCACCCTTTACTCCTGTGAGGCCTCCAAGAATGAACAGCTGAAAGTTTCCTGACTCCTGCCCCAGAGGTAAAAGTGCCCACGTGGGCTCAACCCAGCCCTACCTTGCTTTCAACACCATTGACTGAGCACCCACTGCACACCGGGTGTCTCTATCCACTACTATATTTAATCTCCCTTATTTAAGTATATACCTTATTTATTGATTGCTGATTTATATTCCTATTTTATGGATGGGTAAACTGAGGCTCAGGGAGGTTAAGTGACTTGACCAAGGTCACAGAATTAGCTCCCTATTGTAGCCGACACCAGCAAAGGGCCAAGGGCTGCTTCTTGGATCCACAGAATCAAATCTGAGGAACACTGCAGGGTTTGATATGGGCAACAGCTTGTAAACAGGAGATGTGAGAAGACAGCTGCTGGAGGCTGGAGCGGGACCTTTACCTGGGTTCTAAATCTTGCGCTGACTGCACTCTGACCATCGAGCAAACAGCTTTGCAGAAACAAGACACTTTCCTGGAAGATTTCAAAGCATCCCTTTCACTCTATACGTTTCCCCAAGGGCTGGGGGTGGGAGAATCATAAAGTGTCACCATACGGCAGCTGGACAAAAGGGGATTGAGAGGCAGGGGGCCAAGGTAAGCACCCGAGTAGCAGGAAGGGTGCTGGCCCCGAGCCCCGCTGGGTGGCTGCATGAAGCAGGGGAGTCAGGATTCCCCACTGTTCCCTGGGGCAGGCATTGACTTGCTGCGTCACCTGGCCGATCACTCAGCCACTCTGGGCCTTTGTGTCACCCTTATTGTGTGGCAATAACTCCAGTCTCTACTAACATTGTGGATATGATCTGAGCCTTAGGCAGAATTCTACTAAGCAGTTGTGAGAAAAACATTTAAAAGCCTCAGGAACTGTCATCAATTATTTTGACAGTTAATATTACTATCATCATTATTGGTGTGCCCACGGTGCCTCTCTAACCTCTGGAGGTCTGGGTGGCTCTCTCCCCAGGGCCCATGCCCTGTCCTCTACCATCTCTGCCATCCTCGAGGGCCCGTGTTTATGCTTCTCATGCACTCATGTCCACATTTCCTCTCACGACTCTGGAGTCAACAGATTTGGGTTTTGAGTTTTGGCTCCAGCACCCGCATGCTTTCCAACTGGGCTGACTCACCTATCCCCAGCTCCTTGTCTGTAAAATGGGCTGAATCCCCATCCCTGGCCTGACTGAGTTGTGTGAGGCTCGGCTGAGCTGAGCTTTGCAAACTCTACAGGGTGTGGATGTCTGATAGACTGATGTTGCTCAGATGTTTAAGTTTTTCTGAATGTTCTGGGTTCACCCCAGAACCTGTGACTTGATGAGAAAGAAAACACCAGATAGGCTCTCAGGCCCCCTGGCATCTGTAGGTTACTGAATAACCACTACCCCTCCTCCTACAGTCTCATGAGGAAAAGGAAGGGCACACAAACAGCCCACCTCCCTGCAGAACTCTCCACAGCCCACCAGCCCATCAGAGGGATTATGTGTGTGCATGTGTATGTGTGTGTGTGTGTGTGTCAGAAAAAGTTTAATTATAATGAGTATTTGCTTTGCACAATAAGTTTATATTCTAAACTATGAAAGACACAATAAAAGAAAAATCTATGCTTTTAAAACACTCCCAAAGCTAACTTTACCTCCCTATTTTCTGATGCCTCCCTGGGGGCCAGCTTCCCGTCCCATGTCTGCCAGGTAGGACACATCTCTGCCACCTCTAATGGGAGCTACTTCCCTGCCCAAGAAAATGGGCCCACCATCCCTCATGCCTCATGCCCCAATCAGAGAGAGTGTGGACATGCAGCCAGCAGAGACCCACAGCGGGCAGGGGTTCAGACAGTGCCTTATCCCTTCTAAGGCTCTGGAAGCTGCAGTGTGTGGAGGCAGTGGGGAAGAGACATCCAGGATCCTCCTTTGCTGGGTTGAGAAACCTGAGGCACACAGGTGAAGGGATTTTCCCCAGCAATGGATGGGAGTGATGCGAGATCAATGAGAGTGGAGCCACCTCTGGCAGGCTTAGCCTGGAGAATCCTGATGGGCCTTTCAAACACCTAAAGGGCTGTTCCATGGAAGGGGCTGAAAACGTTCTGTGAGATTCCAGGCACAGGGTGAGAGGAGCAGCGGCGAGGAAGAGGGCCACTCACCAGCCAGATGAACTCTGTAATAAGCAGGCCTGGCTTAGATAAGAAAAGGCAGCTCTGGGAGGCAGTGAGCAACCCTTTGCTGAAGGTGCGTGATCAGGACTGGCTGGCCCCTTCCCCAAGGTCACGTAGAAGGGGTTCCTACACTGGGTGGAAATGGAAGGAAGGTTCTGTCTAACTCTAGGCATCTCTGAGCTTCCGGCAATTAATTGGAGGTTCAAGCAGAGAGGACGGAACTCAGTGTGCAAAGGAGGCACCCAGAAGCCTCTTATGGAGATCTGGAAAGCATCTCAGTCCCCTTCCTTCCACTCCTCTCTCCTCAATTCCCCAGGCCCCTCCCCGCCAAGCTCTTTGAGAAGCACATACCAGGATGTCCAGGCAGGCGGCCTTCAGCAGGGTGATTTGGTCTGCAATGGTCAAGCCGGTGAAACCTGGCAGACGTTTAGCAAACTCCACAATTTTAATAATGCACTTGGTGGCCAGTTCACTGAATTTGTCCCAGAGGCCCAGGTCTAGTCGGACTCGATGGTCAGCACTGGAATTCTAAGAAGAAGAAAAAGCACATCAGATAGTGTCTCTAAACCCAAAGTAGGCAGAGAACTCACACATGTCCTATTACTTGTGGCACTTCAGCTTTGACCTGGGAGCTCCCCGGTGGGCTGGACAAATTTTAGCCTGGATTCATCTTTTTAAAGTAACCAGAATCTTATACTTGCAGCATGGTCACTGGGTAATAGAGTAACAGATGAGGGGAAATTTCTGCTATGCAAATATTCCAGCTAATAAATGAAGAAGGAATGATAGAATGAAGATCCATTACTCTATAACCCTGATGAATCAAATAGCCCTAGGCATTGATCACCAATTGTTGGCCATGCAATGATTACGGAGGTTAATTGTACTACTCTCTCTGCTCTCATATTATGTTTGAAATTTTTCATAATAAAAAAGTGATTTGCTGATAATTAAAAACAAAAACAACAACATAATAATACAAAATAACAGCGAAAGACCTAAGAACATCCATGGGTTCTCAGTGTTGCGGCAGCCATGTATGTGGCATCAGATGAGCATGAGTATCCCCATGTGGCACTCCTTGTCCTGCCTGGGGGCCCAGAACTCTTAACCAGAGGCAGGACCAGTTCAAAGGCCACACCTGGGCATCAAGGTGAAGTAGCCAGCTGAGGGCTATGCAGAGGGGCTCCAGCTGCCCCCTCCATGCTCTCCCTGGGAGACCAGCCTTCTAGTCCCTCATGTGCTTCCATTCTAGACCCCAAGGCCCAAGTTCCTGCAGGATCCCTTATCCTTTGATTGTCACAAAATAATTTGAAGGGAACCCTTCCTCCCATCCCTGTAATGAGAGGGTTAGATTTCAGCCCAAAACTTTGCCACTTAATGACTGAGTTCCTCCATCCATTCAGACATTTGTTTATTTACTCATTTATTCCCCTCCCTTCTTCCCTCCCATGCATATTTCTTGATCCAACTCCAAACAACTAGGGGCTGGGAACAAAACAGTTGGACACACCGGACCCAGTCTCCACCCTCAACAAGCTTACAATGGAGCAGGGAAAGTGTCTGCTGCTTATTGAGACTTACCAAGGCAGGTCCCATCTAAACTTGCACTCCTCACCCCGCTGAACCCCCATAGCAACTCAGAGAAGAAGGGACATTGGCTTCACTGTAAGATAAAACTTGATTTCAGAGAAGTGAGGCAACTTGCCAAAAAGGGGCTGGAAGTGGATCCCATGTCTCCCTGATCCCAAATCCTCGCCTATTTCCCACTTGGCTCATGGGTGTGAGTGATCTCCTGCAAGCGATACCATCTCCACAAGCCTCGATCTCCCCCTATGTGAACAGGGATATATAAAACCTGTCCCTAAAGGCTGCTGTGAGGGTTAAACAGGGTCACAGGAAAGGAAGCAAATGGTGTGTGGTGTGTTCTGGGGGTTGGATCAGTGTTGGACCCTCCCCCCATCACCCATACCCACCCGTGGTGCCGCCAGAGTGCTCAGGCCACCGAGACGACTGCCTTCTCCTTTGTTGCCCTTTGTGCAGAGGTTACATGGACAGCAATGTCCTCACTCTCTGTTGCCCATTATGAGCCTCATTTTGTCTTTCCTCATTTGAGGGGTAAAGAGGATGCTCATAGCATAGACAGGCAATAGGACACCACCAAGAACTTGCCAGAGATTACTGACGGCCCCAATTTTTGGCCAGAATACCCAAAAAAGTGTTCTTGATTTTGTTTTGGTTTTTCTTTCTGTAATCTCCAAAGCAGGGAACGTTCTGGCCTTGGTCACTGCTCTCTCCAGGGCTCATATCTCTAATGTGCAAGGAGCCGAATGGACATGGAGTATCTATGTCTTCCCTCCTCCCGTGGTAGATTGAATCATGTCCCCCACAAAGACATGTTCAAGTCCTAATCCCTCAGGCCGTGAGTGTGAACCCATTTGTACAAAGGGCCTCTGAAGATCCTATTTGCATGAAGCCAAATTGAATCAGGGTGGGCTTTAATCTATAAGGCCAAAGCCTTCATAGCACAGGAAATTCAGACACAGTCAGTTAGGTGAAGCCAGAGAAGGAGAGGGAGAGCTCACCACAGGACGGAGGCAGAGATGCATCCACAAGCCAAGGAACCCCAAGGACGCCAGCAAGCCAGCACCAGAACACCACAGACCCCGGAGACAGCATGTCCTGGCCATACCTTGATGCTGGATTGCTAGCCTCTTAAATCGTGCGATGATAAATTCCTGTTGTTTAAGCCACCCCATTCTGTGGTAACTGCCATGGAGCCCTGTCACAGGCACCTCCCTTCCGCCTCTGGAGTCATCTGTGGAACTGCATTGCCCTGCCCCTACGCCCATGGGGTGTGGGTAGGGCTAACTCCCTCATGCTGGCCAGGAGGGCCCTTGACTCTGGTCTGGCCAATCAGAGTGGTCTCTTCTCTGGGCCCACAGTGATTGGTTCAGGCAAGGGCAGGGGACCCACAGCAGCCAATGAGGCTCATTCTGGGCCTCTGGATGGACCCACTGGGAACAAGACGCCCTCTGTCAGCAAGGGTTGCAGAACTTTCAAGGGCCACCAGACAGGAGACCTCTCTAAAAATAAAGCCAACTTAGAGAAAAGCTAAGCCAAAGATGGAGGGGGGAGGGGAAGAGTGGCTCAGTCTTGAAGACACTGTTTAACCCCCTACGTCCAGCCATGCCTCATCCACACCAGGACTTCTTCTACTTCTTTGAGCTTTCTTTCTATCACCAACCACAGAAAGAATTATGACAAAACATGGTTATGGCTTACAGGGGTTTTAGATGGGAGAGTTTCACATCATCCCCCATCCCCACCCCTCTCCGTGAACCGTCAAGACACAAAGAAGGCTGACCTCCTGATTGCAGCAAGCGCCCATCACCTCCTGCCTGGATTACTGCAGTGGACTCCTCACTGCTCTGCCTTGTTCCACTCCAGCCCCGCTAGAGTCTGTTCTCATCAAAGCAACAAGACAAGTCAGATCAGGACACTCCGCCGCTCACTATCTCCACAGCTTTCTCATCTCGGGCAGAGTCAAAGCCAAAGTCCTTCAGGGGTCCGCAAAGCCCTCCAAGATCCAGCCCCTCCACCCTGTCCTTGTTTTCTCCCACTCGCCTCCTTGTTCACTCCAGTCCACTCACATGGGTCTCCTTGTATCCCTGTCTCATTCTGCACGAGCCAGGCAGGCTCCTGCCTCAGGGCCTCGGTACTGGCTGCTCCCTCACCTGGAGGGCTCTTTCTGAGATATCTGCCTACCTCACTCCCTCATTCCTGCAAGCTTTTGGTCAAATGTCACGTTCTCTTTGAGCTCTCTCCTGTCCAGTCCGTTGGAAATTGTCACACTCTCCCACCATCAGCCCTCCAGAAGTTCCCCATCCTGCTCTATGTTTATAGTACTAATTTCCTTCTAACACACTCTGTGATTTACTTATTTATGTGGGGGTTTCTTGTCTGATTTTTCATTGCTGTTTAGCAGTTTCTAGAATAGTGCTTAGGGCACAGTAGGGGCTTAACAAATGTTTGTTGAATGAATCAGTGAGTGAATGGAGTTCCCCCAGTCCTTGCTTGTTGTAAAGATCCCAGGACAACTGTCATTTGAGGATGAGGCTCAGAGAAGCTGCTTCTCCTGGGCCGTGGCCTGGGCCTGCTTATGAGGCCTTAAAGCCAGCTGCATCCAGAGGGAGAACTGAGTCATCCACAGACAGGCAAGGCTCCCCAGGCCGGCCGCTTGGCCCCCTGACAAATTTGAATAGTTCAGTAACAGGTACCACGCATCTCAAACAGTAATCTTTAGTTTCCCGCCTCAGTTAAAACGAGTCCCCAGGAGTCCATAAAACCAATGCTTGTTTTTAGAGTCAGCAAGAAAAGCCAGAAAGAAAAGTTTGCATAAACTCTAAGCCAAAGGGATGCCACAGAAGACATAAAAATGTGGTGGCCCGCATTGCCTTCTGCAACGTGGCTCGCAGAAAGGACGCGTGCATCCTGCAGATTTATTTTATTTCCTCCTCAAGGACCTTGGTGGAATACAGTACACTCAGGGGAACATAAGATCAAGATGTGCGGCCATTTGGGCTGTAATTAAATTTAATAGCCAGTTTATTCAGTTTGTAGGAAGATGACATGGAAGAGAAGGACAGGGAGCGAGCTTACAGTAGGAAATCATTTTCCCATAGAGTATCCATCTGGAAAAAAAGACATTGCCCCGACCCAGCAAGTGTGAATGAAATCTTCATCAGCATCGTATGAGGTTACTTTATCATGTGCCAGGGCTGAGAGAGGGGAGTCTGTAGCACCTTCTATTAAAAATAATGCACAGCCATCTTAACGGCATGTAAATCTAACTCACTATTATGCAAACTGAAGGAAAGAGGCAGTTAATAAAACACAAAATAACTGGGTGTTTTATTATACCGGTTGCTGGATTCATAAGCATGAGGCTTAAAACGGCTTATATTTTATCTTCCAGCTGCGGCAAATGCAGAGCTTTGTCCTGTTTTGGTTGGTAATGAAGGCGGTTATAGGGGCACTGAGGGAAGCACGGAATTTCAGCAGCCTGCCTGGAAGTGCAGGGAGGAAAAACAGGAGAGGAGGAAGGGAGGGAAGGCGAGTGAGAAAACGGGATGGTGAGGAGGGGGTCCCTGCTGGCGGTGTGAGGCCCACTAATGAAAGCAAGAGCAGAAGAGGAAGAGGCAGGCCTGTCCCTCAAACTTCCTTTCCTCCTTCAGCTGCCGGGAGGAGGGCAGTGGGCTGAGGGGGCTGCAGGTAGACTCAGTCACTCCCAGGCAGTGAGTCAGGCGCAGCCCCAGCCGCCTTCAGGAACGCAGAGCCGGAGCGGCCCATATGGAGGAGCCCGCTGCACAGCCCCCCAGGGCCATCTTTAGCAGCAGCAAAGCCCAGCCCCACTATGAAATCCAATTAAATGGCAGTTTTTGCCACATAAAATGGATCCCTCTCTCCTGCTGGTTGGAGTCTCTGCTACAATGTGCTGCTTTTCTGATTGGTGTTACTTTCGGAACAAGACCCATAAATGGAGGTGGAGTCACCAGTGTCTTCAAAATCCAATTTATGGGGGCTCCCGGATGCTACAGTGTTTTAACCAGGGCTGCCTGCTGGTCTTTCTTAGCTAAGGAGGAAATACAAAATTTCTTATAAACAGTTACAGTTCCCTGGGAATGGGGGTCCATCTGCCGTTCCCCCAGGTGCCTGAAGTCTTTGCTCTCTGACCACCCTGAGAGGCTGATGTCCTTTCAAATTTTATTTGAAGAATGCTCCTGTCACTCACAGTCCACTTTTTCCATTTTGTATGTGTTTTCTTATTTAACAGCCGCTTATTTAGGGCTTAACTCGTGGCAGGTACTGTTCTAGGTGCTCTACATTTACTAACTCACTTGAATTCTCACAACACCCCGTGAGGTAGGTACTATTACCAAGGAATTTGGCTGAAGAGGAGGCTGAGGCCCAGAGAAGTTAAGAAACTTGTGCAAGATGCCACAGCTCTTCAGTGGAGGATCCAGGCTTCACACCCAGGCAGGCGGGCTGCAGCTCTGCACCATGATACCACATCCCCTTCTCATGCTTGGCTCATCCCTTTCTGGCCTGGGCTTTCTGTCCCCTACAGCCTGTTGCATTTTGCTCTCCCTCCTGGTGGGAAACTCTGCATGCTTCCATGAAGTGGCTAAAAGATCCTTGGCATCACTAAGGAGCCAGGCCAGCAGCTCCTTTTAGTCAACAAATATGTATCTTGGCACTGTGACAACATGGCTTCCGGAACACACCCACTCGGGCATGTCCGCCGGTGGGAGGATCAGCAGAGAAGCTCCTGAACACACGTGCAGCATTCACCTCAGAACCGGATGCCTCGACAGGTGGGAGAAGGCGGCTTGGCAGCCACCCTGGTACTCCGGGTGGTAATTTGGCACTGACTTCAAGGCATGGCTCAACCCATGCCTAGAGAGGGCTCCGAGCAGTGAGAAATGGGAAGGGGGCAGGCAGGCAGGTCTGTAAGGACCTGCCAGTGCTTCCTGGCAGTCTGGCTAAGAGCAAGGCCAACACTGCAGGGATCTCATGAAGGTCATGTTTTAGGGGGTCATCTAAGATTCCTGGGCTGACATATGAACCCATAGGGACCCCTCTGGATAGCTGCAGCCCCTTCACCCCCTGGTGGCCTTGGAGATTCAGATCTTTGGTGGAGTGCAGGGGTATGGTGGAGGTGTAGATCAGGCCCCAAAGGCAATTTTTGAGATGGCAGTTTTGAGGTGGTCCCAGCTGCTGTGAGGAGCCATGGATGGCTTCTGGAATGTCAGGGGGACCTCCAAGAAAGAAAAAAAGCTCTGTCCTGCTTGCCTGTCAGTCTTCTGGCCAGAGACAAAGCAGCCAGGAGTCTCCCCTCCCCGCTCATGGCAGTGCTTCTCCTCCAGACTAGAAATCCCCCTTGGCTCTCTGTGGCCAATGTCCACATACTTCATCCTAACATACAAAGCCCCCAGCAAGCTACCCTCAACCCGTCTCCTCAGACTTCTAGCTCTTGCCTTCCATCCAGACCCTCTCTGCAAAACTCCTGGCCATGTTGACGCTATTCCCTCTGCTGGGAACATTATTCGCCTTTTCTACCGCCCAGTAAGATCCTGGGTGCTTAGCACAGAGCCTGGAGAACACTTTTCTTTAAAAGCTGAGGACTTATGTCTGCTGCCGGAGGTTTCTAAATGCTCATAAACCTTGTGACAAAATTTTATTTCCAGCTAGACTTCACAATACAGCTGCAGGCATGGAAGGGTAAACGCCCACACACTCCAGTTCTGTACTCGGTAGGTAGACAGTACGTGTTTGCAGGGTTAATGGAAGAAAGGTCAAGGTGAAAAGGGCTGGATCAAGGTCGTGAGGTGGCAGAGTGGAGACCAGAACACAGGCCTGGCCACTCCCCTTGCCTTCCACCCCACCTGCTGCGCCTCTCTTCTGAGGCCTACCCACCTCCCACCCCCCACCCTGAGTTTTAAGTTCTCAGTCTCTGGGCAACCACATGTGTTAATTGTCTAAAAAGAAAGCCAACCCTGAATGGCTGTAACCACTCACAATATCCTTCCTTTTCTAAAGCACATGTCTCCTGGAAAGTATTTCAGTGGTTTAATGATTCTGTTGGTGGTCATTTTTCTGAGTAGATTAAGGGCTCCTTAAATCTCCATAGCTCAAATGCACGAGCCCCTCGGAGGGCAGCTTACGTCCTGTCCAGCCCTGCAGGTTGATAAACAGCCGTGCACAGCTGAGCAGTGGGACGCGGCAAACAGCCGGGCTCCTGGAAACTGCTCATTTCCTGCCCACCACTTTTGTGTTCCAGAACATGGGCAGGTGGCTCTAAAACACTGATAGGACGTTCGTAACAGGATCAAGATGTGGAGACCTGCCTGGCCCTTCTGCAGACACTCCGTACCAGAAACTGGGCACGGGGCTCTGACATGGTTTTCTCATTTAATCTTCCCAGCAACCCCATGAGGGAGGCACTACTACAATACCCAGTATACAGATGAAGGAGCTGAGCTTGAAAAGATGATGTGAATTTTCCAAGCCCACACAACTCCTAAGTAGCCCTGCCCAGATTTAAACCTGTATCTATCAGGCCCTAAAGTCCAAATAAAGCAGTTGCTAGTGTTCAACCAAAGGAAGCAGAGTAAACATCCTCAAAGCCAGAATGTTTCCTATTGATTCTATTTTGGAGAGTTTATCTATAATTAGCCACTTCCCTGCTTTCCACAAGGAATCTACCTTTTTAAAAAAAAAAATGAGGTGGGTCACTGGTTAGGACCCTTTCCAAGGAGACTAGCTCAGAAGCTTACTAGTGAGGGTTTTGCTCAAGCCTGGGGGGCAGAGGGTGACGTGCACAGGTTTCTGCCTCCCCCACCCATTCCTGCTGCCTCCTGGGACCTGACCATTTGTCCCAAATCCACCCTAATTAGGAAAGAAAAAGGAACTACTCTGTCAAAGATCTGGAGGTGGGTGGCTAGCTGATTTTTTTTATTCCTCTCTGCCCACTTATTCCAAAGGCACCCGACAGGGACAGCAGGCTGGGGAAGACGGCAGGAAGTTGTCTTGCAGTAGAAGTAACCACCTATCTAAAAAAAGCTTTTTATAAAAAACGTTAGACTAGGAACTAAAGCTTGCAGGGGATGTTTTATAGCTGCTGTTATTTATTTATACCCCCACCTACTTCCAAAAGGATGTGAAGCCATTTACAGTAAGAACCTATCTCGTCTGGGTACAGGTAATAGAAATGAAGAGAAAAGCCAGATGAGAGATTGTATCCGAGCAGCCTCAAGTCAGCGAATGAGCAGCGAGAGTCTCCAGGGAGGTGGGGCTGCCCCGGGGCTAGGGGCGCCCTCTGGAGACGGAACTTGAATTTCTATATTCCCTGCTTGAAAGAAAGGCACAGAAAAGTCTCCGTGAAGTGCTTGGGAGGACAGGTCCTGGTTGAGGACTGATGGGGTCTCACCCCCAAGGAAAGGTGTGTGGGAAGGGCCCCTGGAGGCCCTCAGGGAAGCCCCTCTGCCTTAGGCCCATCAGCAGACCCTGAGAGTAGAATCTGAATGCAAATAGCTTATATGGGAGGAGATCCCAGGAAGCAACGGAAGAGGAGCGGGGAAGGGAGATGGGAAGGGAAGGCAGGGGTTGGGGGGCGTGACGATCAGATCATCACTGAGGGCACCTGGGGCTTGATCTTGTTGGGGAACCCTGGGGGATGGTTTAGAAAATGCCTAAGAGTTATCTACCCAAAGGGGCAAGGATCTAGGGTATTTATCCAGCAATGTCTATTTACCACTGGCTGGGGACTGCTCCCGGGGATGTCATCGCCCCATGTGTGAGCCAAGCATGCCCCGGCAGCCGCAGGAAGCCTCCGAGCAGAGTCAGGGGCTCGCAGTGTGTGCCATGGGGATATGGGCAGGGTCTGACAGCAACCCCTGCACCCCTCAAGACAGCTTGGCAGGCAGCCTCACTGGCCTGCAAGGGAGTGGAATAAAATCTCTGGCATACGGAGAATCTAGAAGGAAAAGCTGCTGGATCCAGAGGGAGGACGTGGGGGAGAGAGGGTGGTAGAGGCTCTGGTGAGGCTGACCCAGAATCCCTGGCTGGCTTTCGGTGTGGGAAGGAGCTGTGCTGACTGATGGAGTGAGGACTGTCTGGAGCGGCATTTTGGTCCCAGGCCCTGTAGGAGTCCAGGCCACTCCAAGGCATGGGTTCTGAAGGAGACCAACGCTACAGGCTGTGTCTGCCTCGCCCTCCTCCATGCCAGCGCGGGCACCAGTTCACCTGGTTACCAGGAGGGTCAGGGCCTGGGGATTCAAGCACCTGAACCCTAGGGAACGACTAGGCCACACTCAGACACCTCCACCTGGGGAAGAGCGGAGGCGACCCCTGTCTACAGCGGCAAATGACCACAGGTGTTTCATATAATGTTTCTCACCCCATGACCTGGCTCAAAATTCTCTTCTAAGAAGCCTTCCCCACGGATTGCTCTCCTTTATCTTTTTTTGGAGCTAAAAGTTTGATTTACTCTTTGACACCTGGAGAAGGCTACATCCTAATTAGATGTCTTCAGTGGCTCCTGCTTCCGTTCTACCTTGTCGGCCGCCCTCCTGACATGTTCTATGTTAAGTGAGGTGGTTAAAAGAGCTGCCCTGGAGTCCGACTGTTTGGGTTCAAATCCCACCTCTACCACTTGCTGGTGGTCAGACATGGGGAAAGTTATTTAGCCTTTCTATGCCTTGGGGTCCTCATCTATAATATGGGTGCAATACCCACCCTCATAGAGTCCATTTGAGGAGTAAAAGAGTTAATTAGAGCACTTTGCATGGTTCCTGGTACACAGTAAATGCTTGATAAATATTAGCTGTAATGATAATGAAGAAGATGATGATGATAAAGAGTCTGATTATAAACCATCAATTTCTCTCCATTATTTACAGACTAAAATACAAACATCAGTTGGCATTTAAGACTCTGCAAGGTTTTTTCATTCTCACTTCCCACTCACTCTCAACTCAACAGAACCCCACCATTCCAGAGACCTGTTTTCTCTCATCTCTTCCTTGAGAACATTCCCACTGCCCCAGCCTGAACGGCCCCACCTCTTAGGACAGGACTCACTCACCTGGATTCTTAGCACTGTATGTAGTTGGAGATCAGCAAATATTTCTAAAATATAAATAAAAACAAATTTCTAAAATATAAAATGCTGTGCTCCTTGGCACTGGTTATTAACCACCTTACTTCTCGGTACGACCAGCTGCACCTAGCAGGGAGCCAGGTCTCCAGGAGTCAGTTCACAGCCAGGAAGTGAATGTGGCAGGTGCTGGAATTGGCCACAGCACTGCTGGAAACATTTTCTACGTCCCAATCTGGAAGCTTTTCATGAACTTATTTCCTCCTCCCAAACATCTCATTGTATCCCCACCTGACAGACTGGAAAAATGCAGCTGAGAGAAGTTAGGTAATTTGCCCACAGTCACATGGTGGGTGGGTGGCAGAGCAGGGTTTGAACGGTGTGAGTGTGGGTCCAGCACCCTTCTCTTGGTGCATGGCATTGCCCTCTGCTGCCTCTGGGCACATGGGCCTGCTGTATCTCCTGGGTTATAAGAGAACAACTATAACAATGTGCTTTCATCAGTTGTAGCAAATGTACCACACCAATGCAAGGTGTTAATAATAGGGTGCTACATGGGAATCCTGTATTTATTCACTATTGTTCTGTAAACGACTGCTTAGGTTCAAATCCCACCCCTACCATTGCCTGGTGGTCAGATATGGGGAAATGGGGAAAGTTATTTAGCCTTTCTCTGCCTTTCGTCTGTAATATGGGTGCAACAACAACAACAACAACAACAACAAGCTCCCTATGCTTTCCAGCCTTGTTCTGCTTCTGGGTCCCTGCCTGGCTAGGACTGTGCTCCCCAGGCTCAAAGGGGCTCATTCACTGAGTCAAACACCGTCCTGGGCCTGACAGGCTGGTTTGGGAGCTCCAGAGCCTGGGGGGCACACCAGGGCCTCTCCTCCTCCCTGACACTCCAGGGCCTGGGTGAGCCCCAAAGGTCATCCTGGCCCTCACTCCTCAAAGTACAGTTCATGGTCTCTGCTCTTCAGCGTGTGATGGCTGCAGCAGCAGCATCGGCATCTCCTGGGAGCTCATCAGAAATGCAGAGTCTCAGGTTCTACCACAGACCTGCTGCATCAGAGGCTGCATTTTAACAGGACACCCCTGGTGCTCTGTGTGCACACTGAGGTTGGAGAAGCCCTGCTCTCTATGTCCTTGGTTCATGCAGGGTCCCTGACCACGTAACCCCAGTGCCAGCCCTTCAGAAGCTGGTGCCATCCAACGGTGCAACCTCAGAGCCCCAGACCTCAGCAGGGCTGCGACAAGCTGCCGTGGCACGTCCCAGCACTGATTTTTTCCACCGCAAACCCTCTGGTCCTGCTCCTGGTCACTATCCCATTTTATAACTCTAAATGCAGCACCAGCTGCCTGACCAAGAATTGCTCAAAGCCCCACTATTCACTGTTCTCTTTTCTTTCTGGCATCACTATTTCATCTCTTCTTGCTCTTTTATACCATTCTTTTTCTAGCACGCCAGTCACCAAGTCAGCAAATATTGCAATATTTGTATTTTTTTTTAAAGTACATTTACTAACATGTTAGGCAAGCAATACATGCCATTTAAAGAGGCCAGAACTACATTCTAGTAATATTCATTCATTCATTCATCAAATATTTGAGTGGCTATTACATCCCATACATTGAGAATATACATAACACATGCAAAAATCACTTAAAAAATTAAAGAACCTCATCATGTCTCCACAGGTGCATCCTAGACCAGCCAACATCTGCCTCTTACTGCTAGATCTCACTTTCTCTTCCCCCATCTCTTTATTTCTAACTTCAGTTAGAGCCATTCCCAGCAGAGCACTGGGGAGGAGAAGGGAGCACCCACCCACCCACCCACCCTGTACTTCCCCAGGCCCCAGCTCTGGGGTTTTGCACACCCTCTCACTGAAGACAGACACTGGCCCCAATGATCTTGGTTGAATCATACCACAGATTGGTGTTTTTAAAAGATGCCCCCTCACCTCCACTGAGTCCCCACTGGGCTCTGTGTGACTGTCCACCATGACACTGCTTTCACTTGTCTCCTCCACCAGACCATATGCCCTGAGAACAGCCACTCTGTCTTATCATCCATGTCGTCAGTGCCAAGCTCACAGCCTGGCATATAATAGATGCTCAGTGAATATTTGAGTGAATGTGTACATGTATGACTGCACGGAAGGAACACCATCCTATTCAGTGACTGTCCAAAGACCACCAGTGGCCATCAGGCAGCTCTGCCCGGCCAACATGCATGTCCTGAGCTGAGTCGGGGCAGACATCCTGCCAGGCCCAGGGCAAAGTGTATGTGTGTGTGTGTGTGTGTGTGTGTGTGTGTGCACGTGTGGGCCTGTGTGTGCGCTCCCTGCAGCCGGAACAGAAGCGGCTCTTACCGTGGTGTATTTACCCAGCTGGCAGAGCGAGGGGAAGGTTTCCTGGTGAGCTTTCCGGATCTTCTCTGTGAGGTCGTCCAGCTCAGCTGTCATTTCATAGCTTTCTGTGCATTCCTGCTTCGAAGGCTCCTTCTTTTTCTTGTTCCTGTCATTTCTGACAGCTGGAGATGAGAGAGAAGGCAATTCAGGAGTCAATAATGGCTGGGCCTGTGCTGCCTGAGGCGGGAGCTTCCATCCCAACCTGCCTTGGAATCATCTGACACTTGGAACGGGAACAGCCAGAAAAGGTGGTAGAAACACACCTCCTCCCAAGAAAAGGAATTTGGCAGCCAGAAGAACCAGGGCAGAGAACTAGGTTTGCTCCTCTGTGTGAGCACAAGCAAATGGATTCCCGTGGGAAGCTTAGACTCAGCCAGAAGGCTGAGGGTCTGTGTTTGGTTTCAGAGGACTTTCTAGGTGGACTGGATTCATTGACGACAGAAGGAGAAAACCAAATTCATTCTTCCCACTTCCAGAGGGGATGGCCTGAGGACATGTCAAAGGAACCCCTTTTGCCTGGTAGACTAGGTTCCTGAAGGATAATTAATAATTCCTAATCATTTTCATTTGTTCTTTGCTTTTTCTGTTTTCTGAATTAACTGATTGAACTTTTGCAGAAGTCTGTCTTAGAGGTGAAGGGATGGTTTTGTCTGTTTTTCCTGTTTCCTAAATTTTCTGCATCAACCATGAACTATTTTGTTCTTTATAAAGTTATTTAAAAATAATAACGAATGCATCAGGAAACCCTCAGCTGGGAAAACCATCTTCTCATTCCTTTACTCCCTCATTTATTAGCAGCCACGTGACTCCCGGTCCTGCCGCCCCTCCTGACTCTTTGCCTCTGCATACTCCCAGCCAAGGTCCAGGGCTGGCACAGTCGGGGCCCAGGACACATGCCCCGTCCAGTCCCTCTCAGCGTAACTCAAAGCTCTGCGCTCTGGCCAGGATCTCCTGGGGAAGGAAACCGAAGCCAGGGAGGCAGACAGGGAAAACCAGACCATGCTGATCCCCTCCCTGGGTGTCACATTCCCTGGGGACCCAGGGGCTGCCCAGGCTGGCCGCGGCCTGGCCATGTATGCCCCACCGTAACCTGGGAGTCCGGCTCCACATGATCCAGGACATCATTTGATCTCCTGGAAGCTGATTTTTGCACCCACCCTCCCTGAGTACATGGGGCACTCTGAGGAACCGGCAGTTCCCTGGGGCTACACTTTGAGTATCCCAAGGCCCTGTTTGGGGCAGAAGCTGAGGGCAGAGTAAAACAAAAGCATGGGGAGGAAGATAAAAGGTCACAGGGATGAAAGGGGAGTGGTGAGGGAGGGAGAGAGGAAAGAAAAGAGGGTGACAAATGGTACCAAAAAACCCGTCTGTAAGGCACCCCACTCCTGACCAGGACAGAGGGCAGTGGGCAAGAGAATTAACAGTTCTTGGGTCTACTGGTCATTTTGTCCACAGCATCTCACTTAATCCCCTTACCAGGCAGGCAGTTTCAAACCCATTTTACAGATGAAGAAGCTGAGCCTCAGAAAAGCTAAGGAACGTGCCAAGGTTCACTCAGCTGGCAAGTTCTTTCCTCACTTGAACCCCCCAGTTCTTCCTAAGGAAGTTGACATGTTTGCACTGAACACCTCCCCAAATGATCTTCTTCCCCTGGGACTCTGAAGTGACGCAGTTCTTTGGTTTAGAACATTTCTAGATCTCCGGTGAAATGAGTGACAGTGGGTAAAGATAGTGTGAGGAAAATTTAACCTCAAATGTACTCTTTTCTGGACAGATTGATCCTCCATAACCAGACCCTTCCCAGTAGGATGCAGGGTAAGGGGTAGCAGGTTGTAAAGCAGCAAGGATACTGTAAATAAGGTCAGCAAAGGAGGCACGAAAAGGGAGGAAGTGGGTAGCATATGGCGGTAGACGTGGGCAGACCCGGCGGCTCTCTGTAAGGATGGGGCCTGAGTTTGTGTGGAAAGGCTACAGCCTGATGGCTTGTGCAAGCACCATAAGCTCTTGGAGCTGGTTAGTGCCCCCACCCATTGCCCTTTCTCTCTGCATCTGCTAATGCAAAATTTGAATCGTTGCAACAAGGGTCATTCTAAGACAGAGTCCTAAGGAAAACGATTCAGCAGTTCCTCAAAAAATTAAACAGAACTACCATATGACCCAGCAATTGCACTCCTAGGGCTAAACCCAAGAGAAGTGAAAACATGTTCATACAAAAACTTGTTCATAAATATTCATAGCAGCATTATTCATAATAGCCCAAAGTGGAAAAAACCCCATTGTCCACCAGTGGATGAATGGATAAACAAAATGCAGTATAGCCATACAATGGAGTATTTTTTCAGCCATAATAAGGAATGAAGTACTGATTATGCTACAACATGGATGAACCTCAGAAACATTTTGCTAAGTGAAGAAGGCAGACTCAAAAGGGACAAATATTGTATGATTCTACTTATAAGAAATAGGCAGAATAGACAAATCCATAGAAATAGAAAGTAGATTAATTGTTGCTAGGGACCGGGGGAGAGGGGGAAAGAAGGCAATGGCTAATAGGTACAAAGCTTCAATCTGGGGTGATGAAAATGTTCTGTAATTAGTGGTGATGGTTGCAAGATCTTGTGAATTTATTAAAAACCACAGAATCGTACACTTTAACATGATGAGTTTTATGCTGGGCGAATTATATCTAATACACACACACACACACACACACACACACACAACCAGAGCCCCGAGGGAGGCTGCAAGTCACCAAACACTAAGAACTGTGCCAACTAGAACCAGAAACCAAGATGGCGCCCATAACCCCTCAAGGACAGAGCTGTAGCCCCAATGTCATTTGATAGCTTACAAGGGCCAAAATTGTAAGATTCCTTCAGCAATGTAAGATTCCAGCTCATTAAATCCCCACAGTCACCTGGGTGAGGTGGACATTACAATCACACTTCCAGACTTGAGGAGCCTAAGGCCCAAAGCTGTCCTGTTTGAAAGCAGCAGTATCAGGATTTCAGTGGAAAACACAGAGGGCAGAGGCAGGGACCACACACCCAATAATCCCAAACCCAGGTAGATCTGTGAGACCCGTATCTGTACTTGTAAACTTTCTGCTACACTGACCCCATTCACCCAAGTCCCTCTGGAAAACCAGGGACTCCAATGAACAAATCCTGCTCCAGAGGGTTGCCCAGGAGGGTGGGCGCCCCTGTGAGCTACCATCCTGGGGGAGCACCTGAACCAAGCCAAGAAGCCTGAAGGTGAGGTCAGCTGGGCACCAAGAGAGATGGGCTTGGCTGGGTTGTCCAGTAACAGTCCCACCAGTTGCAAAATAACAGCTGCCAAACCAAAGCAACATCTTCTGTGCTTTGGGAATTACACTTCAGAGCTGACTCATTGCCAGGGGCCTGGTGTGTAACCTGATTCTCCCTTCCAGACCTCTCTTGCCCCCCCAAAGCAAAGACCCATCACCACTGTCCCTATGACTAATGGGCTCCTGAGAATGTGGGAAAGTCCTGTGCAACTGCAAAAGGCTGCAAACCCTCGGTGATGATGCCCCACTCACATAAAGGTTCATACATCGATAGATACGTTTTCTCAACACGTGGCCTCAGCAGCTGCTTTGCTCAAGAATTTTAAACTTCCTGTGGAACGCAGACACAGCGTTTGGGCCAGGCATGTGTATAGCTGCAAAAAGCCATCAGAATCAAGGTGATGACCCAGTGCACAGGCAGCTACGCAGGCCTGGGAAACGTCGGCTGCACTGTGGCCTCGTGGTTGGCCGCTGCTGGAGTGAGGCAGGGCAGGGCGGGCAGGGGCTCCCCCCTCTAGGTCACCGGTGCAGGGCACGGTAGTGGCAGATCTGGGTACAAGCCCGAGCCCACTGCGTACCTGCTGCAGCCACGCCCAGAGGAGTCGGTTCACTCAGAGCCTATTCGTGGACAGCAGAGCCACCCTCCCAGGGATGGATGGAGGACGTGCAGTCTACTGAAATGGCTGAGATAGGTTAGTAATTATACAGGAAGAATTTCAGGCCCTTCAGCATGGAAGTGGGTGGACCTCCACACGGAGGACCTACGAGAATTTTTATGGGGTCCATGGCAGTAAGTGCGACAGGAGACTTGCCATGACGAATGGTGCTTTTGAATATAAGACATCATCTGGTGGTGACATGAAATGGGCAGGTGGGCTCAGTTCTTCCTTCATTTTTTCCTTCATTCAATAAATATTTAGTGAGCCACTGTGTGCTGTCTGCTATGGGGATGAAACGGTGTGAACACAGCCAGTTCCTGCTGCCCTGGGGCTGTCATATGGTGGGAGACGGACATTACTCATATACTGGTAGTAACAGGAATAAAGGTAAGAATACTGGTATCACTATTATTATGACTTGTGATTCATATACTAGAGTATTATTTATTATAACACTGAAAGTATCAATTGTAACTATCATAGCAGCTATCAGGCACTTGCCTAAGCCCTTTAGTCATATTAAATTGCTATTCTATATGATCATATTGTAATATGATCTTTATTCATATTAGATCACATTGACCTATACGGCAGATATCATTCTTATGCCCATCTTGCAGGTGAGAAAACTGGAGGTGAGGAACCTGCCCAAGGTCATGCCTCCTGTAAATGATGGAGCAGGGATTTGAACTCAGGAAAGGTGGCTCTAAGGCCCCACTCATAACCACGGTGCTCTGCTGTGTCTTATCCCACACACACTTCATTCCAGGTGCAATAAGTGCTATGAAGGTTGCTACAGGGAACTCTGTGTATTATGGAGTGAGTGTGTGTGTGTGTGTTGGGGGATGTGTGTCCAGGATCAGGAAGCTCATGTTGGGGAAAGGGGAGGGTGAGTTAAGGCAAGGGGTGGGCAGGGAGCCCGTGGCCTTTTCCTCCTGAAGCCTGGGATGTGCAAAAATGATGCTCAGCCCTAAGGCTGCCTGTAGCATCTGATGGCCGGTCTCTTCTTCCACTCAGATTCCAACGGGCTGGCGTATGCCCCAATCTACCCATGAAGGACCTGGGGAATTGACAAACTGCTTTCCAGCACAGTCCACTCCTGGGAAGGAAAAGCGAGGTGGGAGAGAGTCACATACTGTCACACCTGCATCAGAGTCCCTATCCTGACACAGACATTACCATTCCGCATGGCCCTTCCCTCCTAGTCTTTGAATGTCTGAGGAACAAGGGCCACAGTGTACTTGTCTCTGTGATTCCAGGGCTTAGCACAGCACCCAGCCCATGGTGGAGACTCAAAAACTGTTTTGTGAGTGACCAGGTGAACAGGTGAATAAAGGTGGAATTCCATTGGCTGTCACGGCTTGTGTATGGCAACACAGAGCACACCTGAACCTCTTTCTTTCAGAAAGTAAAGTCCTCCTCATCACCTCGGGGCCTTCAGGGGAGCCACTAACCACCCTCCACCCCTACACTAGTAGCCAGGAGGTTGATAAAGCAGGCAGGACATCTAAAGGGTCACCGATGTGATTTACACACCTGGCAGAATCTGGCCCGATGTTTGCAAAGCGCTTCTTGGACGAAAGGTACGCCATAAAATACCAAGTGTTCTCCTTGTGAGGGGCTAAGTGCTACAAATCAGATTGGGTGGCATAAAAGTAACATATTTATGATCCACTATCATATTGCAAATGAAATGAATGTAATAAAAGTGTCACTTATACAAATACCTCTGATGTACAGATCTCGACCTATGAATATGAAAACAGACACCCCAGCACTTTTATTTGAATGTCTAATCATGGAAATAAATGAAGTCATGTTCATTTTAATGTGTGTGCTTGTGCATGTATCTGGAATATTGATTTCCACGCATGCAATAAAAATTTAATGCGGGAAACATTTGGCAAAAGACACAGATTTCACTTGGATTCAGAAGGATAAGAAAACAACTACAAATTCCTTCACATTGAAAAAGACCCTGAAAATACAATTGACAGTGTTTTCGTCATAAAGTTCCTATATTAAGTTTAGTGAAGGGAGCATAATGATCTATTCATTCTTGCCTGAAAATTAAAGTCTGGAATTTGTGCATCTTGAGTCTTCAGCTCCTTGCTAACTGCAAGAATAATGGATCACAGTTGGCAAGCAAAACTATCTGGTTGTCCTGAGTTAGGAGGGCCTGTAACTAACATACTGATATGGTTAAAATCATTTTCTGCACTAATTATATAAATGGAAACTCATGGATTGAAAGCAGGTGGAGCTATTACTAATACAGATGTACTTTTCCTCTAACGTAAGGGTTTCGGGGAAGGTTCTCAAGTATTTAACACAGCAGTTCCCTTTGTAAAGTTGGGTAGAGGTGGGGTGAGTAAAGACTCCCATCAAGGTCAGAATCTCCTTCAAGGTGGGGGCTGGATCTTTTTCCTAATACAGAAACCGCCTCATGAGCTCCAGTTGAATGTATGAGCACATAAATGCATAGAGGAGCGCAAGACGTTAGTGAACGAGGCTGCAGCCATGTGTCTTTTGGACCAGGCTGAGGGCAGGGCACCCACAAGTGTCTGTTGAATGGATCAAGTCCTGATTCCTCAGGGCCTCCATTTCAGGGTTCGTGAAATGGAAGGTGAAACCACAGCCTTGCAGGGCTGTGCCAAGCATGCAACAAGGCAGCAAATGCGTAAGGACTTTAAAAGGTGGCATAATGCCCCATCCAACTGCAAAGCACTGGGGATGACCCAGCATTCACGGTGCCAGGGAGCAAGCAGGGAGACTTCAGAATTTTAAAAGGATATTAGATAAGCAAATCTTGGGGTAAAGAGTTGGGACGTAGAATTCTGAGAATTGAAAGAGGGTCAACAATCCTAGTGTAGCTTCTTAAAATTATTCACAGTGCTTATTAAAAATCTCTGAAATACTTTTATTTCAGAGATATTCAGATGCCACACACTTCCTTCTTTTTAAAGTGCTGTTACACTAATAAAACTCAAGATTTCTACAGATATTTTCCTCTCACTGGCGGCTTTTGGATACTGAGATTTTACCTCTTCAAGATGGATAGAGTTCCCTTTGTCTTCTAATTCCTAATTGTGATTTCCTGCTCTGTCTGGGCTGGTGTGACCAGCTCTGCTGTGGCTACTTTTACTTTTGGGCAGGCGTACTCTGGTGGCCGTCCTTGCAAAGCAAGGGATATAGAATTTAGAGGATCCATTATAAGTGACAAATCTTTTTCTTTGGACAAGAGCCTCGTAAGAACTATAGGAACTATTGTAGGTTCAGCTCCAGAGATAAGGGGAAATAAAACATCCCTGCATAATGAATTAGGAGCTTGACAATGAGTAATGGAGATCTTTCCTTCTTAATTCACAGTACTTCTTTGCTTCATTCCTTCCGGCAGCACTGGGGCTACCATCAATGGAGGCTTTACCCAAATCCTGTCAACAGGAGGCAGAGCTATGTCCTTGGCTTCATGTTTGTGACAGAGCTATCCAACAGATGAGGACTGAGAAGGCTTGTATTGGTAGCATAAACCTGAAGGTTAAAAATGTAAGTTTAAGACACTGACGCTGCCCCTCTGCTATTTATGCAGGAGTAAACTCACACACCTACTGCATAATTGATTTACTCTGCTTTTAAAAGCCTCCAGGATAAGAGTTCAGCATCTGCTTCCATAATCTATTTTCATGGGCAGGAAACTGTTATATTTAGCTGAAGTTCATTTTGCTGATATTGAACCTGCCCTCATGTGTCTTCCCTTCAACTCAGGGTTCAAGATCCTGGCCACATACTTTACAACACATAGAAATTATGGAGCTGTTCTCATGTGTCTTAAATAACATGAAGAGTATATTGGCCAAATGGAAGGACACTGGAGTAAAATTCTAAAATCCTGCATTCTACTTCTGTCATTTACTAACTGTGCAACTTTAGGATAGTCACTTAATGTCTCTGAGATTCAATATCATTATCTGAAAAATGAGGACATTAGTCTCTATCACATACAGGATGCTCATATATATTTAGATATATAAATGATTACAACATTGTGTACTAAAATAAATAATTCATTTATCCACCAAACATTTATTGAGTCTTGTAGTCACTGAAGAGACTGAGTAAATAAAACACGGTTTCTCTCTTAAGAAATTAAATGTACATATATTTAATAGAGAGTATAAGGGTTTAATAAATACAGATTGCTTTGAGAAATGCGAAATGCTAAGGAAAGAAGGTAGGAAGAAATGATGGGGGGAAGGAAGGAGGGAAGGGAGGGAAGAGGGGAGGAGGAAGAGAAGGGGAGGGGAGGGGAGGGGATGGAAGGAGAAAAGGAGGGATACAAAGAGTGCCTTAGTTTTGGAGCTGCTAAAAAAATACCATACAATGGGTTGCCTCAGCAATTGGAATTTATTGGCTCCCAATTGCAAAGGCTTGCTTCCTCCCAGTATCATTATCTTTTGACTTGCTGGCAATCTCTAGAATTCCTTGGCCTTTCCATCATAAGGCAATGTACAGGGCGACTTTTTCTCCTTTCTCTTCCAGGTCCCATTGACTTTCAGCTTCTGGCTGCTTCCCGTGGCTTCCCCTTCCGTGTCCAATTCTGTATAAGGACTTCAGCTATATTGGATTGAGGCCCAACCTGATTCACGTTAGGTACACCTAACTCATAACATCTTCAAAAGTCCTATTTACAGATTGGTTCACACCAACAGGACAAGATTTGGGAACAGAACATGCCTTCTGTCGGGCGACATGATTGAGTCTCCAACAGAAAAGAAAAAGATCAAGAATTCTTATCCAAAGCAAGACCAGTGCTCCAGCCTGGTACCATGTAACTGGAGATCAGGAAGAAGATGGAGAGTTGATAAACGACAGTTTTTAAACTTTCAGTGGATCCATCTCTTATGGCAGGACTTTCCATCTGAACTTGGCCTAGTAAACAGAGGTGACCACATTCATCTTCTTAGGATCCAACTTTTTCAGATATCGACTGATGGCGTTTGATGAATTTCTGCCTGAGTCATGTATCAATGAGGTGGCCGTAAGAGATAAACAGATGGCTTGAGAGTTTGCTGGATGTTTGCCAAATACTCTATTCACACTGTTAATGCACAGAAGCTCCTGCCTATTGCCAAATAAATTTTAGAACTCTGAATCATTAGCGAGATGATCTACATGTGGATATGTGGGTGTTTATACTGTATATTTAGTTTAATTGACAAATCCTCACTGTATGGCATTTTGAATGACTCATGACAACCTACATGAAACTACATGAGTTTCACTGGGGTCCCCGCAGTACTAAGGTTTAAGGGTCTTCAGAATTACCACAGTAAATCTAGGTCAGTATAGTTTGTGTTCTAAATGCATTATATTAATTTTAATTTTTAGAGAATTGGTAACCCATGTAGGAGATATATGAGAGCCCATTATTGATATGATTAGTCAATTAACCACAACCTGTTTTCCTACTGATTCTGGATAAATTTTTTTTTTTTTAATTAGAGAAGTGGGTTTACAGAAAACTCATGCATAAAATACAGGGTTCCCATACACCACTCTATTATTAACACCTTGAATTGGTGTGGTGCATTTGTTACAACTGGTGAAAGCACATTTTTATAATTGTACTATTAACTATAGCCCATGGTTTAACTAAGGGTTCACTGTTTGTGCTGTGTAGTTCCTTGAATTTTTTTAAAAATTTTATTCCAGTAACATATATTCAACCTCATATTTCCCATTTAACCACATTCAAATCTATAATTCAGTGCTGTTAATTATGTTCACAATGTTGTACTATTATCACTATCACCCATTACCAAAAGTTTTCCATCGTCCCAAATAGAAACTCTGTACATTTTAATCCTTAACTCCCTATTCCCTACTCCCACCCTATCCCCTGGTAACTTATATTCTAGATTCTGTCTCTATGAGTTTGCTTATTCTAATTATTTCATATCAGTGAGATCACACATTTGTCCTTTGTGTTTGGCTTACTTCACTCAACATGATGTCTTCAAGGTTCATCCACATTATCACACGTATCAGAACTTCAATCCTTTTTAGGGCTGAATAATATTCCATTCTGTATATATATCATATTTTATTTATTCATCGGTTGATGGACATTTTGGTTGCTTCTATTTTTTGGCAATTGTGAATAATGCCACTATGAACATCAGTGTGCAAATATTTGTTTGCGTGCCTGCTTTCAGTTCCTTTGGTTATATACCTAGAAGTGGGATTGCCGGGTCATATGGTAATTCTATACTTAACCTTCTGAGGAAATGCAAAACTGTCTTCCACAGGGACTGTGCCATTTTACATTGCCACTAACAATGAATGAGTGTTCCTGTTTCTTCATATCTTCTCCAATATCTGTAATTTTTCATTTTTAAAATAGTAGTCATTCTTGTGGGTGTGGAATAGTATCTCATTGTGATTTGATTTGTGTTTCCCTAATGGTGTCGAACATCTTTTCATGTGCTTTTTGGACATTTGTAAATCTTCTTTGGAGAAATGTCTACACAAGTCTTTTGCTCATTTTTAAATTGGGTTCTTTGTCTTCTTGTTGATGAGTTGAGGACTTTCTTTATATATTTTAGATATTAAATCCTTTTCAGGAAAAGTGGTTTCCAAATATTTTCTCCCAATGTGTAGGCTGTTATTTTATTTTCATGATAAAGTCCTTTGATGCACAAAAATTTTTAATTTTGATGCGGTCCCATTTATCTATTTTTCCTTTTATTGCTTATGCTTTGGGTGTAAAGTCTAAGTAACCATTGTTAAAATGAAGTCCTGATAAGGCTTCCTTATATTTTCTTCTAGGAGGTGATAGTTCTGACTCTCATATTTAGGTCTTTGATATCCATTCTAAGTTGAATTTTGTATATGGTGTGAGGTAGGGGTCTACATTCATTCTTTAGCAAATGGAGATCCACTTTTCTCAGCACTATTTGTTAAAGATAATATTATTTCCAAATTGAGTAGCTGTTGCCACCATGTCAAAAATCAGTTGGCCGGAGGGGCAAGATGGTGGCATAAAGAAGAGTGGAAGCTAAGTAGTCCCCCTGGAACAACTACAAAAAACCAGAAACAACTAGTAAATAATCCAGAATAACTGCAGGGGGACAAACGAGACCATCCACTCATCATACACCAACCTGAATTGGGAGGAATGCCCGAGAACACAGCATAAAATCTGTAAGTAAAACCTGTGGAACCAAGTCGTGGGACCCCCTCCCCCATAGCCCGAGCTGCAAAGCCTCGTGGTGCCAGAGAGAAGCTCTCTCCCAGCAAGCGAATATAGCTCAGCTGAGCTCCAACTGGGGTTTTAAGTAGTGAGTGTGAACTGCTCACTACAGGTACGCATCCCCAAAAAACAGACAGAGGCTTTGGGTGACGACTGACCTAGGAGAGCCGGAGGGTCGCCTTGGACTGGGTCTGAAGGGGACTATCTGTTTCTTTTTTGGCTCAGTGGAGAAAGCCCCAGTCATTTTCAGTTTCCAGGGCTGTGACTCCGGGAAGGGTGGAGACAGCACAAGCAGAGACAGAGACCATTGAAATGCTAATGACCTCCACCTGAGGGGTCTGTCTTCTCTAGGAGGAAAGGGGTGGGGCCCTTTCCATTCAGAACCAGACCCCAGAGCCTGGGGGAACACGGCCATACCTCCTCACACCAGTCAAGAATTATAGGCTAACAGGCGTCACCTGCTGGGCAGAAAAGCACAGTGACCCGAGGCATCAAAGGGTGGAGCAATTTTCTAAGACACACCTTCAGGGAAACCAGATACTGAATATTTCTTCCTTCTGGGACCTGAGCCTGTTCTGGTCTGGGAAAACCTGATTTGGATAACCAAGGAAACCATGCCTAGACAACAAAAAATTACAACCTACACTAAGAAAAACAAAGTTATGGCCCAGTCAAAGGCATAAATGTACCCTTCAACTGAGATACAGGAATTTAAACAACTAATGCTAAATCAAATCAAAAAGTTTAGAGAAGATATTGCAAAAGAGATAGAGGCTGTAAAGGAAGCACTGGACATGTATACGGCAGAAATCAAAAGTTCAAAAAAACAACTAGTAGAATCTATGGAAATGAAAGGCACAACACAAGAGATGAAAGACACAATGGAAACATACAACAGCAGATCTCAAGAGGCAGAAGGAAACACTCAGGAACTGGAGAACAAAACACCTGAAAACCTACACGCAAAGGAACAGATGGAGAAAAGAATGAAAAAATATGAGCAACGTCTCTGGGAACTCAAGGATGAAACAAAGTACAATAATGTACGTATCATTGGTGTCCCAGAAGGAGAAGAGAAGGGAAAGGGGGCAGAAGCAATAATAGAGGAAATAATTAATGAAAATTTCCCATCTCTTATGAAAGACATAAAATTACAGATTCAAGAAGCGCAGCATACTCCAAACAGAAGAGATATGAATAGACCTACGCCAAGACACTTAATAATCAGATTATCAAATGTCAAAGACAAAGAGAGAATCCTGAAAGCAGCAAGAGAAAAGCGATCCATTACATACAAAGGAAGCTTAACAAGACTATGTGCAGATCTCTCAGCAGAAACCATGGAGGCAAGAAGGAAGTGGTGTAATATATTTAAGAAACTGAAAGAGAAAAACTGCCAACCAAGAATCCTGTATCCAGCAAAGCTGTCCTTCAAATATGAGGGAGAGCTCAAAATATTTTCTGAGAAAAGACAATGAGTGACTTTGTGAACAAGACACCTGTCCTACAGGAAATACTAAAGAGAGCACTACACGGTGATAGAAGACAGGAGTACGTGGTTTGGAACACAATTTGGGGAGATGGCAGCACAACAATGTAAGTACACTGAACAAAGGTAACTATGAATACGGTTGAGAGAGGAAGGTGGGGAGCATGTGAGACACCACAAGAAAGGAGGAAAGATAAAGACTGAGACTGTGTAACTTGGTGAAATCTAGAGTATTCAACAATTGTGATAAAATGTACAAATATGTTCTTTTACGAGGGAGAACAAGCAAATGTCAACCTTGCAAGGTGTTAAAAATGGGGAGGCACTGGGGGAGGGATGCAATCAGCATAAACTAGAGACTGTAACTAATAGAATCATTGTATTATGCTTCCTTTAATGTAACAAAGGTGATATACCAAGGTGAATGCAGATAAGAGGGGGGGATAGGGGAGGCATGTTAGACACTTGACATTGGTGGTATTGTCTGATTCTTTATTCTACTTTGATTTAAGGTTATTTTTCCTTTTGCTGCTTCCTAGCTGTCTTTTTTTTTTCCTCTTTCTTTTGCCTCTCTACCTTCTTTGACTCTCCCTCCTGCCTTGTGGAAGAAATGTAGATGCTCTTATATAGATAATGGTGAAGGTGGTGAACACATAAATGTATGACCATGCAGAAAACCTTCAATTATTTACTTGGGATGGAATGTATGGTGAGTGAACAAAACCATATTAAAAAAAAATGGGTTGATGACAAAACCTCGAGGGCAATATACTGAGTGAAATAAGCCAGACACATTAGGACAATTATTGCAGGGTCTCACTGATAGGAACTAATTATAATATGTAAACTCATAGACATGAAATATAAGGTACCAAGATATAGGATGAGGCTTAAGAATGGGGAGTGGTTGCTTAGTATGAGCAGAATGTTCAATGAGGATGAACTTAAATGTTTGGAAATGAACAGGGGTGTTGGTAGCAAGATGTGAGAATAACTAACAGCGCCGAATGGTGTGTGAATGAGGTGGAAAGGGGAAGCTCAGAGTCATATATGTTACCAGAAGGAAAGTTGGAGGTCAAAAGATGGGAATGTATAAAACTGAATCCTATGGTGGGCAATGTCCTTGATCAACTGTACAAATACTAGAAATCACTTCCATGAACCAGAACAAATGTATGACAATACAATTAGAAGTTAATAATAGAGGGGCATATAGGGAAGAACTATATACCTATTACAAACTATATACTACAGTTAGTAGTATTTCAACATTTTTTCATAAACAGTAAGAAATGTACTATATCAATACTACAAGTCAACAATTGAGGGGGGTTGGTTAGAGATAGAGGAGGATTAGAGTTTCCTTTTCTTTTCTTTTTTTTTTTTTTTCATCTTTCACTTTATTTCTTGTCTGGAGTAATGAAAAGGTTCTAAAAATTGAACAAAAATTAAGTGTGATGGATGCACAGCTGTATGAGGGTACCCAGGGGCAAGTGATTGTACACTTTGGATCTTTGGATAATTGTATGGTATCTGAATAATCTCAATAAAAATGAAAAAAAAAATGAGAAGAAAAATTAATTTCCTTTATGCCCTCATAAGGATTAAATGATGAAAAGGTAATGCATGTAACACGCTACCTACATTACCAGGAATATAAGTTTTCAGTAAATGTTAGTAAATATTCTTTATTATTAATATAACTGTTAAAGTTCATGTTATAATAATACCCTTAAAAACAGATATGCATTGTAATAACCCCTTATATGTATGAGAAAAAAATAGGAATCCTATGCAAATCCTACATGCCTTTTCCTTTATGTTTCCAAATTGTCTGTAGTGGATATGTTACTTTTACAGTTTTTTTAAAAAAGTTGCTTTACCTCTTATTAGAAATATTTTTAAAGTCCACTAAATGGTTAATAAAACTTCTTGCTTTTTGTAACAACAACAACAAAAAAATCAGTTGGCCATAAATGTGAAGGTTGATTTCTGGACTCTCATTTCAACTCCCTTGGTCTACATTCCTGTCCTTTGCCAGAACCATGCTGTTCTGATAAGTGTGGCTTTGTAATAAGTTTTAAGTTCGGTAAGTGTGAGTCTTCCAACTTCTTTCTTCTTTTTCAAGAGGGCTTTGGCTATTTGGGGTCCCTTGCCCTTCCATATAGATTTGATGATTGGCTTTCCCATTTCTGTGAAGAAGGTCGTTGGGATTTTGATTGCATTGAATCTTTAAATTGCTTGGGGTAGAACTGACATCTCAACAATATTTAAGCTTCCCATCCATAAACATGTAATGTCTTTCCATTTGTTTAGGTCTTCTTTGATATCTTTTAGCAGTGTTTTGCAGTTTTCTGTGTACAAGTCCTTTACATACTTTGGTTAGATTTATTCCCAGCTATTTAATTCTTTTAGTTGCTATTGCAAATAGAATTTTTGCTTGATTTCTTCTTCACTTAGTAATTACTAGTGTATGGAAACACTATGGACTTTCGGATGTTGATCTTGTACTCTGCCAATTTGCTGAATTCACTTATTAGCTCTAGGACCTTTGTTGTGGATTTTTCAGAATTTTCTGTATATAGGACCAGGTTATCTGCAAATAGGGAAAGTTTTACTTCTTATTTTCCTATTTTGATGCCTTTACCTCTTTTTCTTCCTTAATTGCACTGGCTAGAGTATATTGCCCAATGTTGAATAACAGTGGTGACAGTGGGCATCCTTGTTTTGTTCCTGACCTTAAAAGGAAACACTTCAGTCTTTCACTGTTGACTATGATGTTAGCTGTGGGTTTTTCATATATACACCTTATCATGTTGAAGAAGTGTTCTTCTAGTCCTATTTTCCTAAGTGTTTTAATCAAGAAAGGGTGCTGGATTTTGTCAAATGCCTTTTCTGTGTCAATTGAGACGATCATATGTTTTTTACCCTTCATTCTTTTAATATGGTGCATTACATTAATTGATTTTCTTGAGTTGAACCACCCTGGCATACCTGGGATAAATCCTACCTGACCATGTGTATAATTCTTTTAATGTGCTGCTGGATTTTGTTTGCTAGTATTTTGTTGAGGATTTTTGCATCTATATTCATAAGAGATATTGGTCTGTACTTTTCTTGTTTTGTGGTATCTTTTTCTGGTTTTGTTATTAGGATGATGTTGTCCTCATAGAATGAATTAGAGAGTATCCCCTCCTCTTCAATTTTTTGGAAGACTCTGAGCAGTACTGGTGTTAAGTCTTCTTGGAATGTTTGGTAAAATTCCTCTGCAAAGCCATCTAGTCCTGGGCTTTTCTTTATTGGGAGGTTATTGATAACTGATTCAGTCTCTTTACTAGTTATTGGTTTGTTAAGATCTTCTATTTCTTCTTGAGTCAATGTAGGTAGTTTTTTTCTAGGAATTTGTTCATTTCATCTATGTCATCTATTGTGTTGGAATGCAGTTGTTCATGGTGTCATTTTCTAGTCCTTTTATTTCAGTGGGGTTAGTAGTAATGTCCTCTTTTTCATTTAGTTATTTCTGTCCATTCTCTCTCTCTCTTTTTTTGTTCATCAGTCCAACTAAAGTTTTGTCAATTTTATTGATCTTTTCAAAGAACAATCTTTTGTTTTTTTATTCTATTTTCTTTTATTCTCTACTTCATTTACCTCTACTCTAGTCTTCATTATTTTCTTCCTTCTGCTCACTTTGGGTTTAGTTTACTCTAATTTTTCTAGTTCTCCCAATTTTGAGGTTAGGTCTCTTATTTGAAATCCTCCTTCTTTTGTAATGTAAGCATTTAGAAACTATAAAGATCCCTCTCAGCACTGCCTTTGCTGAATCCATTAAGTTTTGGTATGTTATATTTTTCATTTTCATTTGCTTCAAGATATTTCCCTTGTGATTTTCTCTTTCACCTATTAAGAGAATGCTGTTTAATTCACATATTTGTGAATTTTCCATTTCTCCCTCTGTTATTAATTTCTAGTTTTATTGCATTGTGGTCAGAGAAGATACACCATATTATTTCAATATTTTTTTAATTTACTGAAACTTATTTTGTGACCTAAGATATAATCTATCCTTGAGAGTGATCCATGTGCACATGAGAAGAATGTGTATTCTGTTGTTCTTGGATGAAGTGTTCTATATATGTCTATTAGGTCCAGTTGGTTTAGGGTGTCATTCAAGTATCATATTTCCTTATTGGTCTTCTGTCTAGATGTGCTATCCATTATTGAAACTGCTGTATTAAAGTCTCCTTTGATGAACACAAAACTCTCTACTTCTCCCTACAAATCTGTCAGTATTTGCTTCATATATTTTGGGGCTTTGCTAGTGGGTGCATATATATTTATAATTGTTATACCTTCTTGTTGAATTGACCCCTTTATCAGTATGTAATGACCATCTTTGTCTCTTATAACAGTTTTTGACTTAAAGTCCATTTTATCTGATGTTAATATAGCTACTCCAGCTCTCTTTTGGTTATTACTTTCATGGTATATATTTTTTTCATCCTTTTACTTTCAACCTACTTATGTCTTTGAATTTAAGGTGAGTCTTTTCTAAACAGCATATAGTTGGGTCACAGTTTTTTTACCCATTTTTCCAATCTCTGCCTTTTGACTGGAGCGTTTATTCCATTTACATTTAAAGTAACTACTGATAATGCAGCAATTTTTCTCCATTTTGCTAATTTGTCTTTGTAATTCATATCCTTTTCGACCTTCAATTCTTCCATTAATGCCTACTTTCATATTTATTTGATTTTTCTACTATAACATATTGAATGTCTTCTATTTTCTGTCTGGATACATTTTTCTTTTACTTTCCTTGATTTTACCAAGGGGTTAACATTCAACATCCTAAATATATAACAATCATATTTGATTTGATACCGACTTGACCTCAAAAGCATACACTAACATTGTTCCTATGCCCCTCCATCCCCCTAATTTTTTGGACTTGTTACAAATTATTTCTTTGTATACTGTATGTCCCAAACCATAGATTTACCATTAAGTTTTTATTCATTTGCTTTTTAGCACCTGTAGGAAGTAAAAAGTGGAGTTACATACCCAAAAATACAATACAATAGTACTGGCATTTATAACTACACAAATGATTATTGTTACTAGTAGCCTTTATTTCTTGATGCCACTGTGAACCACTGCCTAGTGTCATTTCGTTTCAGTCTGAAAAATTCCCTTTAGTGTTGCTTATAAGGATGTCTAGTGGCAGTAAAGTCCCTCAGCCTTTGTTTTTCTGGGACTGTCTTAATTTTTTCCTCATTTTTGAAAGAAAGTCTCATTGGATATGAAATTCTTGGTTGACAGTTGTTTTCTTTCAGCACTTTAAGTATTTCAAACAACTGCCTTCTTGTCTCCATGGTTTCTGATGAGAAATCAGCACTCATTGTAATTGGGACTCCCTTGTATGTAACATGTTGCTTTTGTTTTGTAGCTTTCAGAACTTTCTCCATATCTTTTGCATTCAACAGTTTGATCCTTAGGTCATAGGGCTTATTTTGCTTCTGGTTTATCCTGTTTTATGTTCTTTGGGCTTCTTTTATGTGCATATTCAAGTCTTTTGTTAAGTTTGGAAAGTTCTCTGTCATTATTTCTTTGAATATTCCTTCTGCCCCCTTCTCTTCTTCTCCTTTTGGGACTCCCATAATGCATATATTGGTAGGCTTGATGGTGTCTTGGAGATCTCTTAGGCTAATTTTTCTTTTTATAATTCTTTCTTCTTTCTGGTTCCTTAGTCTGACACATTTCAATTGTCTTTTCTTTGTGTTTGCTGATTCTTTCTTCTCCCAGTTCCAGTCTGCTGTTGAAACCCTCTTGGGAATTTTTTATTTCAGATATTATAGTTTTCAACTGCAGCAATTCTGTTTGGTTCCTTTTTAAAATTTCTATCTCTTTATTGAGATTCTCATACTGTTCATTCTTTGTTTTCCTGATATCCTTTAGTTCTTTCTCTGTATCTTCCTTCATCTCCTTGAGCATATTGAAGAATATTTATTTCAAGTCTTTGTCCAGAATGTTCACAGTCTGGTCTTATTGATGTTTTCTGGATTTTTATCCTCTACCTTTTGGATAGGCTATCATTTCCTGATTCATTATCTGTTAATCTTTCGTTGCACACTTTTCACTTTAATATTTTAAAATGTTAACTCTGAGATTTAGTCCCTGAGATGTCTGTTTCTGGAGTTTGTAACCAGCCGGTGATATGACAGAGATTTTCTCCAGTGTCAGGAGCTAACAAAACCAAGTGAACCTAAGCAAAAACGCCTGTCACCATCTTTGCAAATTGGCTTTGTGTTGGCTGGTGCACTCCATCAGAGTTCAGCCCTTTACTATCAGGAAGGTCAGCACAAGGCAAATGCAAAGGGCAGGGTCCTCCCTTTCTTTCCTGGGCCTGTGTCCTGTCCTGAGCTTGTGCTTGCTGGTGGCCTTAGGAGTTCCCTGTTTAGAGGAGTTTGAATATCCCAGGAAACAGACTTTCTCCCTCTCCTGTGTGCCACTGCAGGATTAAGGAAGGTAAGTCTTTGCCCCAGGTCATCTACACTGCGTTCCTTGTCTGCAACCACTGCTTTTGCCTGGAGGCCAAATTTTGTGAGGGGGAGGCATGCTGGAGAGGCATTACCCAAATCAGTCCTTCCCAGCTGGAACAAGGCCAGGGGCCCACAAAGGGAGCACCAGCTGGCTCCAAAGTGCCCTGGGGAGGGGATGGAGAGGTGCCAGGAAGGGCACCAGGCACTTCTTCCATGGTTCCCCAAAGCTGCTCTTTCTTGACTTGTTCCCTGCCCAGCAAATGTGTCCCTTTAACTGTCCTCTGCCGTTCTGTGGGAGTGTGCTTCTTTGAGTCTCCTCTGTCACTTTTGACTGGGGTGGGTCAGAACAATGGCCACCCTCAGAGCCAGGCTCCTGGGGGGGGGGTGGATTTTTATGTCCCTGTCTGGTACCAGCAGGCTACATCAGGGGTCATACCCCACTGCTGCCTACTGTGCGAGTTGGGGATGGGCGATGGTAACTGCCATGCTTAGAGAACAATTTACTGGTATTTATCATAATTTACCAGTTTCTTCCACTCTTCCCTGGATGCTAGACAGTGTTCTACTAAACTTTAGATTTTGAAACAGTTGATTCAGGCAGTTCCGGCCATTATAATAGTGTTCTGGTGGAGGGACTGATTCCTGGAGATCTCTACTCTGCCATCTTCCCACAATTCTATGGACAAATTTAAATTCAATGTTTGTGTTTCTGAAAATTAGCTTAGCTCTCAAGGATATTATAGAAGAAATTCTTACAATGGGTGGGGTGATGACTCCTGAATTCTCTTTTAACCACAAGTTTTTCATCCATCCATCCGTCTTTCCATCTATCCATCTAATAAGTCATCTATCCATCCATCCATCTGTCCATTTATCTAGCCCATTTGTCTGGACATTCATCCACCTATTTGTTCATAAATCCACCTGACCATCTTTTCATAAATTCACTTGTCCGTCCATCTGTCCGTCCATCCGTCCATCCATCCATCCATCTTTTCATCCATTGACCTGTCCATCCACCCATCCATTCATATGTACTTCTATGTATCCTTTTATCCATTCATCTGTCCATTCACCTGTCCATCTGTACATCTATCCATCAGTCTATCTGTTCATCCTTCCATCTATCCATTTATTTCTTCAGCTCTTAAAATAGGTAGTGCATACTTGACACTAAGCCTGGTATTATGTTAGATGCTAAAAAAACAAGAGTGAGAGAGTCTCATTTCAAAAGACTTGCATTTTAGTAAAAGAGACAGTCACCTAAACAAATAACCACCATGCAATGAGCTGGGATAAACAATGAATAAGGGATATATTCATTCATTCATTCAAGCAATATAAATATACAATCAAACAAAAGGCCATCAGTGCACCTAAGGCACAGGCTATGGGATGGTACTTAGTCAACAGCTGAGGGAGCTGATGGTTTGTCCTGTGGGGTTATGAAAAGCAACACAGGAGAGATCTTACTTATTCTTCTCAGTGCCTAGCACAGTGTCTGCTTCATACGAATGCTACAAAAATGTTTGTTTTTAATGAATGGGGCTTGGAAACAACATGGCTACATGACAGAAGTTACCTTTGGGATGGCCTTTAAAAGATGGGTCTCATTTGGGAGGTAGAAAAGGAAGGGGAAAACATTCTGGATGAGGGGGTGTATGAGGAAATACTTCCAGGAATTGTTGAATTATGTTTGAAGGAGAGTGGGGTGGCTGTTGGTATGACTGGAGGAGAAAGTAGAGATTAGGAATTTGTAGGAAGAAAGATAAGATATAGGTGTAATGGGAGAAGGACAGATGTGTAGGAAGACACAAAGAAAAATCCACTGGATTTATAACACGTTGAACGTGGGGGATGAGGAAGAAGAGTTAGAGGTAACAATAAGATTCCCATACTGGGCTAATGGTGGTACCATGACATAGAATAAAATTGGGAATTCAATTTTGGCAAGAAAATGGATGAGTTTGGTTTGAGAGGAGGTGAGTCAGAAATACAGATAGCAATTCCAGAAGGTTGTAAGAGAAAAAACACTCCACTGTAGATTTGGTGAGAGAATAGTTCTTCAGTTAGATTATGTATGAGTCAAAACCTTAGAGATAACTTCTGAAGTCATGAGAAGGGATGAACAATGTAAGGTGAAAGCAAAAAACAACAGCAATGAAAAATAATAAAAAACAGAAGGGGCTCCAGAGCTGATCATTGGGAGCTGTCAATAATTGGTCATAAAGGGAAAAGAATACAGTGCAGGAAGCAGATGAGTAGTGGGCAGGAAAACTGAGATAATAAAAAACCAAACAAGCCAGTGGGGGGAAAAATGAAGGAGAAGAAGCCTGATAAAGTGTTCAATTCAGCCGACAGTCAGGGAGAATGAAGGAGCAAAGTTCACTGGTTTTGGCAATGGAGAAAATGATGACTTTCAAGAAAACACTTACAGTAGAGCAAACAGGACAGAAGCCAGACTATGGAGGGAGGGGAGGTTAAGAGGAGGCCAAGGAAAATCCTTCAAAATTCAACCTAGAAAATAAACGAGTCCAGACACTTGCAAACTTGCTTTTCTATAATCTATAAACCTGTGAGAGAGGTCAGTAAAACCACCTGTGTTTACAAACATGAAAAGGCTGTATGAATTTCCCAGAGGCTTTGAAATTGCTCATTGGAGAGGCCTCACTGGAAGGTCAGTGTGGAACAGTGAGACCTTGGAAGGTGCATTCATTTTAGAGCTGTCTACGTCTAACGTAGAGGCTTTATCTCTCCGAAAGCGGGAAGATGGGAATGTTTCCCAGGCAGAAGACAGAGCAAGTTTGAAGGCCCAGAGGGAAGCAGCAGACTGCAGGCAGTTTTGAAGGTCTGCAAGGAATACGGCTGAGGTTCACAGCTCAGAGACGGAGGCTGGACCCTAGTTCATATGATCTTGTGAATCTTGCCAAGGAAACTTAGGTTTAAAGTTCACTTGGGGTTTCGGTGGTAGTGATATTATCAGAGCTGCATTTTAGAACGGTCTCTTTGCTCATGGTGAAGAAGTGCCTGGGGTTGGAGAGATCCCTGAGGTGGCTGGCAGAAATCCTAGGTGAGAGAAGATGACTGTGTCATCTAGGCAGTGATCGTGGGGAGGGGCCATGGTGACAACCTGGTTTCCTGCTTGGACAATGGTGAGGGAACAAAGAAGGAGAAGCAGGATGTATGGAAATCCAGGAGCCCACATGCCATCCAATAGAGCTGTCCAGTGTGTGCTATATGCAGCTGGCTTTCTGGTCTCAGGCTCAGGAGAAAGGACTGGATGGAGACAGAGTCCTGGGACAAGTCTGCAAGTGATGGGAATGACAGCCATGGAAAGTGATGGCAAACCCTTAGCCCCTCTGGGTTTTGTTTCTTCCAGCTCTTGACTTCTAGGAATTGACATTACTTAATGTGTAATAGACTCAGCAATTTGGAACTTGATTTTTATTTACTCATTCTACTAAGAATTTCTGAGCTGCAACTGTGTGCCAGGCACGGATCTAGGCATGGAGGCTGCGACAGGAATCAAAAGAGGAAGTCCCTGCTTTCAGGGAAATCTGGTGTGTGTTTGTGTGCGTGGTGTGTGTTATGTGCACATGGTAGGGAGAGCCAGGAAATTCTAATGGGTAAGCAAAGAACACGCAAAGGAAATTTCTTTCAACAATACTCTGAAGACTCCCAAACAGCACACTGTCGTAGGAACATGCCCTATGTAAATTCAAAAGGTGGATCCATATTATTTATTACCTTACCTTGGACATCAGGAATTTTCTACAAGGATTACTGTGAGAAAATATTGACTGCTCCTTGTCCCTGGTTTTGAAATGCAAAGATGGGAGAAATTCCAACCCATTGTGGAAATTCAGACTCAAAATATTCCACTGTCCCAGACCAATTTCTCTAATCAGGGCTGCTGTGTGTGATCCCAACTTCTCTTACATCTCTCTCATCCTTAAGCACCAGTCTGGCATTAACAAGAAATACCACGGCCATCACCAACCCCTCCCCTCCTGGGAGAGAGTAGAGGGTGTGGGTCTCTCCTCTGTGCTGTGCTAAATGTTTAACCTATGTTACCTCATTTAATTCTCACAGCAACCCTATGTGGTGGGTGGTACCATTATTCCCCAATTTGCACAAGGAAACTGAGGCAGAGGGAAGGTAAAGGAACCTACTCCAGGTAAGTTACACAGCCAGTAAGCTATAGTGTCAGAATTCGAACCCAGTTCTAGCGAATTCCAAAGATATATTCTGCTCTCTAAAAAATTCTGGAAACATTTTCTTTTCTTTTCTTTTCTTTTTTTAAGAAAAGATTAGTATTAATAACAAGAATGCAAAGAGAAGTATAATTAAGGAATTTTTCTACTTTGTCTTGGCTGCCCTAAATGCTATTGAGGGGTCGCACTCAGGCCACACGACTTCTAAAGGAAAATGTTAAAAAATGAAACCAAAGTGAGCCGCGGCCCCCAAGTCAATCTCAGCATGTGAAGTGTCGGCCAGAATTGCAGCCAACTTAGCCTTCCCCAGAGAGGACTTATCAGTTTCTCAATATAAATAGATCATCCCAAATTACCCTCATCTGTGAAGGATTGCAGAATCCTCTTTAGTTCACAAAAACCCTCTTTCTGGCCTACAGAACTTTAATTCTCAGGTATTTATTTCTCTGGAGAGTCATTTAGAAAAGAAATAAAGCCATCTTCACCATTCTCTGCATAGTTCACAGCCACATATTTGGATATTTGACATTAACAGAGAACCAAGTTTCTATTCCTGGGAAAGCTTCAGCTAAGAGGTCAAAAAACCTGAGAAGTCCAAGTACTAACACACAAAACGTTCCTGCCAGAGCTGCACAATTTACTTCCTTTTGTCCTTCCTTTTCCCTGTCTCTAACACCCACACCCAGACCCTCTTAATAAAAAAGACATCTGCTAAATGAAGGAGAAAAGGCTCAAAAGAACATTATTGGGGCATATGAAAAAACTGGAACATAGTCTATAAGCTTTATATCAATGTTAAATTGCTTGAACTTGAAACCACTATATCTAAAGTGGTTTCAAAAGTGAATATCATTGTTCTTAGGCAATGTACATGGAAGTATTATGTGTTCAAGAAGGATGATCTAGACAACCTATTCTCAAATGTTTAGAAAATATTTATTATTTTTATATATATATACACAGAGACAGAGACAGAGAGATGAGAGAGATGGATTGATAAAAGGATAGATAGAATGATATGGCAAATGTGGCAAAATGTTAAAATTGGTGGATTTGGGTATCGAGGAGATGGAGTGCTCTATATGGGCTTTATATTATTTTTGCAAGTGTCCTATAACTTTGAAATTATTTCAAAATAAAAAGTTTAAGGAAAAAAAGACATCTGTTAAAGACTTTAAAGGTAGAGACAGCCTTTAGGACTCAGGGGAGAGAGGAAAGGTAGTTTCTACAGCAGAAAGCACTGCAGAAGAATTCTGTCATCCTCGTGACCACCTATTTACTATCGATACCCTGGGGTGTAAAATTGGTTCAAGACAGAGTTTCGGATCCAGTGGGAAGACCGCTCACGGACAGGAAATAACTGCAGTACATGCAGTGAAGTCCTGGCTGCAGGCAATCAATTCAAAAAGTGATCATTAATTTAAAAATATTTACTGAGAGCCCACTACAAGCCAGTAAGTGCTGGGGATGTAACAGTGAATAAAGCAATGCTCCCAGCTTCCGGAAGTTTACGTTCTTCTTGGGGAAGGCAAACAAAAACCAAATATGTATATAATATAATGTCAGGTAATGATGAGTGTTACGAAGAAAAATAAAGCAGGGGAGGGAGAGAGAGGTTGACAGGGGGTGTTGCTTTATATAGGGCAGGCAGGAGGGTCTCTCTGGTGAGATGTTTGAGACGAGAAAGGAACAAGCTGCTGGAGTGATTAACGCAGATACCTGGGAGGAGACAGTATTGTGTACATTGGGGGAAAGAGTTTCTCATAAATTGAAAACGTATGCTAGAGCAGCTATTTGTTAATATACTCATTTATGCATTCAATGATTTTATGCAAATAATTATAGGGAACCTGCACTGTACCCAGTATTGTGCAGCCGTTGGACATGTATCGGGGAACGAGGCAGATGCAGTTGCTCACAGAATGACAGTCTAGGCCAGGGGTTGGCAAACTTTTTCCATAAAGGACCAGCTAGTAAATATTTTAGGCTTTGGGGGCCTTATGGTCTCTGTTATAACTACTCAACCCTGCTGTTGTGGCATAAAGGCAGCCATAGACTATTAGGTAAATGAAAGAGCATAGCTGCGTTCCAATCGAACTTTACTTACCAAAACAAGCTGTGGGCCCTGTTCTAAAAACTGTCCTTGATTGTTAAGAGGTTATGTGTTCAATAAATACAAGTCATGGAAGAAAGTAAATTTAACAAAAAAGAAAATGATTAATGCCTACCCTCCATGTCCTGTTTTCTCATTTTATTTCTGTTATCAGGCAATATAGTAGATAATTGTTTTTATCTGCCCAACAACAACCCTCTCACCCACCCACACTTTCTCCTGAGAAATTCCCCTTCCTCTGCCCTACCCATGGCTGCAGTATTTCCCAACTCCTGGTGTAGAGGTAGATGCAGACATTGCTCACCTGGCCACACACATTTACATTTACAGCCAGAGAACAGGGCTCGGAACAGTGTAGTGTAGACATGAGACATTATGCCAAATGTGGGGAAGACAGGGGAAAAGCGGTCAGAGAAAATCTTCCCAGGGGAAGGATCATTTAAGCTGAAGTGGAGAGGGTGGTGGCAGGATGTGGGAGGTGAGCAAAGAACATTCTAGGCTGAGAGGAAAAGCATGATCAGACATCTTGGCAACATAAAGAGATTCGGGGACCTGCGATTGTGGTATTTGAGAGGTGTTCACGAGACCTGAGGGATGCTTTAGTTCTCACAAGATACTGTAATAAAGTTTGGCCTCCAAACCTCCCAGGTGACAAAACATAAAATGCATTTAACAAACGTGTGCCAAACACCTTTTGAGGGCAGACGTTGTTAAGGGGAAAGGGCACTGACACATAAGATATGAATGTAGCCTATCTGTTTTTCCAAATTCCAATGAAGCAATACCTCAGATTATTTTGGGGGTAGGTGGGGAGAGTTCTAAAATTCTTATTCTTGTTTCATAAGGGTTTGAAGTTGCTCCAAAGTCACTGCATTACCTGCTGCCCTGTTTGAAGGTAGCCACTCAGAGCCTAATCCACACAGAGATGAAGAGTTAAAGATATAAAGATTCTGGGGATTTTCTAAGGGGAGGTTATCTACTGTCTCACTGATCGTTCCTCAGGTGATGCTGAATGGCACACCTGGGTGCTTGGGGCAGCGCCGCCTCCTAGAAGGAAGGCTCCCATCCAACAAAAGGTCAGTAAGAGCCCAGATAGCCAGCAGATGCCACCAACAGCAACCCAAACAGTACCATTTTATTTACTCAATTCTTCCAAGAAAAAAAAAAATGCAAAATTTGGCATTGATTCTAGTCTCCCTAGAATTAAAATTTTAAATAGTTAAGCACTGTTTTCATGTGTTTCATAAAATTCACCAAGTGACCTCTACTTAGCACATCTTCTTAGTAAGCTTTCTGGTTTCCATTTTAAAGCTTCAAAAGGGTATGCTGCTAATTTTTCAGGTCCTAACCACAGGAATATGTGTTCATATTCAAACATATATATTATGGAAAATTGCAACCATACCTGAAGTAGAGAGAAGGGTATAATGAATGCCCAATTTCAATGATCAACCCATGGCCATTCTTGTTTACTCTCTACTCCCACACACTTACCCCCATCCCCAACCCAAGATTATTTTGAGGCACATCCTACACATTGAATGCTTTCATCTGTAAATATTTCAAAATTCTTCTTTTCATAACTTTTTGTCACACCTTTGCTTCATTTTAGAGGGATGAAGGTTACCTCCTGCATGTAGGTTTTAGTAGGGAGACAGATCAAGGGTGAGAACTGGCCATCTAAAAACCTGAAAGGAGAAACCAAATTGCAATATGGTGTGGGAGCCCACTTGACCTTGAGGTATTCAAAGCAGAGCCTGCAGGAAGTGTCAGGCACAAAGGCTGGGAGGTCAAGATGCCTTAACTGCTCATTACATGATGATGATCCTTTTCCCCTTTATCAAGACCCTTTCACTTAAGAACCAAGTCACTTTCAACAAGAGCTGACAGCCCCTTCCCCCAACCAGCCCCCTGCCCTCAACCACCCCCCACAGCCAACCCAACCATTTTCCTTTCTTGAGAAACATGTGGCCTAACTTTGCACTCATTAAGGGTTGCCAGAATTTAAGCTGTTAAGGAATGTTAGACTCTAAAATAATATTTTTATCTTCAATTTCACTGGACTTTCTCTCATTGCCAGCCTGTTCTCCCACTTACCCCATAATCTTTTCACTGAATTCAGGAAATTGCACAATGGTTGGCCAGCTCCAGGAACTACTATTTTCAATCATGTGGACTATTCTGGCTACCACGCAACTCAACTACAGAGGGTCCCTTAATCAAGTATGATTATCAGCTTTCCCGTCTCATCCCTGGGTTGTTGCTCGTATTCATATTTACTTAAAAACAGGAAAAAGTCAGAGGACTACAGGATCCTTTCAGAATGCCTTCCGATTTTTAAAAAATAGTTAAGACTATTGAAACAGTTATTTAAAAAGTGCCTTGTGCAAACAAACTTCAAAAAGAAGAATGCTGATGGGCATAGGCTGGGATTGCCCTCTAAGAGAACTAATACTAATTCCCAGATTTATGAAAAAAGACATTGAGGGTTTGATTGCAAAAGCTAAGAAATACCAACTTGAGACACCTAAATTCTGGGATCTCCATAAGGCTGATGTGGGAGCCCATTTAAAGTCTTCCCTGTCTCTAGGAGTGTCCCCAGCCCTCTTCTCACCCTCTCCATGTATTACGGATTCATATCCAAAGCTTCCACCATCAAGGATGTATATGTAGAAGATTCTTCTCTAGCCCAGACCTTTCTTCTAACCATCAGTTGTATGCATCCAACTGCCCACTAGACATTATTTGGCCCCTCATATTGAACTCTCCCGAAAGGGACTTGTCAGCAATCCCACAGACCTGATTCCCTCCTGTGTTACTGTCTCAGCAACTGGTACCACACTCCATCCAGGAGCCTGAGCCCCACACGGGAGAGGTAGGGTCCATCCTTTCCTCCTCCTCCAATGTAGCTATTGGATAACAAAGTCTGCTGAGTCTACCCACAATTTCTCACATCCATTTTCTCTTTGAATGAAGCTTTTCAGACACCCGCTCAACTGGGAAAGGTAGGAAAACACAATATAATACAACTAAAAAGTAAAAGTAAAAGCAGTCCTGCTAACACTAAAACGGGATGTCTGGTTCCACAGCTGTATCCTTACTCATTCTCCTTTGCTAGCCCCAAGTACCTTTCTGTGAACCTCACAGGTAACCTGATATCCTTACTACAAGGGGATCAGCCAAAACCTCTCCTTCCCATCCTCTCTACCCTGCTAAGACTCTGCCCTAAAACCTTCACACATTTATTTCTATAGGCCATCTCCTTTTCAACCTTCTAATACATACACACACAGCACTTTTATTTAAGTACTTCAACTGCAAAGAGGTCCTCACATTTATTTAAGCAGCAAGTGTTGCCAGAATTACCTCATTTTATTTTGGGTATTATAAGAAAGCATCCCCTTCTTATATTTGCAGTGTTTCCAAGCAGAAGGAAATGAAGAGGGCTCTACAGAATTCTACAGTTGGAAGAACTCAGATCATCTAGAATCAGTCCATGGAGAGTCTCAGTCAAGGCACAGATTGCACAAGGAAGAGGAGAGATAACTGGATTAAAATCTCAGTTCTGCAGTTTATCAGTTGTGTGAATTTGGGCAATTTACGTGGCCTCTCTCAGTCTTGGTTGCCTTGACCACTACCCAGAGTTGGTTCATGACAAGCTTCTGCTCATCAGATCCTCATCTCTGGTCTTCTCCATACCAAACTTCCACTAGTGACTTGGCTGAGTATGAAATTAGAACTTGATATTCATCTCTGCTAAATGGCATCTTGCTTGTACTGACCTATCATTCACTTCTGTCAGGATCTTCTGGGACCTCCATGCAGTGAAGCCACCATCCTGCCAAGCTCATGTCTAGGACCAGCTTAGGGAGTGGGAATTGGGAATGAGGCCCCTGCCTGCAGTCTCTAAGGGCCCTGATTCCTGATAGTTCTTCAGCCTTTGTCCCACCCGCTGCTCCTGGATGTCCTTCACTCACCAAGGAGCAAAGCATAAAGGGGAAATTCCTTTAAGTGCTACTGCTTGTAGGGTCACCAGGTTTTGATACCATTTCATAAATGTCAGACCATCAAACTGAGCAGAACACCATAATAGAGGAATTCATAACTACTAACCCAGATTTTGACAAGACCGGAGTTGTTTAGAAGCCACAAAAGTGAGTCAAGCCTCTTGAGAAAAACAAAATAAACACAATCAGGTAGGTAATATGCTCTAAATATATAGTCAAACCTTCTCAAAATTGGACACCCCATGGCTTTTTCTGAAACATCCATAATGTCAGCTGTTCCTACAACAGATATGTAGAAATAAAATATGGCATTTCTCCAGGAGATGTATACCAAAATGGGGAGAAAGCAGCAATTACTAGAGAAACTCAATAAAAAACCTGGCAACCTGTCACTTTTCTCCAGGTGCACAAATAGTATTATAGTAAAAGGAATCAAACCTTGCTGTTCCCCCTCAAGAATTCTGTTCTTTTCTTTTTGGTCAAGTCTTCTGGAAAAACTCCATTCAGATCACCAACAGGAAAAAACAACAGCATCCTAGATGATGATGTCAAAGACTTAGAAGGTCTTAATGCATTTAAAGGAATGGGCTTATCTAAGATCTTCCCTTGGTACTGCCTTAAAATCAAGTGAATTTGAACACTGGTCCTCTTGTTTTATTCATTACATAATTGCTGTGTTTTATTAGAAATATGATCTATTATAACCTTGAATAGAGTACATTAAATGACATTGAAAATTAGATTATTCTGATTATTAGAGAAGTGAGAAATGTGCTAAACATTTGTAAGACTGATAATCAATCAGGGTATCCATTTGAGTGTAATAAAAATCAATCTGGAGCCAGTGTGTTTAAATCTAATTTTTTAAGCATGACATAGTCTTCAGAATTTCTTTCTAAAATGTCACCATCTCCTACAACAGTGATTGATTCTGTCTCTAGGGAGAGGCACTCACTCCAATTACTTCATCCACTGCACACAAACCATAGACCACTTTTACAAAAGCCAAATGAATCACAGTAATAACAATATATTTCATGGTGGGGGGTGTGTGGAGATTTGCATCACTCAAGCTAGAAAATCAACCATCTTCCCTCCCCCCATTCAAACAAATGAAATATTCTGCTTAGATGATAATGTGCTCTTCACTTGCTCCCAACAGAAATGAGGTATTTTTATATTGGGTTTTTATTTCACCTGAGAAAAGACATTGGCTTACATAAGATCATTATTCTTCTCACATCTTTTCAGAGAAAGAAAAAATGATACAACTTTCTATTAATTTACCTTTCCTTGCTTCCATCTATCAACTCTCCATGCTTCCTTCTTTCCTTCCTTCACTCCACCCACCTTTCCTTCCTTCCTTCCTTTCTTCCTTCCTTCCTTCCTTCCTCCCTCCCATCCATCCATCAACAAACAATTATTGGATCCCATCTGAGGTCACCAAGAGACCAGCCAACTTGAAGGACCATTGCTCTTTTTCTGTGAGTATATAGAAAAGAGCACAAGGTAAGAAGAATAGCAAATGAAATGTTATATACAAGGGAAATTCATTTACCTGTACTGCATTCCATAGTGGATTCACTAGGTTGGGACAAGTAGGGATGATGTCCAGTGATTCAGGCTGCCCTGTTAGATTGCACATGTGACCATGCACTTTTTGAGATTTTGGTGTTTCTATGGCAATGGTGGGGGGGGGGGGAGATGACATTTATTGAGTATTTTCTGCAACAAAATACTTGACATTTGTTATCCCACTGAATCCTCAGTGGTAGGAAGGCTCCTCTGCTTCCCCAGCCTTGGGTTTTCATGTGTGGGTCTTCCACTATGGTGACACTTCTGGCCTCTCCCTTCTTCTCTTTGTCATCCCCCAGTGAAGGAACAGGGTCTTGTCTTGGCGTGTCAGGGAGAAAGCATTTAGAATTCTGGGTTCAAGGCCTTTGGAGCCTTCTTCACACCTGCCTCCCTGCAGGAAAGGGTCCACCAGCCAGCTTTCCAGGATGTGGGAAGTTGTGAGGAGCTGGAGTCTATCCTGGGATACAACACTGCCTGTGATGGGATGGGTAAACTCATCTGATTCAAGAGTAAAGTTTCAGAAAGCCCATCAGGGCTGCACTTGTAAGCCATGTCCTCCAAGAAATGAATTCACATTCTTAGGATGATATGGTGTTATAAAAAACAATCTTTTCCCACACCTACTAGAATGGCCACTATTAAACAAACAGGAAACTACAAGTGTTGGAGAGGATGTACAGAAATAGGAACACTTATTTACTGCTGTGGGGAATGTAAAATGGTATAGCCACTGTGAGAAGATGGTTTAGTAGTTCCTCAGAAAGCTAAGTACAGAGTTGCCTTATGACTCGGCAATCCTGCCACTAGGTACATAACCAGAAGAACTGAAAGCAGTGATATGAACAGACATTTGCACACCAATGTTCACAGCAGCATTATTCACAATTGCCAAAAGATAGAAGCAACCCAAGTGCCATCAACTGATGAATGGATAAACAAAATGTGGTATATAAACACAATGGAATATTATTTGGCTGTAAAAAAGGAATGAAGTTCTGATGCATATGGCAACATGCATGAACCTTGAAGACAACATGCTGAGTGAAATAAGCCAGACACAAAAGGACAAATATTGTATGATCTCATTAATCGGAACTAATTATAATATGCAAACTTATAGAGATAAAATCTAGAATATAGGTTACCAGGAGATAAAATGAGGCTAGAGGATGGGGAGTGGATGCTTAATATGGGCAGAATTTTTAACTAGATTGAATTTAAATGTTTGGAAATGGATGGAGGTGATGGTAGCACATTATGGTGAGTGTAATTAACAGCATTGAATTATGTGGGTGATTCTGGTTGAAAGGGGAAGTTTAGAGTCATGTATGTCAGTGCAAGGAAAGCTGGAGGTTAAAACATGAGACTGTTTAACACAGTAAACAATGTGGTGGATGGTGACTGTAATTAACAGGAAAAATATAAAAAAGTTCTTTCATGAATTATAACAAAAGTATATCACTATTACAAGGAGTTAATAATAGAGTGGTAGATAGAAAAAATTAAACTATTGCAAACTATGAACTACAGTTAACAGTAATATTTTAATATTCTTTCATCAAGAGTAATGAATGTGCCACACCAATGCTAGGGGTCAATAATAGGGGAAGATAAGGGGTAAGGGATTTTTTTTTTCTTTTCTAAAATTGATCGTGATGATGAATGCCCAACTATGTGATGATCCTGTGAACCACTGATTATATAATTTGGATGGATTGAATGGTGTGTGACTATAACTCAATAAAATTGCATTTAGAAAAATGGAAAGTAAGTATTGGAGAGGATATGGAAAAACAGGAACACTTGTTCATTGTTGGCGGAAATGTAAAATGGTGCAGCCACTGTGGGAACCAGTTTGACAGTTCCACGGAAAGTTAATTACAGAGTGACCATTTGACCCAGCAGTCCTACTTCTAGGTATATTCCACAAAGAACTGAATACAGGGACTCAAACAGACATTTGCACACTAATGTTCATAGCAGCATTATTCACAATTGCCAAAAGATGGAAGCAATCCAAGTGTCCGTCAACTGTTGAATGGATGAACAAAACGTGGTATATACACACAATGGAATATTTTTCAGCATTTAAAAGGAATGAAGTTCTGATATATGTGACAACATAGATGCACCTTGAAGACATCATGTTGAGTGAAAGAAGCCAGACACAAAAGGCCAAATATTGTATGATCTCATTGATGTGAAATAATTAGAATAAGCAAACTCATAGTCAGAAACCAGAATATGGGGTCACCAAGGGCCGGAGAGGGGACTGCAAATGGGAAATTAATTCTTAATGGATACAGAGTTTCTGTTTGGGGTGATGGAAATGTTTTGGTAATGGATGGTGTGATGACGGCACAACATTGTGAATATAATTTACACCACTGAATTATATGTTTTTGGTTAAAAGGGGAAATTTTAGTTTGCATAATTACTAGAATAAAAATTAAAAATAAAATAGGACTATATATCATGAAAGAAAAACAATCTTTTCAAAGACTATTTAATGACATAGGGAAATACTTAAAAGTGAGGTCAGAAAAATTTGAATATATGTATGTTATGGATTTATTTATGAAGTTAGTTGTGATTTTATATTTTCTTTACAAATTTCAGTACTGTCCAAATTGTCTGCAGTGGGGCTATGTTGCCATTATCATATATTTTAAAAGGTACTATTTTTTTTTTCCTATTTCAAAAGAAAGTAGCTTTTCTCTCTACGTGTACTACTCAACCAGATTTTAATGCATGAGGGAAGGGGAAGGCTGTGCTTCCTGGAGGCCTTCCTGCCACCTCGCTGCTCCCTCCTGGCACAGAGTACCACCATCTCTTACCTGGTTGAGTCCTGTAGCCTCCTCACAGCTTTCTCTGCTTCTGCCCTTACCTCACCTACAGTCTATTTGCAACACTAGATTGCATTAAAACCCAAGTCAGATCATGTTACTCTTCCGCCAAAATGCTCGACAGCTTCCGATTTCACTTGAAGTAAAAACCAAAGTCTTTCCAAAGTCCTACGTCCCCTTTGTGAATTGGATGTCTCCCTGCAGCCTCTCTAGCTGCAGCTCCTGCCCTGTGCCCACGTGTTCATTTCCCTCCTCGATGGTCTTCAGGTGTACCAGGTGCCTCCCGCCTCAGAGCCTTCTGCCCTGGCTGTTCCCTCTGCCCATGCGCTCTTCTTCCAGAAAGCCCCATGGCTCTCTCCCCACCTCCTTCAACACTTCTCTCAAGTCTTTACTCACTGTGCTGCTTTGAATGTATTATGTCCCCCAAAATGCCGTTATCTTTGACGTAACCTTGTGTGGGCAGACGCATCAGTGTTGATTAGATTGTAATTTGAGTGTTTCCATGGAGATGTGACCCACCCAACTGTGGGTGATGACTCTGATCGGATAGTTTCCATGGAGGTGTGGCCCCACCCATTCAGCATGGGCCTTGATTAGTTTACTGGAGCACTATATAAGCTCAGACAGAAGGAGCGAGCTTGCTACAGCCAAGAGGGACACTTTGAAGAATGCACAGGAGCTGAGAGAGGAGCTGCAGTTTACAGAGACATTTTGGAGACGGCCTTTGAAAGCAGACTCTTGCTCTGGAGAAGCTAAGAGAAGGCAAGTGCCCCAAGAGCAACTGAGAGTGACATTTTGGAGAGAAGCTGAAGCCTAGAGAGGAATGTCCTGGGAGAAAGCCATTTTGAAACCAGAACTTTGGAGCAGACACCAGCCACATGCCTTCCCAGCTAACAGAGGTTTTCCAGATGCCATCGGCCATCCTCCAGTGAAGGTACCTGATTGTTGATGTCTTACCTTGGACACTTATGGCCTTAAGACTGTAACTTTGTAACCAAATAAACCCCCTTTTATAAAAGCCGATCCGTTTCTGGTATTTTACAGTCTGGCAGCATCAGCAAACTAAAACACTCACCTTCTTAGTGAAGCCTTCGCTGGCTACCTTACCAAAACTTGTAGCTTCCACTTCTGACACGCCTCTTCCTGGTCTTATTTTTCTCCTTAGCATTTATCACTGTTTGGACTTCCCATTGCCTTTCTCCCAGCACTAGATTGTAAGCTCTGAGAAGGCAGGAAGTTTAGGAATGGTGCACATGCTATCACCAGCACCCAGAAAAGAGCCTGGTGCCTGGTATGTCCTCAGCAACTCTCAGTTGTTAATGAAGCCTCTGGGTGAGGGAGCTGCATGCTCGGAGGGAGGAGAGACACAGCTACCAATGGAGGAGCTGCTGTGGGGAGGCAGGTGGGAGGGATGTGCTCTGTCTGATCTGGAAAACCCTGATCCTGAGGCTGCCTGCTTCTTCATCATTGGCAGCTACCAAGAACCATACCCACTGCACGCACAGGGGGCTGGGGGAGTGAGGGGGAAGAGCATGTGAACATGTGATCGCTGGCTGTGCCTGGGGAGAACAGTCCACTCCAGTCACACCATGTTAAACAATCTCAACCCAGGTTCTTGTTGCGCTTCTGGCTGGGGAGAGAAGGACCCAAAGGAAAATCACAGCAGCTCAGAGACTGCCTCAAGCCTTTTGAGAGGCGAGAGGTGCGAGGTACAAAGCAGAGGAGACCAAAGTACTATGGTTTAGTAGAGCCAATCACTGCCTTGTTTCTTAAAAGGAAAAGTGCAAGGTATGCTAGCTAGAGAGAGAACAAAATCCCTCTATCTCTTACATCGAATTTCTTGAAAGCAACAGCTTAGGTAAACTTAATATAATGATGAAAACCTAGATTTCTGTCATAGACTATTGCTTGGAAAGCTGTCCTCAGTTTAGGACAAACATCTAAATATTCCAGAGAAAGGCCAAAAAGCAAGGCAGTTGGAAATGCTTGGGGGAAGGCAGCAATCCCTAAGAGGCATTGCCTGCAACATGTATTTGCTAGAGCAGCACTTTGGGGATGATCATGTCAAATGGATCAGACAACTAATTTCATCTGTTCTCCAAATTCCAGGCAGGCAGTGATGCAATTTACCAGCAGGTGGAGGAGTAAGAGCTTTCTCTGGCATTCAACTAAACTGGCATTAGTGTGGCCGGGCTTAAGGCAAGAGATGAACTAACTTACGTAATCTTTCAGGTAGCAGTTGGTTTTCAGTAAGAACAGCTGCTCAACTAAGCTTTGGGTACTAGTTTCCTAGAGTCACCTTACAGTATGAGAACCTTCTTAGTGCCCGAGAAAAGTTACTTTCTTTTGAAAGAAAATTAAAAGTATCTTTTAAAAAATAGCCATATAAGCTCATTGCAGACAATTTGGAATGTACTGACCAGTTGCAAAGAAAGCAGAAATCATACCTAATCCCTGTTCCAAAAATAAGCCCTGTGACTATTTTGATCTATTTTATTGTTCTTTTTGTCTATACATTTGTGTATTTTTCATAATAGATCATATAATATTCAAAATCTTCTGATCTCTTGCTGCATTTCAATCTAACATTGTGGATATTTCTCCATGTCATTAAATAGCGTTTGAAAAAAAAAATTGTTTTCAGTGGCAGTAGAATGTTTCTTCCTATGGCTGTGAATTAATTTAAATAACTGTTCTTTGTTAGTCCTCTATGTTATTATCTGTTTGATGCTAATATAAATTATGCTGCAGTGAACTTCTCTGAAAATCATCGCTGCACATATTTCTGATTATTTCTTTAAAATAGCTTCCAGGAAGGGGATTACAAAGGATTTTAAAATACATGGCCAAATCACCATCTTTTTCTGGTGTTGAGTTTGGGTCTGTCTGCCACAGGCTTGGTTCTTGCCCTTCTTTGCAGATCGTGGAAAGCAGGCTATGGAAGGACATTACTTAGCATTTCCAATCTCACTCACCTTTGCGGGGAGCAGACAGCTCTGCTCCTCTCAGAATAGCTCATCTGCTAACCCCGGTTGGAAGGGCTATTATACTGTCTCTTTGGTAAATCTGCCCTTCCAAGGAACATTGCTATCGTCCATCTCACTTAGCTCAATGCTTCTGGCTTAATAGGTCTCCATTGGGCCACAGATGGCCAATGGTCGGATATAGCAACATAATCTGATTACTGTACAACTGTGACCCCTTTGGCCAACTTCCGCCTTGCTTTGCAAACGGCTGCCCACCCAGAGGGAGTGAATTTGCCAGGCTGCCCCTCCATGAAGAGTTACGAGGCACTCTCGGGGACCCATCCTGAAGCACAGGGTTTAATCAGTTTTACTGCCTCAGTAGACTCACTTGAACTGTTTTTCCTCTTGGGAGGATGTGTGTCAGGGGAGAATAGAAACTGGGGGTATTTTTCAAAAGACTTCTTTCTGCAACTCATAGTTAAGAAAATATTAGCAGCCAATTTCTACTCACATTGAGTCTCATCCTCTAAAAGCGAGGTCATTTGCATGTTCAGATACCAAAGCACAATGGATACTTTATGTGGTTGCATACCTTGTGTATGTGTGTGTATATACCAGGGTTTCTCAACCTTGTCATGACTGGCATGGGCTGTACAATTCTCTGTTGTGAGGGACTATCCTGTGCATTGTAGGATATTTAGCAGCATCTCTGGAGTCTACTCACTAGAAGTCAGTAGCCTCTTTCCAAGCTGTAACAACCAACAATGCCTTCATAAATTGTCAATGTTCCTTGAGGAATAAAATTGCCCCTAGTTGAAAACCAGTGGTAAATACAAACGTTGTAATCTTGAATTAGTGAGTAATTAGCACAGGATTAGGAATCAGACAGATTTGTCTTAGAATCTCACCACCACCACTAATTATGTGAGCAAGCTGCTTAGCTTTACTTGCTTCTGATTCCTCATCTGTAAATGGGGACAAGGGTACATATTTCACGAGTTGTTATAAGGATTATGCAGGTAAAGGGATGTAAACTACTTAGTAGGGCCCTTAGTAAACCCTACTCAATAAATGGCAGTTGCAATTGCTGTTACACATATTTGCAGATACTTGGGGGAACGCCTTTTGTACAAGGGCCTAGGTGAATGCAAGGGGACACTGGCTTTTTCAGAAGCATTTGCAGAGCTACAAAACTTCATTGCACAGAATTTTGTAATTTGGCCAAATTTCAGCTTTCCTAAGCCATTCTTAGTGGAACCAAGATCCACCTTGAGCTAAACAGCTTTTATTAATATTGCAGAAGAAATATTGAGACTTGATAACACCCTGTGGTATACAGCAGACAACTCTGGTGGTGGCAGAGTTCTTGGCATCTATTTCCCCTCCTTACCATCACCCTAATTTCCTTTGAGGAAATCACCTCTTCCCCATTGGGTATAATCTTGACAGGATGGAAAGTCCAGGAACTTTCCCCAATCATTATTACTAAAGATGAGGAGGCCCAATTGTTGTCTTTCCCCTGTACAATCAGGGGTGCAGGTCCCAGGCTCTGCAAATGAGGCACTCTCTCCTGGGACTGAGAACTGAGAAGATGAAATCAGTGATTGGCATTCATTCCCTAGTGGTGGCATTTTGGTTGAACTGTCCATTAGGTGGCCTTCCTCCCAGCCTTCCAGTCATTTGGTTCTGATCTTTTCCAAACCTGGTTCTTGAGCCTCCAGCCCACTGTGAGAGCTTCCACTCAGTTTCCAATCAATTCTCTTTTGCTGAAGTTGACTAAGTAGGTTTCTGTTGCTTAGAACCAAATAGGCCTAGCTAAGATACACCCACAGAAAATTCTGGAGAAAAAAGAAAACTAGAGAAATAGTCAAGGTGAAAGAGATACGGAAGAACTCAGCAGAACTCTTGGCTTTAAATGCAAATAGAATGTGGGTAAGGAATATCATTATAAAGGAAGCTTTTGTTTTTTATTATCATTCTCAAACTCCATATACATGGAGCATAGGCATTTGGCCTATCAAGAACCAAGTCCTCAATTTTCTCTCAATGATAATGTATATCGCATCCCTAAAGACTGGGTAAGTTCCTAATCAGAGGACAGAGAGTGCCAAGATTATATAATCTGCTTTTTCCAGGCTCAGCAACAGAAATATAATGCTTCTGACTGCATCTTTGGTTTCTTCTGTCCTCTTGTTACCTCTCTGACTTCATCTCCTCCCACACTCCTTTGCCTCGCTTTGCTCCAGCAACACTGGTCTCCAATGTCTTGACTACATTTGGCATGTCTCCATCTCAAGACCTTTGCACTTGTGGTTTCCCATACCTGGAAATCCCTTCTTTTAGCTGTCTATACGGCTTGCTCCCTCACCTCCAGGTCTTTATTCAAATATCACCTTCCTAGTGAGGCCTTCCTTGGCCCCTCTCAAAAATCATAAACACTCACCTTCCAATGGCTGTACAACATTTACTTTTTCCCTTTCCTCTTTCGCACTTATCACTAATTAACTTACTATGTATCTATTTATCTGTTTATTGGCTGCCTCTTCCCATTAGAATGTCATCTCTACTAGGGCAGGGATATTTTGTGTGTTTTGTCTCTTGCTGTATCCTCAGTGCCTAGAACACAGCCTGGCACATAAGTATAAAAGAAATATCTGTGGATTGAATGAATGAATGAATGAATGATGAATCTGGCTGAGTCTGGATGAGAGTTTACCTTTTGTGTCACCTTGCAGAGAGTCAAAAAATATCACCAGGAAAGCCTTATTTTGACTTCACAGGAAAACATTTGGGTTCAGTCCATGTCAAAAGCAGATTGTCTAGCTTGAAAGCATCAAGGCCTCACTCCACATCAGCCAAGCCAGTGAGTCTCTAGAGAACTGCCTTCTCTTTCATAGATCCCAACACAAAACTCCTTGTTTTAGTATTTTATGTTTGCATGTTAAATGAATACAAATTAATTATTAAAGATTACCTATAAAGAGTTAAATTTGGCCGTAACAAAAATTCTCAGCTTCTGCAGCAAAAGGCTTTTTTGTTACATGGACACAAGATTCAACAATGATGGTTTAGAGGAGGAGGCAGAAGGCTCCAAAAACTCAGCAAAAGAAACATGGTGTCAGCAGAGGCAGAGAGCCTGAGGTTTCACACATATGGTCATTTTTTACAAGTTATAGATATTGTATTAATAGTCTAAATGTGGGATGGCAAAATACAGCCTGTACCACAATCCCACTTCTTTCACACCCATGGCAGGCATTACTATTTGATCACACTTGTTCTTCTCATGGGATCTGAATGTGGCCTCAGAATCCTTCTCAACACAGTGATCTAAGGGGAGCCAAGCAACCATTTCTAACTGATCAGCATTAGCACACAAAATTAAACTTCTTTGCCAAACTTGACCTTAATAATAAAATGCTTAAGTTATATTTAGCTTTCCTTTTCCTTCCCTCCCCCCTTCATTCCCTCCCTTTTCTTTCTTCTTCAGGTATTTTACTTGACAAACATAATCTAAGTCAGCTATGCCATGAGAAAAAAAGTCACTGTCCACAAAATGAATGGCAGAGTCCTTATCTAGCAACATGGTGGTGGTCCAGGGGTGCCAAGAGTCTGTGGAGGAAAGGGCAAGAGGGTAGATTTGTAAAGTCCTACTTTGTTCCACTGTCTTCTCATGACCCCTTACCAGACCTTGGCTATTCTCCTTTGTGTGGTCCAGGAAGCCGGATCAAGTTAGGAGGTGAATAGAAGGAGATTTACAGAAGCACCATTACATCATACACATAGCCATAAGATGTAAGAATAAAAGGTTGAGTGCTGGAGCCAATGAAGTGGAAAGCAGTTCCCTAAAGACCCTGGGTCTTTGTTGTCAAAGAGGAAATGTTCATGGTTCTAAGTTAAACTCACCTCTTTTGACTTGTACTGGGATCCACATGTTCATCTGTGAAGTCCAAAAAGGACTTTTCTGCGAGGTCATGCGAAAGGAAGAAGTCTGATCAAACTTTCATGCAGAAGGAGAAGATTCATATGCCAGCCACTGTTGCAGGTGCTGGGGATATAGCAATGAACAAAACAGACAAAAATCTATGCCCTCACAGAGCTGGTGTTCTAACGGGGAAGCACTGCTGAGGTGACCACTCCACACCATCCAGATGTGGACGGGGCTCTTTCCATTACAGATTGCAAAACTGACTTTGTGGCAAGCTGTGAGGAGATGGAGAACTTCAACTCTCCAGATTTCTGCTAGGAGAATCAGTTTAAAACACAAAAACAAAAACAAGCATCAGATAAGGTGTCCTCCAGGGCTTCCTTCCCGGAGTTTATAATACAGCAAGAGGTATAAGCCATGTATACAAATGACTGTGACAAGATTAGCACACATTCTAAGGACAGTTGAGAAGACATGATCACTTGAAGATTCAGGCACTCAAACCAAACTTCAAAGAGAAAGTGGCATTTGGGCCTGGCCTTGAGGGCAGGGTTAGATTTCAAAGTGCACAAGGGAAGAGGGGAAGGCACTGCAGGGAAGGCACAGAAAGGAAGGCAGGCTTGAGTCATGGTGGGCACGACAGACACCCCAGAATGGTGGTATAGGGGAAACCTGTGGCCAGCATCTCCACTCCTTTTAGTCCTATCACCCCAATTTCCTTTGGGTTTCCATTTCTCTCCCACTCTCAGGTTGAGTGGTTTTGTGGGGTTCATTCTTATTCTTCCTCTTAGATGAAGGACACAGGCCTTAAGCCCGACCAGTCAGTGCATTCCATGCCCCAGACCACAGCGACTGATTCAGAGATGAGTATGTGATACAAGGTGGCCCAATGAGAGCTCGCCTTGGATCATTCACTGAAACTATGGGGAAGGAGATGCTCCCCTTTCCACCAAGATTGCTACTCTTAGCTTCCAGGGACCACCATGCTAACCCTTAGGAAAGATGAGTCCAAAAACGGTGGGGATGATACTTGAGCACCTGGATCCAGCTATATCTGAAGCTAGTTAGCTCTGGGCTTTTCAGCTATGAGAAACAACCCATTCCCTTTTGTGTTGATGTTTAACCCTTTAATACGCAGTTAAGAGAGTGTGGACTAGTATACAGTATAACACTATACCACAAGGCTTATGTTTTGAGATTGAGAAAAAAATATCTACAAAGGCCTTATGGGGAACTGAGGAGGACACTAGGTCAGGCTTTGAACATTTTGATTCACTGTGAAATGGGAAGCACTGAAGGTTTATGAAAACAATCATATAATTCAGAGCCCTCTATTCAGATGATACATGTGCAGTGAATAATGTTTCTAAGGGATGGGGGAGGGAGACATAAGCTAGGAGGCCACTATGATGGCCCTGATGAGGGTCTGTGCTGGGCTTGAGGCAGAGGAAATGAAAGAGAAAGAGAGAGGCAACAAATGTAACAAGGAGGAGAATCAACAAGACCTTCAAAATCACTGCCAGCAAGAGAGCTGGCTTGGAGGTTCTACTGACAGAATTAGAGACATCTTGAAAGTAGTAGGTTTGAGGGGTCAGATACTATGCCCACTACCACCATGAACTGGCAGTCACTGAGCACTCACTGCCTGCCAGGCACTGTTCTATGATTAACTCCTTTAATTCTTCAAGCAACCCAGGGAGACAAGATGACTGAGGTGCACTATGGAGTCCTCTGCTGCACTTAGAAACAATGGATATGGTGGACACAAATCAACAAGGTGGAGCTTGTGAATCACAGTGGCAAGTGAAAAGTGGTAGGTTAAATTATGTACTCTAATACAGACATGTTCTTAATCTTAATCTGCATTTCTGTGGGTGTGAACCCATTGTAAATAGGACCTCTTAAAAATGTTATTTTTAGTTAAGGTGTGGCCCAACTAATCAGGTTGAATCAGGGTGGGTCTTATCCCTAATACTGGAGGCCGTAGAAGAAAGTGGAAGCTGCCAGAAGATAGAAAAGGCCATAGGAAGAAGCTGAAGTCAGTGGAAATTGGAAGAGCAGACACAAGGAGAGGACCTGCCACGTGACAGGAGGCAGTGATGGAAGCCAAGGAACCCAAGGATTGCTGGCAGCCAGCACCAGAATGCTACAGACTCCAGGAGAAAGCAAGCCTTGCTGAAATCTTGATTTTGAACTTTTTCTAGCCTCAAAAACATGAGCAGACAAATTCCTGTTGTTAAGCCAAAACCGGTTTGTGGCATCTGTGACAGCAGCTCCAGCAAACTGAGATAAACAGAATTAGAAACATCGAGTACCATGAAGGTAAATTAAAATCACGTGCTTACAAAACAGTGCACATTCTTCAAAGAAACATACAAATAAAAGGTTGTCAGTGGAGGGGGAGGAATAAGAGTGGGGATAGAAGTGAAAGAATAAACAAATATATATACATGAATACACAACAGAAGAAGGGCCTTGTGTGGGTCAATCTTGAAAATGTGCTATCAACAAAGAAATGTGATTAATATAAATCCTGGCACCTGCAGTAAAAAGAGTATAATCCAGAAAACAAAATGAAACAAACAAACCAAAAATAAAAGACGACGACAAAGAAGAAAGAAAAAAAGGAAAACAAAGGCACTGAGAGGTTAAGCAATTTGCCCAAGACCTAACAGCCGAGACTGGGGGAAGCAAGATTTGACCCCTGGCAGGTGGGCTCTAGAACACTGTTCTACGCCCTGGGCTAGAATGGGGCCCATTTGTCATTGTGAAGGTGCACGCCATGCAGATGGGAAAGCAGGTCTGGGCTTTGCAACAGAGATTAAATATGTATTTTGAGGCGGGGGTGGGATTCACCTAAAAGGAAGATGATAGTGGAATTAGGAACATGAATGAGACTGATGTGAAAAAGAAATAAGGGGGGCAGGGACCAAACTTTGGGGGATGCCTCCATGTAAAGGTGGAGTAAGGGTCGGAAAGGGAGACAGAAAAATGAGTAGTCAGAGAGAGGGAGAGCACCATGAAGATTTGGCCTCACAGGAGTGAGGGAAGGAACTGTCAAGGAAAAATGGGGTCAGGGAGGGCCAGAGGCAGTCAAGGGGCTGAGGAGGATGAGAAGGGATCCAGGAGTAGCTAAGTCAATGGCTTTATTAATCTACAGCAGGAGTCAGAAAACTGTTTCCTGTCAAAGGGCCAGGCAGTAACTATTCAGGCTTTCCAAGCCACACAGTCTCTGTCACAACTACTCAACTCTGCCACTGTAAAGGCAGCCATAGGCAATCTGCATAAGTAAATGGATACAATGGATATGGCTTTGTTCCAACAAAGCTTTATTTACAAAAACAGATGGCTGGCTAGATTTGACCCATGGGTTGTAGTTTGTTAACCCCAGATTTAGGTCTATAGTAAACTGGGGAAAAACATTTTTTTTTCCTCTCTTTCTCTGTAGAGTGGTTAGGGTGGAGGTCAGAATGCAAGGAGTTAAGAAATGAGTGGCTCCTGGATAGGTCAGGCAATCTTTAAGGAGGAGGATTCCACAATGGACTTAACTTCAGTCAACAAGGAAGTAAGGGGATTTCTCTGTTTTCTCTTTAATTTTTCCTATCATTACTTGATTAAGGAAACCATAATGCTCATTATAACATGTGAAACAATATTGCTAATTGTTCTGGTTTGCTAATGCTGCCCTAATGCAAAATACTAGAGTTGGATGGGCTTTTATAAAGGTGGTTTATTTGGTTACAAAGTTACAGTCTTAAGGCCATTAAGTGTCCAAGGTAAGGCATCAACACAGGGTACCTTCACTGGACGATGGCTGATAGCATCCAGAAAACCTGTTAGCTGGGAAGGCACGCAGCTGGCGTATACTCTGGAGTTCTGGTTTCAAAATGGCTTTCTCTCAGGACGTTCTCCTCTAGGCTGCAGCTTCTCTCCAAAATGTCACTCTCAGTTGCTCTGAGTCCCTCTGTCTAAGAATTCCTTCATAGGACTCCAGTGAGCCAATTAACACCCACCCTGAATGGGCGGGGTAACACCTCCATGGAATTATCCAATCAAACTTTGTCTCACTCACAGTTGGTTGTGTCACATCTCCATGGAAACACTCAATTCAAGAGGTTCCAACCTAATTAACACCAATAATGTCTGCCCACACAAGATTGCATCAAAGAACATGTCATTTTGGGGGACATAATACATCTAAACCAGCACACTAATGATCTCCCTCCTACTTCCTCCATCCTCAGCCCCTGAGGAAACCCACAGGATTGCCTGGTGTTGGTCTGGGACATGGCGACCATGCCATCCAAGGCCAGAACGCTGGGCAAAACCAGACACATATTCTGGACATCAGGGAAACAGATTCTAAAAAGGTCACAGCAGAGAGACCTACTTCATCACCAATTCTAAAAGAGAAGACAGCGATGCTGAGGCAGCTGAAAAAATGAAGTGTGTACCAGAGAGCTCCCTAATAAACTCAGATTCTGGAGAGTTCAGTTAGTTGGGATTTAGTTAATTGGATAATGATTTCCAGAGGTGTGAACAAAGACCTGGTGCCTACCCAGACACTGAGACTCTGGATCAAATTAACTGAGAAGACTAAAAGGCCTACATTGCTTTCCTTCCACTGAACATTGTTTCTTCTCAAGATATCATATAGGATTAAAATCATGAAGCAGCTATGGCATAATTCCACTGCTGGCTGGTTGGATGCTTGGCTGGATGGTGGATGAAGGAAGGAATCAGTCAATCAATTAATAAACTGATCAGTCAATAAAGATATCCATATTTAAAAGACAGACTTTTTTTCTGATTACAAGGCATCAGTGTGATGTGGCTGCAAAATAGATTGCATTATGAGAAATACAGTGAGTGGATTAAGGGAGATTGTCATTTTGCTATATTGTGGACAGACCACTTCTAGAATACCAGGTTCAGTTTTAGGAAGACTCAGCGATTTTATGATGGACATTGACTAAAGAGAATGCAGAGTGTGTGACCGGGATGGTGAGATGGTAAGGTGGGCATTCTTGAAGCCGTAACACACAAGGAACAGTTAAAAAAAACTAGGGATGTTTTGTTTGGTATGGAGGAAGAAGATTCAGAGGGGCCCAATGCAGGACCAAATACAGGGGCTTACCCTCAGTATCTTGAGCAGCAGACCTATGGCCAACAGGTGGGAGTTAGAGAGGTAGGGTTGGGATGGGCACGAGGAAGGACCTTCTAGCCGTCCCTGCCGCCCAACAACAGAATGCTGTCTACTCTAGCACATGCCTTCCGTGGTTCATGGGCTGGCCACTGTACAGGTCAATGCCAGGAGAGCTCGTGGCTCCCTGGGGTCTCTTTCAAACCTTAATCTTCTGTGCAGTTAGGATCTCTCAACTGCTTTGGAAAGCACAGAGAATTGGCCAATCTGTCAGGGCCCCAATGGTTTTCTGAGTTAGGAGAACTCAAATGCCATTAAAGGTTATCTGTCCATACATCATTCAAGTTTAAATTTACACAGAGACACCTCCTTTAAAACAGCTTAGGCAAGAATATTTGAAGATGGACTTGCTCTAACATATCTGTGACGTCATGCATGTGACAGCCCAGCTGCTTTTTCCTCTCTGAGCCTGCATTTATTTATCTTTAAAATGGGATTTAAAGCACAAGCTCTATCTTCCTCATGAAGCTGCATGCAGCATTGAGTGAGACGATGTGTGCTATACAACAGCTTTTCTCAAACTCTCTGTGGGGAAGGACCAGGTTTTTTTGTTTGTTTTTCATCTTTAATCCATCATAAAACTAATACATATATAAAATACAATAAAGATGAATTACTAGAAAAAGGAAATGTGACTTGAATGTTGCAGCCATTATTAAAAGTTTCTGAAAACTTATTTTCCACTTCTGTACCTATCTCGTCGGGTTTGGTAACAGAAGTTTATAACTGGCTTCAGTCCATGGACCACTCTGTTCCAAAATACTGAGAAGTATTATACATGGCACTGCTGTAATATAAAGACTTTGTTTTATGAAATCACAATTTTAAGACATCTAGAACCCTGATGAGAAGATAGTGGAATTCAAAATGATGTTTTAGCAACTAAAGTTCCCCTTCATTTTTTAAAAACCAGTTTCCACTGCATGATATTTACTAGGTCAAATTGTGGGAATAATCATGAGACTCTGTAATTATGAAATGGATTTAAGCCCCCCATTCTGTCAGGTGGATTCTGATCTTTCTGGACGTTGACAAACTGGCATTAGGATTGTCTTAAAGTTCTTTCATAGTCAGAAGGACTGAATTGATTTAGCGCCTGACAAAACAGTCAAAAGGACAGACACTTGTTACCAGGAAACATCATTTCTAAAAAAAAGAAGAAGACGAAAGAAAAAATGGTTTTCATTGTTGATTTTAAGTCTAAGTGATTACTTAGAGGCCTTTGTAAACTTCCAGAGAAAATGCCTTGGACACAAGGGACTTTGTTTCTATAAAGCAAAGAGGCAGCAGTTCTCACAGAGTTAACTCACTCAATAAAATAACACTTTCTACTTGGATAAACTGACCTAGATTTTCTGACTTCCGTGCAGAAACAAAATAGGCAGGCTGAGACCTTGGGAGCAGTTAGTGAGGGGAACATTGTGGTGGGAGATCAGGGTTGGAGGAAATTTCTGTGTGAAGAAGAGCAAGACTCTTCATTTTGATCATAGTTAAAACTTCCATCTTCCACTTTGTGAGTCTGTTCCAGGTTCTAAGGAAGGGTTTTGTAATTCACTGATTTCACATGTCAGAGTCAGGCCAATAGAAGAGATCCTTCTTATAAAGGAACTCAAAAATACACACTCATAAATGCTTTCCTCTTATTCAACAAGCATCATCAGGATATGGCAATGTTGTGTTAGCAAATAAGCAAGCAGTCCTGCAAGAGCCTCAGTATCTTCCTTGCAAAATGGGAATTATAATACTGACTGCATTAAAAAATCAACTGTGAAAACTGGATGAGACAATGCATATTACCATGAATGCGGACAATAATTAACAAACGGTCCACACACACACACACACAATATAGCACACTCAGAGCCTATTCCAATAAAACCAATCTTGAACTGCAGGGTAAGGCAATCTCAGGGGAAGGACTATATACAGTTGAAATAATTTATAAGAACATAAGCACACATTACTCAGTTAGCTTGGCATGAGTTTAAAGCATTAAATGGCCCTTTCCAGATGCTTCTTGTTTTCAGCTGCTTTTCTGTCAGCAAGCCTCTCCCGACCAACCTCCCTTTCCTTCTACTAAACAAACCACTCCTTTGACTCCCTGCATTGCTGTGGAGTTGGGGTCTTTTCTTGATTCAGTTCCAAGCCACCCCTTCCAGCCTCTAACTGGAGGTCTCTCCACAAGAACCTGTAGAGAGAGACCCCCAGAGTTAGGTTTTTTGATTTTGGTTCTCTCAGAGGAAGTCTTGACTAGCTTTTCTCCTGGTTCTGGGAGTTCAGTCTCTTACTCAACTTTTCTCAACTAGATCTACCATCTTGTGTAGCACAACTTGGGTTTCTTTTCTTTCTCAATTCAAATTTCCCTGGAAAATTCCCCAAACTTCTTGTTTCCAGGGCTCCAAAGTTTCTGTTTCTTGGTAACTCTCTCTCTTCCAGTAGCTCATAAACTCCTACAAGGAACACTTCACCGCTTACCTCACAAACTTCACCCCTTATTTCTGCAATATTTCTTACAGAAATACCCAGCTGCATTTGCTAAAAACAGTAACATTATCTGCATTTTATTTTTCAATTGCAGTTTAATTTTTCTAGCTATACCAAACTAAACTCCCCCTTATCTACCTAAGCCCAGAGATAAAAAATTTTGTTTTGTTTTGTTTTTAAATCACAAGTCTTACCTAGCATTGTACCACATCTTCTGAGGTGTTCTCTGTCTTGGAACATTTTTCCTTCCACCAAATGTCTCAATTCCACTTTGTCTTCTCTCCCCACCCCCCTTCATGGGCTTTGCCATAAAGCTGGCTGTGGGGTTGAAATGAATGGACACAATATAATTTTGATTTAAGCATCAAAGAAATTGAACCTCCTAAGTATTTTCAGGCATTTATACTTCAAAGTACCTTATTCTGGTGGGAAGTTAGCATGGCAAATGTCATTAGCACGGCAAATGTCATTAGCACTAGATCGGAATTCTGCAGACTAGGGTCTCTAAACCTGGCTATGTCCCTAACTAACTGTGTGGCTTTAGGAAAACCACTTAGCCTTTCTTTGCTTCATTTACCTTCTTGTCCTTATAATGAGATTAGATGCTATTTTGTGTCCCCATCAACCATAACACTTGGGTTCCACTGAAGGGTTTTTAAATGGTGAAACGGTTTTGTGCAGTGGCAGGTGAGGGCATCCCTGGTATCACTGTCATCATCTTCAACATCTTTCTCCTCACCTTGGCTACCATTTATGGATGGCTTCCTCTGTGTCCAGCATTCTTGCAAGCACTTCCATGTATTAACTCATTCTATTTGCACAGAAACTTAGTGAAGTAGGGACTCATATTCTCTCTGTGTTTGAGATAAGGATATGGAGGCATAGAGAAGTTATGCTATTTGCCTGAGCTCACATAGCTGTAGGTGGTGGAGATGGAATCTACAGCTAGGTTGGTCCCCCAAACACCAGACACCACTGCTCTCTCTGACATCTCCCCAAGCAAGTGATGACTGACCCCAACCAAGAGATTCTCAGTACAGAACTAATCAACACTCATGGTAGAGAAAACAAAAAAAGAGAAACAACTACTGACCCAAGGCCCCAGGAACCAACAGAACATTTAGCTGGTCGGGCTAATGGCTGAATTGAAACCAACCCTGAATTTGTGCTGCTTCTCCTGTGAAATGTAAATCTGAGTGCTTTCACCTCCTTCCCCCATATCACTAATATGACAAATCCAATCTGCCCTTATTTTGTTTCTCCCACAACCACTCCCATTCACATTGTTGGCAACACAGACTATGGTTTGGGCTTCAGAGTCACACAGGGGGGTCCTGCCGAACGAGGAGTTTTTGCAGAAGCTAACTAGGCATCTCCAATTCCCCATCCCATCAACAGAAGCAGGAAGCGCCTCAAGATTTTCAGAATACTGGCGGCCAGGCATTAGTCTGCTCTTTTGAAGATGATCAATTACTAGGAGCTAATCCTAAAGCCAACATGTAAGGACTCCACATAAAACAAAATACAAACTTGGAATGTGGTAAATGTGTTTTACAAAGTTTTCTCCAAAAAGAGATATGGCCGCTGTCAAGGAAAATGTCCGTAATACAAACAGTTGTGTTTAGCAAATACTGTGCCAGGGAGGGTCAGGAAAACTGCTGAGTCACTGGTCATGTCCAGGTACTTGATGGAAACAGGAAAAGCAAGAAAAGTAGGAAAAGCACATATAATATTCTGATAGTATTTGTAAAACAAATACCTGGGCTTCTACCATGTAATTAAAAAGTTTAAGAACCCTGAGTATATCAGAAAAGGTTACTGAAGACCCATTAATATAATAATAGTAATAATAATAATAAATAAGTATTGAGTTGAGAATTTACTCTACACCTTAGGTACTGCCTAGGCACTACATATAGGTTCCCATTTAAACTTCTCTACCTTTGATGTAGGTATTATTATTAGTCTAATTTTACAAATTCTCTTCATTATTTTCTCAAGGTCTTACAACCAGCAAATGGTAAAGGTGGGTTTCAAATTCACATGGAAGGATTCCAAGTCCATACTCTTAACATTCTCCTTTTTTGATAATAGATTATGAAAGAATAAATCGAATCCTTAATACTAGGAGAAGTTGGAGCTGAACTGAGCCAAATATAATCTTGGAGTTTCTTCAAGTGGATGTATCTTAAAAGCATTTCATAAATTGGGATAAATGGAAGACACGAGCAAGGATTTAACTCTTTTTCCATGGAGGAACTCTGAGACGCCCCAGAACACTGAAAGTTTCAGACAGAATCAGTGCCACTACCACAAGATTAATTCAGAAGCATTAAAGAGTTAGGGAGTAAGTTATTTAATTTTGCCCAGGAGCTCCCATTTCTTTAAATTATGCTTTCAATTATATAACTTAATAACATATTTATACAGATAGTCCTTGCTTTTAACTTAAATTTTATAATTGAGTTGCTTCATTCATTTAGGACTATCTAACAAACCCTAGGGTTTACTTTCTGCTCCTTCTATCAGATCATTTTATGATTTCTGCCAACTATTGAACAGAACGAAAGCAAAAAAGAAGAAACCTAGACATAGCATTGTACAGTAAAGTATTTATTTGCTAGCCTTTAAGATAAAATCCTCCCTCTCCCTCCCCACCAATAAAAAATATCCAAATATTATCCTGCATTCCATGTGCTGGTATTACCCATGGAATACCCCAAGATACAAAATAATTGACAATGCTATCCTCTTGTGAAATAACAAGCTCCAAACCATGCAACTCAGAAACTGAATTTGACTCGTTACCTTAATGCTGTAGGTTTATGTTAGAACTACTATAATCCTGCTAAACTGCAGCATTTCCTGATATTGATACATTTATCTATGGAATTTCATATTTTATCAGGGTTAGTAAAATGTAACCACATATTCAAAACTTATAATACCTTATGAGATTTTGGCATAGGGCATATCATGTGAACATAAACAAAATAATGTTTCTCCCTACAAAACACTATAAAATTATTTTTGATATATTTATTAAAATAGATCTTTTTGTTAGTATGCACTGACATGACCTTTATAATGAATGCTTTAGATTTAAAAGTGGAGGCAGCCTCTGTAGTATATTTAGCAAGTATTATTTTCTCATAAGGAATTCTCTTGATTCTTTTTTTACCCTTTGACTCATTAGCTGCGTGAAAGGGAACCCTGGCCACGTATATCAGACAGCATGGCATGACCTCAATACTGCCTGCCACCTGGTGTCAGCACACCAAAATTGCAAGTGTAGAACTCAGAAATAGGTAGGTTCAGGAGCGCTAGACATGCCAAGGCTAGCCTGTACAGGGAAATTGAAATATCACAGAAAGCAATACCTCTCTTTCCAAAACATCTAATTACACTCTCAGGGAGGAATTCCCTCATCTTGTGGCTGAGTGCCTAGGCCAATCTCATGGAGAATGAAGGTAAATTCTCACTTTGGATACAGTTATAGGAAGCCTCTGTGGGGCTCCAGCCATTTGGACCATGTTCTCGATAATCTGAGAGCTGGATCCTAAGCTCCTCTTCCTGGATCTGAGCCAGAGAGCATTTGCTAACCAAATCAGTTGGTCAAACATTTTCACATAATCTATGGCAGATTTTTAAATATACATGGCTCTTGGGAGGCAAAGTGCTATAAAAATAAAATAAATTATCAACATTAAAACTACCAAAGACCTCTAAAATAATCTTTCCTCTTTCTTTTTGGTGAAACTATCATATACAGGAGATATTTCTTTGAAAATAATAATAATAAAAAAAGCTATTTGTTTTTGAATAGCTTCCTGTGCATGCTCTCTCTTTCCCTACTCGTTAGTAACATCTGATCTTACATTTAAGCAGGAAGAAAATGTAGCCACATGATTTAAAAAGCATGTGTTTATGACTTGCCATGTTTAAGCACTGCTGAATAAATGTATATTGAAAACATATTTCAAGTGAGAAGCCATAATAAGGGGTTTAGAGATATTCAATATTACTCTACTAATTCATAGCACACCATAATTATGGAATGTGTAGACTTTCTGGATGTAAATTACAATCCGTGACTCAGTGAGAGCCCTTTGCAGTCCTCCCTCAGTGGAATGCCACTTCAGCAAATTGACACAAAATAGAATAAATCATGTCAAGAGCTGCAGAGAACCATTATTTCAGCCTTAAACATTTCATTAAAACTGAACAGTGCAAAATCTCCCCTCCCCACTCCTACCTCCCAGCCTGGTTTGAAATGAGTAGATCTGAAGCTCCTAAATGATGTTGCTTTATACATTTCAGGGGGCAGAATGATTACTTTTACCAACAAGACTGAATTCAGATTTCTGTTCTTGCCCCTTCTGCAAAGACCCTGAAGGGAACTAAATTTGAGTTCCTCTTTTCCCCCCTTGACTAGTAAGGTCATCCTGTTTTTCAAATTCTTACCTGGCAGAAAAGGTTGCTGACACAGATTTTTTATAATTTGTATACCATGAAAATGGTTTTCTTTCTCTTTCTCTTTTTTTTTTTTTTTTTGTTATGTATCTGGACCTTTTCTTCTTCTCAAACAAAATCTATCAATAGAGAAAAAAGAAAACCAGAATGCCTCTGGTTGAAGTGGGTACAGGGTGGGGACTTTCCTGCAAGGCAGTCCAGAGAATATTTCAAAAAATAGAAAGCCCCTCACTTATCATTAAAGGGTCCCATTCAATTACTACACGTGCATTTCTAAATTCCAATGCAAGCTGTAATAGGCATTGTTGTCCCCCCCACCCCCTCCACCCCCATATATATAAATCCTCTTGGCCTTGACTTTTTCAGAGTATTTTGTCCTGGTGTCCAAATGCCAACACTTGCATCTCCATGCCTGAGGGCTTTCTTTGGTCCTGGAGTTCACAAGGTCCATATGTGGAGCTGGCCAAAAATGCCAGGGAATTAAGTTCCCCCAATAGCAGCCCTCAACCAATAACGGATGCTTGTCTGGGGATAACTCTGAGGCTTATACTCTACACTGACAACCAGAGTTCCCTCCGTTAAGTTCTAGTTGAACATATGGTAACTAGGTAACTACCTTGATAACATTCTGCATTGGTTGTTTCTCTCCCTGTTTCCTTCTACTTCCCTACTACTATTTCCTGGGATTATCCAGCCCCAACCTGAAAAAAAAAAAGAAAAAAGCCCACGTGCAGCCAAATCCTTGTCTCAGGATCTGCTTCTCATATTGCTCAGACTTGTCTTCTCCAAATGCTTAAATACCTGTTCTCTGCCTTGATTGTTTTTCCAGACACTCTGTCCACCCAGCTCTGCTCCTGACCTATGCTCAGCTTGATTACACATCAGAAAGTCTACAAGTGCTTTGAAACATCTCTCAAACCTGCTCAATTAGCATGACTGAGGGAAGAGCTCCCTGTCTCTCCAGGAAGTGAAGTGGAGGAAGGGGCCACCAGTCAAGGAATATAGTAGGCAGCCCTTGGAGGCTGGAAAAGACAAGGGCCTCCAGAAAGGAACACAGGCCTGCAACACCTTGATTTTAGCTCACCGAGACCCATTTCAGACAATTATAGTTTCAGCATGTTCAGTACTATGAGAGGAAGCCAAGAGTACATCCATGGGTTGAACCAGGACGGGAGAGGAGAAAGATGGAAGAGGTAAGCAGGGGGAACACAAAGTGTACCACTGGCCATATTAACAGAGTTTAACTTTAACCTGAGGAAAATGATGAGCCATTGAGGGGTTTATTTTTTTTTTTTTATTATTTTTTTTTAATCATCATTTTATTGAGATATATTCACATACCACGCAGTCATACAAAACAAATTGTACTTTCGATTGTTTACAGTACCATTACATAGTTGTACATTCATCACCTAAATCAATCCCTGACACCTTCATTAGCACACACACAAAAATAACAAGAATAATAATTAGAGTGAAAAAGAGCAATTGAAGTAAAAAAGAACACTGGGTACCTTTGTCTGTTTGTTTGCTTCCCCTACTTTTCTACACATCCATCCATAAACTAGACAAAGTGGAGTTTGGTCCTTATGGCATTCCCAATCCCACTGTCACCCCTCATAAGCTACATTTTTATACAACTGTCTTCGAGATTCATGGGTTCTGGGTTGTAGTTTAATAGTTTCAGGTATCCACCACCAGCTACCCCAATTCTTTAGAACCTAAAAAAGGTTGTCTAAAGTGTGCGTAAGAGTGCCCACCAGAGTGATCTCTCGGCTCGTTTTGGAATCTCTCTGCCACTGAAGCTTATTTCATTTCCTTTCACATCCCCCTTTTGGTCAAGAAGATGTTCTCCATCCCACGATGCCGGGTCTACATTCCTCCCCGGGAGTCATATTCCACGTTGCCAGGGAGATTCACTTCCCTGGGTGTCTGATCCCACGTAGGGGGGAGGGCAGTGATTTCACCTTTCAAGTTGGCTTAGCCAGAGAGAGAGGGCCACATCTGAGCAACAAAGAGGCATTCAGGAGGAGACTCTTAGGCACAAATACAGGGAGGCCTAGCCTCTCCTTTGCAGCAGCCGTCTTCCCAAGGGAAAAACTTATGGTAGAGGGCTCAACCCATCAAACCACCAGTCCCCTATGTCTGTGGTCATGTTAGCAACCATGGAGGTGGGGTAGGCGAATACCCCTGCATTCTCCACAGGCTCCTCAAGGGGGCACATCTTTTTTTTTTTTTTTTTTCCTTGTTTGTCTTTTTTCTTTTCTTTTTTTTTTTTTTTAACTTTCCCTTCTTTTTTCAAATCAACTGTATGAAAAAAAAAGTTAAAAAGAAAACAAACATACAATAAAAAAACATTTCAAAGAGACCATAGCAAGGGAGTAAGAAAAAGACAACTAACCTAAGATAACTGCTTAACTTCCAACATGTTCCTACTTTACCCCAAGAAAGTTACATAATATAGCAACATTTCAGTGAACTTGTTCCTACTACATCCATCAGAAATTAACAGACCATAGTCATTTCTGGGCATCCCCAGAACGTTAAATAGCTTATCTGTTCTTCTTGGATTATTGTTCCCCCTTCCTTAATTGCTCTCTACTGCTAGTTCCCCTACATTCTACATTATAAACCATTTGTTTTACATTTTTCAAAGTTCACATTAGTGGTAGCATATAATATTTCTCTTTTTGTGCCTGGCTTATTTCGCTCAGCATTATGTCTTCAAGGTTCATCCATGTTGTCATATGTTTCACCAGATCGTTCCTTCTTACTGCCGCGTAGTATTCCATCGTGTGTATATACCACATTTTATTTATCCACTCATCTGTTGAAGGACATTTGGGTTGTTTCCATCTCTTGGCAATTGTGAATAATGCTGCTATGAACATTGGCGTGCAGATATCTGTTCGTGTCACTGCTTTCCGATCTTCCGGGTATATACCGAGAAGTGCAATCGCTGGATCGAATGGTAGCTCTATATCTAGTTTTCTAAGGAACTGCCAGACTGACTTCCAGAGTGGCTGAACCATTATACAGTCCCACCAACAATGAATAAGAGTTCCAATTTCTCCACATCCCCTCCAGCATTTGTAGTTTCCTGTTTGTTTAATGGCAGCCATTCTAACCGGTGTTAGATGGTATCTCATTGTGGTCTTAATTTGCATCTCTCTAATAGCTAGTGAAGCTGAACATTTTTTCATGTGTTTCTTGGCCATTTGTATTTCCTCTTCAGAGAACTGTCTTTTCATATCTTTTGCCCATTTTATAATTGGGCTGTCTGTACTATTGTCATTGAGTTGTACGATTTCTTTGTATATGCAAGATATCAGTCTTTTGTCAGATACATGGTTTCCAAAATTTTTTTCCCATTGAGTTGGCTGCCTCTTTACCTTTTTGAGAAATTCCTTTGAGGTGCAGAAACTTCTAAGCTTGAGGAGTTCCCATTTATCTATTTTCTCTTTTGTTGCTTGTGCTTTGGGTGTAAAGTCTAGGAAGTGGCCTCCTAATACAAGGTCTTGAAGATGTTTTCCTACATTATCTTCTAGGAGTTTTATGGTACTTTCTTTTATATTGAGATCTTTGGTCCATTTTGAGTTAATTTTTGTGTAGGGGGTGAGGTAGGGGTCCTCTTTCATTCTTTTGGATATGGATATCCAACTCTCCCAGCCCCATTTGTTGAAAAGACCATTATGGCTCAGTTCGGTGACTTTAGGGGCCTTATCAAAGATCAGTCGGCCATAGATCTGAGGGTCTATCTCTGAATTCTCAATTCGATTCCATTGATCTATATGTCTATCTTTGTGCCAGTACCATGCTGTTTTGGCAACTGTGGCTTTATAATAAGCTTCAAAGTCAGGGAGTGTAAGTCCTCCCACTTCGTTTTTCTTTTTTAGAGTGTCTTTAGCAATTCGAGGCATCTTCCCTTTCCAAATAAATTTGATAACTAGCTTTTCCAAGTCTGCAAAGTAGGTTGTTGGAATTTTGATTGGGATTGCATTGAATCTGTAGATGAGTTTGGGTAGAATTGACATCTTAATGACATTTAGCCTTCCTATCCATGAACATGGAATATTTTTCCATCTTTTAAGGTCCCCTTCTATTTCTTTTAGTAGAGTTATGTAGTTTTCTTTGTATAGGTCTTTTACATCTTTGGTTAAGTTTATTCCTAGGTACTTGATTTTTTTAGTTGCTATTGAAATGGTATCTTTTTCTTGAGTGTCTCTTCAGTTTGTTCATTTCTAGCATATAGAAACATTACTGACTTATGTGCATTAATCTTGTATCCCGCTACTTTGCTAAATTTGTTTATTAGCTCTAGTAGGTGTATCGTTGATTTCTCAGGGTTTTCTAGATATAAGATCATATCATCTGCAAACAATGACAGTTTTACTTCTTCTTTTCCAATTTGGATGCCTTTTATTTCTTTGTCTTGCCGGATTGCCCTGGCTAGCACTTCCAGCACAATGTTGAATAACAGTGGTGACAGCGGGCATCCTTGTCTTGTTCCTGATCTTAGAGGGAAGGCTTTCAGTCTCTCACCATTGAGTACTATGCTGGCTGTGGGTTTTTCATATATGCTCTTTATCATGTTGAGGAAGTTTCCTTCAATTCCTACCTTTTGAAGTGTTTTTATCAAAAAGGGATGTTGGATTTTGTCAAATGCTTTTTCAGCATCTATTGAGATGATCAATTGATTTTTCCCTTTCGAGTTTTTAATGTGTTGTAATACATTGATTGTTTTTCTTATGTTGAACCATCCTTGCATGCCTGGAATGAACCCCAATTGGTCATGGTGTATGATTTTTTTAATGTGTCTTTGGATTCGATTTGCAAGTATTTTGTTGAGGATTTTTGCATCTATATTCATTAGGGAGATTGGCCGGTAGTTTTCCTTTTTTGTAGCATCTTTGCCTGGTTTTGGTATTAGATTGATGTTAGCTTCATAAAATGAGTTAGGTAGTGTTCCATTTTTTTCAATGTTTTGAAAGAGTTTGAGTAAGATTGGTGTCAGTTCTTTCTGGAAAGTTTGGTAGAATTCCCCTGTGAAGCCATCTGGCCCTGGGTATTTATTTGTGGGAAGATTTTTGATGACTGATTGGATCTCTTTGCTTGTGATGGGTTGGTTGAGGTCTTCTATTTCTTCTCTGGTCAGTCTAGGTTGTTCATATGTTTCCAGGAAATTGTCCATTTCTTCTACATTATCCAGTTTGTTGCCATACAGTTGTTCATAATATCCTCTTATAATTTTTTTAATTTCTTCAGGATCTGCAGTTATGTCACCTTTTTCATTCATTATTTTGTTTATATGGGTCTTCTCTCTTTTTGATTTTGTCAGTCTAGCTAGGGGCTTGTCAATCTTGTTGATCTTCTCAAAGAACCAACTTTTGGTGATATTTATCCTTTCTATTGTTTTTTTGTTCTCTATGTCATTTATTTCTGCTTTAATCCTTGTTATTTCTTTTCTTGTACTTGGTTTAGGATTGGTTTGCTGTTCATTTTCTAGCTTCTTCAGTTGATCCATTAGTTCTTTGATTTTGGCTCTTTCTTCCTTTTTAATATATGCGTTTAGTGCTATAAATTTCCCCCTTAGCACTGCTTTTGCTGCATCCCATAGGTTTTGGTATGTTGTGTTCTCATTTTCATTCGTCTCTATATATTTAGCAATTTCTCTTGCTATTTCTTCTTTAACCCACTGATTGTTTAGGAGTGTGTTGTTTAACCTCCAGGTATTTGTGAATTTTCTAAGTCTCTGATGGTTATTGACTTCTAATTGTATTCCATTGTGGTCAGAGAATGTGCTTTGAATAATTTCAATCTTTTTAAATTTATTGAGGCTTGTTTTATGTCCCAGCATATGATCTATTCTGGAGAAAGTTCCGTGAGCACTAGAAAAGTATGTGTATCCTGGTGATTTGGGATGTAATGTCCTGTAGATGTCTGTTAAATCTAATTCATTTATCAGATTGTTTAGGTTTTCAATTTCCTTATTGGTCTTCTGTCTGGTTGATCTATCTATAGGAGAGAGTGATGTGTTGAAGTCTCCCACAATTATTGTGGAAACATCAATTGCTTCCTTTAGTTTTGCCAATGTTTCTCTCATGTATTTTGTGGCACCTTGATTGGGTGCATAGACATTTACGATTGTTATTTCTTCTTGCTGAATTGCCCCTTTTATTAGTATGTAGTGGCCTTCTTTGTCTCTCAAAACATCCCTGCATTTGAAGTCTATTTTATCTGAGATTAATATTGCTACACCTGCTTTCTTTTGGCTGTAGCTTGCATGAAATATTTTTTTCCATCCTTTCACTTTCAGTTTCTTTGTGTCCCTGTGTCTAAGATGAGTCTCTTGTATGCAACATATTGATAGTTCATTTTTTTTGATCCATTCTGCGAATCTATATCTTTTAATTGGGGAGTTTAATCCATTTACATTCAACGTTAAAACCGTGAAGGCATTTCTTGAATCGGCCATCTTATCCTTTGGATTATGTTTGCCATATTTTTCCCTCTCTCTATTAATATCCTTTATTGTACCCATACCGAATCTCTTTAGTACTGAACCTTTCTCCAAGTCTCTCTGTCCTGTCTTTGTTTCTCTGTCTGTAGGGCTCCCTTTAGTATCTCCAGTAGGGCAGGTCTCTTGTTAGCAAATTCTCTCAGCATTTCTTTGTCTGTGAAAAATTTAAGCTCTCCCTCAAATTTGAAGGAGAGCTTTGCTGGATAAAGTATTCTTGGCTGGAAATTCCTCTCACTCAGAATTTTAAATATATCGTGCCACTGCCTTCTCGCCTCCATGGTGGCTGCTGAGTAGTCACTACTTAGTCTTATGCTGTTTCCTTTGTATGTGGTGAATTGCTTTTCTCTTGCTGCTTTCAGAACTTGCTCCTTCTCTTCTATGTTTGACAGTGTGATCAGTATATGTCTCGGAGTGGGTTTTTTTGGATTTATTCTATTTGGAGTTCGCTGAGCATTTATGATTTGTGTATTTATGTTGTTTAGAAGATTTGGGAAGTTTTCCCCAACAATTTCTTTGAATACTCTTCCTAGACCTTTACCCTTTTCTTCCCCTTCTGGGACACCAATGAGTCTTATATTCGGACGTTTCATATTATCTATCATATCCCTGAGGTCCATTTCGAGTTTTTCAATTTTTTTCCCCATTCTTTCTTTTATGCTTTCATTTTCCATTCTGTCATCTTCCAGGTCACTGATTCGTTGTTCAACTTCCTCTAGTCTTGTACTATGAGTGTCCAGAATCTTTTTAATTTGGTCAACAGTTTCTTTAATTTCCATAAGATCATCCATTTTTTTTATTTAGTCTTGCAATGTCTTCTTTATGCTCTTCTAGGGTCTTCTTGATTTCCTTCATATCCCGTACTATGGTCTCATTGTTCATCTTTAGTTCTTTGAGTAGCTGCTCTAGGTGTGTCTCTTCTGGTCTTTTGATTTGGGTGCTTGGGCTTGGGTTATCCATATCGTCTGGTTTTTTCATATGCTTTATAATTTTCTGTTGTTTTTGGCCTCGTGGCATTTGCTGAACTTGATAGGGTTCTTTTAGGGTTTGTAGACCAGTTGAAGTCCTTATCTCTAATTTATCAGATCTACAGCTTCGTGGAGTACACTTTCTCTAACTAACCAGCAGGTGGCGTCCACGAGCCACCTGTTCTCCACAAGCCAGATCTCCCCTGCTTAGCCTTTTTGGTGAGTGGGGGAGTGAGTCTTGTGGGGCCCAATTGGTGTACCAAGCTTGCGTGTGTAGTTGGTGTTGCCTGCCCTGTATGTGGGGCGTGTTTCTGGGCAGTCGGGGAGGGGGGGTGGCCCTAACAGTCAAATCTCCCTGATGATCCTAGAGTTTTAAAGCTACTGCAATAGTCTAATCCTTCAGTTCAGTCCTGCCACAGTTTGTCTCTGCCACTGACCCACAAGTCTTTGGTATTGGCGTATGGCTCCTGAGACTTGCAAGTGGGCCCCTCTTCCAGGCTGTGCACCCCGGGTCCTCTGTTGAGGGATGACTGTGCTATGTCACAGGTGAGTGCCGTCCCCCCAGGGCAGTTCTGGGCTGCTGGGCTGTGTTGGGAGGCTCCCAGTCTGCTCAAATGATGGCTGAATGGGGCTCTGTTAATTCACACTGCTCCCCCTTCCCAGCTCTGGGACATTCAGCTGAGGTTGCAGGGAAGGCTAATGTCCACGCCCAGTTTTGTGGTGGGTGCCTGTTATTTGAAGCACTTCCGTCACACTGGGTTGTCTGGGGCAGCTCTGGGCTATGGGGCTGGCGATGGGCAGGAGTGTTTCCTGTCCACCAGGATGGTGGCTGTGAGCGGACACCCCCCTTTTCTTGGGAAGTTGTGTTGTTTAGTGAATTTTCTCAGCCACTGGATTATTGCCTTTTGTCTCAGAGCTCTCTTAGTTCTGCTCTTGACTTGACGTGCCCAAATTTCAATTCTTTGAAGCTTTCTGTATTGAGCTTCTTAGAGTAATTGTTTTAGAAAAAGCAAAAAGGATTTAAAAAAAAAAAAAAAAACAAAAAAAAAAACGGCCCTCCTCAGAGATCTAATGGGTTATTGAAATGCTAATAGACAAAGCAACCAGGGCCATTAAGGAAAGGTGCACAGGGCAGAGAGATCAGCCTTGCTTCGGGATTTGCATATGCGCCTCAAGGCCTGATCTCCGCCCTTCCCCTTTCTGTGTTCACCAGAACTCCAAAAATCCTCTGCTTTTATTTTGGAGTTTTACGTGTTGTTTTTTTTCTATGCCTGTCTCCTCTCTGCTGGGCTGGCTGCTCTCAGAGTCTCTGGTGTCTGGTCTCAGTCTATCTATGGTTGGAGTTTGAATCAGTAGAATGAGTTTCCCATAAGAGCAGCCACTGCAATTCTCCCTTCTCCTTCCTGGAGCTGACAGCCCCTCCTCCCCCGGGACTGAGCCTGGCAGGGAGGGGCGCGGGTCCCCTGGCCGCAAAAACTTACAGATTTCGCTGATCTCAGCAGTTCCACGTTTTCATGAGTGTTGTATGAAGTATGCCCAAAGACAGATTGCTCTGTGTTGTCCAGTCCACGCAGTTCCTGGCTTTTTACCTACTTTCCTGGAGGAGTAACTAAAACATACAGCTCACCAGTCTGCCATCTTGCCCCGCCTCTCACCATTGAGGGGTTTAAAAATGTACTTTTAAAAATAGATTGAGCAGATACAAAAAAAAAAATTTATAAATTATATATACGATATAATCACAATATAATGAACATGCCTGACTTCTATCATAAACTTTTCTTTAACAAGTTTTATTTTAATTGAGCTATGATTCACTTACTCTAATTAGTATCCCTTTTGGTGTATACCTCTATGAGTTTGGACAAACGCATACAGTTATGTAACCGCCACCATAATCAACATATAGACCATAGACCATAATCAACATACAGAATACCTCCATAACTCCCTGAAATTCTGTCACATACTTTTTTCTTTTCTTTCTTTCTTTCTTTCTTTTTTTTTTTTTTTTTACAATCAGTGGCTCTTGGTATAATCACATAGTTATGCATTCAACACCACAATACATTTGAGAACATTCTCACTGCTTCTGAAAAATAAAAAAATCACATGTCCCACCCCCCAACCCCCACCCCCCATCATTTATGCTTAGCTTTGGTCTAGTATCTTTGTTACATCTGATGAAAGAATATTACAGTGTTACTGTTAGCTATAGTCCTTAGTTCGCATTACTGGTATTTTCCCATATTACTCTATTATTAACATCTTGTAATAGTGACATTCATTTGTTCTAGTTTACATAAAAACTTCCTTATATTTGCACAATTAAGCACAGTCATCATCCACAACAGGTTTCGCTATGTTACACGGTCCCATTTTCTAACCTCTAGCTTTCCTTCTAGTGACATACATGGTCCTAGACTGCCCCTTTCAACCGTACTCATACTCAGCATTGTCAATTGCACTTATATTATTGTCACATACTTTTAAGATAAAATATATTGTCTTCCTTTCAAGTCCCCCTGAATGATGTCCTCCCCATTCCACCCTTTCCTAATTCCTCAGAAGTAACTCTATCCTATATTTTTTTTGTTCATCATTACCTTGATTTCCTTTTTGATGTTACTACATTTCTATCCATAAAGAATAGATTTGTTTAGTTTTGCGGTTTTTTTGGAACTTTATATAAATGTAAACATACTTGCATATTTTTCTGTGACTTGCTCAATCATATGTTCCAAGTTTTATCAGTGCTCTTAACTACAATTTCATTGTTCCATAGTATCCCATTGTTTGAATTTGTTTATGCATTGTATTGCTGTTGAAATTTGAGTTGTTCCAGCATTTTGCTATTTTGAATAATGTTGCTATGAGCATTCTTGTACACGTTTTTCTAGGATGTTTGTGTGTGTATGTATACACACATATATACCTAGGAGTGTACTGCTGGGTCACCACATATATGCATCTTCCACTTTGCCAAATAATGCTACATTGTTTACTGTTTTTCAAAGCCATTGCATCCATTCAGGCTCCAACAAGCTGTGAACAATATTCCAATTACTCCTCATCCCATTGTCCCACTGAATTACTTTAAGCAGGAGAAGGGCACAACTGGATTTTTTTGCTTCAGAACAACCACTTGGATCAAGAGAAAATATGACTGAGCAACAAGTGAAAGATTGAAAATTCTAATTAAAACAACTGAATCAGATTCATTAAAGGATTCCTAGTGAGGTGGGTCTTTGTTTCTATTTTAAGGTAAAAAGTTGCCTTTTAAACATTGCCAGCCCACTTGTGGAAGTGGACACATTAGGCCATTTTGTTTATGGATTGGTAGAAGCGAGGAGACAGGCAGCTCCAGGCAGCAGTGTGGCCATGAGTTCTGGGAACAGAAAATGATGTCTGGGGCCAGAGGGATGACCACGGTGCTGGCAGGTAGTGGAAGGGTTCAAGGGACATCAAGGACAGGCCTTGGTGATTGATTAGAGGGCAGGTGGGGGGGGGGTGGGGTGGAAGTTGAGCATGATTCTTAAGGTTACTCTACAGCTGTTGCTGCCATTCATGAAGATGGGGAACTTAAGTGGAAGAGCTGAGGAGCATGTTGCAAGTCTAGTTCGGGGTTTACAGTGCTGTGGACTGAATCATTTTCTGAACTGTATTCATGTTACCTTTTGCATCTTTTAGATGTTGCCATAATAGCAAACTTTACTTCCTGGTGAGACAGAGGAGCTCTTCCTTTAGAGTCACATTGCTTCAGCAGGTTTGAGAGAAGTTCCAAAGCACTTGTAGATTATGATGTGTAATCAAGCTGAGCATAAGTCAAGGGCCGAATTGGCTGAGCAGAGGGCATGGAAGGACCACCAAGGCAGAGAACCAGGTATTTAAGCATTTGGAGAGGATAAGTCTGAGCAATAGAGAATATGAGGGTGACATAGCTAAAGAATGTGTGAGAGAGAAAATCTGAACTCAAAGAGATTGGATCAGATCCATGGAAGGCTTCCCAGGGAGGGATTATTTACATTTCTATTTTAAGGAGAGAAGATGCATTTTAAAATTTGCTGACCACTTCTGGAGGTGGACACATTAGGTGATTCTCTGTCAGGGGAGCCACTGGAGATATGCAAATAAAAGAGAAATAGAACTCCCCATCCAACTCCAACCTTGGTTTCCTAGGGCTGCTATAACAAAGTACCACAAACTGGATGAATTACAACAGAAATGGATTGTCGCGCAGTCCTGGAAGCTAGAAGTCTGAAATTAAGATATATCAGCAGGGCACACTCCTTCTGAAACCTGTTAGGGAGAATCTGTTCCATGGCTTTCTCTTGGCTTCTGGTGTTGGCCAGCAATCCTTGGACTTCGATCTCGGCCTCAGTCATCACAGGCTTCTCCCTTGTGTCGCTCTGTCCAATTCCCCCTTCTTATAAGGACACTAGTTGTATTGGATAAGGCGCCACCCTAGCCCAGACTGGCCTCATCTTAACTAACAATATCTTCAAAGACCCTATTTCCAGATAAGGTCATATGCACAGGAATGGGGATTAGGACTTGAAGATGTGGTTTTTGGAGGACACAATTCAACCCATAACACATGGGGAATATGAGAGCCCCTGGAGACAAGGGCACCTCTTCATGGGAGGAGGAGGAAAGGGAAAGAGAAAGAAAATGCTTTAAGCTTCCACATTATTGGATCATATCTAATGGATGGAGGTACCCAATAGTGAATCACATGGCAGGAAAGGAGACCTCCCAGATCCACCACTGTAACATCTGGGTGGGTGGGTGGGTGGCATACCTCAGCTCAACACCAGAGAAGGGCTGGTTCCAGATACACCATGTGGCTGATGCTGGAATTCCTGCAGACCCCACCACTCCTAGTTCTCTGCCACTAAAATGTTGTGACTGGGTCTGAGGCCAATTTTGCATGGAGTTCCCAGCACCTAGGATGCTGTGGCATTCTCCAGACTCAAGAGGGTGCACCTGAGACTTAGCTCCACAGGGCTACCCCTCTTTTGGACTGAGGAGAGAAGAAAGCCATTGTGACTCTTAAAGTGCCAAAATGGGGAACCAGGGTCACATTAATTTGAACATTTTTTTTTTTAAGTCCTTATTTGTTCTCCCAAACTGATGAAGCAGTACATATTAATTACATGTGCTGCTTTTCTGGCTCTATATCCAGGTAACATAAATGGTAATTACCATTTCCCTGGTCTGAGAAGCTCCATCTTGAAAGGAAAGTCCCTTCTAGCTCGTGTTAACGCCTGACCACTCCTCAGTCTCCTGCATCCCAACACCATTAGAGCTAATGCCAGAAACCTGAGCATGCTGTCCTTCAGGGGTTTAATTGACCACTTCAAAACAATTTGACAAACTTCCTTGACCGTCATGTTGGCCAAGCTCTTTCTCCAAGATTTCAATGCTTGGCTCCTAGTCTTTCTTTCTTTCTCCCTCAACATTTCACCAGCCTCTTTACTTTCTTTTCTCCCCATGCCAGCTCCCCAGACATTACCAATTAGTCAAACATCAGTTGTTGGCAAGCATTTTCCTAAGGCAGCTGGCTGAGTTTGTGGAGCGCCTGGCTTTGTGAGGGGCCTTCCTGCTGGAGCAAAAGAGTGTTCATTATGCTTTGACTAGGAGAGACTGTGGTAAAGAAACAAACAGCAAGAAATCTGGAAAAAAAGGCCTTCCTTTTGAGGTTTATAGAGTTTGTTTGTTTGTTTTTTCCCTTAAGTTCTGTAGCGGCAAAGATAATCACCTACAGTTAATTTTTACTCACCAAGGGAGAAATAATCACATTTAAGTTTGTTAGGTGAATGCCAAGACACCTACTTAATCAAAAATCTCAAAAAAATCCTTGCCTCAAGATATAAGAGTATAATAGTTGTCCTTTGTTATACTTACCCTGTGTAAGGTAAACTTATCCTGTTCTGGGAATTGCTTTATGGGCAACCTAATCCTTTTGCAATCCACTCTTGAAGTGGCTTAGCACCATTTTGTACTTCAGAAAGCTCCAGTTCACAGACATTTTGGAACTGGAATTGAACCCACAGCGGACCAACGTCAAAGCCCAGCTACCATGGGCCTCTTTCCTAGAAGGAACTGGTTTACTTCAAAAATACAATGACCTTTCACAAGTGGTGTTTTCGGTGTTCTTAGTCAGAAAGTCTTCCAGCTAGGTCTCCTCGAAGAGGAAATCAAGTCACAGGCAAGGGCTTGGCCCTCGGTTTAGATCTGCAGTTGACTTGCAGGGAATCTTTGGAGCCTTTGCTTCACTAACGAGTGATGCTAGAACAATGAATGTTTAGGGCTGAGGTACAAAATTTTGATCCCATAATTACTGCAGCAAACCAGAATTTGGAAGCTGGCTAATTAAGGTAGAGATTGGAGGTTCTCAACTGCACTGCTGGGTCAGAGAAGAAATCATTCTTGTCACTGACCGGCATGGTAGCCTCAAGCAAGTGACCTGCCTTCTCCGAGATTTAGGTTCCTTATCTATAGAAGGGGCACAATGGCAGCAACCTTATAAAACAGTCCCAAGTGTTAGCTGAGGTAGTCTATAAAACTACTCTACACCTGGCCCAGTGCAAACTCCCCCAAAAGTTGGCTCTCCACTTCCTTTTTGTGACCTGAGGATGCTGGACACAAAAATCTGGAACTGAGGTGCCCAGGAGTGCCTGGGATCATGAAATCAGATATTGAGAAATGACAAGTACTACATTAAACAATTTGTGATTCAAGAGCTCATAAAGCAAAGAGTGCGCGTGACCTGACAGGAAGTGTTGTCCCCTTCTTCTCTGCTTTGTAGAAGAAGCAGTTTGTGTTAAAACCCTAGTCAAATTTTGTCACTGTACCTGTTCTTTAATGACAAATTACTGTCACCGCATATGGCAATAACTAAATGGGAAAGAAACTCAATGGGAAAATAATTTTGCAAGGAAAGCTCTTTTGACTTTATTCTGATTTCTATGGCGTTCTTCCCTGGCTGTCCCCAGAGGCTGTGGGTGGGCAGGTGCATGGAGCTGAGGAAGACTGGGAGGGGAATGGGACGTGTTGGGGGTGCTTTCAGCATGCTCTGCTTTGTTCGGCTGTCTGTCATGGTAGCTCATGGCAGGCAGGTGATGCCCACCTCCAGCAGCTGCTTCAGCCAGTTACCTGGAGACACCCACAGCCACCCTCCACACTCACCTCCTCTCTCACCAACTCCACATGCACCCATTCCCTCAGGCTGCCAGAAGCTAAGCCCTCACGCATAGAAGAGACTGGACTTTTTTGGAGTGCTCATGAGCATGTTCTCTAAATTACAAGGTTTCTTTTTGTTAATTGGTACTTACCCCTTTCTTCCCATCTTTTCTTTTTCGCTCTCCTTGACCCCTTTCCCTTTATTCCCTTCTTCCATCTTTTCTCATTTTCTTACCTCTTTTGTTCCCCTCTCACTCTCATTTTTAACACTGTCTCTATCTTTAATAAATGCTTTCTATCCCTTGACTACCACTCTTAATGCAAGGGTCAGCAAACCACAGCCCGAGCCAGCTACCTGTTTTTATAAGTAAAGTTTTATTGGAACACAGTCACACCCATTCATTTACATAGTGGCTATGAGTTCTGGTTGGCTAATGCTGCCATTATGCATAATACCAGAAATGGATCGGCTTTTATAAAGGGGGTTTATTTGGTTCCAATAAACCCCCTTTATTAAGGCCATTAGGCATCCAATGTAAGGCATCAACAATAGGGTACCTTCACTGGAGAATGGCCGACAGCATTCTGGAAACCTCTGTTAGCTGAGAAGGCACGTGGCTGGCGTCTGCTTGCTCCCAGGTTGCATTTCAAAATGGCAGTCTCCAAATGTCTCTTTTAGCTGCAGCCAGTGTCAGGGGTCCACAACTCCAAGCACGTCTGAGTTAAGCCAGCTAGCTTCTGGGTCTGTGCCAGCATTTTTAAAGGACTCCAGTGATTTAATTAAGACCATGCTGAATGGGCAGGGCCACACCTCCATGGAAATAATACATTCAGTGTTATCACCCACAGTTCGATAGGTCACATCTCCATGGAAACAACCCAGTCCAAAGATTCCAACCTAATCAATACTAATACGTCTGCCCCCATAAGATTTCATTAAAGAAGATGGCATTTTGGAGGACATAATACATCCAAACTGGCACACTATAGCTGCTTTCACACTCTACCGACAGTTGCATATTTGTGACACACAACTCGTGGCCTGCAAAGCCAAAGATATTCACTATCTAGCCCTTAGCTGATCACTGCTCTAAAACAGTGATCCTCAAAGTGTGGTCTGAAGTCAGCATAATCAGCATCACTTGGAAGCTTGCTACGAATGTACATTCTCAGGTTCCACCCTAGACCTGCTAAATCAGAATCTGCATTTTACTAAGATCCCTAGATGATTTCTGTGCAGAATACATTTGAGAAACACTGTTCTGAGGAACCCAATCACTCCCACTGCTGGCTCTGGTCAAAGTGGTAATTACAGATACACATGCACACACACACACACCTGAGCACAAATAAAGTCTTCTGACAATATCACTGGTGCATAATCTAATACCCTCACTTGCAGACCTCCATCACTAAAATCGGTAAGTGAGGAACCATGGGAGACGAGGGACCCACCCGAGGAAGGGGATCACTCTGTTAAATAAAATAAAATGGATTCCCGCATTGGGCATTGCTAGGAGGGAGCCCTTTCAGGGAAAGGATTTCCCAGCACACAAAAACAATTGACCTGCAGGGCCTTTTGGAGAAAATTGAACAATGGAGTGCACCCTATAGAAGTGCAGATAAGCAACACCTGGTGATAAACCAGTTTCAGTCCAGTAGAGACAGCTTATCAGAATGGACAAGCATAGCACACTAATCTGTGTATATCTGCTTCCCACTTTGTAAGATCCTGTACGTGAAATGGAAACTTAACATCAGTCAATCAGAACATTTCCTTGCTTGCTTCAGTGTTTGCCTTGTATAAGCTTCCCCTTTTCACCCCCTTGGTGGAGCTCCTTTCCACATGTGATTTCGATGCTGCCTGATTCATGAATTGTAAACTGTTCAAATAAAGGCACTATAATTAATATCTTGTCTAATATTTTTAACAGTTTTGGTTTCAGAAGTGGGATCCAAAGGAGACCCCCCAATGGCCCTGAGAGGCAGTGAGAAGAACAGGTAGAAGGTATCCGCTGAGCCCTTTGTGCGCTCTGTTCTCTGTGGTGCCTGGAGGTTGGTGGGTAACTCCTCTAGGATCTGAGCTCTGTTAACTGTACTGACTTACAACTTTGTTGGAGCAGTGCCAAAGTCTGGGTCTGGTTAGAATCTGGATAAATCAGGCCTGGGAATCTGGCGAAGGGTCCAGTTCGAGTACAGATGAATTCTGGGGATCAACCATAAACACTTACAAACTTGAGTAAGTAACATGAGTTCATTTTTCAGAATCCAGGGTTGCCCTTGTTGGGTTGCCAGCTGTGTACATGTTTAAAAACTATGGACCCTAAACTCGTCTCTTTTTTTTTTTTTTTTTTTTTTAAGGCAGGAGGTGGTCAGTCTTTAAGAAGGATAATTTAAAATTGCAGTGACCACAATGGGGGAGTTTTAGTTAAGATGCAGTTTTTCCCAGAAGATATTTGGAAAATAAGGGATCCCACATCTCTCAAAAGCAATGGGATACAGATTTAGATTGGTATATGGAGGCATCAAAAAGAATTAGTGATTCCAAAATAGGCTTTTTAAAAGACTCCTTAAAATAGACAATACAAAAAAAAAAACATAAGAAACGAGGGGCTGACACAACCAACAAGGACTGTAGACAAACGGACTTGACATCCACTGTGCCTTCAGCCCCTTCTCTTAATTACTCTGAATCTACTAATCCTCTTCTTCATTTGCCCTTTTACTTTGAGGATGGAGGAAGAAAAAGAAACTAGATAAATGCCCTTCAAGGTTAGTCTTTCCACAGGCTCTGGCATTCCAAGCACCACTACCTTGAACCCATGGTCAAAGATGGAAGTCAGAGGCAAAATTATTCATAGAGGAATTTAGAGTTCTTTTGGATGCATATGATTCCAGGTTGCATGACCTAAATCAGCTTGTACACGTGTCAGTCAGAACTTCAGATGCTAAATCCTAGAAGGCAAAAGCTGATTGGACTGACCTAGAAAGGGATCTACAGGATCCCCTTTCTACAATAACTCTGAGGGTGAAATAGGCCCAAAAATAGGATAAAGCTTCTGTAAGATTACACATCCAGGCCAAAAAACAAAAACAAAAACAAAAAAAATTCTTTAAAGTCTCCTCTGCAAGTATCGACAGAAAAGCTTTAGCCCTCGGGTTAAGCAATTTACCTCAACTTGTCCTGTCTGACAAAAACAAAATTCTGATAAAAATAATAAGAGTGGGGCAAGGACAGAAAGCCAGCTCTTTTATATATAAACTAGTGAGTCTTGTATTTCTATGTTTTCTTGTGTTTCTGGGTTTTTGTCTGACTTGTGGCTGAAAATTTTAAATTGAAGCTCTAAGCTCTCAATTTGTGTCTGTCTGTATGTTTGAAGCATGATCTTTTCCCACCTCTTGATGGTATAACCAAATTAAATTATAAAACTCTTTAAAGGAGCTCTTTCAATTGGCTTAAAGATAAACAGGTGCTTATATATAAATTAATAATCCTAAAGTCCCAGAAAGTAAGGAAACCAAACTTCTAAGAGTTCCAATGAAAAAAAAAGAGCATTCATAGAACCAAACCCAAATGCTTTTTTAAAAATTCAAGTTCACCTAATTTAGGTAAACCTTTGGTGAACAAGACCAGTTTAATATTGTTAAATTAAAACAGCTATGTCTTCTAACTTATCTGTATGAAGTACAATACAAGCATATATTCTTACACTACTTGGTTCTCCCTGAATTTATACAGGTTTACTGACCAAATAAGCTAGCATTATACCTAATAGTTATTTATTATGATGAAAAATGTAAATTTGTTTTTAACCAAATTGAGTTATTATTATGACAAACTATTTAAATAAAAATTGTGTTTTGTAGGATATCGGTTTGAAGACAGTTTCCAAGATCTTTTGGGTAACAAATATGTAGGGTATGCAGGATGCATTTTTGTTAAGGAGAAAGAGAGAAGTTTTGTCCTAAAGAAAACTGAGTGGGTGCTGCAGAACGAGAGACCGGCATGTGTAGGATAAAGCCTGAATAGATATGGAAAGTTGTGAAAGATTTGCAGAAAAGAAATTTTATTTGTCGTGGTCAAGGTTGGCTAAGATTTGATAGGTTTATAAGATGTTTGACAGTATCTTCATGCAAAACTGGGATTTGGTTTTCTCTCTGTTAAAATGACAAAATTTTCTGGATTATTGGTCTGCTTTATAGTAGGAGACATAAAAGGTTTTTCTTACCCATCTGAGTAATCTACCTAGGCGGCAAAGATTTTGTATCTTATCAGAATAATCTCCTGTGCTTTATCATCCTTTATTGTTTTGGGGAACAATTCTTCTCACTTTTGAAACAACTAAGTCCCCCATCTGTCCCCTAGTAATGTTAACCCCTCTATTTACTTTTAGACCCTTTTACTGTCACTTTGGTTAAATAGGGAACTAGTATTGTTTCACAGTGGCCCATGATCCTATTTAACAAAACGCTCAAACCTGACAACTTTCACATTTTGCCTTCCCTAAACCAAACCCAAAATGACATCTTCTTGATCTCAAACCATCTTTGGGAATTTCCAGAGGGCCCTTGATAAAACCACAAAGATTTGTTTTGTCACCCTGTCAAAGAGATGTGCTAGAAACAATTAGATTTATTTGAAATATAATGAGTTGAATGGGAAGTGTTGCCAAATTAAAAAGGATTTTCTAATCTGTTGGTTAAATTTGTATGGGGCAAAAATGTTATTAATACACATATTTGAGAAACTAAATAAAGTTTCTAGGGATTTACAAATGTCCTCACTCTCCATAAGATGTCCTACACTGATCTGCCTGATATGAGACAATAGTAGTGTTACTGGTCATGATGCCAGGTGTTCTTAAATAATGTTTAATGAACTCTCATCGATTATTCACTTTCATAAAACGGCAATAAGTTAACCATGGCCATTAGAAGTCTTTTGACATCTACAGGTAACTTTTATTCTGATGCTCCCCTGAAAACACTTGCAATCAGCCGCAGGCCAGAGCGCTTAGTCTTTGACAAAAAAGATTATCTCAGAAACCCATGGAAAGGACTTTGCCAGGTACTCTGGGGCACAGGCTTCTAATGACATTTCGTATAGAACTTTGAGACCATAACACTGGACTGAATCAAGATCTCCATTTTCTAGTGAAGAAGCTGATGGATTCATGAGATTGCTAACACAAGACTGAGCAAAATAAGGATTAATTACCTAGGACTGAATGAACTGATAAAGGATGATTATAGGTTTTGTTTGCATTATTGCAAATTTCTAATGTGCTGTTTTCTAGATACAAGGAATCCCCTACTCTTTCCCTTAACCTGTCTATAATTCATAAAACATACACCTTTTTCTCCCTGCCTGACCCTTCCAGAATTTGGAAACTCTTATTGAACATTTTTATTTTTAAGGCAAAATAATCATTTGCAATTTGCATGGGTTCAGTAAGTATCTGTCCAATAAGTATGCTTGTTAAGAGGGCATAATTGGAGACACTGATTATATAACCAAGGTTTTGACTGGAATGTCATGTTTGAGAATGATGCTCATTTAATCAGACATGACCAGAGACTTTTAAGGACCTAAGGTTTTTATGTTTATGGAGCCAATGTATATTTATGGAACCAATGCTTACAAAATTCTCTTGGAAAAACTGGTCTGGTACCTGGTTCCAGGGTTCCCAGCCTTACAGGTGAGTAAGGAAGGTCTCTTTCTGGCAGGCATAGGAACCATATGATACTTTGAGGACTTCAAGAAAGAGTAATTCACCCAAATCTGCAGGTAATGCCGGTGAAATCTGGTGTCAAGTTCTTGACTTGGGTTCCTAGCTTTCACAGGCTTTAAAACGTCTAACTTGAGGTTCCTTATGAAAACTACTAGTAAAGCAAAGTTAAAAAGGTCTACATGGTAAATCCCCATTCTTGCTAAACCTTTGTAAATAATCAGGCTAAATCTAATGAAATCAGTCTATTTTATGATCAGGAATAATCTTTCTTGGGGTTATTTTTGATCAGAAGGAGAGTAACTGTAGAGAGAAATGTGTTTCTATAGGAATCTATAGTGCACTCGCATGTTATCAGATTCTGCTCTTGTTCATTGTCTGAGCTATTTTGTATCCCCTTTGTAAAGTGCAAATAACTGCAGGTTTGTTACCTGCCTGTAAATTGGACTAGCTCCTGTGATCTTGCATATATTTTCTACTCTAAATGACTGCCAGAAAGCTAATTTAGGACCTTTTGGATACCAGGCTTCAAACCAACAAAAGATGGATAACACCCCTGTGTCAGTTTGGATATATTATGTCCCCCATAAAAGTCATGATCTCTTAATCCAATCTTGTTGGGTGGAACCTCTTGATTGTTTCCAGGGAGATGTGACTAACACTACTGTGGATGATACCTTTGATTAAATAATTTCCATTGGAGGTGTGGACCCCACCCATTCAGGGTGGGTCTTGATTAGCTCACTGGATTACTTAAGAGAACTCAGGAGCTGACAAAGACATTTGCTGATGCTTAGAAATGCTTTGAGATGCGGACAGAAGGACATTTAGAGATAAAGAGAAGCTAAGAGATGAAGGCCAGAGTCTGCCCTGGGGAAGCTAAGAGAGGACCCCAGATGCTTAGTGAGAAACATCCTGGGAGAAAGAAGCAATGATGCAGAGGTTCTGAAAGAGAGGAGCTAAGACAAAAGCCCAGAGCCATTTTGAAGAAAGCCATTTTGAAACACAACCCAGGAGCAAAGGACCAGAAGACACCAGCCTTGTGCCTTCCCAGCTGACAAAGGTGTTCCAGACACCATCAGCCTTTCTTCAGTGAAGGTATCCTCTTGTTGATGCCTTAGTTTGGACACTTTTATAAAGGCTTTAGAATTGTAAATGTGTAACTTAATAAATCATCTTTATAAAAGCCAATCCATTTCTGTATTTTGCCTAACAGCTCACCAAACTGGAACAACCCCCAATCCCTTGACCAACTGTAATACACTCTTTCATGCTCACCATTATACCTTTCCTAGGAAAATATAACCTGGAACAAGGAGTTATACATATATCTAAGTTTATGAAACAGAGCTTTATCACCACTTTCAATGCTCTTCAGGCCTTACAAGCTGACAGCTTAGCATCAGTGGTCTTGCAAAATAGATGGGCTCTAGATGCCCTGACTGCCCAGGCACAATGAACAATGTTGCTTTTATATTAGTGAGTCTGGCACAGGGATAAATCACCTAAATATTCTAAAGGGCCAAGTGAAGGTGTTTTATGAAATCAATCAGGCTCAAATGTTTCAATGGGCAGTCCTATTCCTGACCCAGGTTCTTGGTTTAAAGAAATATGAGGATAACTTGTGTGCATTGGACGTATGCTTTTAACTGTGATTATCAGTTTACATTTTTCTTGTACAAACTGTGTGAAAAGAATCTGTTTAAATTCCTTGTCACCCTCAAACAGGTGGTTGCTCTTAAGATAGCTGATCAAAAGGAAAATGAGAGAAATGGGACTGTCTCTAGAGGACTGAGACAAAAAGTAAAAATATATATACATCCTGTCTCAGAAAGACGATGTACTTATAATCCACTAAATTAAGTAACCCCACTCCAAGGGTCTTAAATGTAATTGAACAGCCACTCAACATACCTCACTGCAATCAAGAAAGGAAACAAACATGAAAAATGAAAGGGAATAAAATGACTGACTAAACCTACTTGATGGTGGTGGCTGAAGTGTTTTGGTCAAGCTCCCAATGAGATTGTTGGGAAAATCACCAAAAGGAGGAACTGTTAAGTAAAATAAAATGGCCACCTGCATTGGTCATTGTCAGGAAGGACCCCTTTCTGAGAAAGATTTTCCAGAAGACAAAAACAATTTATCTGATAGGCATTTCTGAGAATATATAACAATGGAATGCACCATACAGAACTGCAGATAAGCAACACCTGGTGATAAACCAGTTTCAATGCAGTAGAGACAGCTTTTCAGAATGGACAAGCATAGCATACTTATACTGATCAACGAATATCTGCTCCCCAATTGTGTAAGACACGCCCCCCCCCACCAATGTAAAATGGAAACTCAGCATCTGCTAATCAGAACATTTCCTCACTTTAGTTAGCATGTGCCTTATATAAGCTCCCCCTTTCCACTCTCGGTGGAACTCCTTTCCATGTGCAGTTTGGATGCTGCCCGATTCATGACTCTTAAACTGCTCGAACAGAACTTCCAAAATTAACGTCTTGTTTTATACTTCTTTAACAAGTCTAAACACCAATGTAGATATCACCCTGTGGTCTTTAAAGGTCACTGAGACTAGCCTGCTGGAATTGCACTGAAGAAGAAAGAACAAACAACCATCCATCCATCCACCCATTGTATCTACCCAGTCCAGCCAACATTTCCTGTGTGCCGTCTATGTGTATGTCATGTTGGTTCTATCTCCAACTTATTTCTCTAAATCCATCCACCTCTATTTTAAATTTAATTTTATCTAATTTTCACTTCTTTATCTTCACTGCTACGACCTTAGTCCAAGACACTGTTAAAAAAAATCTTTTCATGCACTTTAGGATCTCACAGCTTTATTGAACAATTCATAAATTGGGCAGCATCCCACTCGGAAGGTAGAAAGGAGCTCTGCTGAGGGAGTGTAAATGGAGGAGCTCATATAGGGCAAACGTGAAAGGAAATGAGGAAATGTTATGATTGGCTGACATTAAGTTTCCATTTTACATGGGGGGAGGAGTCTTACAAAATGGGGAGCAGTTACACCTTGATTAGTAAACTGTGCTTGTCCACTTTGATAAACTATCCCTACTGGACCGAAACTGTTTTATCAGCAGGTGTTGCTTATCTGCATTTCTGTAGCCTGTGTTCCACCACCTGGGACAGTCCCTACAGGTCAATTGTTCTTGTCTTCTGGAAAAGCCTTTCTCAGAAAGGGGTCCCTCCCAGCAACACCCAGGGCAGGCGGCCATTTTATTTTACTTAGCACCGTCATCATCTCTAGCCTGGAACTCTCAACTGGTCTCTGCATCACTTGCAGTCCCAGCTGCTTTCCAGCCCATTCTCCATACAAAAGACGGAGCAATCAATAATTTTAAAACGCAAATGTGATCATGTTACTCAACATTTCTTGGTTATCAATGGTGCCACATTGCACTGGAAATAAAAAAAATCTAACTCCTTCAAGTGGGTTACATATGAGATACTGCCCACCAGCCTCTGACGCCCTTGCCAAGAGCACCTTACCCCATTTCTGCCCTCACTCCCACGCCCCAGCCCCAGGGAGTCTTCTTTCATTTCCTCTCCCAGAGGATTACAGGTTTTTTTCCCAGCCTCAGGGCCTCTCACTTACTCTTCTCACTGCCAGTAATGCCCTCATTTGCAGAGACCTCACACCTTGCTGAGGCCTTCCCTCACCAGTCAGTCTGAAATCCACCCCCATGCTTATTTTCTATCATAGTTCCTGCCTGTTTTCTCCATACACTTCTCAAATTGAACTATATATATATTTCTCCATCCACCTTCCCTGCAGAATGAAAACTGAAAGAGCAAGGACCACGATGGTGTCTGTTCCGTTTATCACTCAACCTCCAGCTCAGAGCACAGAGCTGGCACCTGCGTCTCCTCTGCCTGGAGCTCCTCCATGATACCTGCCTGGCTCCCTCCCTCCTCCATTTAGGTCCCTGCCCAAATGTCACCTTGCTAGACAGACGTTCCCTGACCACCCCTCAGAAAGTGGCTCCCATCCGCCCCATAATGCTCTGCCCCTTACCTAACTGCTTTATATATTTTTTTATATATTTCAAGTGCTCAATAGTTGCATGTGGCTAGTGGCTACAGCACTGGACAACACAGTTCTGAGTAGTGATGACCACCTAATAGATCACGTAAAATGTCTTATTATTTATACTTGTCTACCTTTTCTGTACCCCCAAATATAAGCTCCATGACATCAGAATTCTTTCTTCCACATGGAATTCTCAGTTCCTAGAACAGCATCTGGCATATAGCAGGCACAATAAAAAAAAGTGGTGTTGAAAGAGTAAACGGTGAATACTCAGGAAATATGTGAATAACTGAGTGACCTCATGAAGGCACAGGCCAGACACTGTGTTTGCTGGGTGGGTCTACAAGGAAAATGCCCCACATCAAGGAGCTTGCTCCTGTGGAGAGGGGGACAGGCTCAGTTTGTGTCATATAAGCATCTACCTGTGGTCCTCCCGCATCCTCTGTCCACTCCTTCCCCATTCTCTCTTTCTCCCCTTCTGTCCTCTGCCCTTCCCTCAAAATGACACCCAAATTCAATTTTATCTTGTTTTTGCCTTTGAGTCAATATTGGGTGTTTTACCCCAAGATGTGCAAGACACCCCAGATTCTTGGGAATTTTTTTTTTTTTTTGGTGATAGACAAGATCTTTGAGTGCTCCACTTTTTTTCTGTCCATTCATTTACCACCTTGAGTGTGTGCACTTTTTGAGGAGCTTTGTCAGAACACTTTATGAGGCTGTAAAACAAATTGAAAATTGAAAAATTTCCAGATAAGGTGTCATTTTCAATTTTATTTCCACAGCCATAAAAGCAAATCTTTTCAAAATGTACAGACCAAGAGGTGGGGAAGAAAGGACTTCTTTTGAAGGTGTTTGTTAGTCTATGGTTTTAGTCCTTTCCTTTATGAGACAAAAGAGATTTATACGAAATTACTTAAGTGCCTTGTCCTTATTCTGACCAAGATGGTGAAGATGGTGGTGACAGCAGGGGCAGGTTGCTGGTACTTTTCAAATCTAACCTTAATTTCTGCTGGGAAAGAGTTTTAATTAAATTATCCTTTGAACTTATTTTTCTGGCCAACATTTTGACTAAAGAAACCTTATAAATACTAATGCACTTTTTTTGTTGTTCTTCTGATTTTCCAGGAGTTAGTTTAAAATGAAGGTTTATTCTGGGTGCCATGGTAACAAAAGTAGGCCACCATGATTTGGATACCTGTCTTTCTGATGTCAGGTGAGTACCCAAGCTCTAAATTCTCGGAAAGCACATTTGCGTCAGCCACACATTGTGTGGAGGGAAAGGCAGTGTTTAGTTCTGACTTCAAAATGCTTTTTACGTACTTCAAGAATTCCCTTTGCTTTTTAAACAAGTTCTCTCCTGCTGCAATGAGCAACCTATCTTGTATTGAGGGCACAGCTGTGAAACCCCACAGAAAATTAAATGCGCACCAGCCTTAGGCATTGCCCATAGGATGTAATGCTACAACTTTTCAAGAGATGGTTTTCAAATTGTACTTTATATGAGAGTGCAAATGAAAGATTTTCTTCCATCTGTTGCTAAAAATGGACTATTTTCAAAATTATACAATGTTATTAATAGGCCCTGCACAGGAGAAAAAGAGTTTATAAGAACACTGTAAAAGTTTTATGGTTATTTTAATTCTGAAAGTGTGAGTGAGGGCTGATTCTTTATATAAATGGGGGAGTTACAGGTAAGCTATTACTTTAAAAAAAGCATTTGTTAATAATTTTTTGAGGGAATCGCATAGCATGCGTGGGGTAAAAATGGTCCCTGATTTTCAGATGCTCCTAATTTTTAATTGATTTAGCTCGGCTGGAGAAAATGCTCTCTAAAGAGCAGACTGTTGTGGTAATAAAGTCCCTCCCCTCAGAATCAGTTTCTATTTCTGGCACAAGCAATTATAAGCCATTGACATTAGCCAAATCATTTTAGTTCTATAAACTTTATATTGCTAGGTCTTTAAATAGGAATTTCAGTAAATCACCCTTGTTTGCCTTACAAGATACTTGGCAAGTCCAAACTATCTGGAGGTGATATTCATGTTATAAAAGGATCATTCACTTTTCAAAAATTTTACCCTCACCTCCTTTAAACAGAGCTCACCCCCCTGTTTCTGAAAAAAGTTCTTCCTTAATTATAAGAGTTTGTTTACACCCCCAGAAGTCAGAAATCAAGTAGAAACAAGAGAACTATGTGCCTGGTCAGATATCCCTCAATTTCTTATATGTAAAGTGATAAAGGCTCTGATTACATTGGTAGAACTTATTGGAAACTAGTGATATTCTCAGCACTTGCGCACAAGTTTATTTTGATCCCTCCCTGCACCGAGCACTACATTTTTTAGAAGAGCTTGTCACCAAATCAAACATTCCGATGTGTAAAATCTGAGCTCAATAATTGAGAGAACTTTCTAGAGTCCCATAAAATTGTAGAACATTTGAATTAGATTCTAATCATGTGCTCATTTGTTCTTCATCCAGTGTCTACTGGGGAACATGCACTGGATGGGAACTTGGAGATCAGCCAGTCTATAGCTCTCTAGCTCTGTGGACAAAGCCCTGACCCAAGAATCGAGGGCTATATTCCATAATCCCCAAATATGCCACAGGTTCTGCTCCAGGTGTGGTCCAGGAGGGCAGGGCAAGGGCATCTCAGGAATGGAGATGCCAAGAGTTCTCACAAGACCCACCAACCTCTCACTTAGCCTGGGCTGTGTTCCAGACTGGAATTCTGTGCCATGGTTGATTCTGGACTAAACCTTCCCAGTTTTCTCTCACTTTGCTCCTACCACCAAGGTGCCCTCAAACTTTCTTACTCCTTTCCTCCCTCCTCCAAATGTGCCCTCAAAGAAGAGGCCAACACGTATTTCCTCTGAAGTATCCAGGAGTGATTTAATCTTTTCCTATCACCTTTCCCTGGCAAACATATGTCCATGGGATTATAAAGAAAACCCTACTATTAAATAAAGACCTTTATGTTAACGATGGAAAGCCCAGGATGAGTGGTCTTTGCTTGAGACTTGGGGTAGTGGCGATGGGTGTATTGTCACCTACTCATAAAATGTATAATTGTGTATAATTGTAAAATGTACAATTATAACCCTGTGCCTACTGAGGGGTTGTTTAGACACTCTCCATTACCAGCTATACTCTAATGGCATGGAATAGAGCAATTACACATCTTCTGATGGATTTTTAAATCTACATATTCATGCTAGATCCCCTAGAAAATATAAAGTGCAGAATTATAACTTTTCTTTTATGATCTCCATACCAAGCATACTTCTGGTTGAAGCATTTTGTTTAATATATTTTCTTGGATGAGGTAATTAACCTCTGAGTCTCAGGTATTTCATCTCTAAAATGGTGACACTCTTTTATAGCATGCCATGACAGAAATGTTCAGAGATCCCCATGTAAAAAGGTGATATATGAAGAAAAAGCAATGAAAGAAGTCAATCTTGGCACATCATTATGTTCCAAAACCACTTAACAAGTCTCCGTCTCCATTATTAGGAGCAGAGCACAGTATGAATTAGGTTTCACTGTAATTGTGTCCTGGAAGCAAATACGATTTTCAATGAAGAGGTTTTACCCTCTCTAATTAAAGGGATGTTACAGTTTATTGTCTCAGATGATGGAATGCCTGGAAGGAATCCTACCAATCTTTTGCCTCAACGCTCTTGTTTTACAGACAGGCAATACCCAGAGAGGTGAAGTGACGTGCCCACGGTCACCCCGCTAGCTAGGGGCATGGCTAAGATGAGGTCTCACCTCAGTTTCTCAGTGTGGTGCTTTTCAAAAGGCTGCTTTTACATTAGACTAAGGAAAGTACATTCATGCCTATTGCACGGATCTCTTTTCCATTTATTAATGAATTACAGTGCAGCAGAACCAAACCCCCAGAGCATTCTCATTTCTCATTGTTTTTTTAGACATCCTAGAAACTGTCAGAGGCACCAGGAATAACCCAAGAAGAAGCTGTCAGCTCCCTGCTGCAGCAAAGTTCACATGATGATTCACCCTTGAAACAAGGATGCCTGTGATGGGTTTGGAAGTGAAGAGATGTTTGGAGTACCCTCCTTTTCATATAATTAGATCCAGGAGGAAACTTGAAGAAAGATGGTTATAGCTTTTAGATGAGCAAAGTTTGACATCTAAGTAGGCCAGGAAAGTTCTACTGAGAGAAAAATATGCACAGAGCACATTACTCTGTGGGAGGTGGGCACTGCATTGTCCAGATAGGAAGTCTTGGGTGCTGTGGATTTCAGGAGAAAATTAATGCCCTATCCTCTTTGCTGACAGGGATGTCCCAGACAAAGGTTCATCTGCAGCCTTCAGGCTAAGAAAATTAACCACAATTATATGTTCTGTTTCTAAAGCATTTTACTATATCATAGCATTTTTCATGTTTTTTTGTGTTTTTTTTATATACCTACCATTTTGCTCACACAAACTCCCTAAGAATCACTATTTTCCTATCACAGATGACAAAACAGAGGCAGTGGCAGTTCTTCTGCCTTGCAGTCCATCTTTAAAATAAGCTGGCACACCATGCAAGTTTATTTAGGTATATTTGTTTTACGTGTCTCTTTAATGGTTTTTCAAAGCATTAGTGAAGGGTAATATGTTTGTCATAAACTGGATGTAAATATGAAAGCATTTCACTATATATATAATTATTATTATTATTAACTAGTGAGGCTTTATGTAACATGAGACCATTTGGATAAAGAGAAGTCATGAAGTCATCCTGAGACATTACCAGTTCCAACTCTGCTATCACTGCTCAAATGCTTTTCCACTTTCCTTTTCTAGAACTGTCTTCAGAGCTAATTTCTATGCAAGAAAATCAAGCTCATTTATCCATAGACATGACTTTTTTTTTTAAATCTCAAAAGAGTTAGTTGGATGGTTATGTGCTCATCTATGTGTGTTTTAAAAAGTGGCATGGCTTAGCTGCATTTCTGTCCAGGAAAAACTCATTTTTTTCTGCATTTAAAAGACAGGATGTGAGAGTAGGACTGGGAGGGTATCAGTTTATATATTTTCAGTCCAGAGTTGAAATCCCTATTGAATTGTCAAGATATGATTGTAAGGCACGTAATCACTGAGTGATTTATATGCATTGGATAGAAATGAAGTCTGCAGTCAGAAACTGCACATAAGTTTGGCATGCAACTAAACTCTCATAACTAGTGTTTGAATTCAACAGAACATTTAGAGAGTGGATGGATTGTGGCAGAAGTTGGCAAACTTTTCTGTAAAGGGCCCGAGAGAAAGTAAATATTTTAGGCTTGTGTGTCATATGGTCTCTGGTTCAACACTCAGTTTTGCTGTTATAGTGCCCAAGCAACTGCAGACGATATGTAAATGAATGGCTGGGCTGTATTACAGTAATATTTTATTTTATTGACAAAGGTGGCAAGCCAGAATCAGCCATGTGCTGAAGTTTGCTGACCCCTGGTTAATGTTCTATTAAACTGTAATAAATATAGATATTATCCTCAGATATCAAGATAACTAAACATATAGGAATGGATTTGATCCTTGCTGGGAAAAAAACAAACAACCGCAAAGCAGTACTGGCATCTACTTTCTCAACTACTTCTATCAAGAAAATTGTCAATACCCACTTTATTTATACTAAAGTGTTACAAAAGTAGGAAAACTGAAGTTGTACCCCAGTTTAATGTAATAGTTAACCTCTTTTCTAAAAAAAATAACTTTTTGTCTTTTCTTCGCCATACAACCAACAAAAACAAAAATATAGATAAGCTCCTTGTGGTTGTTTGGAACTACATGTATCTCAGAAAAATATGTTCTGAAAGTGAATCCACTGAGTGGCTGTGAACCCATAATAAGTAGGACCTTTTGACAGAGACTACTTTAGTTAAGGTGTGGTCTACCTCAATCAGTATGGGTCTTAATCCTATTACTGGAGTCCTTTGTAAGAGAATGACATTCAGACAAAGAGCTAGAAAGCCACCGGGAGCAGCCAGAAGCTAAAATTCAGTGGGACCCAAAAGAGAACGGAGAGGCCAAGAGAGTCCACCATGTGCATTGCCATGTGACAGAGAAGCTCAGGACCAAAGATGGCCAGAAGTCAGCCCCCGAACACCACAGGCTTCGGGAAGACAGCACTGCCTTGGTGACGCCTTGATAACATTGTGCTTTGAACTTTTTCTCAGCCTCAAACGGTGAGCGAATATATTACCATTGTTTAACCTGACCCATTTCATGGTGTTTGCTTGAACAGCCTAGAAAACAAACACTCATAAAAGAAAATAATAGCTTTTAATATTTTGAGCTATATTTTCCAAACAGTATTTTTAGAAATATGTGATCAAACTGTGCCTAGTTTTGTTTTATACTAATTTTAAAACATATCACATTTTTGTTAAGTTAAAAAGAAATGCACCTAGGATTGGTGGAGAAGGAGGAATGGATAGTGACTGCTAATGGGTATGGAGTTTCTTTTTCGGGGTGATGAAAATGTACTAAAAAGATACAGGGGTGGTGGCTGAGCAAGTCCGTGAATTTTTAGAAACTATTGGATTATATACTTTAAAAAAAAAAAGAAATTCAACATCATTAATGATAAGTAAAATGTAAACCTAAACCAAAATGAGATACCACTTCACAGCAGAATATCTAACATTAAAAACACAAATATCAAGAGTTGGCAAAGACATGGAGCAACCGGAACTCTAGAATTCTCATACATACTGATGGAATGTAAAATGTATAACTACCTTGGAAAACTGGCTGTTTCTTATAAAATTAAATATACCTGTATCCCAGGGCCCAGTAATTCCACTCAGGTGTACATACCCAAGTGTCCACCAAAAAGCATGCACAAGGATTTTCACGGTAGCTTTATTAATAATCGCTAGCTAGCCCCAAACCGGAAACAACCCAAATGTCCATTAAAGAGAATCCATACAATGGAATACTACTCAGCAGAAGGAATAAACTACTGATACATGCAACAATATGGAAGAATCTTACAGACATAAGGATGGATGAAAGTCAGGCACAAAAGAACACAAACTATGTGGTTCCATGTATATAAAGTTCAACAGGCAAACTAACCATGTAATAGACACTAAAACAGTTTACCTTATATAATCCACCATAAGTGTATACCACCACCTGAATCAAAATATGGAACATTCCAACCCCACAGGGTCCCATGTGCCTCTTTCTAACATCTTGATTTGAAAGGTGGTTAAAACAAGTATATATATATATATACTTGTTGTATAGATATATATATATCTGTTATCAAAACTTTTTTTTTTCATTTTTATTGAGATTGTTCAGATACCACACAATTATCCAAAGATCCAAAGTGTACAATCACTTGCCCCCGGGTACCCTCATACAGCTGTGCATCCATCACACTTAATTTTTGTTCAACTTTTAGAAACTTTTCATTACTCCAGACAAGAAATAAAGTGAAAGATGAAAAAAGAAAAAAAGAAAAGGAAACTCTAAACCTCCCCATCCCTAACCAACCCGCCTCAATTGTTGACTCCTAGTATTGATATAGTACGTTTGTTACTGTTTATGAAAAAATGTTGAAATACTACTAACTGTAGTATATAGTTTGTAATAGGTACATAGTTCTTCCCTATATGCCCCTCTATTATTAACTTCTAATTGTATTGTCATACATTTGTTCTGGTTCATGAAGTGATTTCTAGTATTTGTACAATTGATCATGGACATTGCTCACCACAGGATTCAGTTTTATACATTTCCATCTTTTGACCTCCAACTTTCCTTCTGGTGACATATATGACTCTGAGCTTCCCCTTTCCACCTTATTCACACACCATTCGGCACTGTTAGTTATTCTCACATCTTGCTACCAACACCCCTGTTCATTTCCAAACATTTAAGTTCATCCTAATTGAACATTCTGCTCATACTAAGCAAGAGCATCTACATTTCTTCCACAAGGCAGGAGGGAGAGTCAAAGAAGGTAGAGAGGCAAAAGAAAGAGGAAACAAAAAAATGACAGCTAGGAAGCAGCAAAAGGAAAAATAACCTTAAATCAAAGTAGAATAAAGAATCAGACAATACCACCAATGTCAAGTGTCTAACATGCCTCCCCTATCCCCCCCTCTTATCTGCATTCACCTTGGTATATCACCTTTGTTACATTAAAGGAAGCATAATACAATGATTCTATTAGTTACAGTCTCTAGTTTATGCTGATTGCATCTCTCCCCCAATGCCTCCCCATTTTTAACACCTTGCAAGGTTGACATTTGCTTGCTCTCCCTCGTAAAAGAACATATTTGTACATTTTATCACAATTGTTGAATACTCTAGATTTCACCAAGTTACACAGTCCCAGTCATTATCTTTCCTCCTTTCTTGTGGTGTCTCACATGCTCCCCACCTTCCTCTCTCAACCGTATTCATAGTTATCTTTGTTCAGTGTACTTACATTGTTGTGCTACCATCTCCCAAAATTGTGTTCCAAACCATGCACCCCTGTCTTCTATCACCCTGTAGTGCTCCCTTTAGTATTTCCTGTAGGGCAGGCGTCTTGTTCACAAAGTCTCTCATTGTCTGTTTGTCAGAAAATATTTTGAGCTCTCCCTCATATTTGAAGGACAGCTTTGCTGGATACAGGATTCTTGGTTGGTGGTTTTTCTCTTTCAGTATCTTAAATATATCACACCACTTCCTTCTTGCCTCCATGGTTTCTGCTGAGAGATCCGCACATAGTCTTATTAAGCTTCCTTTGTATGTAATGGATTGCTTTTCTCTTGCTGCTTTCAGGATTCTCTCTTTGTCTTTGACATTTGATAATCTGATTATTAAGTGTCTTGGCGTAGGCCTATTCATATCTCTTCTGTTTGGAGTACGCTGCGCTTCTTGGATCTGTAATTTCATATCTTTCATAAGAGATGGGAAATTTTCATTAATTATTTCCTCTATTATTGCTTCTGCCCCCTTTCCCTTCTCTTCTCCTTCTGGGACACCAATGATACGTACATTATTGTACTTTGTTTCATCCTTGAGTTCCCGGAGACGTTGCTCATATTTTTTCATTCTTTTCTCCATCTGCTCCTTTGCGTGTAGGCTTTCAGGTGTTTTGTTCTCCAGTTCCTGAGTGTTTTCTTCTGCCTCTTGAGATCTGCTGTTGTATGTTTCCATTGTGTCCTTCATCTCTTGTGTTGTGCCTTTCATTTCCATAGATTCTACTAGTAGGTTTTTTGAACTTTTGATTTCTGCCGTATACATGTCCAGTGCTTCCTTTACAGCCTCTATCTCTTTTGCAATATCTTCTCTAAACTTTTTGAATTGATTTAGCCTTAGTTGTTTAAATTCCTGTATCTCAGTTGAAGTGTACATTTGTTCCTTTGACTGGGCCATAACTTTGTTTTTCTTAGTGTAGGTTGTAATTTTCTGTTGTCTAGGCATGGTTTCCTCGGTTATCCAAATCAGGTTTTCCCAGACCAGAACAGGCTCAGGTCCCAGAGAGAAGAAATATTCAGTATCTGGTTTCCCTGAGGGTGTGTCTTAGAAAATTGCTCCACCCTTTGATGCCTCAGGTCACTGTGCTTTTCTGCCCAGCAGGTGATGCCTGTTAGCCTATAATTCTTGACTGGTGTGAGGAGGTATGGCCGTGTTTCCTCAGGCTCTGGGGTCTGGTTCTGAATTGAAAGGGCCCCACCCCTTTCCTCCTAGAGAAGACAGACCCCCCAGGTGGAGGTCATTAGCATTTCAATGGTCTCTCTCTCTGCTTGTGGTGTCTCCACCCTTCCCGGAGTCACAGCCCTGGAAACTGAAAATGACTGGGGCTTTCTCCACTGAGCCAAAAAAGAAACAGATAGTCCCCTTCAGACCTGGTCCAAGGCGACCCTCCTGCTCTCCCAGGTCAGTCGTCACCCAAAGCCTCTGTCTGTTTTTTGGGGCTGCGTACCTGTAGTGAGCAGTTCACACTCGCTACTTAAAACCCCAGTTGGAGCTCAGCTGAGCTGTATTCGCTTGCTGGGAGAGATTTTCTCTCTGGCACCACGCGGCTCCGCAGCTCGGGCTATGGGGGAGGGGGTCTCCCGACCTGGTTCCGCAGGTTTTACTTACAGATTTTATGCTGTGTTCTCGGGCATTCCTCCCAATTCAGGTTGGTGTATGATGAATGGATGGTCTCATTTGTCCCCCTGCAGTTATTCTGGATTATTTACTAGTTGTTTCTGGTTTTTTGCAGTTGTTCCAGGGGAACTACTTAGCTTCCACTCCTCTCTATGCCGCCATCTTGCCTGAGTGTTAACAAAACTTTTAAAACTGTACACAAGTTCCATGCAGAAAAATGTTTTTAAAAATGCATATGATGTTTCCTTTAAACAGAAAAATCAAATGGAGATTAGAAGATCCCCAGAAAGGCATTATTTGAGAAGAGAGTTTTTTGAATTACAAAATTTTAAATGGAATGAAAAGGAAAGCCAATTCTTGTTTTGAAGAAGCTGTCTTTATCATATGCTCTTCAATTTCATGTCCATAGTTATTTCTTTGAGGCCCAGGGTTATAACGATTGCCTTGCTTTTCTCAGCCCTTCCTACTCCAATTTGGAAAACACATGAGGCTTAACTACATGGCGGGGTATCCTATGGAAGAGTAATGGAAAATGACAAGGACACCCTGAATACTCTTGTTGTGAAGACTCATGGGAGTCATTCATCTCAGACCTTGGTATCTGGAAAATCTGAGATACTTCTGAACAATTAAGCTGTTTCACCATCTGGACTCCTTCCTAGAATCTTAGAACTGGCCTTGTCTCCTTTTTGCTCTGACTACCAGGAACACCAGAACAAAATAGGTTCTTATCCAGCCTATATACACCTCTGTGTTCTAATCTGACTCCCAGGCTTATTTTCTTATTTTCTCCTGAGTCAATTAACCTATTTTATTATTTTTTTAATTTGGCTTTTTTGGGGGGGATATAATTCATATACTATAAAATTCACCCTTTTAAAGCATGTGATTCATTGTTTTTTTAGTAAATTCACAAAGCTGTGAAATCCTCACCACTATCTAATTCCAGAACATTTTCATATCCTCCAAAAGAAATCCCATTAGGAGTCATTCCTCATCTCTCCCTTCCCCAGTCCCTGGCAATGACTCATGAACTTTCTCTATGGATTGGCCTGTTCTGGACATTTCATATACACTGTGCTGTCTTTTGTGTCTGGATTCTTTCACTTAGCATAATTTTTTCAAGGTCATCCAAACTGTGGCATTTATAATTACTTCATTCCTTTTTATGAATAAATAATACTCCATTGTATGAATATACATTTTATTTGTCCATTCATCAATTTATGGACATTTGTGTTGCTTCTGCTTTTTGACTATCATGAATCATGCTGCTAAGAATGTTCATGTGCAAGTTTTTGTGTGGACATATGTTTTCCAATCTTTTGGATAGATACCTAAAAGTGGATTGCTGGGTGTGGTGGCTTAGAGTTATGTATTCCAGAAAAACATGCTCTTAAACTTGATCCATTCCTGCAGGTGCAAACCTTTGTTAGTAGAACTTTTTGATGAGGTTACTTCAGTTAAGGTGTGGCCCAGCTGAATCAGGAAGGGTCTTAATCCTCTTACTGAAGAACTTAGGGAAGGTCAGAGAGAGAGAAAGCCACAGGGAGCTGAGAGAAGTTGGAACTATGGAACCCGAGAAGCCAGGAGAGGCCACCACGTACATTCCCACGTGACAGAAAGGCCAAAGACCAAGGATCGCCATCAGTCAGCCCCAGCAGTCTTCTAGGTGAAAGCATTGCCTTGATGACACCTTGATTTTGGACTTCCCCGAGCCTCAAAACCATGAGCTAATACATTTCTGTTGCTTAAATCAGCCCATTGCATGGCATTTGCTTTATTAGCCATGAAACTGAAACACTGGGTCATATGGTTGCTCTGTTTAACTTTTGAGGAACCAACAGATTGTTTTCCAAAGTGATAGTGCCCTTTTACATTCCCACCAGCATTGAATGAGGGTTCCAATTTCTCCACATCCTCATCAACAGTTATCCATCTTTTTGATTACGGCCATCTTGGAGAGTATGAACTTGCATCTCATTGTGGTTTTGATTTGCATTTCCCTGATGGCGATGATGTTGAGCATCTTCTCACATGCTTATTGGCCATTTGAATATCTTCTTTGGGGAAATGTCTATTCAAATCCTTTGACCATTTTTTCAATTGGGTTATTTGTCTTTTCATTGTTGAGTTGTAATCACATGGTTTTCTAAACAATACTTTGATAAGCTCCCAGGCATTCTTTGTGGATGGCATGGCCAGTATAAAATATATACATTAAGCCTTGATGTTTACTTATATTCACCTTTTTGCAAAGATAATCGACTTCTACTACTTTTGATAGGTTCAAAATGATATTCCACATTCTGAATCAACTTTTTAATATATCATTCCACCAAACCAAGAGTCTTATGTCTTTATGTCTAAATATCAGATAGTAGATAAATTGTTCATATCCTACCAACTGGCATTAGGAAAAGATTTGCTATTTCTACTGTTCTTTTTTCTGCTGTCAATATATATTAAGTGCTTTCTTCTTTTTAACAAAAAGGACAGGGAAATGAAAATGGTCTTTTTATAAATACAGAACTTTTTCTGTCAATGTGAACAATCCCACAGAGAAATTACCCTGATGTCTGTAAAAAAAATAAAAAAAAAATAAAAAAGTAGGTTGTCTAGCCAACCTGCCAAATCTTTTTGCTAACTTTCATAAATCAGTCCCAATTTGATCACTTGTTAATATAAAGTCCAATTGACTTCAATGAATTGGAATTAAAAGACATCTTGCTTTGATTTTTTTTAATTACGGAAAAAGATGTTAGACAACTAATTATTAAACTAGAGTCCACCCAGGTCCATAAACCCTATTTTGATTATCTTATGTATCTGAAAAGAATTTATTTTAAAAATAACATTTCTTATATTATCTTTTTTATAGCTGTTTAGTTGATGGCTGAAATGGTTTTCCGAAACACAAGCCGTGAATGGATCCATGGCGATTAATTTGCTGTGCATGGCACCAAAGGGAAAAGTTCATTAGGGGAGTTGATGCGATTAAGGGTATTGCATAACCATCTTCAGAGAATTCAGAGTAAATTATGAATAATATCTCATCTTTGGTGTTCCTTAGGCATTCAAAGTTGCAAATGAAAAGGGTCTAAAATAAGAGGAAAAGACAAAATGCAGAGAGCTCAAAACACTTCCTGAGGAATTTTCATGTCTTAAAAAGGAAGAAGATTCTTTTAACTAAAGGATATCATACTTGGTGGTAACACAGTTTCTCCATGCACAGGAAGAATAGCCATCCCATAGCACTCTCCGACACTACTACCACATTTCCATCTTTCTTCTTCTTTTCCACTGAGGATTACCTTATATACATGGTATGTATACATCTGTGCCATCACTACACAGGTCAGGTTAGAAACATCCAGTACCCCTGAAAGCCGCTATGTGCCCCTTCCCAGTCAATGCCCCCTTCCTATCTATCGTGTAGATTAGGTGTGCTGGATTTTTTTAACTTTATGTAAACAGAATCATATCAAATGTTTTCTTTTATTCTGAGTTCTTTCACTCAACATTATGCTTGCGAGATTCACCTGTGCCGTTGCATTTATCAGTAGTTAACACTTTTTATTGCTAAGCATATTCCATTCTATGAGTCTATCACAATTTATTCACTTTCTGCTGCTTATGGGCATATGGGTCGTTTCCACGTTTGGGCTATTACGAATAAAGTGTCTGTGAACATTCTTGTACGTGTCTTTTGGTGGGCCTACAAGCTCACTTCTCTTGAGTATGTATCCAGAAATAAAATTACTGGGTCACACTCATATAGGTACGTTTAGCTTTAGGAGATACTGCCAAACAGTTTTCCCAGCTTTTGGCTCAATTTATACTCCCAGCAGCCATGTATGAAAGTTCCAGTTGTTTCGTATCTCACCAATACTAGTTATTGTCAGTCCTTTTACTATCAGCCATTCTCATGGGGTAAAAGCACCACATTTCAATTTGATGGACATAATTCTATTATTTAGGAACCCAAAGCCAAGTGGAATGCACTATTTTCAAAAACGAAGTGGGACTTGGCATTCTTCAGGCCTGTAGCCCATTATCGCCATGGGGAATGTGGGGAAGGCTGTCTCCAGTGGGGCCACTTCCACAGGGGGAAAGGATTGGAGTACAATTGGAGCCTGCATATTTTCAGGTTTCTTAGCTCTCAAAATTCCAAGGGCGCCACTGCCAAGTTTCCATCCAGTTTAAAACTGCTCGAGCACTTTGTCCCTTCACTTCCAGGACACAAAGTGGGACTTCTTCACTCATTACATTTTGCACTTGATTCTAATCCAGTCATTAATCCCCCTGAGTCGACAGAGCTGACTAGCAGCAACTTTTATCTTCCCTTTGGAAGGGACATATCATGACTGGCTTCTAAGTGGCTCCAATTTGAAAAGCCAGTGAAATTCCTTAGTTCTATTTTAAGATTGAAACAATGCTGCTGAATCAAAATGCCATTTAGAAGTCAGAACAAGTGATGTTATAAAGCCAAAAAAATAAAACAAGCAAAGAATAATGGGGACTTGCATTCTTCCTCATCGATACATAATGTTCCCGTCCTCAAATCATTCTGAAAATAGATCAGGAATCCAAAAAATCAGGGAGGTATTTTAGGCTGGTAAAATGAAGTGTTGGGACAATCAAATGTGTATTTAGGACACAAACATTACTTCTCTTGAAGAAATAGGGTATTTGCTTTCCTTGGTTTGCATACTGAAAAGATACCCGTCTCCGTTAATCTAGTTCATTGGGTAATTGCTCAACTCTTTGTTTTCCAGCTTTAAAGGAAGAATGAGAAAAATAACCTGACTGCAGTAACTAATATTTTGCAATGGCAGAGAGAGAAGAGACGGGTTTCAAGTGCACGATGCCACTCCAAGAAGAGTGAATTCCAAACTGCACTCTGCACGGATTTATTGAGCAATTTAGGGAGCCACCCTCCAGAGAACTGCTGTCACTGGGAGAAGGTACTTAAAGGGCCATGTTCATCGCCCCAGAATACAAGGACTGCGGGAGAATTTCAGGTTGCTATTTTCACAGAGACATTTGTTTCCAAACAAAGGGCTCTCTGCTAGCTATTTTAGAAGCACTTGCATATTTATTCAGCCAACTCTGCTCAGGATTGTCTTTGGGCACTCAGGTTTTATCAATGTCTATTTAAAGCAGAATGAAAAATAGTTCAGCATGAAAACATAGAATATTTTCTGCCTACAATGTGAAGCACTTCCTTTTTCTTTCAGTGCTGATATCTGGTTTCTCCCGCTCTCCTTTCTTCTCTCCCTCTCTGAAGTTGCCACCTGTCTTACAATCCTTGGTGTGTGGTATTTTAATCAGTGGTGGTTTCTTCTACTAAAAGGAAGGTATATAAAATAATTGCGTACTCTAACAAATTAAGATTTGATGAAATACTGCGTGTGTGTGAGTGTGTGCCTGTGCACATGGTTATAAGAGGAAGGCAGACCTTCTTCGATAAGACTTATTTACAAGTTTCATCTGGCTGTATCCACCATGGAACAAACAATGTCGGGTCTTCCTGTCATGAAAGGGGTAACACACTATTACTCACAAGATATAAAGTAGGGAAGGAGGCAAAATGGAAAAGTTAAAAATGGACTCATTATATCAGTGGGACCTGAAGACTTCTTGAACTTCCGTTTCATTTTTAATTTCATGTGCTTGAAATCTCTAACTCTTAGGAAGATGAGACTAAAGCTCCTAATTCATCAACTCCATGACTCAAGTACCACTTGACTATGAACAAGCTATTCCAAAAGGACTCAGTGCAGGGAGCTCACTAGTGTTCTCTGGCTCTTTCTTTCACTCACACACTCAGACACACACATATCTCCTGATCCCCAAAATAACTATGACTCTGAAAGTTGCCCCAACAGAGGTGCCACCAACACATCACACTGTAGAGAGGAGAGAGTGACCCACACATACTCCTCCTCTTAGAGAGGTTTCCTGTGCCTGTGTGTGGGAGGAAGGCAGCTTGAAGGAAGAGTGAGAAGGGAGGGGAAGCGGGGAAGGGAGCTGCAGGCAGAGGGGACAGCAGACAAGCCCTGAGGTGTGAGCTCACATCACATGATGGGCATTCTGAGGGATGCGTGGCAGCTGGTGCACAGGGCACTTTGGGGAGCATGGCAAGAAATGATTCCCCTGGCTGGCTGGAGCAGGCTGGGACAGCTGTGCAGGCCTGTGCCCATGCTGATCCGCGTAGAGCTGACTGTGTAAGTGGTGAAAGGCCCTGAATCCCAGCACAGGCTCATTTGACCCAGAGCCAACACTTTATATCTGGCTACATCTATCCTTCACTTTGCTTTGGGGATGTAGGCCTGAACCCCAAAGGACAAGCTGCAAATTTAAGCCTATCTCTTGCTTTTAAATGGACCACTTGGCTGGAAGGACTGGAAGGCATGTTTGCCTCTGAATTAGTTAGGGTTCTCTAGGGAAACAGAATCAATGAGAGACATCTATGAATTTAAGATTTATAAAAGTGACTCACGCAACCGTGGGTATGCACGAGTCCAAATTCCATAGGGCAGTCAGCAAACTGGCAACGCCAATGAAGATGTTTGATGAACTCCTCAGGAAACGAACTGGCAACTTCGACGAACTCCTCAGGAAACGCTTTGCTGGGCAGCCAAAGAAGAAGTGAAGGTCCTCTATCTGTCTTGTTTAAAAGTCTTCAACTGATTGATTGGATTAAATCCAGCCAATTGCATTCTCTCATTATGGAAGACACACCCTTTGTTGAGTCATCAGTCACAGCTTCAGCCAATTAACTGATGATTTAATAAACCAGCCTGTTGGTTTATTAACCAGCCACAAATGTCCTTGCAGCAACAGTTAGGCCAGTACTTGCTTGAACAGACGGCTGGATACCATCACCTGGCCAAGTTGACACATGAACCCAACCATCACAGCCACTCTGTATAGTCACTAAGGACCATACTAATAATCAAATAGGATATATTTTAGAGGTCAGCATGGGTCATTATCATAGTAGAAGGGGTAGTAACAATAGCTAACACTTCCCTAAGTAGTGTTTTTAGCTCCTGTTATATATTACTTCATTTATTCCTCACAAAAGCTACATGAGGTAGGTACTATGTTATCTCCATGTTATAGATGAGGAAACTGAGGCACAGAGATGTTAAGCAACCTGCCCAAGGTCACTGAGAACTAATTAAGTGGTGGAGCCAGGATTTGAACCGAGGCTGGTGTTCAGCCTGTGCTTTAACTGACTGCACTGTACTGCCCCTCTTCAGGGGTGGCATAAAGAGTGCAAGCTGAGGGTATTCCCTGCCCCTCATATTCCCTCCACGAGTTCACCTGGGTGCTTGAATGCCTCCCATGACAGATCTACCCACTTGTGGGTGGGGATCCCAGACTCTGGCTCCAGATTCTGTTTCTCTGTTAAGATACAGGAACACCTGACCACATAAGACTCAAACTTCAGTCTTTCCTGTACTACCTCCACAACTTTTCTCATATTCACAAGCCACTATACTCTTATCATTTTGATCTAAATTATTTTTTCTTCGTAAATAAATTTTAAAGAGAAATTTATATTACTACTGTAAAAGGAATAGCATTGTTATTTGCCTTAAATTGAAGGCAAGGGTAAAAGTAAACAAGGTCTGCAGGTTGGTTGCAGGCCTTTGTAAATAAAGTCTACTGGAACAAAGCCATGCTTATTCCTGTAGTTCTCACGCTAAAATGGCAGAACTGATGTTGTAACAGACTCAGAGTAGCCCCCAAAGTCTAAAATATTTACTATCTGGCCATTTAAAAAAAAGTGTGCAGACCCCTGAAATAAATTCAACTGCATACTTCAGCCCTAGGTAGGTAGTTAACCTGTCTTCTCTCTGCTAAAAGGAGAGATTTGCAAAGGATACACAGGTGTTAATTAAGGATGTACTAGCATCAAACTGAGATTATCTCATGGAAAGACTGAATGAATAGTGAAAAGGGAACACCTTTATTGCTACCTGATCTCATATTATTCCAGACCAATTTCAATACTCCCTAACCCTATATTTCATAACACTGTGTGCAGAGTTTGCACTTGGGGAAACTCTTCATTAAACTAGTACATATACAAAATCAAAATCATGTATGTAAACAATACAATATTTGATTTGAGAGTAACTACAGATGGAGACACTGAAACTTTGTAGCATTAAATACATGCAAGACCTTATTAGAAAAGCAAAGTATAGTTGAAAGGATACTGAGACTTGGAATTAAGATCCATTGTTTCAGCCTGCAGTGTGACTTGAAGGCAGATATGTTAACCTCTCTGAATTGCAGGAAACTGAGAACCAGGGTGCTATTCCTGTCCCACCTGCTGCATGGAATGACCTGCGTCTTTGAAGGATATGCTGTTGGGAAAGCACTTTGTGAGCATCGACTATTATATCGTCATTGATGTACTCTCCAGCTTTCCTCTTAGATGGCTGACTGCAAAAGCAGACCAAAGGGTGGGCAAGATTTGGCTGGGAGAAGGGAGGTGATGGATCCAGAGGTAAGGCAGACCACTGAGTCTCAAATAAAGCATGAGGAAAGATAGAAGGTGCTAAATGAGAGGAGAAAGGAGGCTGCTGGGAGGGAGGTGGGACTTTGCCTACTTGGCATTCGGCTTCGGCATGGCATTCGGCTTCGGTGTGGCACCGTCTGGGAGACCCCGCTGGCCTTGCTTTGAGCTGACCGACGCAGGAAGGGGCTGGGGGTCTTTTCTAACACCCCAGTTCAGTTTCCCCGTGGAACTGAACTCTGTGATACCAGAATCCCCTCCCATTCTCTGATTCACATGCCCCAGCATCTCCAGGCAAATGAACCATTTGCCTCACAGTTTACAGGAGCAGAGGAAGGTGGATATTTATTTTAGAAGCTATGCTTGCGAACTTTGTTTTTAGTGTTGTGACATAATTTTTGGGGTTGTAAATCTACACTGTGGCATTATAAAGAATTCAAAATGAATAGAGCCTCCACCCTTCACTCTTCTCCTGATGTAGGATCACGGCTGTAGTTATATAACAAAAACAGCTGAGGCAGCAGCAACAGCAGCACAAAAGAGAACATGTGTCACTACCAGAGTAAGAATCTGAGAGAACAGCTATCATTTATTTTGCACCTACTGTGTGCCAAGCATGGTGCTGAATGCATGACACTTAACTAGGACCAATGCACAAAACAATTCTGCAAGGTTGACATGATAATACTCATTTTGCAAATTAGCTCAGTCCACTTGAAGCAAAGTTACACATCCTGCCCCAAGATGAGACAGCTAGAAGGTGGGGCCGGATTTGAACCTTCAAAGTCCTTTGTTCCTTCCCCTGATCTGTCCTGTTGTGTTATGGAAATTTCTCACTTTTCTAAGGTGAGAATGTGCTGAGTGTCCCCTTTCCAGAAGCCAGGCTGTGGGGGAGAAACGTGTTAGTAAAGCTGAAGGAATTTTAATACTTCCTTTGCAGTCTGAGTGTTCATGGGCTTTGAGTCCCACGGTGGCACTGACTTCACTGGGCTGCTGGTGCCCAAGCGGAATTTGTTTTTTTTTTTAGTTCCGGGACAGATGCAGGAAAACAGTAACATGTGGCAAATGGAAAGGAACAGCAGGCTTTTATTTTCCAGCTTCTATGATATTCTTAGACGTGAAACTAAGAAGTCTGTGCCTTTTGTTGACTGTTAGGGGGATTTTGGGGGGTTTGTGTGCGGTGGGTAAAAGGAAAAGGTTGGGGATTCCTGCTGCAGAGACAAAATGATCACAAGGAACCACTGAAACACAGTAACAGGCGAGGATGGAGCACAGGAACAAATGAAGAAATAAACTAAAATTAGAAAGACATTAAGTGCCCTGATGATGATTTTTATGTAATTTCCCGAGCACACGGGGCAACCTGCTATATGAATTTCCTTGTTATGAAGCCAGTAAAATCCAGCAGTAGAACCAATGAGCACATCAATATAATCTGGGCACCAACAAAAGTGATTTTAACTGAGGTTAAGTGCCTTTAATCCAAAAGATTTGTTTTAATTTGAGTTTAACACTAAAGGGGAAATGAGAGAAACTCAGAAAAACACAAACAAAATCCTCCTGTAGAAGTGTCTAAGTATCCATCCAAGGCACATTCATTCCATCTAGTCCACCCATGGGGACGTTCATGACAAAAGTATAAATCGGAATTTAGAGACTTTATAAAAAGCTTTCTCTAAGCCCAATATATCCCAAATGAAAAGGTATCAAGGAGGGCTTAGAGACCCTTAAAATCAGATTATTCAATTGCTCTATGCTGCAAATACACTTATGAAACTGTCATAGGAAAAAAATGCTGTGAAATAAATGCTCAACGGCACCTCAAACAAAATCAAAGGCAGGTTGTGCCTATCACTCAAAAGCACAGTCCACATAAACAACAGCTTAAAGAACAATGCAAAGTGGTTCCCTTGGTGAGTTAACAGCCAGTGGTTTCCAGACTGAGAAGGGCTGTTTTTGTTACAAACGGGGGCACCCAGTCTCGGTGGCCAGGGGCCCGTGAGAACGTGGTGACCCATTAGCAGCAAGCAGGGGCCTCTGCTCTGCCTTCATCCAGCTCTTGGGTCTTGACTCGGGCCTAATTCTTGTCTCCATTGTCCTTTTGACCCCACGACCCCAAGTTCTAGCCCATCCACCAGGATTTCTCCTTTCATCAGTGAGCTCTTAAGAACCGAGGTTTGGCAAAGATGAGTCCAGACCCCATCCCTTGTCCACCGATTTCAGCCTTCTTGGGCCTGCAGGGCCTCCACCTTAACCAGTACTTTGGCCCTCACAAATACTCAAGATGCCTGCTCAGCTCAACCTTTTTTTTTTTTCCTGGCAAATGCACTAGAAGATCTGATGTCTTTTAGGGGAGTGAGCTGGAAGCAGGAAGCAGTTTGCGGAAACACTGTTGTCTAAACAGGATTAAAAGCGTCAGTTCTCACATCATGCCTGGGTTGTTAGTCAATCCTAATGTTCCTATTGTTCAGGTAGAAAACACAACCCCAGCGAAGCTGAATAACTTGTTCTGGGACCACAGCAGGTGAGCGAATGACAAAGATCTGAGTAGATGCACACCCAGAATTGTTTTGTGCCTGACGTATTTTCAGAAAGTAAAGCCAAGGAGATGCTAGGTTTGGTTCGCTTCCTTTAAATGGCCGTATTTAACCACTGGGCCAATTTAACATCAGCAAGCAAAGCAGCATGCTAGGTTCTAGGGCTAAATGTGACGAAGACATGATGCTTGCTTTTTAGGAGTTTATGATCAAGCCAGGGAGATTCACTGGTGCGTGAAGAATTACCCTAAAATACAATAGGCGTGTGGTTCAAGGGGGTATCTGCAAAGCATTATGGGAACACGGGGGGAGGAATCAATAACTCTGACTAGAGTTTGTGGTCGCATTCAGGGCAGACTTCAAAGGGAAGGTGTCATTTAATCAGGCTACTGGCATTCGCCTGAAGAAGAGGTGGACGCCCAATTCCAGGAATCAGCCTGTGAAGAAACACGGAGGTGTGAGGCTCATGGGAGGTGTGGGTCAGCACGGCTGGTAGTTGGGGTTTCTACTGCTGGGAGATGAGTATATGAGAGTGGGAGGAGGTCTGGGATGAGATCTCAAAGCGGCCCTAAGTGACAAACTCGGCCTCTGGGAGAGCTACTTAAAGCAGAAGTGGACAAACTATGGCCTGTGTGCCAAATCCAGCCCCTCGCCTGTTTTGGTAAATAAAGGTTTGCTGGAACACAACCACACCCATTGGCTTATTACATAAGGGACTGCTTTTGTGCCACAATGCCAGAGCTGAGTAATTGTGACAGAAATCGGGTAGCCCTCAAAGCCAAAAGTGTTTTCTACCTGGCCCATTTAGAAAAAGTTTGCTGACTCCTGGCTTAATGATTTAAACTATTTATTTGAATTTCTGCAACTCCAGCTTTCCAGCACCTTATTCCTACAGTCTCTAAACAGCATCCTCTTAAACCTTCTCCCTCCCTTATCTGAACATCTCTTAACACCATCACCAATTTCATGTCGTCATTTATTTTTTCTTTTTTTTTTGTATCTCATTTTTATTTTAAGGTTTCGTCACATACCTTCCTTTACTGCCAATGTTACAAGCCTCCCACCTCACAAGCAGAAGCTCATCACTCAACTTTGTCATTTTGCTTCCTTTCCCTCTTTCCCAACTTCTTTATAAATT